>NC_137780.1:12908665-13514293 GCF_963455305.1 Plecotus auritus
CAATGACACTATAGTTAAATATGAACAATGTGCTCTCAGTTTAAATGGTAAAATGATTTTAAAAAACACACAAATAATTATTAAGTTCTAAACATCTTAATGTTTTGAAACTATGACTACTGGGAAGTTCTAATGCAATTCATTATTTTTAAGTATCTAAAATCTTTTACGACACTCCTTAATCTTTATCCCATAGGGCAGGGGTGGGGACCTTTTTTTCTGCCCAGGGCCATTTGGATATTTATAACATCACTAGAGGCCTGGTGCACGAAATTCGTGCACGGGGCGGGGGTGGCGGTCCCCTCAGCCTGGCCTGCACCCTCTCACAATCTGGTACCGCTCGGAGGACATCCCTCTCGTAATCCGGGACCATTGGCTCCTAACCGCTGGCCTGCCTGCCTGCCTGATTGCCCCTAACCACTCTGCTTGCCTGCCTCATTGCCCCTAACTGCTCACCTGCCTGCCTGATCACCCCTAACCTCCTCTTTCTGCCTGCCTGATTGCCCCAACCACTCTGCCTACCTGCTTGATACCCCTAACTGCTTGCCTGCCTGATTGCCCCAACCACTCTGCTTGCCTGCCTGATCACCCCTAACCACTCGCCTGCCTGCCTAATCACCCCAACCACTCTTGCCTGCAGGTCTCATCACCCCTAACTGCTTGCCTGCCTGCCTCATTGCCCCTAACCACTCGCCTGCCTGCCTGATCATCCCTAACCACTTGCCTGCCTGCCTGATCACCCCTAACTGCTTGCCTGCCTGCCTAATCACCCCTAACCGCTTATGCCTCGGCCCCCGCCACTGCAGCTTCGTCCAGAAGGATGTCAGGAATGACATCAGGAAGTTCGTTTTGCTGTCCAGTCTAATTAGCATATTACACTTTTATTATTATAGATTATTATAGATTCGTGGGCATACAAAATTATCCACTTAAAAATTAGCCTGCTCTATTTGGTCAAATATTTAATTAAATCACCCTTAATGCCTTGGCAGGGCAAGACCAAATGATTTCCTGGGTCTTATATGGCCCGGTCCAAGGCCTGACGTTGCCCACCCCTGCCATAGGGAAACAGCAATAGCCTAATCACTCAAGTTTAGAAAAATAAAAGAACGATTCTCTTCCTCTCTTGTTTAACCACTCTCAAGCTTGGACCTGCCATGAACCCTCTTCTGCATTTTATTATTTTGGGATTTGGGGGCAAGGAAGGTGAGAGGGAGTGAGGGGAGGAGAAGATGGAAGGAAAGGGTATAAAATTATAACCTAAGGCAAAAATAGAAAAGGAGAAAAAACTTACAGGCAGTTAAGGGAACACTGGCATTCTGGCATTCCCATGACGGGGAAGACGGCATTTAGCAATGGAAGCCTGAACTGAAAGGATCCACCCAAGAAGCATGCCCTAGCCAGTTTGGCTCAGTGGATAGAGCGTTGGCTGGTGGACTGAAGGTTCTTGGGTTTGATTCCAGTCAAGGGCTCGATCCCTAGCCCTGGTCAGGGCGCCTGTGGGAGGCAACCAATCAATGTGTCTCTCTCACATCGATGTTTCTCTCTCCATTCCACTCTCTCTAAGAAATATCCTTGGGTGAGGATTAATAAAAGAAGGAAGGAGGGAGGAGACAGGAGGGAAGAGGGAGGAGGAGGAGGAGAAGAAAAAAGAGGAAGAGGAGGAGAAGGAAGTCTACAGAGAACATATATACTGTCTTTCTATAATTCAAACTGTAGTACAGGAAATACTTCCTCCCCTGGTTTTGTTCCCTCCAGGATCTCTAATTGGAATCCAACCAGTCCTTTCTGATCAAGTTTAAGGAAGGAAATTTCCAAGGCTCTGAATATTGTTCAACATGGATACTCTGAGCAAGGTTCTGTCTGAGTGGAAAACAGAATTTACTGAATTTTACTTTTTTATTCTTGGAGTACAGAAGAATATGTTACCTGGAGAAGGTCACCGAGAACACAGGTACACGGTAAAAGGCAAGTACGATGGGAAATTTGAATCCGGGTAATGGTACACTCAACGGTTCTTTTAGCGTCCACACTTAAATGCCAAAGCTCACTTGGTTCTAGGATCCATTGTTTTCAGCCAAAAGTCACCCTCAGCAGGGGCTCTGAACGGGTCTGTGTGGCCGGGACATGTCAGCAACACCGATTATAACGGCGTATGATCAAGTCCCGGAGACTCCAGTGCGGCAGAGCTCGCCTGGGCTGGTGTTCCCTAACACATGCGCTGAGCTGACAGTGCACACCTGCCTTCCTCTCTTCCTTCTACAGGGATGGACACACATACGGGACTCCTGTCTCCTGGATATCTTCCTGGGGAGGCCAATGAGATGCTCTCACTCCTCTCCATGCAAAACTTAATAGAATCAAATCCTCCTGAACTCAGTGGGTAGTAACAGCGCCTTTAAAAAAACGGTCATGCCTATTCCTCAGCCTCCCCTATAACACAAACATTAAGGACTGGTCTCTAGGGGAGCGACGTTTCCTTCTTTCAACTCCTATGAACAAATGTGGCCTGAGCACTTAGCTCCTGTGCACCAAGACAAGGAGAGGCAGGTGAATAGCATTCTAGTGAAGCTTACTCTGCAACTGAAATACAAGGATCCAGAAAATATCCTAAGTGTGTGCTCCAGGGGTAGCCTGCACTAATGATTGGTGCTGGAGAGACTGTGGGATTTGCTACTTCAATAGGAAGAAACTAAGAGAGAGATCTCGTTGCTTTTCAAGGTTGCAGGGCCATCCAGGGACAGAGCTGGGCCTGGTTTCAGCTCAGGCTTCCAGTGCTCCTTATTCACCAAACTGATCCCTGATATTTAAAAAAAATATATTTGTATTGATTTCAGAGAGGAAAGGAGAGGGGTGAGAGAGAGATAGAAACATCAATGATGAGAATCACTGACTGGCTGCCTCCTGTAACCCCCTACTGGGGATGGAGCCCACAACCTGGGCATGCGCCCTTGACTGGAATCGAACCTGGGACCCTTCAGTTCATAGGCCAACACTCTATCCACTGAGCCAAACCAGCTAGGGCAAAATGATAAAGTTCTACTGAACACTGAGACTCAGGTCCTCACCTCCAGCTGTACTGACAATTTATCGCATGTATCATGTAACTTTTTGATTCTCCATGCTGATTGAATGTTGGATGATTCTGGCATAAAGAGTAGGCTTAAGAATCAGAGGGACAAGCTTTAAGATTCCACTTACTCTGGAAAAATTACTTAGACAAGTGAGCATCAGTCCTTTATGTAAACAGAAATTCAACACATGCCCACTAGGGTTGAAGTGAGAAGGACAACCAATGGCTATGAGCTTGGGTTTTTAAGCTTGAGTTTTAGGCTTAAACCCCTGTTTCAGTCCCTTTCCATCAGGGTTATCTTGGTAAATTATCGAACTCCTCTGTGCCTATTGCCTTGTGCGTAAAAAGGGGAAAGAGTCGGTTTTCGCACTCTTGATGTAAGAAGTAAATGACATCCTATCTAATAAAAGAGTAATATGCAAATTAACCATCACTCCACTACACCCACCAGCCAATCAGGAGCAAGTATGCAAATTAACCAAACCAAGAGGGCGGTTAATTTGCATATCCAGGAGCAGAGCGAAGACTGAAGACAGTGTAGAAGAAGGAAGCCAAGCGTTGCAGAAGGGAGCGAAGTTGCAGAGAAGCAAGCAAGCGGGGCTGCGGAGAAGGGAGGGAAGAAGGCGGGGCGGGGGAGAAGGGAGGGAAGAAGGCGGGGTGGGGGAGAAGGGAGGAAAGCAGACCACCACAGGAAGCCCTATTGCAGGAATCTTCCTGCAACGGGCCTCTAGTAATGGATATAAAATGCTTAGCACAAGTACCAGTTATCATTATTTGATCATTAAATGATTTATTGTATTTTAAGCATTTAGTATTAAAATCAGTGCCTATTTGGGGGCCAGCACATTCCAAAGCTGCCATTTTGTTTTCAGTGTAGTTTATAACAGAGACGCTCAACAACCGAGTGGCTGCCTTAAGAACCAGAATGTTCTATCCCTGGGGATGTCAGACATTCCTGGCTTTCCATCAAGACTGGGGACAAGGTCTCCTGTACTGGGAAGACCTTGGATGAGATGACTTTTTACTAGTAGCTTCTTCTCAAATTTAGCATTTCTCATTCCATGACATATTGTATCTCGGCTTAGAATGCTACTCTTATTAACATTTAGGTAACATACACACTTTATTTTTATAAAGAACCTATACTTGGGAAACATTCAAGAATATGTCCAATCTTTCCCTCCGGAAAAATATAAGTCCATCTACTTCTCTTATTGTAGCAATTATAAAGAGAGCCTCAATTGAAGTCAGCTCTCTCATCTCAGAATGAACTCTGATTTTCTTTTAAAACTTGTATGTCTTGTTCATTTGTCAATCTCATGAAACAAGAACCACGTTCTCTGTTAGTTCTGCTTCTGGTGATATTATGAACTAGGTCAGAGGTAGTTAAATAAAAAAAGGTCCATAGCTAAGAATCTCATTTCAAAAAATAACTTGGCCACGTTCCCTGTTCAAAATAAACTCCTCCTTTCTCTATTCTGGGGCAATCATGAGATGTTTCTGAGGAAAGTGCCATTATGAATACTAGCCAAAGAAATTCACCACGGAGAGGAATAAGGGATGAGAGTCTGACCATGCGCTACGATGCCATCCCTTATGATGGAGGACCGATGGCCAATCACTTTCCTCTCGGGTCTCAATGCCTCTGAATAAGGATCATTAGTGGGGATGAGGTCCTGGGTACCTGGTCAAGAAAATATTAAAAAGCTTGCTTCTGCCCGGCTGGCATGGCTCAGTGGTTGAGTGTTGACCTATGAACCAGGAGGTCACGGTTCGATTCCCGGTCAGGGCACATGCCTGGATTTTGGGCTCATTTGGTGTGCCGGAGGCATCCGGTCAATGATTCTCTCTCATCATTGATGTTTCTCTCTCTCTCTCCCTCTCCCTTCCTACCTGTAATCAATAAAAATATGTATTAAAAAAAAAAAAAGCTTGCTTCTACTGGTGCTTTTTTGTTTTTTTGTTAATCCTCACCCGAGGATATTTTTCCATTGATTTTTAGAGAGAGTGGAAGAGAGAGGGAAAGACGGAGAGAAACATCCAAGTGAGAGAAACACATAGATTGGTTGCCTCCTGCACAAGCCCTGACTAAAGCCGAGGCTGGAGAGGAGCCTGCAACCCAGGTCCGTGCCCTTGACGGGAATCGAACCCGGGACCCTTTGGTCGGCAGGCCGACGCTCTATCCACTGCGCCACACCAGGTAGGGCTCTCCTGGTGCTTTTTATCTTCAGCTTGAAAGAGAGAGGCTTTGGAACGGGTTGTCAGAAACGTCTTGAAAAGTGACTTGCCTACGAAGGAGAACCACCAAGGGGACTGCCACGGTGACATTCAGGAGGACGAAAAGATGGGTCTTGGGCTACAGAAGAAGATGTGAGGCGAGGAGGAGTGGTGACCGGACACACTGGGCTTCCACACACTCCCTTCCCCAGAGCAAGAGAGGTCCAGGGAGGGTTCGTGGTCTTTGACGTGGGACCTGGAGGACATGTGCTCCTTTGGAGAAGCAGCAGTTTGCTGTGTTCAGACTCCTCTGCGGTCACTCCTGCCAAGTGCTGCCCGCGGGCACGGCCAGGCTGGACGCTCTCGGGCCGGTTCCCACAGGCGTGTGCTGAGGGGCAGAAGAAAGGGCACTCCTAGCCAGATGGCCCTTACGCTTTGCTGGCGAGTTGTCGTTTTACTTTCCCTGGAACTACTTCTGTGCATTGGACTGGGGGATGCCTGGCAGAGGGAAGTGGAAAGTGGTAAAGAAAAAGGAGTTTATTGTTTTGTTTTTTTAAATATATTTTGAACATTTTCAGAGCAGAAGGAAAGGGAGAGAGGGATAGAAACATCAATGATGAGAGAGAATCATTGACTGGCTGCCTTCTGCATGCCCCCTAGTAGGGATAGAGCATGCAACCCGGGCATGTGCCCTTGACCAGAATTGAACCCGGGGACCCTTCAGTCTGCAGGCTGACACTCTGTCCACTGAGCCAAACAAGCTAGAGCTAATTTTTTTTTTAAATGCATCAACTGGGGGTTCATGTTGAGCAGCATAAAAAGAAGCAAAGCTCTAATGTCTAACTTGTGAACAATTTTTCGAGCACATTTAAAATATATACACAGACCTAGGCCTATCGAGGTGCCCTTGACTGGAACCGAACCCAGGACCCTTCAGTCCACAGGCCGACACTATCCACTGAGTCAAACGGGTTAGGGCTCTTGTGGTTTTAAAGGTGGCACCTGACAGCCGTTTTGCTCAATTTATCCATAGGAAGCGGATGGCCCACCGCTAACGGCAGGTTTTCAACACAGAACCCCATGCCCGCACTGGCCACAAAAGTGCCAGAGGGCACGCCACGGAGTTCACATGCCTTCCTGATCCTCCCCCAGAATGATCTGGGCAAGGAAGGGCACTCAGACTGCTGTCAGGACCTGGAACCCTTCCCCAGTTCCTCAGGTGTGGGTGCTGCTGGGCCCTCTCAGAATCCTGCACGCGAGCCTGTCAACTCTAAAGCCCTCACTCAACCGGAGAGCGCATTAAGACGGCGTTTTTGCTCGCAGTGGAACAGTGGGAAAGGCAATTTACATTTTCACAAGGTTTCCACTCTCCCAGCACTTCTATTCTTCAACAGGCTCTGCACATGGGGTCAGGCTTCCCAGCTGGTCAGAAGCGGATTATGGCAGCAAGGAGGGAGCAGGAGAGCCCAGAGGACTGGAGATAAAGAAGCAAAGCTGACAAACACAGTGTGTGCGAGGCAGAGACTGCGAAATCATTATGTTTCCAACAAAGGGAGGAAGCACATCCCCGCAGAGTCGGGTCCTTGCACTTTAGCATTAAAATCTTTATCTTCACCAGAGGCATGAGGGGGAAAACAAAATGTGACAAAGACAGAAAGGAACATGATCAATTTCAGTCTCCCCCTCCCCCTCTCCACAGAGCGATCCACTGAGGATGCATTTGCAGAGGCAGCCTCGCCAAGACCATTAGGCAAATGAGAGCCAACGGCAAGATTCGGGATAAATCCAAATAATGCGGGGTCAGGTGACTAAGAAGCAAGATGCTCTCATTACAATGATCAAAGGCATTTCCATTAAAAAGCTAATTTGCATGCGAAGCAAAAGTGACTCAAATTACTCTTGCTAAAAACAAAGAAAGTGCATTTGTGGAGTACATACTTAGTGGCCATGAAACATTTATAGAGCATAAAGCTAGAAAACAACGTACAGGTCTAGGAAATCCTCCTAAATCCTCCTGAAACAAGAAAACAGCCAGGTCGGAGTAGCTCAGTGGTTGAGCATCGACCTATGAACCAGGAGGTCACGGTTCCATTCCCGGTCAGGGCACATGACATGTTTGCAGGCTCATCCCCAGTAGGGGGCGTTCAGGAGACAGCCGATCAGTGATTCTCTCTCATCATTAATGTTTTTATCTCTCCTTCTCCCTTCCTCTCTGAAATCAATACAAATATATATATAAAGAAAATACTCTAGTTTCTCATTTTCCAACCTTCCCTATGTTCTGAATGAACTAATGAACTTCTGTTACCCACTTGCTCTAACTGGGAAGGAAGGATTGAAGTCATGGCCTGTGGGCAGACTCCATATAGGAGGATGGTTCAGTCTGCATGGAGTTTAAAAAATAATAATACACTTGAATCCCTTCCTGTTGACAAGCATGGACTCGGTTCTCCACAGAGCCCAGCCTTGTTGTAGCTTGCACAGGTCTTACAGCAGACCCAAGGCTTGTGTATCTTGGAGTAACCAGAGTTACAGGGACCGACTGGCAGAATTCACACACACACACACACACACACACACACACACACACACACACATGCACCTGCACTTTGGGGAGCTGCACCCCTGACCTGCCAATCCTGCAGCTCTCAGAACTTCCTGGAAACTCTTGAAATTACCTTGAGAGGCAAATATAAGCCAGAGATCTTATTCTGTTAGAGTCACATCGTATTTCTGACCAGAAATCAAATTACCCATATTGTTCATGACCTGTTTTTTTTTAAAAAAATATATTTTTTATTGATTTCAGAGAGGAAGGGAGACGGAGAGAGAAACATCAATGATGAGAGAGAATCATTGATCGACTGCCTCCTGCACGCACCCTTCTGGGGATCGAGCTCACAAACCGGGCATGGGCTCTTGACCAGAATCGAACCTGGGACCCTTCAGTCCCCAGGCTGACGCTCTATCCACAGAGCCAAACTGGCTAGGGCCATGACCTGGTTTTTCAAGTGTTTGCAGGAAAGGACTTCTACTGGTTTCTGAAAGACAAAACTCTCTGCTAAGTACTTGCAAACTGTAGACAGGTGTGTGGTAGCTCAAAACTGCTCTTCCCTGGGTGGAAAGATGGGGGTGATGCTGGAATCCTAGGGTGAGGACCGGATCCCGGCGTGGCAGCGATCCCACTTGGTTTGCGTGAGAATAAGTTACGTAACGTCTCTCAGCCTAATCAAGATGTGAAAAGATGTTTATTTACAGTTCTTGACATACACTGATGTTAGACTAATGTTGATCCTTCCCATCCCTTTTCTGGCTTGAAAAGACAAAACTAAGAAAGTACAGCCCATCCTCTGCTTGAAATTTTCTATATTTTTTTAAAAAATGGCATTTACTTATATTCTCTTTTGGTTGTTAGATATCTCTTTCCATCTTTTATACAAGTTTAAAGAAATTGACTGCACATAGCTAATTTGATTTATATGCGCATGTATGTTTATTGATTTCAGAGAGGAAGGGAGAGAGAGAGAATCATTGATCAGCTGCCTCTTGCATGCCCTGCACTGGGGATCGAGCCTGCAACCCAGGCATGTGCCCTGACTGGGAATTGAACTGTGACCTCCTAGTTCATGGGTTGACACTCAACCACTGAGTCAAACCGGTGGGCTAGCTCATCTGATTTAGAAGTGTTTTTGTGTAACTATATAAAATAATCTTTGACAATAAGTTACACTTCTTCAGTGTCTATTGTTTTAAACTTGAAACATAGTGAGCTATAATTCTCTGTATTAGCACTTGAACAGCAATGTTCTCACGACCTCTCAGTATTTGTTAATAGTTTTAAATGGAGTTAACAGAATAATAAAACAAGACAGGGCATCTCAAATATGCTGACTTCCCGAAATTGTTCATCCAATGTGCACATTTCAAATTTAATAGGAGGCAAAGGACCGTCCGTCTGAAAAATACAAGGTAATGAGCTCTAGCATGCAGTATAATTGGTATAAGCTGGTATACAGAGCTCAGCATATTTGGAATTTTAACTTTCCTAATGTGAGTTCTTTTATCCCAAAACATCCATACTCCAGACAAGTGTGCTTTCCCTCATATTAACAGCTCGACGATCAAGGACTGAAGATGTAACTGGGTAGTTGGTCATTAATAACTAACTAAACAAGAAACCACTAGGAGTAGGTGCTTTTTTTTGGTAGTAAAAGCCATCATTTTGAGCCCTAGCCAGTTTTGCTCAGTGGTTAGAGCGTCAGCCTGTGGACTGAAGGGTCCCCAGATAGATTATGGTCAAGGGCACATGCCCGGGTTGTGGGCTCCATCCCCAGTAGGGGGCGTGCAGGAGGCAGCTGATAAATGATTCTCTCTCATCACTGATGTTTCTCTCTCTCTCTCTTCCTCTCCCTTCCCCTTTGAAATCAATAAAAATATATTTTTAAAAAACAACTATCACCTTGATTCTGCAGAGGACTCAGATTTCTCTCGATCAACTTGGTCAACTCTTTGCGTAAAGCAGTTCAGAACAAGAGATGCTTGGGCCCTGTTTGGTTTGGCTCAGTGGATAGAGTGTCGGCCTGCGGACTGAGGGGTCCCGGGTTCGATTCCGGTCAAGGGCATGTACCTTGGTTGCGGGCACATCCCCAGTAGGAGGTGTGCAGGAGGCAGCTGATCAATGTTTCTCTCTCATCGATGTTTCTAACTCTCCATCCCTCTCCCTTCCTCTCTGTAAAGAATCAATAAAATATATTAAAAAAAAAGAGATGCTTGGAAGTGCTCTTTCCACGTGAGTGGCAGTAAACCAGCAGTTTCGGCCTCTCGGGGCTTCAGGGCGGATTTCAGGTACAAGTGTAAACCCAAAGAAACCACTGTGTCTACAGACTCAGTCCTCCAGGCGACCACCTGCCTTGGCTTGAGTGCCCAGCACTGGCAGGACAGGGTTCCTGCTTTAGAGAAACTTAGAGTTGTTCTTATTTTCTTTTTAAAAAATATGTTTTTATTGATTTTTAGATGGAGAAGAAGGGAGAGATAGAAACATCATTGATGAGAGAGAATCACTGATTGGTTGCCTCCTGGCAGGCCCCACCCCTCCCCTCCACTGGGGATGGAGCCAGAAACCCAGGCATGTGCTCTGACCTTGAATCGAACCTGGTGCCTCTTGGTCCATGCTTTGAGGCTCAATCTACTGAGCCACACCAGCTGGGCTGATAGTCGTTCTTGATGTCACCGTGGCCTGAGAGTGACTCTTTAGGGTGTGAGTAAAATAAAACCCCCTCCTCTTTCTCTTCCTAATATTTATTTTCAACTTTATTCACCCGAGTTTGTTTTTTTCTGAAACCTTTACAATTTGGTGTTGACCTGGAGGTGAGTCATGAAGCCTCCTTTTTTTTTCTTCTTTTTGTTAATCCTTCCCCAAGGATATTTTCCGATTGATTTTTAGAGAGAGTGGCGTGGGAGAGAGAGGAGAGAAAGGAATATCGATGTGAGAGAGACACATCCATTGGTTGCCTTCTATATGCACCCAGACCAGGGCCAGGGATCGAGCCTGCAACTGAGGTATGTGCCCTTGACTGGAATCGAAGGCAGGACTCTTCAGTCCAAGGGTTGATGCTCTATCCACTGAGCCAAACTGGCCAGGGCATGAAGCCTTTTTTAAAATCCGCCATCCTATCCCTGAGGGATCATGCCCTTTTAAGCCACGGTTACCCTTCATCTCCACCCCCAGGCTTTCTCCTGAGGCCCGTGTCCAGTAGGGGGCACTCACTTCTGGACATGGTTCCACTGAGATGAGCCAGAGATTCCACCGTGTCAAACACAGCTGCTTTCTCCTGCGGTCTGGGCACCACCAGCCATCCAGATAAAACACCTGAGAATCACGTAGGCAATTTCTCTGGGTCCTGGATACTGTCTCTTCAAAAAAACTCCTAAATTTATCCCTTTTCATTATTATTTTAAAATACATATTTTTATTGATTTCAGAGAGGAAGGGAGAGGGAGAGATAGAAACATCAATGATGAGAGAGAATCTTGCATCGGCTGCCTCCTGCACGCCCCACACTGGGGATCGAACCCACAACCTGGGCATGTGCCCTGACCAGGAATTGAATCGTGACCTCCTGATTCACAGGTCGACGCTCAACCACTGAGCCACACTGGCCAGGCAAATTTATCCCTTTTTATAGCTTTGCTGTCACCACTCCAGGGGAAGGAGAGCTGTGTAGTTCTGCTGGTTTCTAACCAAAATCATCTGGGGGGTCTCTTGAAGCCTTTCCACCCCATGCCAGGATCTTGGGGAGCACAGAGATTGAATTACTCCTCTAGGTAATTCCAATGTGCCTTCAAACACATTTAGATGCTTGACATGTTATCTCAATTCATCTGGACCACACCAGCATGAGGTGGGTACTTTAAACCCACTTATGGAAGGAAAAACCACAGTCTCAGAGATGCTAAGTAACAGGGGTTCTCAAACTTTTTAAACAGGGGGCCAGTTCACTGTCCCTCAGACCGTTGGAGGGCCGGACTATAGTTTAAAAAAAAAACTATGAACAAATTCCTATGCGCACTGCGGGCCCGGGACGCGTCGGCTGCTAAGCAGGACAGGCAGCGGCACCCGGCGGGCCGGATAAATGTCCTCGGCGGGCCGCATGTGGCCCACGGGCCGTAGTTTGAGGACCCCTGGACTAGGCTAAAATGAGAGCCAATAAATGACTGAGCTGAGACTCGAGTTTATCTGACTCCAAAATCTGCGCTGGTCTGAGTTCCCGCCCCTGACTTTCCATCCCCTTCCCCAGTGGTTCCCACACTGTAAGCTGATAAGTTGTAAGGATTTTGTGGGGTTTTTAAAACGCAGGTTTCGATGCCGAACCCACAGAAATTCTGATCCAACAGGATCAGACGTAAACCCAGGCATGTGCACTTTAACAAGCACCCAGGGATTCCAGAGCAGCACCTAGGATCATGCTCTGGCTACTTCATCAGACAGATTAACCTTCTCCCCTGAAATGCAAATAGGATCACGTCCATTTTCCTGCCAGCCCAAGTTTCCTTCACAGCAAAGTCCAAATTCCTGAGCATGGTGCGCGTGACCCCCGCGTGGCCGTCACTGTCTTCTTTGCCTCGCCGCCTGCCTCTGCCTCGCTTGCCTTCCTCACTCCGGTCACAAGGAACCACATGCTCGCTCTTCAGGGACAAAGCTGAGCCTTTTTCAGTTTTTATTTTTAAATATATTACATACATTTTTATTGATTTCAGAGAGGCAGGGAGAGGGAAAGAGAGAGCTAGAAACATCAATGGTGAGAGAGCATCATGGATCGGCTGCCTCCTGCATGCCCCCTACTGGGGACCGAACCCGCAACCCGGGCATGTGCCCTGACTGGGAATCGAACCCTGACCTTCTGGTTCATAGGTCGATGCTACCACTGAGCCACACTGGCCGGGCGAAGCCTTGCATTTCTTCATTCCCTCCACCATCAGCACGTGGGCACTGACACACACCAGCCACTGTGTGACTATTCCTGAGACAGAGTCCCCGCCCAACAAGCTGACAGGCTCGCAGAGCAGACAGAAAAGAGCGCGGTGACACTGGGTGCCTCAAATACCCGCCTGACCAGCCTACCCCCACGGGCGCTCCCTGACATCGGGGGCCTAAGCATGGGATGGAAGTTTGGCGATCATGTATACAGAGGACAAACGCCACTGGTCCCCTCTTCCCCAAATCTGAAATAAGTTCAATCAGAACAAAAGAATAGAGCACACGCCTGAGAAGTCTCATCCTAACTCACCTGCCATGAAACTGCCCCCACCCCCCCAAAAAAATCTGCCCTCTGCAGGGGGTCTTTTCACACCCTGTGACACCCAAGAGAGAATAAAATGTGAGACCGCTGGGACCATCAGCATCTGTGCCTAAGCCTGAATATGGACACAGTAGACAGGCAGCAACGCCATGGCCTTTCACATCGCGGGCTGAATGGATTCACACATAAATCGAGTGGCGTCGATTTCTAGCTCTGCCCCTGGACTGGACTCGCATAAATTCTCTCTCTTGAACCAAGACCAAACTCAATACTCATCCACCTAAGAGTATTTACAGACATATAGGACATCTGGTGCTAATACTTTTGGAAAGTCAGAAAGTCCCTCTCTTACCTTATTTAAAAAAATAGTAATACAAAAGGAAAGACAATCCAATCCCCAAAAGCTTTTGTAGAAAGGAGCTCAGCTCATCATTCTGGACCAAGGGAAGCTTAGAAGCGTGCAGAGTTCCCATGCGTAATGGGAATGGGCACTGAGTCCAAGATGCTAGTTTGTAAAACGAGCCTCTTTGTGGAAACTGGTTAAATTCCTGGGAAAACGAACACTCGGGTTCACAGCACATAACGTGTCCTTGTTTATTTACTTTTTTGTTAATCCTCCCCTGAGGATATCTTCCCCTTGATTTTTAGAGAGAGTGGAAGGGGGAGAGACATGGAGAGAGAAACATCGATGTGAGAGAGACACATTGATTGGCTGCTTCACGTATGCGCCCCAACCAGGGCCGGGGATTGAACCTGCAACCAAGGTACATGCCCTTGACCAGAATGGAACCTGGGACCCATCAGTCCACGGGCCGACGCTCTATCCACTGAGCCACACCTGCTAGGGCAATAACAAGCTCTAGCACCCAGAGTGGTAAGGTCAAAGGACCCAGGGGACCAGGAGAGCTCCCGCAGGACGGAGGCGGCCTCAGGTGACACCTGAGGGATGGAGGGATGAGGGGAAGCTGCACCCAGGGAAGGAAGCACTGGGTAGCAAAGCGCTGGGGCCGGGGAAAGCGGGGTGCTTTTAGGGCCCGGATGCCTTTGGGAAGGGGGGATGTCAGTCAGGCATGGCAGGAGGGCACTGGACTCCCCTGCAGCTCAGAGCTTCTTGCAGAACAAAGCAAAGCAGCTCGCCAGGCTCCAAGAAAGACTCTGCTCCATGCAGAGAACAGCCTCCTGTCGCCAGCCTTCAGGTGAAGTTCAGGTTCAAGATGCGGAGCGAGCATGGCATCATCAGGCTTTGCGAAATTCAGAAACAGGTTTAGTTTTTTGATGCGTGAAATCAATAGGGAGATTCCACGCCAGCAACATGTTCACTGGAAAGTGCCCCCCCTCCTTTGGGGGTGCCTGTGGGGGGTCCTGGGGAGCACACCGAGACCTGGGGACTAGGGTCTCCCCGGGGGGAAGGGGACAGGAATGGACCAAGGTCTGGTTAAGAGTTTGCGATGGGCGAATCCAGAGAGAAGCTGGAGCTGTGGAGGGGACACAGCATCATGTGAGCCAAGTCTGTGAGGGGCGGCCGGGATGCAGGATGTGCGTCTTCCCGCCGCTCATGACGGGGCACAAGACAGTCTGTGGCAGCCGTGGGCAAACTAAGGCCCGCGGGCCGGATCCGGCTGTTCTATCCGGTTCTCTTGCTCTCCCCTCCGCTCCTTGACTTTGAATTTATATTAGTTCACACAAACACTCCATCCATGCTTTTGTTCCGGCCCTCCGGTCCAGTTTAAGAACCCATTGTGGCCCTCGAGTCAAAAAGTTTGCCCACCCCTGGTCTATGGTCATCAATCTGCATGGACCATTTCCAGCCCATTCCACAGGGATGCCCCGATAGCTGAAGCCCAGTGATGGAAGAGTCTCGAGGTGCTGGATGAAACGGGGCAAAGTACGAAGGCAGGACTGATGGCGATACAGCTGAGCCCGGAGGACACAGTGGTGCGGGCTCGTCCGCTCCATGGAGGGACGCGGGTGTGGACAGTGTGAATGTCATGCACTGCTCCCCCTCCCCCCCGCCTGCAATGGGCAGCCCTGACTTGAGCCAAAAATAAGAAAAGGGTCGGCGACACCTGGATTGGAACCCAGCTTGACCCCTTAATAGATGTGTAAGTTATTTAATAATTCTGAATCTAGGCCTGGCTGGTGTGGCTCAGTGGTTGAGCATTGACTGACCTATGAACTGGGAGGTCATGGTTCAATTACCGGTCAGGGCATATGCCCGGGTTGCGGGTTCAATCCCCAGTGTGGGGCGTGCAGGAGGCAGCTGATCAACGATGCTCTCTCATCATAGATGTTTCTATCTCTCTATCACTGTCCCTTCCTCTCTGAAATCCATAAGAATATACTTATTTTTTAAAAAACATATTTTATTGATTTTTTTACAGAGATGAAGGGAGAGGGAGAGAGAGTTAGAAACATCGATGAGAGAGAAACATCGATCAGCTGCCTCCTGCACACCCCCTACTGGGGATGAGCCCGCAATCAAGGTACATGCCCTTGACTGGAATCCAACCTGGGACCTTCCAGTCCGCAGGCCGACGCTCTATCCACTGAGCCAAACCGGTTAGGGCCATAAGAATATATTTTAAAAAATAATTTTGAATCTATCATTTCATCTGGAAAATAAAAATAATATCTGCTTTATTGTATCTAGTGACCAAAATAAACTGATGAACAAAATAGGAACAGAGTCATGGATACATAGACAGACTGACAGCTGTTGGGGAAAGGAGGGGGAGGTGGACTAGGGATTAGGTGAAGGGATTAGCCAAAGAACATATATACAGAACCCATGGACACAGACAGCAGTGTGTTGATGGCCAGAGGGAAAGGGGGAACGGGGACCCAGTGGAGATGGGTAAACAGGAGGGAAAGGGGGACACCTCTAATAGCGTCAACAATAAAATAAAAAAAAATAAAAATGAAAAATAAATTAAAAAAAGAATCAGTGAGATAACATTAGGCACCTGCCAGGGTTCTTATTCCAGCATTAAGAAGGGTTCAGCAATCTGGAGAAAGGCTGTGCGTAGATTAAATAGGAGTCCAGAGACGAAAGATAATTTTGAAAGGCATTGGGGGTCAGAGGAGCCTAGCTGAAGGAGCTAAGTTCTCCTTGTCTCAGGACCCCTTGCTTTTTATTAACATAATTTGTCCTAAGGCAAGGGGGCAATATACACTTCAAAGGGTAGGCTTTCATACAGAAGCATTGTAAGAATGGGGAATAGCCTACGGCTGTTCAGGTGTTTGGCCAGTAGGAGGCAATAACATGTAGATTAAGATGCCCTGAGCTGTCTGGCAGCAAACAATCATCCTATTCAGGTTTGGGGAAATGCCTTTAGCCATTCCCAACAGGTGATAACATATGTGACTCAGCCCTTGTTGAGTCCCCAAGTTCCATCAACCTTTTGATGAAACTCTTGCTATTATGACATGCTGGAACTGGCTTCAGGCAGGCACCTTATATGGTAGCTGGCATATTGTAGGTATATGAAAAGTGACAGATGTAACAGTAAAATGAAATAATGTATTAGCATGGTCATTTGTGATGGGTCACAGCCAACCCCCACCTGAAAGTCTAGTTCCAAGTCCCTTAACTAATCAGACCTGGATGCCAGGATAATGTGATAATCAAATGAAAATAGAATAGCTGGCCGACTCTCCCCTCAGCTATTAGTAAGACAAGAAAGCATCTGCCTCAGAGCTGGGGAAGCAAAGAGCCCAGCCTGCAGTATTTCCAAAAGCGCGCTCAGGATTAAGTACTTCATTTACAACACGGGACAAGCTCGGCTCATCCCATGCACTGGATGTCACCATTATTGATGCAAAGAGATTACAGTGGGAGTTCAGCTTATAGATGCACGGATAATCAATGTTCCATGCTCTATAAAAGCAAAACACAGGAATAATGACCTGTGAATAGCTCCTACAATGATTATTTCTAATTCAATGGAAAAGAGAGGCTCAAAAATCTCATGCTACCTCTCTGCTAAGACAGACTGGCTCTGCGGGATGTCACTGATTGTGTTACTGTTATGATAATGACTATTGTATTGCTCTCAGATACTTCCCGGTGTTTGACTGGTCCTCTCCCAAGCCATGCTTTTCCTAACCATGTCCATACAAAGGATATGAACAGGCAAGTCACAGATGGAAGAGTAGACACAGCTCATAAACATGGGTGAAGAGTTTCAACCTTACTCATAACTGAAAAAAAACCCAACCAAACAATAAAACACCACTTTTTCATCATCAGATTGGCAGACAAAGGATTTGACAATACACTGAGTGGTCAGATTATGATGATCTCTGAACGCATAATAATCTGGCCACTCAGTGTATATCCTATATAATAAAAGGCAAATTGTCCCCTCGACCAGGAGTTCAACCAGCAGGCAGGCCTGCCAACTGCCCATGTCCCCTCCCCGTGGCCAGGCTGGCCGAACCCCACCCATACACGAATTCATGCACTGGGCCTCTAATATATATATGAGAGAGAATCATTGACACACACACACACACACACACACACACACTCAGTGTATACTACAATGTTGGCAAGCGTGGAGAAAACAAGTAATGTGACATCTTCTTAAAAAAATATTTTTATTCATTTCGGAAAGGAAAGGGGAGAGAGAGATAGGAACATCAATGATGAGAGAGCATCATGGATCGGCTGCCTCCTGCACACCCCCTACTGGGGATCGAGCCCACAACCCGGGCATGTGCCCTGACCGGGAATCAAACCGTGACCTGCTGGTTCATAGGTCAACACTCAACCCTAATCCTTGCAGGCTGGGCCACCTGGGCTTTCTTTTTCCTCTTCACTCCCTCGGTCCATGTCCCGCTTCCCTCAGGCTGAAGGGCAGCTCTGTCACTGTGGGAGGCCCTTCAGGCCAGGGCGGCTGAAACAGGCTCTCAGGGGAAAGCACAGCTGTGCTCTCTGTCCTCAGCTCTATTTGGATCATCAGAATGGCTGTGCCCGTACGGGTTCCATGAACTCTTTGAAAAATATATCCCACACTCAAATAAACTTTTTTTAGCGAACAAACCTGGCGACAGGAAATGTCAACAGCACTAATCATATACGTTTCATTAAAATTAATAGTTTGAGGTAATTAGCTTCTGCTACTTCCTCAAGTGGTAATTATGGACTATTAGGAAGTGTCATGATCGCTCCCATTTCCTCCTTTTGAACATTAAACGCTAAAGATAAAATACTGTCTTTAAAAGAATCTTTGAGCCCTAGGCAGTTTGGTTCAGTGGATAGAGCGTCAGTCTGCAGACTAAAGGGTCCCGGGTTCAATTCCAGTCAAGAGCACATGCCCAGGTTGCAGGGGCGTGCAGGAGGCAGCTGATCAATGATTCTTTCTCATCATTGATGTTGTTTTTTTTTTCTCTCTCTCTCCCTTCCTCTCTGAAATCAATTAAAAATATATTAAGAAAAATAATAACCTTTGAGATTTTAGCTATGGGAATAGAATCAGTACTTTCAGGGTACTAAGCTAACCAAATATCTCGTAATTCAGGAAATTTGAATTTTACTTGACTCAATGGTGAAATACGCTAGTATGTGTCATTTCATATGAGAATACAGTTTGGAAGAATATACATATCTGAATTTAAATGTTTGAGGACTTCTCTTTTCCTTCATTTAAAATTAAGCTTTTATCTTCCATTCCCCATTATTATGAAGTTATTCATGCCATGTTAGGAAAAAATCACGTTAGTTATACTATTTCATCTTAGCAATTCTTCAGTTTTCTTTTTCTAACTAATTTCTGGAGGATAGTCTGTAAGTAAATAATCTATTAACTTCAGTTTCCCCTCTCATAATCCCGTTATCTCCCAAAAGTGCACTCCCCCATGGAGGGATAATACATTGATCTGGATAATACATAGTATCTCAATGAACAGTATTATTCCTGTATTAGATACTTGTTTTTTTAAAAAAATATATTTTATTGATATTTTACAGAGAGGAAGGGAGAGGGATAGAGAGCCAGAAACATCGATGAGAGAGAAACATCAATCAGCTGCCTCCTGCACACACCCTACCAGGGATGTGCCCACAACCAAGGTACATACATGCCCTTGACCGGAATCGAACCTGGGACCCTTGAGTTCACAGGCCGACGCTCTATCCACTGAGCCACACCGGCCAGGGCTAGATACTTGTTTTTACATGGAAATTATTGCCCATTAAAAAAGAGTAGCTGGCCTGACTGGTGTGGCTCAGTGGTTGAGCATCGACCTATGAACCAAGAGGTCACTGGTTCGCCGAAACCGGTTTGTCTCAGTGGATAGAGCGTCGGCCTGCGGACTGAAGGGTCCCGGGTTCGATTCTGGTCAAGGGCATGTACCTTGGTTGCGGGCACATCTCCAGTGGGAGGTGTGCAGGAGGCAGCTGATCGATGTTTCTCTCTCATCGATGTTTCTAGCTCTCTATCCCTCTCCCTTCCTCTCTGTAAAATATCAATAAAATATATTTAAAAAAAAAAGAGGTCACTGGTTCGATACCTGGTCAGAGCACATGCACGGGTTGTGGACGTGACTTCCCTGTTGTAACTAAAAAAGTACTTTATAGGGATATATCTTGAGATTATGCAAATATCCTGTGCTTCAGTACACTCTCACCTGCCAGTTTTATTTTACTTTATTTTTTTAATTGATTTTGGAGAGGAAGGAAAAGAGAGAGAACGATAGAAACATCAATGATGAAAGAGAATCATTGACCAGCTGCCTCCTGCACGCCCCACACTGGGGATGGAGCCTACAATCCGGGCATGTGCCCTGACCGGGAATCGAATTGTGACCTCCTGGTTCATAGCTCAATGCTCAGCCACTGAGCCACACCAGCTGGGCCCAACAGTAAAGACATCGCTGGGTTTGTCAATCTAACGCATGGTAGGTAGATCAAAGTTGATGTGGATAAAAGGAAAAACCCGTAGTTTAAGAAAAGGATGAAAAGCGGATTGTAAGCTCGTCTTTATTTTGGAGCAAAGTGCGATGGAGCTTAGAAGGGGCTGCAAACACCAGCTGTGAACTTCTGCCCCTTAATTAGAGGAACAATAGCTGGCTGACTTGGTGCTCGATTACATCACAGATGCTCCTGGATGAAGGGCACTTGCAGGAACATATTCTGTGCTCACAGAACCCTTTCACGTCAGACACCACAAGTGTCTTCATTGGGCGGGTGAGGAAAAATGTGGCCCCGTAAAATCAAGAAACTTGCCCAAGATCTTACATCTCCCAATGGCCCAGCCAGATTCACACCCAGGTAACTCCGCCCTGCAGTCCATGTCCTTCGTCTCTAATGTGAAAGGCAGGCAGGGGAAGTGGCGGGGGAACGTGGCTCAGTCACAAAAGGAATGAGGAGAGCCTTTCCCCTGGTGTCACTGTACCTGTCCCCCATCCCTTGAGGGACCATCTAATGACACCCTTGGAACTTGGGTTTTTCGTTGAGTTCTCGGTGAAAGGAACCAGAGAGTAGATAATATCACGGGGCCAGAACAGCTTGTTGTTGCCAGAAAGCAAGGCTGCTCTCAGATACGTGGACTAGTGCCCAAAAGTACAAGACAGCTCGCTCTAGCCAAGTAATAACAATACAGGCATTAAAAGAAAAAACAAACAAACATCACAATGATTAAAACCTACTGCAGCCAGTTGAGTCTGTTAAGTAGCTATAAGGTCATGACACTAAATGAGCAAATACAAAATCCGAGGAGGTGGCTGTCAGTGCATACAGAGGTCCCTCAACGCTGTCTTCTATACCTGGTATCTACAGATGAACCAAATTCTGCATGTCCTATACTGGAGCTGCAAATAGGTCACTAATGTAGCTACATCTACAGATGTAGTTTATTATTTTAAGTAAGAAAATAATGCATCAGAGGAAGAGATTCAGAACACAAAATATGTGAAAATTTTAAAATAGAGAAATCAGCTTTTTTCATAGAGAAATTAAGGAATTTTGAAAGTATATGTAAAAAGTGTGTGTGTGTGTGTGATGCTTGCAATACTTTCTGTGGCCACACCCTGGTGCTCCGGGCCACCCCTTATTGGAGAACCACTGTGATAACTTATACATGGGTGACCCAGCCTAAAATATTGTACAGACCCAAGCCCATTCACTTTAGGAAGAAAATTCATGGCTTCAGGAATCATGGATTTCACATATGCACACAGAGTTGGTCCATTCCTTCCTGCTTCAGACCAAGTGGACTTCAGTTAACATGGATTTGGAGGTGTGTGGGCAAGAGTGAGCGGAACTAGGCCAGTAAGCCCCCGGGCATGGGGGCTGATTGAGGAGGATGAGGGGCGAACATGAGGAGGGCCAGAAGCAGGGCCTTCTATAATTATGATTACCGAGGGTAACATTAGTCTACTGCTGCTACCTGCACGGAATAGGTAACAAGCATCCAGCAATACGATTAAAAGATAATGATAACCCACCAATATTTTATGTTTACTCAGCTTGCCTAGTGAGATTTGGCAGAAATGAACTGCCAAGTTGTTATGGGAATTGGGCCTGGGGTGGAGGAGGAGCAGGGTGAGAGCAGTTCTGTGTGGATTTTTCAGGAAGGTGTGGTCAAGAAAAGCCCTCTTCTAGTAGATGTCTAGTAGTGCCGCCAAGGAGCGGGCGAGTAATAATCCAACAAAAGTGATATGGACAGGTGAGACAGGTGTAGGTGCAAAATACAAAAAGGACACCGCCCCTCCCCCCACCCTCGTGAAAGGCTGGGCGTTCCGCTGTGAGCAGGTGTTCTGCACCTGGGCAGCACCCCGAGGTAAGTTCCAGTGTTTCTACGGGTCCCTGGGATGTGATGCGTAGGAAACCTCACAGTACACAGTCATCTCTTGAAAAAATGGTATAAAATTATAATCAGGGGCACTAGTAAATCATAAAATAGCCAAGCCATGGCACATATGCAATCTAAACTGGCAGAATAAGCCATTCTTTAAAAAAAAAAAATCTATATATATATAAAAGTCTAAGCGACTGGACGACTGGCTGGTAGCTATGATGTGCACTGACCACCATGGGATAGACTCTCAACACAGGAGCTGCCCCCTAGTAGTCAGTGCACTCCCACAGCGGGAGTGCAGCTCAGCTGACAGATGGATACCAGACACTGGGCTCACAGCTGGCAAGCTCAGCTACAGTGGTGTGAGCCTCTCCCACGGACACTCCCCCTGCAAGCCCGAGCAGTGGGCGGCGGGGGGGAGAGGGGGGAAGGGACAGGCACAGCGGTACCAGATGAGTGGGAGCCGCACAGCGCCCAGCCCAGGCTCGGGCTCCTCCCTGGCTGCCTGCCGCTTTTGCACACTACTTCATGCTGTGCGGGATTGATGCCGACAGCAGGCTGGAGGACCTAGGAGCTGGCGGGGAAGGCTGGGCTGCGGTGCACGGAGGTCCACTGATCCCAGCAGGCCAGGCCAAGGGACCCCACCAGTGCATGAATTCATGCACTGGGCCTATAGTGTGTGTGTGTGTGTATATATATAGATTTCAGAGATGAAGGGAGGAGAGAGAGATAGAAACATCAATGATGAGAGAGAATCATTGATCAGCTGCCTCCTGCACTCCCCACACTGGGGATCAAGCCTGCAACCCGGGCATGTGCCCTGACTGGGAATTGAACCAGTGACCTCCTGGTTCATGGGTTGATGCCCAAGCACTGAGCAACGCCGGCCGGGCTGAATAAGCCATTCTTTACTCCAATGACGCCCTGGAGCCCATCCAGATGTACTTTTCTAGCAGAAATTAAGAAAATTTGCCTCCTCAGGTAGTCAAGTGAGAGGGAGGTTTATATTTATAGGGACCGAATCAGCAATTAAAAACATACTGGGAAAGGAGGGAAGTACACAGAAACGCCGCCAGAAGAAACAAAGCAGTGGGTCAAGGTCATCTACTGAGGTCAGAGGACCTTGTTTCTGAGCCTAACAACTGAGGTTGGTTAAAAGCACTTTGGAGGGTAAGTGTAGAGCAGTTTTTATGTTATAGATTCATGTGGAAGTTATGATCACCGAGGGTAACATTAGTCTACTGTTAGTTCAGTCTTACAGCAGCAAAGTAATAAAAGGGGGAAAAGAAATAAAATAAGTCCGACAGAAAAATTATAAATAGGGCATTTTTTATAGGGAGATAACATTTTTTACTTTTATTTTAAAAATCTATTTCATTTATTTATTTTTTAAGAGAGAAGAAGGGAGCGGGAGAGAAAGATAGAAACGTCAATGATGAGAGAGAAACATCATCAGTCGGCTGCCTCCTGCATGTCCCGCACTGGGGATCGAGCCCACAACCCGGGCGTGTGCCCTGATCGGGGGGGGGGGGGGGGGGAAGGGGGGGTGCGGGGGGGATTGAACCAATGGCCTCTTGGTTCTTGGCTCGAAGCACAACCACTGAACACACCGGCCGGGCAGAAGGTAGTTTTTTAGAAAGACATAAACGTTGGGGAAAGACTGAGTGACGGTGTGACTTGAAGTAGATAAGATGAATTAATATGCCCTAACCGTTTTGGCTCAGTGGATAGAGCGTCTGCCTGCGGACTCAAGGGTCCCGAGTTCGATTCCGGCCAAGGGCATGTACCTTGGCTGCGGGCACATCCCCAGTGGGAGGTGTGCAGGAGGCAGTTGACCAATGTTTCTCTCTCATCGATGTTTCTAGCTCTCTATCTCTCCTCCTTCTTCTCTGTTAAAAAAATCAATAAAATATATATTTTTAAAAAAAGATGAATTAATGTATTTCGGAGGGCGAGCCCGGGATGAGAAGATCTTGGGAAGAGGCTGTCAAAACAGAGAAGCCGCTGACAGAGTTTATATTCTTTCAGCTCCCAGGAGTGAAGAGCTGCAAACCCAGAGGGAGTTTAATTGTAGCTTCCCAGTCATAAGATCTCAGCAGGCGGCGGCACTCTCTGTGAAAAGGACACCTTGAGGAGAAAGGCAGGAACAGAAAGCCAGGAGGCCAAGGAAAGGGTAACTGGAAGCTGAGCAGCACCTGCTCACTGGCGCCACCTTGAGGTGGAGCCTGGGGAAGTCAGGGCCAGGAAAGGGGTGAGGTGATGGATGGCATTCTGCACAGAGGGCTGTGTTGGGACTGGCATGCTGGGCAGAACATCTTCAGGTGGGCGCTTCCCCTCCTGGCCTACTCAGTGCCCGCGTACGCCCTGGGGTGCATCCCCAAATCGTGTCCCTCTTTTCCCAGGGGCATCCCTGCCAAAAGGAACCTGGGACTGAAGAACAGAGAAACTCACTCTCCTCTGTTGAGGGATTGGAGCGATGGCCAGGCTGCTCCGAGGACGAGGATGGGTGGAGCCGGGAGTCAGCCTGTTTATGAACTGGCAGCGCGCGGCTGAAGCCAAAGCTCCAGGGAGGCAAGTGACCCGGGGAGGACGGAGGAGGCTGCCAGAAGGAGCGACTAGATAAGAAAACGAAAACATGGAACATTAAAACAGAAGGGGCTGGGGCCGGATCTTCCAGAAACTGGGAGCCTGCAGATGCCAATGGACCAGACCATCTATCATAATAAACGCATAATATGCTAATTAGACCGGACAGCTGAACGACCTTCCAGATGTCCTTCCGGACATCCTTCTGGACGACCTTCCAGATGAAGCCAGGGCTGTGAGGGCCGAGGCAAGCAGCCATGGCTGCGAGGGTCGAGCCCCTTGCACGAATTTCATGTATCGGGCCTCTGCAGGGGTCCTCAGACTTTTTAAACAGGGGGCCAGTTCACTGTCCCTCAGACCGTTGGAGGGCCGGACTATAGTTTTAAAAAAAAAACTATGAACAAATTCCTATGCGCACTGCGGGCCCGGGACGAGTTGGCTGCTAAGCAGGACAGGCAGCAGCACCTGGCGGGCCGGATAAATGTCCTCGGCGGGCCGCATGTGGCCCGCGGGCCGTAGTTTGAGGACCCCTGCTCTAGTGTATATAAAACAGGACTCTGACCACCAAGTATAGCAACCTGCCTCGGAAGCCAACCTCTCACCAACAGCCAGCCCAGAAAGCCAGCTGTTCCGAGTCAGGCTGCCTTCCCTAGCGATCCTCTAGGGGGCTGAGCCGTGACTTCTAGAACCCGAATGGCCCTGGCTTGCTTAGCAAGTGCCAGCTTCCCTAATTTCTGTCCCCACTTCCGACCTGGGACCAACCAGAGTCAAACACGCACTCCCAGCCAGTCCCCCAGGATGCCACGCTGCCAGTGGGCAGGCCTCCAGCTTCCTCACGCCAACAGCTTCCCCTCAGGGCACCCGAACCTTCCCTTTTTGCTGCTGTAAAGGTTTCCCCCGCCCCTGCCTGCCTTTGAGACTTTGCCAGATGCAGGGGACGGTAGCTGACGGCCTTGTGATAGCAAGCTCCGAATAAATAGCCCCCGTTCTCCCGTGCTTGGTCCTTGTTTACCCCACAACTAAAATCGGGAGGAAGGTGATTCAGGAGAAGCGAGGACGTGGAAGGAGGGGGATCCTGACTCTGAAAGGAACGGGAGAGGATTAATATTTACATATTGCTTGGTAGGCCTTTTTATTTTATTTTATTGATTTAGAAAGGGAGGGAGAGGGAGAGAGAGAGAGAAACATCAATGATGAGAATCATTGATCGGCTGCCTCCTGCACACCCCCTCCTGGGGATCGAGCCCGCAACCTGGGCATGTGCCCTTGACCAGAATCGAACCCAGGACCCTTCACTCCACAGGCTGATGCTCTATCCACTGAGCCAAACCAACTAGGGTGGTAGGCATTTCTTGATGCTTTGTTATAGGTTTCTACAACTTACTAAAGCGTCATAGAACCTGGTGAGATAGATTTTTTTAATCTACCATTTTTAAGGGAAATGAAACTAAAATAGTCTTCCTAACCCTGCGGGGGGGGGGGGGGGGGGCAGAGTGGAGTCCAAGGCCAGTTTTCTCTTTTTGCGATGTCAGCTCTCCCCCCAGGCTGCTCTGACATCCCACGGTGGGTCTGACCACAGAGTATCGCCACGACGGTCTCACTAACTATTGTACCGCCTCGGGCAGGGCTCCGGTGCTCCGCACACAGGAGACGAACGAAATAACCAGATTCCTGTCTCACCCACATTTACAGATTGGTAAGCGGGAGCATGCAGATGTGAATCCAGACCTTTTGATGTCAAAGTCCATGACCATCTGCTGCACTGGGCTGACTTGGAGGAGTTTGCTGGCAGGTGCCAACATGATGCAGATATTAAACGTACTGACCTGAGGTGCTTACAAACAGAAAGCTAGGGGGTTGGGAAGTACATTTTAGTTACAAGGACAATGGCAAGGGATGCGACTGAGGGTCGGGAGGTCTGTGAGCCAGGCACCAAAGAAGGTGGAGAGAATCCTGGAAGTGAAACCATGACGTTTTCTTTCTTTTTTTTTAAAAAAAATATATATTTTAATTGATTTCAGAGAGGGAGGTAGAAGAAGAGAGAGAGAAATATCAATGATGAGACAGAATCATGGATCGGCTGCCTCCTGCGCGCCCTATACTGTGGACTAAGCCTGCAATCTGGGCATGTGCCCTGACTGGGAATTGAACTGTGACCTCCTGGTTCCTAGGCGGACGCTCCACCACTGAGCCACGCCGGCCAGGGAGAACATGATGTTGTCTACAATGACAAGGAGGGAGTGGACGATGCAAGAAAATTCCATCAGGTTCACATGAGGATGACTGAGAGAAGGCGGTGGAACAATGCACTGCCCCACCAGAGACTCGAACCCCAGTGGGGTACCAGGACCCACAGTTGCCCAACCATCAGAAGGTCCCTGGGACGAGGACAGACACACAGGAAGTGCCTACGGTAAGGCCGAGAATGTAGGACAGAAACAGGACGTAAGGGAAGAGGCTGTAGAAGACAGGAAGACCCGGAGGGGGCTGCAGTTCTAGAAAAGACGACGTGCAGAGGGATGGCGCCTAGTAGCCAAGTGGTACTCCAGCTACCCAGGGGAAAGGCTGGTAACCGAAGAGCATGTTCTGGAAGGAGGGGGGCGCTGTGTGGAGTCATCCGCTGAGTTACTGATTGAGACGGAAGAAGTAATTAGACCCAAATGCCAGGTGCGTGAGTTCAAAGTAAAAATTAAGATTCAATTATAGCTTCCCCCAAAGTGCACGGGGCATAATTCTAAAGGCTCCCTCTTTCCTGTCGCTGGCAATGCGCGCTAAAAGGTACGGGGTGTTCCGTCTTGAGAAAGTTATTATAGTTTAGCCTTTATAAAACTCCAAGTACCCAGCAGTCTCTTTTTTTTTCCTTCCATTTTTATTGATTTCAGAGAGGAAGGCAGAGGGAGAGAGAGAGAGAAACATCAGTGATGAGAAACATTGATTGGCTGCCTCCTGTGCGCCCCCTACTGGGGACCGAGCCCGCAACTGGGGAATGTGCCCTTGACTGGAATTGAGCCTGGGACCCTGCAGTCCACGGGCCGACGCTCTAGCCACTGAGCCATACCAGCTAGGGCACCAGCAGCAATCACTGTAGGGTGAGGTGAGAGGGCAGAACGTTCCCCTGTACAGGCCACTGGCCCCTTGTCCACATTACGTTGGGAGCTTCCGGGGAGAAGGGAATGACAATGGCTATTGTTCTATTGCTTTTATGATCCCAATACAATTTTTCTCCCAAATCCAGTCTGGGAAGTAAATACACTGAGGGACGCCTTCTGAACATGAAGGAATAAATCTATAACGTGTACTGACTTCTCTCCTGTACCCTTTGTTCTCCATATAATACAGTTGCCTGGTAACTAGACTCTAATATATCATGAGCTACAAAGAAAACAAATTCCAATTCCCTTTGCCAGACATTTTTTGTGTGTGCCAGACGTTCGACCCTCGAGGCAGAAAAGTCAGGATAAAAACTCACATGCACGTTACCGGGTGGTTGATTTTAAGCCAGAAAGGAGAGGCACTTAGACCGATGCTTCCCACGGGAGAAAATTATAACTGAAATTCATTATAAGCACTAATTCACAGTAACTTGTCATTTTGTGGTTGCCTTCAGTTTTTAAAAAATGTGTATATTTATTGATTTCAGAGAGGAAGAGAGAGGGGGAGAGAAAGAAACATCAATGATGAAAATCACTGATGGGCTGCCTCCTGCACGCCCCCTACTGGGGATCGAGCCCACAACCGGGGCATGTGCCCTTGACTGGGAATCGAACCTGGTTCATAGGTCCATGCATAACCACTGAGCCTCACTGGCCGGGCATGAGATGGTGTTTTGTGTTTTTTTTAACTTCCATTTGATGGAACAATTAGCACACTGTCCCCTGTCCATTCGGGGTCCTCTTTTTTGGCCGTCACAGAACAGACCAGAACCTCACAAGCAGAGGCTTCCAGAAGTGCGAACTGGTGCAGACTGTCATTTTGTCCCCCACCCCGCCCCCCCGTACAGGATCTGCCCAAATGGCAAAGTGAATGACATCACAGCTCATTTTTATTTCCTTGTCAAAATAAAGAGTCTCGGTGGACCCAGAGGCGAACTCCGGGGACCACATGCGGCTGTGACATCTCTCCACTGTCCAGGGCCCTCTGGCTCTCTCGCCCACCCCCTAAGAGAGAATTTTTGTTTGTTACCTCTTACCGACATTTATTTTGGCAATTTTTTTCCGAGAGCCCGTCCTCATCCTCTCCCATGATGTCCACGGCTGAGAATATCAAGGCCACGAGGATGGCGAAGCAGCAGACCAGGGCGAAGACCACGATGCACCTCTGCTGGGACTGTGGAGGAGAGGAGAGGGGGAGTGAGAAGGCTGTCGCCACAGGGCGCAGGATCGGACAGCTGCTCGGATGCCCGAGAATCCTCTGGGAAACAATTACTTCCCTCACAGCCGGAGAAGGGCTGCTCTGGGGGAAATGCCTCAGACCTTCCTGCTCATTCCTCCACGCTGACTTCCAACGCCCACACCGTGTGTGAGAGCCTGTTCAATAATTCAACCGCTGCATCAAGACTTCTGGACGAGTTAGCTCTTCTTCTTTCTCATCAAAAGCAGCCAAGCCCTGGCCGGTGTGGCTGGGCACCGTCACAGGCACTGAAAGGTTGCTGGTTCGATTCCTGGTCTACCAGGGATGTGACGTGAAGGAGGCAGCCCATCAATGTTCCCCTCTCACATTGATGTTTCTCTCTCTCTCCCCCTCAAAAAATCAATTTAAAAACATCTTTTTCCCCCCCCTAAAAAGTCATCCATTTACTATTGATTGATTGACTGGTTGGTTGTTAATCCTCACCCAAGGATATTTTTCCACTGATTTTTGGAGAGAGTGGAAGGGAGGGGGAAAAACAGAGAGAAACATGGATGTGACAGAAACACATTGATTAGTTGCCTCCTGGCTGAGCTCCGACCAGGGCCTGGGCCAGGGAGGAGCCTGCAACCACGGTACATGCCCTTGACCGGAATCAACCCGGACCCTTCAGTCCACAGCTGACACTGTATCCACTGAGCCACACCAGCTAGAGCTAAGAAATCTTTTTTTAAAAAAAAGCAGTCAAGAAGAGTTCCCTACAAGATCCATGATCGCAAATTAAAAATGAAACACACACAGAGGGGCTCCATAGTATTTTCTGGCTGCTGCTATGCCCACCGCCTCCCAAACTCTATGGTATCAACGTCCTTTCCCACAGACTCGGGGGAAGGCCCCTCACACGCCACGTGCACGCACAGCTGCTGTTTCCACACACGGGCAGGCACTACAGAAACACTGCTTTGTGGGCCCCGAGTGGAGTGACCTGTACGCGTATCTGCACACAGCACTGCCCTGAGCCACAGAGCAGCCACCTCGCACAGGGACAGTGCGGTGACCGTGGTCTCGGCTGGAGGCGAGCTGAGCTGAGTCAGGCTGGTCCTCAATCTTCCTCTGGCTTAGCCGTCAACAGCAACTGCTCTTCAAGCCTCCCTCCCTGCCACCTGCACCACCCGCTCCGAAGCAAAGAGAACCCTTCACAGACTCCTAAGCCACAGGATAAATGACTAGGGAAGGATGGGATCAGGGAGAGAGAAAGAGTAAGCATCGCTACCCTAAAAATAAAAGGCGAAACGGAGAGGCAACACGTATTGATTTGAGATCCAGTGTGGCTCAGGGGTTGAGCACTGACCTAGGAACCAGGAGGTCACGGTTCGATTCCTGGTCACAGGGGCACATGCCCGGGCTGCGGGCTCGATCCTCTCCAGGTATCAAGTACAATTCTGTAACACACCAGCTGGATGTTGCAATGTGTGTTTACCCCTAAAGGCAACTCTTCCGTCACCAAATATTGGATCCCCTTTACCCTGTGCAATCCCCACCTCCTGTCCCTCCGGTGACCGCCCTACTTTGTCTGGGTCTGTTGATATTTGTTCGCCTTGTTTGTTCATTTGCTGTTTCCAGTTTTTTCTTTTAGTGGAGAACACTATTTAGAAACCAAGATCTAAGTACTAAGCATGTCTGTTATTACTGGGGTATTGCCTCTCCCAGACCCTCCCAGTGCACAACGCTAGGAAATACACACACACACACACACACACACACACACACACACACACGCACACGCTCTCTCCCGTTTATTTTGACATCTGTCTCTATATATTAAAAACCTGAGTTCAGCCCTAACTGGTTTGGCTCAGTGGATAGAGCGTCGGCCTGTGGACTGAAGGGCCCCAGGTTCGATTCTGGTCAAGGGCATGTACCTTGGTTGCGGGCACATCCCTAGTAGAGGGTGTGCAGGAGGCAGCTGATCGATGTTTCTCTCTCATCGATGTTTCTAACTCTCTCTCTCTCCCTTCCTCTCTGTAAAAAGTCAATAAAATATATATTAAAAAATAATAAAATAGCCAACAAGTACAAATGATTATTAAAAAAAAATAATAAATAATTTAAAAAAAGTTGAGTTCACTCCAACACTTCAAATTTCAATCCACATCCCAGGTTCATTCTCACCTCTCCCTTTTCTTTTTCTTTTGTTTAAAATCCCCACCAAGGATAATTTTCCATTTTTTTTTTTTTGAGAGAGTGGAAGAGAGGGGGAGAGGGAGAGAGAAAAAAACATCAATGTGAGAGACACCCATCGATTGGCTGCCTCCCACACTGGACACTGTCACATCAGCTGGGCAAGGACTCCTAAGTTTTTAGCAAAGAAGTCACAGGTAAAATCATTTCACTTAGGTCTGAAGTGAGAACTTTCCAGGCAGAATTAGTTCCTTCAGAGAAGTGGTTTTTTTTTTGTGTGTGTTGTTGTTTAAATTTTAGAGAGGGAGGGGGGTACGGAAAGAGAAACATAGATTTGTTGTTCCAGTTATTTATACATTCATTGGTTGATTCTTGAACGTGCCCTGCTGGGGTCCACACCCCCAACCTCGGCCTATCAGGAGGACACTGACCGACGCCCACTTTGATTTGCAGTGGAAACCAGTGTGAGCTGCCTACCAGCCTCGGTCTAGCACGTTCCTCTCTCTCACGCAGAGCAGCTGCTGATGACTGCTCAGCAATTCTCCCTGGTCCCCATCTTTTTTTTTTTTAATATATTTTTATTGATTTCAGAGAGGAAGGGAGAGAGAGAGAGAGAAACATCAATAATGAGAATCACTGATTGGCTGCCTCCTGCACACCCCCTGCCAGGGATGGAGCCCGAGACCCAGGCATGTACCCTGACTGGGAATCGAACCCTGAGCTCCTGGTTCATAGGTCGATGCTCAACCACTGAGCCACGCCGGCTGGGCCAGACTTTTGTATATTGAAGAAGTTGTTCTATGTCCCAATCTTTAATGTCAGAACTCTCCCCCCGCCTTCCTTGTTTCTCCTTTACTTCTACCCCCATCTTTTCCTTTTTGGGGAATTCTGTTCTGACCAAGTTTTATTTTTTTTATGCATTTCTTTCTCTCTTAATTTTCTGTTTAGTTCTCTCTTTCCTCTACTGCCGCAAACGCTTCTGCCTCTGCCTTTCGTTTCGTTCTATCTTTAAATGGAAACTGTGTCAATTTTCATCAACACAAAATCTGCTAACTACTTTCCTCTTAGCTCCAGCATTTTGGGCATCATGAGGAGGGCAAAATCTCGCCAAGACTAGAGAATCCAATATTACTATGTCATCATTTTTTTATGGCTGAGTAGTGTCAGTGTCCCATGCCTTTATGTAATCATCTGCCAAAGACCCTTAGGCTGTTTCCAAGTCGTGGTTATTGGGAAATGCTTTGATTTGAAGAGGAAGCTGCCTTCAGAAGCGGTTAAAGGTGACATCTACATGTTGTCTGCTATGTATTTTCTTTTTAAAAAATGTATTTTTATTGATTTCAGAGAGGAAGGGAGAGGAAGAGAGAGATAGAAACATCAATGACGAGAGAGAATCACTGATGGGCTGCCTCCTGCATGCTCCCTACTGGGGATGGGGCCTGCAACCCCAGCATGTGCCCTTGACTGGAATCAAACCCGGGACCCTTCAGTCCGCAGGCCGATGCTCTATCCACTGAGCCAGACCAGCTCGGGCTGCAGTGTATTTGCAGATGGGTTCAGTGAACCTAATGTGTCAGCCCTGGAGGAGATGGTTACACCAATTCCTCACTCTAAAATTCCATACCCAAAATGAAGCACTTGCCTGACTTTCAGAGAGGACAGTAATATTAACAGTAGATGTAGCAAACCTTAACGATTAGTGAATTTAGGTGGTGAATATGAGTGAAAATTTACTCTTTTTGAAATTGTCATTTTTTTTAAAATTTTAAATTTTTAATTGTTTCAATTACAGTTGACATTCAATATTATTTTGTATTAGTTTCAAGTGGACAGTATAGTGGTTAGACATTTATATAACTTATGACGTGAACCCTTCATAAAGTCTAGCACCCACCTGGCTCCTTACATAGTTATGACAATTACTGACTACATTCCCTATGCTGTGCTTTAACATCCCTGTGACTATTCTATAACTCTCAATCTGTGCTTCTTAATCCCTTCGTCTTTTTCACCCAGTTCCTCAACCCCCATCCCACCTGGCAACCCTCGGGTTTATTCTCCGTGTCTATGATCTGTTTCTGTCCTCTGTTTGTTTTATAGAGTTCCACACGGAAGTGAAATCATATGGTATCTGTCTTCCTCTGTCCTGGCTTATTTCACTTAGCACAATACCTTCTCGGTCCATCCACATCGTTGCAAATGGTAAGACTTTGTTCTTTTTTATGGCCGAGTAATATTCCCTTGTATGTAAAAGATCAAAGACCTAATTAAATAGAGACGCACAGGCTTGTGGACAGAAGGAGCTGTGCATTTAATAAAGTCACAGCCATGTTGTGCATGAGCTGAAAGCGGAGCAGATCCAACACGGTCCCGCTAATAACAACATGGAAGGTGTAATCATGGCAGGGGGTGACTGAGACGGGGTAGAGGGATGACGATGAGAAGTCATGGAGAAGCCGGGGTGTTGGGTGCGTCCTCAAGTCGATGTTGGAGGGTAAGTAACATGAACCTGGAATGAGGGGAAAGCGGACCAATGGCAGGCCACTTTTCCGCCTGCAGTACTAACGAGTGTCCGATCCGTGTAAGTAAATAAATACCTTTCAAAGTGTGGAAATATAATTATTCTCTGATTTTAAATTCTCGACCCCTGGCATGCACATTACATTGGGGTTAATTTTCTAATTAATCAAAAGAGCATTTGCATTTCAATGTGCATCTTGTAACTGCTGACACTCTCAACCGGTTTTAACGATCTACGCCAACAGTTTTCATAAACCCGGTCGTCCGTACAATGTCTGCCTACCCTGTTTAGACGTTATTTACGGTATTACCATGGTAACATGCACCATCTAAAACAATGTCTACTACAGTCCCCATAGAGTGATGAGTCTCTCGCTGTGCTAGAACTTAAAATTCCCTCAAGCACTCTTAGAGGGACAAACGTCAGTTTAAGGGTTTCTGAGTGGTACCCAAGCAGCAGACTGAAATAGATATGCCCACTCTGACTTTTTATGCCCTTCCTTTGAATAATATAAAATGATATAAGACTCAAGCCCATCGGCCTTGAAGAGCAGACATCCATTCCGCTCTCTCTACCGTGATCAGTCGTGTTTCCTGGGAGTTTAAGGTAAACAGTGGCCCCTAAGGTACATCAGCATCCCCTTCAGAGCGCCGTGGATTTATGGGAGCCCCACGACCCTGGCTGTCAGCTCCCCTTCTGTTTTATGGGCTCAGAGAGATACACTGTCATCTACAGCACAAGCCTGGCGTCCGGCAGAAGGCTCCTCAATTCTGCTCTCCACCATCGCTGGAGTGTTTAAAGCCTGATGTAGTTTCCCAGGAACAATAGCACAAATTATTAAAGTAACTGCCCAGATGAGGAGAGACCCTGCCGACTGGAAACAAAACAACATCAACAAAACCTTACAGCGCTGGTACTTAGCAGAGAAACAAGGAGAGATACCCTAAAAACTGTTTCTTTCCTCGTTCTCTGCTTCAGCTTAAAAAAAAAAGATATAGTTTTACTGATTTGAGAGAGGAAGGGAGAGGGAGAGAGAGAGAAACATCAATGAGGAGAGAGAATCATTGATCGGCTGTCTCCTGCACGCCCTACTCTGGGGACCGAGCCCACAACCCAGGCATGTGCCCTGACCGGGAATGGAACCATGACCTCCTGGTTCATAGGTCGGCGCTCAACCACTGAGCCACACTGGCTGGCTGCTTGAGCTTTTTAACACTCTCTCTCTTCCTAGCTTTAATCTTTATATCCATTTCCCTCTGTTGGCACATAAAGCATACACTTTGAAAACATTTCCACGAGCAAAATCCTGCAAAGCATCTACGAGTTGATGCCAAGGTCAGAATGACCCTGGTGCAACTGTTAATTCCAGTGACCGAAACGTTGGAAATGACAGAGATGATGTGTTTCTGCTGCCGTGCTGGTGCTGTCCCAGGGAAAGATAAAGGTTTCGCATTTCAGCCTGCCGTCTGCCGCCTGTCCGTCCTCAGTCAGACCAGCTCAGATTATTCCTGACTTAGCCCTCAGGAAAATCATGTCCTTCCTCACAACACAGGATCTCACCTCCTCACAAAAAAGACCCAGGAAAGCGGCAGGGAGGTGCAGCAGTACCTACAACGATGAGCAAAGGAATAGGTCCAAGTCTCCGTGGTGGTGAAGAGTCGTGGCTCTGGCCCTAACCAGTGCGGCTCAGTGGATAGAGCATCAGCCTGCGGACGGAAGGGTCCCAGGTTCGATTCGGGTCCAGGGCATGTACCTTGGTTGTGGGCACATCCCCAGTGGGGGGTGTGCAGGAGGCGGCTGATCGATGTTTCTCTCTCATCGATGTTTCTAACTCTCTATCCCTCACCCTTCCTCTCTGTTAAAAAAAAAAAAAAATCAATAAAAAGTACATTAATAAAAAAAGAGTTGTGGCTCTGGCTGCAGTCTTTGTACCTGCTCATAGGAATCACCTCACAGAAGCAGGTCCCGGCAGTAGATTTCTTTGCCGTTTAGTGCTGCCCGGCGTTTACTGTACTAAAGCGATCACTATTTCAGTGTGACAATAATGCGGTCAAGTAACGCAAATCGAAAGAGAAAAACAAATGGGGAATTTTAAAAATTAATTGTGAAAAAGAAGGTATGGGAACTACTCAAGTTAGGGGAACGATGAACGGAGAGTATTGCCCTAACTGGTTTGGCTCAGTGGATAGAGCGTCGGCCTGCGGACTCAAGGGTCACAGGTTCGATTCCGGTCAAGGGCATGTACCTTGGTTGCGGGCACATCCCCAGTGGGGAGTGTGCAGGAGGCAGCTGATTGATGTTTCTAACTCTCTATCCTTCTCCCTTCCTCTCTGTAAAAAATCAATAAAATATATTAAAGAAAAAAAAAGAAAAAGAAAGAGTATTGCTCAGAGAGGGAGTTTGGGTTATAGGAGCAGGGCAGGCATCCAGAGCTAACGTAGGAAGGTTTGCATTCTTCCAGCCACTGGAGTGAAGTTAACCAATAACCGAGAAGCCATCTGACCAAAAAGAGGTTTCCCAGAACCTACCCCACGTTCGGCTGCCCCAGAAACAGGCCATTCCCCTTACGAAAAGCCAAGTTTATTCTCTCTCATCACTGATGTTTCCATCTCTCTCTCCCTCTCCCTTCCTCTCTGAAATCAATAAAAATACATTTAAAAAGAAAAAGGTGAGGGGATTGAGAAGCAGGATCGGTAGTTACAAAACAGCCTCAGGCAGGTAACGTACGGACAGGAAATATAGCCAATACTATTGTAATAACTATGATCGGCGCCAGGTGGGTACGGGAATACCGGAGGAACACTTTGTAAAGTACATGACTGTCTAAGCACTAAGCTGGACACGGACACAAGATTAATACAAAATAATACTGAATGTCAACTGGAATTGAAAAACATAAAAATTAAAAGAAGTATTTTAAAAGGGGGAAAGACGGGGCATATTTGTCTTCCATGTAGCATATTCTCCGACACAGGCTTCAGCCTGGCACAGCTCTGTTTTTCTCTAATGTTTAGAGCCCCCCCTGCCATCGACGTTGCTGAGAAAATGAATGAGGGACTTCAAGCCCATTCATGCTGGGAGAATGGTCTGGAATACATTTCAGGAACAAGGTTAGTCAGTGATGTTTGTGACAGGGTAACGGTAGGATGTGATTGACATAAACTTGAGAATAAGTGGAACAAATAGAATTATTCATAGTTTCATAGTGCCCATCACAAAACAGAACAATACAAATAAGACTTTTCTTTTTTGCACAAACCATGTTGACCTTGCCTGCATTCATCAAAATTTTTACAAAGAGCTGTTTTTATTTTTTATTTTAAAAAAGTATTTATTGTTGGAAGTATTACATAAGTTCCTTATTCCCCCCTCCCCCCCGCATTGGTCCCTTCTAGCCCCGCCCCCTGCCCAAGGCCTTCACCACCCTATTGTCTGTGTCCTTGGGTTATGCATATATGCGTAGAAGTTCACAAAGAACTGTTTTAAAAAATGTAAGATGTCTTGTGCATTGTAGAAAGATGGAAAAATATAGAGTAATAAGGAAAATGATTATAGATGTTGAGGTAGCTCTATCTACATAACAAAAAAGAAAGTAATTTAAAATATGAATAGACAAAGTATAAGGTCACCTAATTTACAGTACACCAATTTATTGGAAGAGTTATAATATTAATTCATTATTTAACTGGCGATAAACAATTTTATTGGTACTCTTCTATACAATATGGATTTATTCTATTAAAGCTATATTTTTATTTACTATGCCCACCATGAGAAAAATTTCCCCATACACCAGTATATTTTATTCTTTAACATCCAAGCTCATTTTTTTCCTTCTAATATTTGAACATGTACAAGAGGCAGTTTCCCTCAAAAGTGACAAATAGCACTGTATATGGTAATCAGGGAGTATGGGAAGGCTGGAAATTGTGGGGGTGAATGTAATTCCCGATGTACAAACTAATAACATTACTAGTATACGATCCTAGCAGGTGGAGGCAGAGTCCTTTAAGATCCATAAACCATGGCAGGAGTTGCAAGCCAATTATAACAGCCATAAATTACACAGTGAGGGTACCAACTACAGGAGAGACCAGTAAAGGCTCCACCATTTCTTTAAAATATATATTTTTTTATTGATTTCAGAGAGGAAGGGAGAGGGAGAGACAGAAACATCAACGATGAGAGAGAACCATTGATTGGCTGCCTCCTGTACGTCCCCTACTGGGGAGCGAACCCGCAACGTAGGCATGTGCCCTGACCCGGAATCCAACTGGGGACCTTTTGGTTCATGGGTCAATGCTCAACCACTAAGTCACACCGGCCGGTCTCTTTCCCCCCCATTTAAAGGAGTAAATCTGATTAACAGGCATTCCTCAATGTTCTTGGTAGTTTTTCTTCTCTTGTCAAAACAGAAAAAAATCTCAGCTGTTGAGATGGGGGACCAGGGAGGAAAGTCACTAACCAGAATGAAACCACTGAATCCCTCTTCGTTCTAGAGCATGAACTTCTCTAGAGCTGAAATGATGGGCGTGTTGTCCTAGAAATTTTCAGGAACTTCCAAATGCCTCTCTTCTGATTGTCTCCATTGAAGCAGACACTGAATCCTCATAGGTTTAGGGAAGCGGAGGTGCCACAAAAATGTTGCCCAAGAAACACCTAGTTTAGATGGACACAGCGAGCATCTACACTAATAAAAGAGTAAGATGCAAATTGACTGTACCTTCGCGACACCCACCAGCCAATCAGGAGTATGCAAATTAACCCAACAAAGATGGCGGGTTAATTTGCATACACAGACACCGAGCGCCCGAGCTGCTCCAGGCCTCTGGGGAGCATGGGAAGGCGGAAAGGCGGCTCCGAGCCAGAGCGAAAAGGCGGCTCCGGCCGGAGCAAAGGCAGTGCCAGCAGCCAGGGGAAGGAAGGCCCATTCTTGCAGGAATCTTCATGCATCGTGCCTCTAGTTGAAGAATAAATGCGATCTGGCGGGTTATAGAAACAAAAGCTGAAATCACTTCCAATTTCGCCGTCAACTGTCTTGGCTGAGAATCCGATCGCAGTCTCACAGTTCTGTTCCAGGAGGACCCAGTTACTCTCTGGCTAGAAAACTAGCCCACCCACTCTTCCAATATTTATCGTAAGACAAACATTATTTTAGTAGGTACAGTCACAATGAGCCATGGTTAGAAAAGGGGATGGGAATGTCCGTCCTATTTACAAACTCCTTCAAAAGACTGATCTGATCAAGCAAGTCTCCTCTCTGTGCAAAATGTCACGTTATCTTTGCCCAGGTGGCGTGGCTCAGTGAACGTTGACCCATGAACCAAGAGGTCACCTGTTCGATTCCTGGTCAGGGCACACGCCCAGGGTGTGGGCTCGATCCCTAGTAGGGGGCGTGCAGGAGGTAGTCAATTGATGTTTCTATCTCTCTATCCCCTCTCCCTTCCCCTCACTCTAAAAATCAATAAAAACATCTTTTTTTTTTTTTTTTTTAAAGTCACATTATCTTTAAAATTTGGAAGCCTGGGCTCATTTATTCAGCTCTTCAACGGCAGGTTATCTGTTCATTAAATGTCACACTGAACCTAACCAGCTACCCCCATCACCCAAGCCCTCTAACTTCTGTTTTCCCAGTGCTTTATAACCTCAACTTGTCATTCTACACCGGAGCGGGGGCGGATTGTGGAATGACCTTTCAGTTTTGCAAAGTTCAATTGTACTCATTTTATTTTTTCTTAGTATGTTTTTACTAATTTCAGAGAGAGGAAGGGAGAAAAAGAGAGATCAATGATGGGAAAAATCACTGATCGGCTGCCCGGCTGCCTCCTGCAAGCCCCCTACTGGCGATCGAGTCTGCAACCCAGGCATGTGCCCTGACCAGGAATGGAACCGTGACCCCCTGGGTCCAAGGACAATGTCGATCATCGAGCCACAGCGGCTGGGCACAACTGCACCCATTTTAAGTGCACTCATTTTAGAAGCAGCAGTGGAGGGAAGGATCAGAGGGGGAGAAGCCATGATAATAAACATGTACGTGGGTAAAACAGGAGGAGGGAGGTGGGGAGTGTGACAAAGAAATGGCAAAACTGTCCACTGCGTTGGGGTCAGCAGTCACACCCTCTGTGATGGAAAGCGAGGCATCCAGGCAAAGGTTCTCGCCAACCTGTCTCGGGTGCAGGCAGCCACCGTCCTCTGTGATGGATGTGGTCCCGCCCGACCAGATGACATTTCATGGTGCCTTCACCCCTTGGCCTCAAGCCAGGGCTCTGAGAACAACTTACAGCCCAAAGGTGAATGGTCACGAAAAAGTCATCCTCTGAGAAGTAAGATGTCACCAATAACATGCAGGCGAAAAGGGAACCTTGATCTTGAAAAGGTTCAAATAACCCTCAAAGCCAAATCGAGTTTCCTTTGAGGCCGGTCCAACTTTCACATCTGCCGAACGCAGTTTAATAACTGGTTTGGCAGAAGATGTCTGCATTTAACACAGGAGCGGGAACACACGCTTTCTGGAAACGCTTTAACCCACGGAAAAGCAAACCAGCAGCCGAAGTTCAACTGCGGGCTCTGCAAACAAGAATAGAAATGTTCTTCCAACAGTTATCCACATGGCAGCCGATATCAGGAACAACCCGGGAAAACGGCATAAAATATTTTTGTGTTTCTTCTGACTAACGACCACTTTTACGTCTTGTCATGAGTACATTCCCAATGGCATCTAAATCATTGTTTCTTTTTTACATTCAGGATCAATCACTGCTGCTGCATCTTTAAATCACCATGAGGATTGGTTCCTAAAGTAAAATGTACTTTCTCATACTTCTGGAGGCTGGAAGTCCAATATCAAGGTGCTGGCAAATGTGATTCCTAGTGAGGGCTCTCCTCCTGGCTTTCAGACGGCCGCCTTCTTGCTGTGTCCTCCCATGGCTGAGAGAGAGAACCGGTTCTGTCTCTTCCTCTTCTTGATCGGCTGCCTCCTTCACGCCCCCCACTGGGGATCGAGCCTGCAACGCAGGCACGTGCCCTGACTGGGAATCAAACCATGACCTCCTGGTTCATAGGTTGATGCTCAACCACTGAGCCATGCTGGCTGGGCTCTGCTGCTTCTTATAGGGGCACTACACCCATCCTGGGAGCCCACCCTCATGGACTCATAAAAACTTAATGACCTCCATCGCATTGGGGGTTAGGATTTCAATACATGAATTTAGGGGAGACAAGAACATTCATAACACCCAGAAACGACCACGACTCATGTGATGAACTGCCACTTGGTTCCTGTCCTGGTGGCTGGCTGGGTTCTCACTGTAGCCTCTCTGTCCCTTGCTACAGCCCCTGGACCAAGGCGTGGTGGTGGCAGGCACAGGTGTGACTGTCCCGTTTGAGTTTGGAGCTGGGTCCCTTCATGGAGCCCTAATCCATTGGTGGCTCTAGAGGAACTCTCAAAATGGCAACCCGCCCCCTTGCTTGCCCTTCAGCAGCTCCAGAGCAGGCCTCTGAGGCTGGGCCTCTATGCTCACTGCTCATCACCGGGGCCATCTCATGGGGCAGGTCATGTGCCTGGACCCACCCGCAAGCTGACCACGAGCTCACATCCACGCCCTGAGTCTACCTGTTTCCAAAGACGTGAAGTTTTGGCTAAAAAGTTGCTCCACAAAATGAGCCTGGGTCATCCCACAGATGAACACAAAGTGGGTTCCTCTCACTTTGAAGAACACACATGTTTGTGAAAGGTTTGTGTGGCCCTCTCATAAGACAGGGCCACAATGGAAGCTGCCAATTCAGGGGATTCCTCGTGAAGTCTGAGGGACCACATGATAATACGGGCGGGGCCTCACCCACATTTGCGTGGCCTATGCCCCCACTCAGTGACCATTGGCACAGGGTATCTACCTAATAAAAGAGTAACATGCTAATTGACCGTACCTTTGTGACACCCACCAGCCAATCAGGAGCGAGCATGCAAATTAACCCAACAAAGATGGCGGGTTAATTTGCATACGCAGGCACCGAGTGGCTGGGGGCAGGGCAGGACGCAGGTGTTCCGCACCACCTCAGCCGCTCCGGGCCTCTGGGCAGCGTGGGAAGGCGGAAAGGCGGCTCCAGCCAGAGCGAAGGCAGTGCCGGCAGCCAGGGGAAGGAAGGCCCATTCTTGCATGAATCTTTGTGCATCGGGCCTCTAGTGTCTTTAGAAATCTGTCGTCCACGCTGAAGCTTAAGACTACTGACCATCTCTGAGACCTTGATCAACAAGACATGCGGGTTTCAGTACAACCACAGAGGAGCAAATGGTCTCTGTTTCCAGGGTGACCCCAGGCAAACGCCCCCTGGCATGAAGCCGAGCGGGCTGCTGAGTGTGGCCCTCCCTGGAGGACCACAGCAAAGGAGGGGCCACGGCTGACAAAGGCCACGCTCCTGGGCATTTGGGTCCATTCTTCCCAATGAGATCTGTGGCACAGAAAACCCAAATGGAAATTCCATAGGAGGAAAGCCACAGGGTTTAGAAAAAGCCAGAGAGACCAAAAGCAGACTTTTAACAAGAAAACGTGGCCACTGAAAATGAGACTGAGATACAAGCTTTGGATGTTTCGCATTAAAAAATAATCCCTCGCTAAATGGTGCCAACTTGACATTGTGCCTGTTTCATCCCCATGTCAATGTTTCTGTGGCAGATGGCAAGGAGCAAAATGACCCAAAAATGTCAATTCTTTTTTCTTATAATAAACGGAAGCTATCAAAGCGCACAAAAGAAACCCAGAACCCATATTCCTTAGGAATCCAGTAATACCTGCAATTTCTAATTCTTCCCCCCAATACAGAGGGTTTTAAAGTAACATGGTCTCTTTAACCTTTTTAGTTGGTTTTGGGGGAGAAGAAGATGTTATGGGCACCCTTGCGAGTTCTCTTTCTCTGAAGCAACCGCTCTTACCAGGCTCTGGTGTGCCCCAGAATTCATATTTAATCCAGAATAGAGATGTACTAGTATTCATGTTTTGTTGTCCGCCTTTTATGCAAATAGAGCAATCTAAATCCATTATTCTGCACCTTACATTTTCTAATTAATATGCTGAGGATACTGGTCTGTATTTGTAGTTTCACATATTCATGCAACAAACATGTATTGAACACCGTCTATTCGCAAGGCCACATCCTGATGTTACCACGTTGCAAGGAAGGCTAAGATGAGAACAAAGGAATTACCTCTCTCCACTCCAACTTCCCACTTCACAAGGGTTAATTCAAACTAAAAAGAAAAAAAAAATCATATCTGCCAACTTTATTTAAGTCCTTTGGATAAGTCAATTATATCTTCCCTTTGATCTTTAAAGGCATCAAAAGGTACAATTTCCAGCCCAGCCGGCATGGCTCAGTGGTTGAGCATCAACCTATGAACCAGGAGGTCATGGTTCAATTCCCGGTCAGGGCACATGTCCAAGTTATAGGCTCAATCCCCAGTGAGGGGCATGCAGGAGGCAGCTGATCAATGATTCTCTCTCATCACTGATGTTTCTGTCAATGATTCATGGGTCGAAGCTCAACCACTGAGCCAGGCCAGCCGGGCTACACAAAGATCTACTGATGTAACTTTACATCAATGGAATTTTTTGCTTCTTTTTAGACACAAAAATGAAGGAGGGTATATAAAGCTTAAAAATAAGTATGTTCTTCCCTAACCGGTTTGGCTCAGTGGATAGAGCATCGGCCTGCGGACTGAAGGGTCCCAGGTTTGATTCCGGTCAAGGGCATGTACCTTGGTTGCGGGCACATCCCCAGTAGGGGGCATGCAGGAGGCAGCTGATAGATGTTTCTAACTCTCTATCCCTCTCACTTTCTCTCTGTAAAAAAAAAATCAATAAAATATATATTTTAAAAAGTATGTTCTATTCTTTGAGCTGTGTGTTAATTACAAGACTGTACATTGTGCAAAAATATGAGCCGCCCATTTATGATTTATGCACTTTTTCAGTCTGTATGTTATACTTGAGTAAAAATATTACACTGAAAACCCTTGGATTTAAGTAAATCAGTACTTCAAGCAAACGAATAAGTGGGTCAGGGAGAGGAAGCATATATAATCCAAGAGTCAATTATATCCATTTTTATGTGGTCTTTAATTTTAGGAATCTTAAAAAATTTATCCATTATTTGCTAATGCACTTTCACACAAACTTAATAGGCAATTCTAAGTCTTAGACCGGGTAAATGGTATTTTTTTCCTTCAATTTAATTAAACATAAATAATAAACACAGTTTTGCAAAGGATCTCCATTCTGAGTGAACACAAATTGGGGAAGCCTTAGGTATATTAAAGTATAGCCTGCCGTTGCTATGACAACACACCCACACTGATGAGCCACACGTTCTATGAGCTAATTAATCAGCCATAGTGTTCATAAGAAACATTATGCTACGAGAAATAAGCCAGTCAGAGAAAGACAAACATCACATGATCTCATTTACATATGGAATCTAATGAACAAAATAAACTGACCAACAAAATAGAGATGAGGCTGATGAATGGAACATGAGACATGAATGAATGGAACAGACGGACAGATCTCAGAGGGAGGGAGGAGGGAGGATGGGAAGATACAACTAAAGAACGTATATGCGTATATGCATAGCCCATAGTCACAGACAATAGGGCAGTGAAGGCCTGGGGTGGGGAGGGCTGGGTGGAGGGAGGGGGGAAGTGGGGGACATCTGTAATACTAACAATAAAAAATAAATAAAAAAGTGTTAAAATCAGATAGAGCATAACAGCTAGTATAAAAGTGAGATTTATTAAGCGTACACAGGTGTACTTTTCCCCCTTTCTATCAGAGATTTTATCCACTCCCTAAAACACTTCCATACATGTTTTACTATATTTTAATTTCACTATTGACACTAAAATAAACACAGTAATTAAACAAATGAGGACATTAATCCAAGAACTTTTGGAGCAAAGGCTATGAATCCACAGCAAATTTCAAACTCCGAAGACCAGTTTCCCAAATAGATAGAGCTGCCTTTCTAGGGTGGGGTCACACGGAAGGCTGACGCAAGGTGATACGTTTTGGGGAGTCTGAACCCTTCCTAGAGCCAGTAAGCAGATGCCCACAGCCAAGTCCTTAGGGGTCAACGACCTCTGGGCAGATGATCCACACACTGGGTTGCTAAATACAAAGAGTAAGACGAGAAGAGATGACAGAGAGAGGCAAACACTAATGGGTACCTGGGAATGCCAATGAAGCAAGAACAGGAAAGGGAGGGGAGAGTGAACTTGAACTATTATAAGCTCAACTGGAGGGACCTGTGGAGGCGTTTGATGTTATACCGTGTCCATGTTCACACGGCGGGGGGGGGGGGGGGTGCGGGGGGGACGGGAGGGAAGGGGGGCACTTAAGAGTTGCAGTAAAAGTCAACAATCTGAACTGTACCCTTTCTCATGCAATCCTCTGAGCATCTTCCAGGGATTTCATCCATCTTGAACCTAGTTCATTCCCAGGTTATCCAGCTAATTAGTTTCTTTTAGTTCATTCCCGGGTCTTCCATCTATCACATTGATTTTACAATCAACCTTATGCTTAATCAGCAACGACTTCAATGGATGCCTTTTATCCATCATCCCAATATAGTAGGCCTGGGTCGTCTCACCCAATGCAACCTGTCCAGCATCCATCAGGAGTCATTGGTACCCATGAGGCCGACCAATGGGATGGACATTTGAACCGAGTTCATATTTGCTTAGTTTTGCACTTCCTTTAGCCCATTCAGTATGATTCCTTCACAGGAGACCACAGGAAAACAAATGAGAGAGGCTATGCATCTTTATGATATTGCTGGTATGAGCAATTTGTAGTTTTTAATGCCCTTGACACCATCTTCAAGGAGAAACTCAAAGACACCAACACATTCAACCCCCTAAAACTGTCACCACACGATCCCCTTTCCTGACACTCAGTGTTTTACCCATCCTAATGAATACAATTACTCCCCCCTTTACTCTATGTGGTGCGTTCCAAGTCACCTCACTAACGTTAAGAAGAGACACTTGGCTCTCATCATTTGGGAAATCCCAAGGGTTTTAGGAGCTCTGTGCCAGAAGCAGGACCAAGACCAAAATACACTGAGTGGCCAGATTATTATGATCTCTGAACGCATAATAATCTGGCCACTCAGCATGTGTGTATATATACATATATACATATATACATTAGAGGCCCGGTGCCTGAATTTGTGCATGGGTGGGGTCCGGCCAGCCTGGCCAGGGGGAGGGGACATGGGCGGATGGCGGGCCTGCCTACTGGTCGAACTCCTGGTCGAGGGGACAATTTGCATATTAGCCATTTATTATTTAGGATATACACTGAGTAGCCAGATTATTATGCATTCAGAGATCATAATAATCTGGCCACTCAGTGTATATTTCATGTCATAAATCACAGCATCACACTGAGCAAATGCCAGGACACCGATGCAGGTGACATCAAGAAGGAAGAACACACCTGACTTGAGAGCAGACTGGATATGAGGAGGGAAGAGACACGTCCAAGATTGGAAGTAGTAGAGGCTGCGTCGTGGGAGGTTGGCCTAGCTTCCCTTCGCCGTATCTTAGAAGGCTATGTGATGAGGCAGGTTAAGAAGCCAGGGCCCCACCCTGGCACTACCTCTTACCAGCTGTGTGTCCTTAGGAAAGTACTTAACGTCTCTGTGCCTTACCTCAGTACAATCAGGATGGTGATAATTATAACAACAACAACAACAACAACAACAACAACAACAACAACGATAACATCATCTGCCGAAAGGAAGGATGAAGATTACTAAAGTGATTAAAACATAGCACCTATGCCCTACAAATTTACAAAATATTATTGGAAAACATCGAGCTATTTCCTTGGCTTTGGAACAATTTAAAGCTGTTTGTGGCCATGCAGTGTGGATTTCATTATCTGCAATCCTTTTACATTTGTAGTTAAAAAATAAATAAATAAAGCCACCATAGGCCAGAGCCCATGTCACACTGGTCATCTGGTGTACCACCCAGCAGGTCCCGCCGTGCTGACTCTCATGAGGTCCAGGAGAGGGTTTGACACACAGTGAGTGTCTTTGCTCTGGGAAGGTCACTGACCGCATTTGCAGGATGAGAAGCAGATCAGGTTCCTTTGCATCGTGGGAGGGACTTAGAGCAAAGTGAACCCGTAGATGCACCCCGCCTTGCAGTCCAAGGCTGGTTTGTCAGCCCCCTGCCTTTTGACCGGGTTCCCACTCCGAGGAAAGATGAAAAAAAACATAGCTCCCTTTGCCAAAGCCAGCGGGTCGGGACGTCTTTCCTGCCCAAGTGTTACCATTTTCGCGTCTGCGTTTAGGAAGAGCTCGTGCAGACCAAAGCTTTGGTTTCAATGTACAACTGGTAACCTTTGCCCTCTCTCTAAACAGTAATGAGTCAAAAGAGCCAGAGGTTGGCCTGGAAGCAGGCAGCTTGCATTTCCCGTCCCCCCCCGCCCCCGCTCTTTTTAGTTATCCTCTTGGTCCCCACGGTCCCTCCCCCGGACTCAGCGGAAGCTGGCTCCTTCGGAAATCTAAACATGTTCACAGCAGGCCGCACCATTGCATCTACACGCCCCGGCCCCCGACAGCCTCCTTGTATTTTTCCCTGACCGCTGTGCAAAGCTGTCTGTCACTTGGCCCCAGCTGGTCTGGCTCAGTGGACAGAGCGTTGGCCTGCGGACTGAAGGGTCCCTGGTTCGATTCCGGTCAAGGGCACGTGCCCAGGTTGTGGGCTCGATCCCCAGCGGGGGGCGTGCAGGAGGCAGCCGATCAATGATTCTCTCTCATTATTGATGTTTCTATCGCTCTCTCCCTCTCCCTTCCTCTCTGAAATCAATAAAAATATATTTTAAATAAAAGAAAAAGACTGACACTGGCCTTATGCTTGTGCCCATGCTGAATGTATGCTGGCAGGGGCTCCATGGGCATTTCAGCCGCGTGCTTTCTGATCCTTAAAGGAGTGTTCTCGGGCTACTGAGGGGAAGAAAAGAGTGATTATGCCTCGAGAAATCAGGCAAAACACTTCTCAGCACAAAGGAGCCCCATGAACCCTCAGGCTGGGGAGGTGATCCCCCCCCCCCCCGCCCGTCCTGCTGGTTCAGGAGAAAGAAGTGCCTTTAACGTGACTTCTGCACAGGCCAGAGGTGCGCCTACAGCGGAGGAGATGGTAGCAGAGCTCAGTGAGCGAGCGGGGGCAGGTAGCCTGACCCTCATCTTTGCAGCTTCTTTCTGGGGTCTCCCAGCGGCTGACGGAAGCCCCGGTGGACAAGGAGGTCAGGAACTGAACCGAAACGCTCTCGTCCATCCGGCCTCCCGTGTCCCTTCTCCGAGCGGCTGGGCAGGCAGACCCACTTCTATAAACTCCCACACTCCCCACATCAGCACTCTCCATTCATCGGGGTTATAAACAGAACAATCGTTTCCCACTCATCAGCTGTGCCGTCAAATACGTGTATATCCGGCTACACGGCAATGGGTTCTATTTTCTCCTAAATGTTACGAATATTATCACCTTCACCCCTGACTCCTTACAGAAATCATCCAGTGGCTTCACTTGTTAGACCCGGTCTTCCTCCTCCCGCCCCTCCCCCTTCACCACTGGTGATGAAGAAAAGTCACATGGAGCCGAGACCGTGAACTGGGCACAGGGTCATGTTCATGGCCAATCCTAACGCCCCCTTCAAGGACCTCACGTGTCCACAAGGCGCACCTGTCCCAGCCTTGTTTGCTCTGCACAGGGAATGTGACAAACCTCCTCCCAACGAAGTCACACAACACTTTCCTGCACAATCTGGGCTCCTGTCACTTCCGCCTGCAAATGACAGGCTTTTAAAATATGTATATTTTATTGATTTCAGAGAGGAAGGGAGAGGGAGAGAGATAGAAACATCAATGATAAGAGAGAATCACGGACCGGCTGCCTCCTGTTCACCCCACACTGGGAATCGAGCCCACAACCCGGGCATGTGCCCTGACCGGGAATCAAACAGTGACCTCCTAGTTCCTAGGTCAACGCTCAACCACTGAGCCACACCGGCCGGGCATGATGACAGTTTTAAAAGGAAAAAAATAAATTCAACACTTAGACGTTTGCTCTGGTAACATTTAACGTGCAAATGCCTCCAACCAGCAGTGGAATCTGCGGACGGTGACAAGTCACTCGTCAGAAGAGAAAGCTGCTCCAGTTTGAATACACGTGAACGTATCCAGAAAGTAGGCAACCATTCCCCCAAAATCTCCCGGAAACCACAACTGCATTCAGAGGAGCCGGCATCCATCGGGGCTCGACCGAGGTCACCGCGGGACTGTCCTCCCCGGGCCGAGCCCAGCAAACGCTCCTCCTCAATTACAAGGCAGCAGCACCCCAGACACGAACGGAGTCCTTTTTCAAAACTCAGTGGCTGACTTTTCAAATGGGTGGTGCGGGGGTCCCTGCCCTTCTGAGAAGCCGACAGTGCCCCAGAGCACAGGTGGCTGTCCCTTCCGCGCTCCCACCGGCCGGTGGCGGCAGCACCTGCTCAGCATCCTCTCTCAGGCAGCAGAGGGGGTCTGTGGGAAACTAGAGGTTCTTACCATTGCGATGGGACCTCCCCTCCCCGCGGAGCCCGGCGGCCCGGAGCTGCGGCTGGCGTGCTGCTCCCAGTGCCACTGTTGCCTTTGGCGGCAGAACGTTCCACGTGGTGCGAGTGCCTGGCCACCGGTTGTATTTCAGTCCCTGCGTGGCTGGCCTGGATGCTCTGGAAATCAGCCAAGCTGAGCACGGAGCCTGCAGCCGGCAGCTTCTGAGTCTCCCCAGAACGCGCTGGTGAGAAGGTGGGCCCGTCAGTGAGCGTTTGCAGCAAACACCCGGGGCTGCTGCAGGCAGTGACTTCTCCCTCTTCCTCTGCAGCCGTGTTGGGCTTTGCTGTTTGTGGAATGAAACGGTGGCCAGAGCTCCAGCTGACCCGGGGGACGCAGGCGCCGAGCCCACTTCCACTCCTCCAACTCGACCGGACTTGGCTGCAGTTCTAATCAGGGAAGAGCATTCTTTCTAGAAGGACTGGAAGGAAGAGGGCAAAGCTGCGGGGCCTCCAGGCGTCAGCAGCTCCCGGGCTGGTGCGAGTCGGCCGAGAGCTCTGGGGGACAAGCATCGGACCTCTCTTTGACCTTAACCATGGGGTGTCAGCCCCCAACACGTGGGAAGAGAGGTTCTCTGCTCGTTCAAGGAGCCCATGGAGAACACGCAGCCTTATCTTCCGGAACAACATTCTCCAAGGACAGCAACCCATCAGCAAAGACTCTTTAAATTGAGCTGGGTTATGTTAAACTATGAATTAAAATCACAAAGCTATCGCACTCTTTGCTCCCCCTATGCTTTGTGAACATTTTATTGGTTAAAAATTTCATCTCCGTTAGCCTGGCGTGGCTCAGTGGTTGAGTGCTGACCTATGAACCAGGAGGTCTCGGTTCAATTCCCAGTCAGGGCACATGGCAGGTTGTGGGGCTCAATCTCCAGTAGGGGGCGTGCAGGAGGCAGGCGATCTCTGATTCTCTCTCATCACTGATGTTTCACACACTCTCTCCCTTCCTCTCTGAAATCAATAAAAATATATTCTTTACAAAAATAGGAATCCATTGCATTAGTCAGGCCTGATCGCATCAAGAAGTAGCTGTGAATCAATTGAGTCCAAGAAAACGACTCGCTTTTCCTCCCCACAGGCAACGGTCTTTCACAGCGGAAAAGCAGGTGTGGCAGGCAAACCAGGTGCCCAGATGAGACGACAGAGCCCACGTCCGTGGCCAGAGGCAGCTCAGTGCTCGCGCACAGTAGGTGCTAGACACGTACTGAATCCACACCAGCCTTCAAGGGCTGCTCGGAACTCTGGCATGCCAGCCACCTGCCCTCAAGCCAGCACTGCCTAATTTGGGGTCTCGGCTCATGATCCCACCCCTCTGTCCCTTCGCTAGGACACCTGGCCACACTGCTTCAACCGTCCCCTACACCGTGCCAACTCCTTGTACTCAGATGGAATGAGCTTGGGACAGCAACGGTGGTGTGGCCAGTAAGAGGGACTCCCTGCTTCCCACTAGCCTTGGTCTTTGTAGGCAGTGGACACCCCTTGGCATCAATGAGGCATCTCCCTTTTCTTCCACTTGCTCTTCAAGGTCCAATGCCCTTTGTCCATCAAGAAGACGCCCCCGATGGCTACAACCCATGGCAATTCTCTGCTCCAAGACTGGCACTCAAACCATTTCATATGTACTCACATCCTGTCTTCTGGCAGTCTTTGGATGCCCTTGTTTTTACTTTCTTTTTTCCTTTTAGGTGTGTCTTACCATCTAACCAAATGGTAGACATGTTATACCTGTATAAAATTCATAAATGGCCCTGGCTGGTTTGGCTCAGTGGATAGAGCATCGGCCTGTAGTCTGAAGGGTCCCGGGTTCGATTCCAGTCACGGGCACATGCCTGGGCTGCAGGCTCGATCCCCAGTAGGGGGCGTGCAGGAGGCAGCCGATCCATGATTCTCTCTCATCATTGATGTTTCTCTCTCTCTCCCTCTCCCTTCTTCTCTGAAATCAATACAAATCTATTTTAAATCAATCCATCAACCCATCAATCAAATTCACAAAGGGCATCCCACTGACCCGGACATGAAAAATTAAGATTACTCACCTGGAAGTTAAGCCCCTCATGAACGGGCCTCTTTAAGTTTGCTCTCCCATCACCCCCTGCCAGTACCTCTGCTTTGGTGACAAAGAACGCTTTGCAGTTCCCCTTCCCCCCAAATCACTGGGCTCGCTCGTGCTTCCAGGCCTTTGCACGTGCTGGGTCCACCAGGTCCACCAGGGCACCCCAGCTCCTCCCTCAGTGTCCACCCTCTGGGCCGTTTCCTCTGGTCCCCAAGGAACCCAAAGGCTGGGGGGCACGCAACGCCGGTGTGCCCCTCCCCATGTGTGTGTCAGAGCCCTGCACACACCTAAGCAGAGTTCCACTCTGCCCTTTCTGCAATGAGCGGTGCTCATACAGTGGACTGGCACTGTTTTTCCAGAAGAAAAGTAGACTTTTTCTCAAAGAAGTTCCTATTTGGCAGGAACCATACGGGAATATGAAGAAGGATTCCTAAAGAATCGTTTGGCTATTGACTGAACCAGGATTCTGTTGACGGTAAGAATTGTGTACACACTCGGGTTAACCAAGATTGTTAGACTTCCCGGCTTGATTGCGTCAGAACACAATGAATCACTAACGCACAGCCACCTGCGTGATACCAGCCCCAGGCGTGATCAGCAAGGAAGCTAGGAATCTCTGGGAAGTGAGACGTAGACAAAAACAAAAAAGAAAATTTCTATCAGCGGTCTGTTTGTTTTCATGAACAATGTGGAAATCCAAAAAGCCAGTCCTTTCCTCCTGAATTTCCCAGCCTCCCTCCGCCCCCCCCCCCCCCCCCCCACAACACACACCCCTTACAGCTGGAGGAGCCAGGCCCAGCACTGGGGTCTCAGATCCACAGTGAAAGAGCCAGTGGAGACCCCACCCCCACTTTGGAAGGGCGCAAAGAAAGGAATTCTTTTAGAAATGTGTACAAATAGCACCTACTCTGTTTAGTATTTTCTTAGAGAACAATTCCACTTTATCTTTTTAGAAAATCTTCATTGCACCTTTAAAAGATATAAAAACACACCTGAGAAGGCCAGCAAGATACCATCACTTCCCTCTAAAGAGTATTCAATATTCAACTACTTAGTATTTTATTTTTTTCTTTCTATTGCATTTATTGCAATCACATGGGTTAATAAAATTTTATAGGTTTCAGATCTACAATTCTAAAATTCATCACCTGCACATTGTATTGGGTGTTCAACACCCAAAATCAAGCCTCCTTCCATCACCATTTATGCCCCTGTACCCTCTTCTACCTACTCCCACCCCCCCCTTCCCTCTGGTAGGTAATCACCATACTATTGTCTGTGATTTTTTCCCCTCAATCTCTTCACTCTTCTCAGTATCTTTATGTTGGTCCTGCCTGAATAAAAAGCTTATTTCACATTCCAAAAAAGGTAGCCAATAGAAACTGGAAGCTCCCTGTGGCCACTGATACACATCCAGCTCCTGCTACCACAACCCCCGGCTTCCCTGTGGGCAAGAGTCCAAAGCTGCCAGGGTTCTTGTCCCAGCCTCACAAAGCATTCAGCAATCTAGAGAAAGGAGCTGACGTGTAGATTCAAGAAGGAGCCCAAGGATGAAAGATAATTTTGAAACACACTGGGAGTCAGAGGATCTTCAGCTAAAGGAACTGAAGACTATCCCTTGTCTAAGGACCCTGTGCTATTTATTAACACAATTTGTCCTAAGGCAAGGTGGAGACATACACTTCAAAGGGTAGGGTTTCAAAGGGAAGGGTACAGAAGCATTGTCAGTTTGGGGAATAGCCTACAGCTGTTCAGGTGTTTGGCCAACAGGAGGCAATAACATGCAGATTTAAGATGCTCTGAGCTGTCTGGCAGCAAACGATAACATATACAAATCTTTAGGTTTGGGGAAATGTCCTATTCAGGTTTGGGGGAAGTGCCTTTCAGCCATCCCAGATGATTCAGCCCTGCTGACATGCTGGAACTGGCCTCCGGCACAGAGCAAGCATGTCAAACTCGCGGCCCGCGGGCCCCATGCCTCGTTTATTTGGCCCATGTTAGCCTTTGAGTTTGACATGCTTGGTGCAGAGGAAATGAGGACTAGCAGACTCGTCTATCCCACAGAGCAGAACTACACCGGTCCACCCCTCAGAAGAACAGAGGGCTGTGCTGGGGCTGTGTACCTTCCCCCGTTTCTCCCACCTCCAGTGCCAATCCCAAGTCCCACCGTCCCGGGTTGCCTGGATGTTTGCTCTGTGTTGGATGAGGTTGGCCTCACCCTGCTCCCCTGGCTTGCCCCACATTGCAGCCACTCCAGTGATGGGACTCAAGAGAGCTCCGCATGGGCCAGTGGTTACCAAGCCCCTTAGCAATAATCGCTCGGCAAGATGGTGCTTTCAAATTTAATCTCCACCAAACCCACCCATTCTAAGGATCACAGAGCATGGAGCGCGGCCTTTCCACTTCTAGTAATCCTTCAAAAGTCTCTGTTTCCGTGGACTGAAGTTGACGTTGGCACGGGAGAATTAGGTCAAGGCCCTGAGCAAAAGAAACCGCCTCTTCCGAAAGCCACCCCAACATCGCCAAATATTTCTATTACGGAACCAGGCCCACAGGGGAAACACATTTCAGCAGTAAAATATTTGCATGCATTTCCATGACTGCATTATGTGTGAGATATGAAATCACACAAGATTGCTTTTAACCATGAAGAGTGGATGCAGGGAGGAAAACATTCAGGAGGAAGCAGTAAAATGGAGGTGCCCTCGGGGAGGGTAGCGCTCATCTCAGGGTCTCGACAGAAGGCATGCCGCCTGTCCTGTCCCGTAGGCCGTGCTGAGCTATAGGAACAGCTGATCAGCCGCCCCCAATCTCTGCAGCCCATTTCAGTTCATCCTTTGCAGTTCTGGGCTGGACCAACTATTTCTTCTCAAACATCAGGGATCATGTTCCTGCTCCACCTTTTCACCACAAGAGGGAGCTGCAGCACAATCAGGGTGGAGCTCTCCAGCCTTCAGCGTGATCACAGACGCCCCTGACCAGTTAGGACACTGGGGAAATGAATGTGATCCATCAATTGTTCAAAATAAGTTCCCAGCCCAGCCGGTGTGGCTCAGTGGTTGAGCGTCGACCTATGAACCAGGAGGTCACAGTTCGATTCCCGGTCAGGGCACATGCCCGGGTTGCAGACCCCATCCTCTGTGTGGGGTGTGCAGGAGGCAGTCAATCAATGATTCTCTCTCATCGATATTTCTCTCTCTCTCTCCCTCTCCCTTCCCCTCTAAAACCAATAAAAACATACATTTTTTAAAAAAAGAGTGTGTCAGCTTGATTTACAAGCTCCATATAGTTAGATGTATAAAGTTTTGCCCTGGCCCCGCCAATGCTGGGGTGGGTTTGCTCCCTTCTCTCCTTATTCCGTTTAGAGAATCAAAGGCGTATCTTGGTTTGGTACAATTCAGTAACTCTATGGAGACAGAACTGTGCAGAGACCAGGAGGTAAGACATGGCAGCCACCTGGCCACATGTGGCTATTTAAAGTTTAATGAAAGTTTACTGTTTTAAAAATATATTTTTATTATTGATTTCAGAGAGGAAGAGAAAGAGAGAGAGAGAGAGAGAGAGAGAAGCATCAATGATGAGAGAGAATCATTGATCAGCTGCCTCCTGCACGCCCCCGACTGGGGATCAAGCCTGCAAGCTGGGCGTGTGCCCTGACGGGGAATTGAACCGTGACCTCCTGGTTCATAAGTCAATGCTCAACCACTGAGCCATGCTGGAAGGGCATTTTTATGAAATTTTAAATCCAGTTCCTTAGTCACAGTAGCCGTACTTCCATGCTCAGTAGCCATGGGGCCAGTGGCTACTGGATCTGACAACAGGCATAGAGAACATTCCTATCGTTGCAGAATGTTCTAGTGGACAAATCCACATGTAAGTTTGCTTATTGGGAGTTACAGTCTGCAGTGACCCTGGCTGTTATTAGACATTACAAATGGTAGCATTGCTTTGGTGATGGTATAATCAGAGACATCAAACTGGCTGCCTGGGGAATGAATAATATTTTTGGCTTCTGGCATGTTGTAAATATGTGGAATTAGTCTCCAACATTTAAAAAATGGGAATTCATTAAAAATCTAGTGTTCTGATTTCTTTTTAAATATAGGAAGATCTGGCTGCTCCGGGCCCGCATTTCCACCCTGGAGTTCAGCCCTGGGGACCAGGAGCTGCTGTTCCTGCAAAAGCAAGTGCCTTCAGTTGGTACCAAGTCCCCACCAGCCATTGCATCCAGGTGTTTCCTCGCATTCCTGCTGCAAATGCAGCTGAACAGAAACTAAGACGGCATCTCTAGCTTTGAAAAACATGTATCTAGCCCTGACCGGTTTGGCTCAGTGGATAGAGCATCAGCCTGCGGACTGAAGGGTCCCAGGTTCGATTCCAGTCAAGGGCATGTACCTTGGTTGAGGGCACATCCCCAGCAGGAGGTGTGCAGGAGGCAGCTGATCGATGTTTCTCTCTCATCAATGTTTCTAACTCTCTGTCCCTCTCCCTTCCTCTCTGTAAAAAATCAATAAAATATATTAAAAAAAGAGGAAAACATGTATCTATACTAGTAATGCAACACCATAAAAGGCACCTAGAACACCCTTGCTTAGTCTTTCTGTTTTTAAATGATACACTCCATTCACTTATCCAAATGGTGCTCTTTGATCTATAAAAATAGGGTTAATGAGTTAGAAAATGAATTTAATGCAAACTTCCTAATTTCTAATAATTCGGTACCCAACACTCTAGACCAGTGGTCGGCAAACTGCGGCTCGCGAGCCACATGCGGCTCGTGAGCCGCGGTTTGCCGCTCTGTTGACTAATGAGTTTGCCGACCACTGCTCTAGACTTTCAAATTTGATGAAAGAAAGGAAGGCAAGAGAGAGGAGAAATGATAGAGATGCGATTCTTTCCTTCCTTGTCTACTGCCCCCTGCTCCTCACACACAACACATACATACACAACATACAAACACAACATACACACAACCGCTACATGCACACAGCACACACACAACACATGCACAAACACACAACACACAAATACACAACCACAATACATACACACTCAAAACATACACATAACACACACAAACACCACATACATAGCACATACAAACACACAACACCTAACACATGACACACACACACCTGTGTGTCTCAATAAATGTGTGTCCGGTGGAAAAGCAGAATCCTCAGGGGATGGGACATTTCCTGAGGAACTCTAAGCCTCCGCCACCTTCCCCTTGATGTCAACCCGCTGTCAGGATATTTACATGAAGTCAGTTCCCAGAGCCTTTTCTGCGCGTGGCTCTACGCGAGGTGTGCTTAGCATGCAGCTGCGGGGTCTCTAAGCCACGGGTCAAACGTTTAGCAAGGGAACGGCAATCCCTAAGAAGAATGTGATTTTGAATATCATGAACATTTTAAACGTTTTTTAAATTTCAGGTGGAAGAAGGGAGCTGGAGAGAGAGACAGAAACATCAATGATGAGAGAGAACCATTGATCGGCTGCCTCCTGCACGTCCCACATTGGGGATCGAGCCTGCAAACCCGGGCATGTGCCCTGACCGGGAATTGAACCGTGACCTCCTGGTTCGTAGGTCAACGCTCAACCATTGAACCATGCGGGCCGGGCACACTGCGTTTTTAAAAAAGCTGTTTCCACACAAAACAATACTATAAGTTGTGCATTCTATTATCTATTATATTATCTACAATATAACATACCTATGATATGACCTACCTAATATCTATTATATGACCTATATCTATCATATTTCTTTTTTTTTTCTTTTAGGAAGGGAGAGGAGAGAGAGAAATATCAATGATGAGAGAGAATCATTGATCAGCAGCCTCCTGCACGCCCCCTACTGGGGATGGAGCCCACACCCCGAGCAGTGCCCTTGACCGGGAATCGAACTGTAACCTCCTGGTTCATAGGTCGACATTCAACCACTGAGCCACACAGGCCGGGCCGAGCACATCGTTTTCTTTTTAGATTATCTCTTCCTCAACCTTTCCCTCACCTCCTCGCCCCCAGGGAAACTTGACCTAGTCCCTGGGCCACTGCTGTCCCTGCAGCCCCTCAGGGAAGCTGCTGTTCCTCCCTTCCTCCTTGTCCCCACCCTGGGGCGGTGGATGTCCTCCCCGCTCCTCATTGTCCCCGAGACCCTGCCCTCTCCCTCCTTCTCCCCAAAGAGTCCCCAGCTTTGAATCTCATGCCATTAGACCAGACCACCCAATACTGAGTGTCCTCAGTGTCACCATTGTCTACCGGTCCCAGCTGGGTGCTCACTGTCATAGAACACGGGGCCTCGTTCACCGTTTTATTTATTTATTTATTAAAATATATTTTATTGATTTTTTACAGAGAGGAAGGGAGAGGGAGAGAGAGCTAGAAACATCGATGAGAGAGAAACATTAATCAGGTGCCTCCTGCACACCCGCCACTGGGGATGTGTCCGCAACCAAGCTACATGCCCTTGACCGGAATCGAACCCGGGACCCTTCAGTCCGCAGGCTGACGCTCTATCCACTGAGCCAAACCGGTTCCGGCTCGCTCACCGTTTTAAAGCTGCTGTACCATGTCTGTGATTTCAGTCTACAGCCCGCAAGAAAGCCCCTCCCCCACACGCCCCTGCCATCCCCCTTCTAAGTGATATCCCGATATCACAGCATCCTACAACTCCCAGACAAAATGTAAACGTATCTATTTTGGAAAATAAAGCTCAGTGCGTTCCACTCAGTTCCTTTTCAAACGTTTCGCAGCACAACCAGAGCTGTACTGCCAAGAGTTACAAAATTAGAGAGGAAAGGAAAATCTGTTATTTTCATAATAAGGTCTTTTCATTTAGCCAAAGCATTTCGAGTTCCAAAACAACCCACATCCCCACATGGTTGAGTTTTCATAGTGATTTGCTGACTTTTGGCATTGGTCATGAGCTCTCACTTAACGACATATTTAACACTGATGTTTAAGGGATGCCTGAATTACAGCTGGTATTCCCAATATTATAAGTAGAATCACTATCCAATAAACAGACAAGCATATGTAATATGCTCATAATGATAATGTGTTGACCAGACAGGTATGTTTTCTTATTTTTTCATTGTAAAAATGATAAGAGCTTGAAATAAAATTCAAGAACTTTATTTATTTAACTATATTTCGTATTGATTTCAGAGAGGAAGGGAGAGGGAGAGATAGAAACATCAATGATGAAAGAGAATCACTGATTGGCTGCCTCCTGCACGCCTGCACTGGGGATGGAGCCTGTAACCCAGACATGTGTCCTAACAAGGAATTGAACTGTGACCTCCTGGTTCATAGGTCGATGCTCAACCATGAGCCACAAAGCCTAGGCAAAATTCAAGCACTTTAGAGGCATACAAAAGAAAATATCCTTCCTTCATCTCTGCCCCATTCTTTGTCCTACTCCTCAAATTAAAGTACTGTTAACAGCTTTGCACATATATTTGCAGATTTTAATAATATGGTTAAAAAAAAAGAAATACAGGCAAGCCCAGCCAGTGTTGCTCAGTGGTTGAGTGTCGACCTATGAACCAGGAGGTCACAGTTCGATTCCCAGTCAGAGCATATGCCTGGGTTAGGGGCTCAATCCCCAATGGGAGGCATGCTGGAGACAGCGGATCCATGATTCTCTCTCATCACTGATGTTTCTCTCTCTCTCCCTTCCTCTCTGAAATCAATAAAAAAATACTAAAAATAAAATAAAAATACGGTTTTATTTTTTACTTTACCAAATGGGATTTACCATAGACAATATTCTGAAACATTCTTCCATTCACGAAACATGTGTCTGTTGAAACATTCCAGGCCAGAACAGTCCTTCTCTCTAGTAACTGAATAGTATTTCTCAAAGAAGAAGATAATAACAGCGGTAACAACAGAAAACACTTCTCTAAGGCTCACTATGTATCAGACTCTGGTTGACCTCAACCACTAATGACAACCCTGGGCGTTAGGTGCTATCTATGGTCGCCTTACACGTGACGAAGCTGAGTCACAGACAGGACCAATGACTCGCTGAAGGTCATGGAGCGACCGAGAGGTGGAGCTATGGTTTACACTCAGACAATCTGGTTCCAAAGTCCATGGTCATCACCACCACACTGACTAGTGATGCTGTCAACTGCTTACCAGTCTCCATGGAAGTAGACATCTGCATTGTTTCCTATCTCAACATATCTACACTAATAAAAGAGAAATATGCAAATTGACTGTACCTCCATGATGCCCACCAGCCAATCAGGAGTATGCAAATTAACCCAACAAAGATGGTGGGTGGGACACCTGCTATGAGGGGAGGGTGAGGGGCGGAGGGAGCTACAGGAGCGGTGCTCCGGCCGGGAGCGAAGACTGAAGGCTCCCGGGCGGCCGGGAGTGAAGCCAGGGGAAGGAAGGCCTATTCTTGCATGAATCTTCGTGCAACGGGCCTCTAGTGTATCAATAGTTCTTGGAGATTCATTTCTAAAAGTAAGATTGCTTGCACAGGCATTTACAATTTAGGAAGGTCTAACTGACTTCTGGAAAAGCTTTCCCACCGCCATTTCCCCCAAACAAAGCTGTTTCCTTGCACCTCCCTGACCCTAGATGTTAACAATCGTTTTTCTTCTGCGATAAGCCAGGAAACACAAAACGCAATCCTGGTCTTGCTTGAACCCCCAGGCCCCTGATAACCAGTGAGTTGGAGCAGCATCTCAGCATGTATTGCCATAGGTATTTATTGGTCTTTGAATTTCGGCTTCTCATATTTTGGGCCCTTTTTCTACTGAGCTGTTGTTTCCCGAGGATTAGTAGATGCTCTTTACCCTGCAGGGCATAGGCACTTGCCCTGGGGGGTCCCCAACAGCACTCAGAGAATCTGCTACACACAGGCTCTGGGTAAGGTCCAGAGGCGAGGAGCTGAGAACAGAACGCATGCAATACAGCTGCCTCCTCCCAAGCAAACTCGCCAGCAGAGCAGAGAGATAACAGAGTTTAACTGTGGGGATAGCTCCCGACCTGCCCATGTGCAATCTTTTCCTTTGCGGTACGTGTTGTACTGGTCCAAGGTGAGGTGTTAGGAAAAGCAAACATGATGGTTTCCAAGACCACCCAGGAGGGGCCAGAGGATGAGACGGGCCTGGGTTTGAATTCGGGAGCCTTCACTTCATGAGCTGAGGGCCTTTGGGCAAATTGGTTAATTTCTTCCAGTGTCCAAGTATCCAAGGAACAAAAACCAGAAAATTCACCAGGCAGAGCTACTAATATAAGAATGAAGGACAAGATCTTTAAGTCTCCACTACAGAATCTGGCCACACAATTGGTAGCCAATTATTAATAGGGAATGATCATATTGATTATTATTATGGTTGATAATACAGTTGACTCTTGAACATTGGTTTGAACTGCACAGGTTCAATTATACCTGAACTAGAGGCCCGGTGCACAAAATTCGTGCATGGGGGTGTGTGTCCCTCAGCCCAGTCTGCGCCCTCTCCAATCTGGGACCCCTCGAGGGATGTCCAACTGCCCGTTTAGGCCCGATACCAGTAGGATCAGGCCTAAACGGGCATTCAGACATCCCTCTCACAATCCAGGAATGCTGGCTCCCAACTGCTCGCCTGCCTGCCTTCCTGATTGCCTCTAACTGCTCGCCTGCCTGCCTTCCTGATTGCCCCTAACTGCTTCCTGATTGCCCCTAACTGCTTCTACCCCCTAACCACTCCCCTGCCAGCCTGATGCCTAACTGCTCCCGTCAGCCTGTTTGCCCCTAACTGCCCTCCCCTGCAGGCCTGGTCACCCCTAACTGCCCTCCCCTGCTGGCCTGGTCCCCCCCAACTGATCTCCCCTGCAGACCTGGGTCCCCCCCAACTGCCCTTCCCTGCAGGCCCGGTCGCCCCCAACTTCCCTCCTTTGCCAGCCTGGTCATCCCTAACTGCCCTCCCTTGCAGGCCTGGTTCCTCCTAGCTGCCCTCCCCTGCTGGCCTGATTGCCCACAACTGCCCTCCCTTGCAGGCTTGGTCCCTCCCAACTGCCCTCCCCTGCTGGCCATCTTGTGGCGGCCATCTTGTGTCAACATGGGGGCAGCCATCTTGTGTGTTGGAGTGATGGTCAATTTGCATATTACTCTTTTATTAGATAGAATATTTTTCCATAAGTATATAGTCAGCCCTCTGGATCCCTGGGTTTTGCATCCGTGGATTCAACCGGGATATAAATCGATGGGTAGGAATCCACAGATGCACGAGCCCAATTGTATGCACTGTTCCATGCCATATTTTACATATATATCTATATTGATTTCAGAGAAGAAGGTAGAGGGAGAGAGAGACAGAAATGTCACTGATAGAGAATCATTGATTGGCTGCCTCCTGCACACCCCTCACTGGGGATTGAGCCTGCAACCCGGGCATGTGCCCTGACTGGGAATCAAACCTTGACCTCTTGGTTCATGGGTTGATGCTCAACCACTGAGCCACGCTAGCTGGGCTCCACACTGTATCCTATATAATAAAAGGGTAATATGCAAATTGACCCTAACGGTGGAACGACCAGAACGACCACTCAACCAGTCACTATGAGGTGCACTGACAACTCTTGGTCCCTTTCCCCGGCCGGCAGAGGCTCCGATCGCCCAAAGGTGAATGGAGAACTGGGGGTGGGTGGCAGGGCTGGCTGTGGGCAGCTGGGGAAGACGGCCCTGATCGCAGGCCAGGTCTAGGGACCGTACCCGCACATGAATTTCGTGCGTCAGGCCTCTAGTTGTATATAATGGACTGGAGTGTCCGCAGATCTTGGTGTCAACGGGGTCTTGGAGCCAATCCCCTGAGGATGGGAAGGTTACTGTAGTTAAGTTTTGGGGGAGTCAAAAGTTATACATAGATTTTCAACTGCACATGGGTCGGCATCCCAACCCTTGCATTGTACAAGGGTCAACTGTACTAATATCTTTGATGGTGATTGAGGAGAAACCAATGTTCTGATTTGCCCAATGTAATTGACATGACTGGCTTAGTTAGTTTAGCTTTGGATAAAACTCGGTGATGATCTTTTACTTTCCTAATTGAATCTCACCTCTTGCTCCATGTACCCTACGAGGAGGAAGCCTGTCTCCCTGTCTGCCCTTCTCTTCTCTTTACTTGTCCAGGAATCCCAGCTGAGCTCAAGCCTGCTGCCTCCCGTGGTGCAGGCTGGCGCCAGACTCAGGCATTCCCACCTGAGGTTAGCGGCCTCCTTGGCCACCAGTCTTTGTCCAAGACAATGTGGTGAGGCCTCTGGCATGACAGGAGGGCAGATCCACTTCCAAGCCACAGTGGTTCTCAGGGCGGCGTGGGCGTCTGCGCACCATCCCTGCCTAACTCTAAACTCACTCCAGGGCTCCCTGGTGAGCCGGCTGGGGCTCTCAACACTTCTTCTCCTTAGACTCACCCAGAGGGCCCTTCCCCAGACAGCTGACCTCCCCCAGGGGGGTCCTGCCACCTCACCCACCTCCTACACTTCCTGTGCCCCACTCTCCCCTGAAGTCCCACCACCTCTGGCCCAGCCCGTGTCCTTTGATGCAGAATGCAAGAGATTATTTCAGTAGAAATGACGCTGGTCATTCTAGGGTCTCTTTTACCCTTTTCACATGACAAGGGACTTTCCTCAGACACAGGCGGCTCCTGGGGATTTGACCCCATCCAAGCAGCAGGAAGACAAGGAGGTGAAGGCCCACACCTGTGACTGACCTTGGGGCTCAGGGAGTTCATTCCTTAACAAAAGGATTTAACGCATATCCCCCGCCTGCTGGCACTGCCCGGGGTCAGTCATTCTTCTCCAGCTAATGCCATAAATGCTACCCACACACAGTAAACAAAGGCACTGGCTGGGTTTCTGCAACAGAGTTTTATGAGCTGTGACTGTGTTGGTGGCAGCATTAATTAGGAGGGAAAATGCATTCTTTTGTGAACTTCCAAGCCAATCAAGTTGGCTTCATAATGGGCTAGAGAAAAACCAAGATTATCATTTTTCTTCACGTTCCTACCCTTAGCCACCCCAGTCTGCACAGTACTTGAAAGCAATTTGCTCTAATTAAGTCATTGAAGTGGTGGAAACTTGTTGAAGTCATTTACTGAATGGCTTTCACAGATCATGTTTTTGAAATGAAAGGACTCTGCAAGGCCAACTCAGCGGATTGCAGCAACACACAAGGCTGTGTATCTACCTTCCTGGTGCTGCAGAGATACCTACGTACATTGAACCTAAAAATCTGGTTCAAAGTCAAGATGGGCTGACAGAGTGGGACGTGACCCTGTGGGTTTGGAGATGGATGCTAGGGCTATTCCGCTGTGTCCAGCTTGGGGCCAGATGCTGGACAAGGTCTGGGTACTGCTGCTTTGTGTTCCCAAGGCCATTGGGATTAGAATGAAGCACAGCTTTCTTTTTTTTCTTTTTTTTCCAAAATATATTTTTATTGGTTGCAGAGAGGAAGGGAGAGGGAGAGAGAGAGAGAGAAACATCAATGATGACAGAGAATCATTGATTGGCTGCCTCCTGCACGCCCCATACTGGGGATCAAGCCCACAACCCAGGCATGTGCCCTGACTTGAAATGTAACCGTGACCTCCTGGTTCATAGGTCGTGTGGACGAAAGGGGCCACATGCTAACCTGACAAGCTCAGGGGAGGCCTGCATGGCGGTCTTGCAAACTCAGAGACCTAAAGTAACCACAAAGGATGGTATGAAATGAAACTTTAACTAAAAGCAATTATGGTGGGTAGCTACATCCTAGGCTGGTATCTTCACTGACAAGGTCAACCTTTACCTTAACTGAGCCTATCTGTCTTTTTGCATCTATGATAACACACCCTTGAAATGCTTGGGTAACTTGTAACTTCCCTTTTTTTTCTGGACCCCTTGGGGCACAACCTAATGTGCCTGGGCTCCAGGACAGATACCACAAATTCCTTCATTATCGTGTTAATTGTTTCTGCACCCACCTAAGTATGTGCCCATCATTTTACTTTTTATCCAATCCCAGGGATTTCCCTGCTTTGCTTTCTCCCGCCTCTCTAGTCTATCACCAGTGGAGTACTTGTAACCCACCTAAGTCCCTTTCCTTTGACTGCAATGTGTAAATACAGATGTAACCTAACCCGCCATTCTCCGGAGCATTATCTCAGTTTGTTGAGGTTCTGCTTCCTGGCAATGGTCAACAGTTTGGCTCAAATAAACTCACAAAAATTCTCTACAGGTTTCATTAGTTTTTTACGTTAACAGTTGACGCTCAACCACTGAGCCACACCGGCCGGGCGTGGAGTGCTGCTTTCAGCCACGTAATCCTAGAGTGCAAATGTGAAGCTCTCTAGCTGACATTCTTATTAGAGACGGGCATAGTCTGTTAAATGCAGCAGTCTCTTTGGCTTGAATACAATCGAACAGGGTTTTATTTCATCCAATGGCTAAACCTATAACTACTTTTTGACAAAAAATAAAGTAAACTATATAGAATCTTTATTCCATCAAGGGACTAAAACTGGAACTCTTTTTGACAACAATAAAGTTAAATGAAATATATATATATATATATATATATATATATATATATGCAATTAATTATCATCCCCAAAGCATCATCTCTTCTATTTGCTATGCTCAGCTGAGAAGTACCACCAAGTTCCCAGGATTCTAGTCAGAAACCTGGACTGCTCCCCATCCCTGCCCCATATTCAGTGTTATCAAGTTCCTCCAAAATGACTTCTTTAAAAAAAAATTATATATATATATTGATTTCAGAGAGGAAGGGAGAGCTAGATAGAAACATCAGTGATGAGAGAGTATCATTGATTGGCTGCCTCCTGCACATCCCCCACTGGGGATCCAGCCACAACCCTGGCATGTGCCCTAACTGGGAATCGAACTGCGACCTTCTGGTTCACAGGTCAATGCTCAACCACTGAGCCACACCGGCCGGGTGCAAAATGACTTCCTACACAGGCTTCAACTGTGTCCCTTCCTCTCAATCCCCACTGCCATGTGGCTTCTTGTTACCCCCGATCTAAAATACTGCCGTGCAAATGCAAATGCTACCACCAATTTTCCAAATAACCCTAAAGCCAAGAGGAACTGTCCTTGTTCACCAAGGCACCCTGCCCAGGACAGCTCACCGACCCTCTTCCGCGGAGTACACCCAACAGCAAGAAAACTACACATACTGTGGTGAGCCGCACCGTGCCCCCCAAATTCGTATGTGGAAGCCCCAGCCCTGGCAGCTCAGGATGTACCTGCATTTAGAGGTAGGGTCTTTGAAGAGGTGATTAAATTAAAATGAGGATATTAATGTGTCCCAAATCCAACAGGACTAGTGTCCTTATTGGAAGAGAAGGAAACACCAGGGATCAAGTGCATGCGTGCACCGAGGGAGGACGCGAGACAGGCAGGAGGAGGGCAGCGTCTGCCCGCCAAGGACCCGGGACAGGTCCTTCCCGCACGTCCCTCCAAGAAACCAACCCTGCCAGCACCTTGATCTTGGACTTCCAGGCTCCAGACCTGTGTGATGATGAAGTTCTATTGTTGAAGTGACTCAGACTATGGCATTTTGCTTTGTCAACCTCAGGAAACGGACACGCAATCTCTGGGGCCGGGGCTGGGGGGGCGGCCACGGTTGGTAAGGAAAAGAGAGACCTGGGAGACAGACGTGAGGGCTATTTCCAAGCATCTGAGAGGCTGGTAGGTAGAAAAAAATCCCAGTCATTTCCCCCTAGGATTGCTACTGTATTTCAACTCAGAATAAGGAAAGACTAATCTCAGGATTCATTATCTTTAAGAATACTTTCTAGTCCTGATATCTATAAGCATTACAAAAGACATTCCTCTTGCCCGGCCGGTGTGGCTCAGTGGTTGAGTGTTGACCTATGAACCAGGAGTTCACAGTTCAATTCCTGTTCAGGGCACATGCCCGGGTTGTGGGCTTGATCCCCAGTAGGGGGTGTGCAGGAGGCAGCCTATCAATGATTCTCTCTCATCACTGATGTTCCTATCCCTCTCTCCCTCTCCCTCTCCCTCTCCCTCCCTCTCTCTGAAATCAATAAAAACATATTTTTTAAAAATACATTCCTCTTAGAAGGATGTCTAATTACAGACAGGACTAAGATTTGCCTTTTAGGAACTCAAAACACCTCCATATAGGGCTAGTCTTTTATGCGATACTTTGTCTAAAACATCACAGTATGACAGCGATCAAGGTGAGCCCCTAACTGGAATCCAGATACCTTCTGCTCCACCGCCCGGTCTCTGCCCATCTACTTCCTCCTCCTCCACTGATTGCAAGGCAGGTTGAAGGGCTTCCTGAGGGAAGGACCCAAACCTGTCCCCTGTTGGGTTTGCACATATACAGGTGAGGTGTATGTGGGACCAGCCAGAGAAGACACCCCCTGAGGAGGGAGTGAGGAGGACCTAGTCAGGGCCAAAGAGAGAAGGGGAATGCTGGTCCTGTACATCAGGGTGCTGTTGGCTGAAGTGTCCCAACAGCGTGCTCCACGCCAACCACGAGGAGAGCAGAACACGTGTCCATCAGTAAAGCTCCTCTCCCGCACTCTGCACGACTTCAGGCCTGACGACCTGGTGCTGGACCACTCGGAGAGAAGGAGTCCAGCAGGGGAAAGAGGTCATGCATCAGCGTCCCCCTGGGGCCGCACCCCCAGTTAAGCAGAGTAGTGGAATGGCATCTGGGGAGGACCAGGAGCAGCTCAGAGGTGAGGCCTGGCGTGGGGGGTGGGGGGCGGGGGACAGATCAAGCAGTGGGGTGCCAGGGATGGTGCCGGCTGAGGATGCAGCATTAACTGGTGGATGAGAGGATGGCAAGTGGCAGGGTGAGCCAACGCCCTAGGTCAGTGGTCGGCAAACTGAGGCTCGCGAGCCGCAGTTTGCCGCTCTGTTGACTAATGAGTTTGCCCACCACTGGATCCGACCGCAGTTTGCCGACCACTGCCTGTGGAAACCCCTTTCCACGTCCCACGTGGTTCAGGGTTCGGGTTCTGGAGGAGGCCGCACACAAATGAAAGAGACTAGAAAAATATTAATTTGGGAAATGAGGGCCAGGCGGAAGCCCAAGAGAGGACTACACCCCGCTCAGGCCTTGCTATCCCTTTTATTAAGACTATGGGATACACCAGAGCCTTCAGGCAGGCAATTCCAGTAACAGCCAATCAGCAAGGATTTACGTAAGACTAACAGGTGGAGGCTGCTTCAGCTACCAATGTCTCAACTAAACAGTGGGTGGTTGGCTCTGACCTCTCAGAGCTTCAAGGTTGACCAGCCCTCCGGGTTCCCTGTCCACACCTCTCTGCTAGTGAGGACAATGGGCGGCTTCTGGCAACTGCCCTAGGGCAGTGGTCGGCAAACTCATTAGTCAACAGAGCCAAATATCAACAGTACAAGATTGAAATTTCTTTTGAGAGCCAAATTTTTTAAATGCCACTTCTTCAAAATAGACTCGCCCAGGCCGTGGGATTTTGTGCAAGAGCCACACTCAAGGGGCCAAAGAGCCGCATGTGGCTCGCGAGCCGCGGTTTGCCGACCACTGCCCGAGGTCATCAGGCTCAGAACAAGCGAAGAAGGACAGTGGCCCAGGTGGAACATTAGGAACAGCCTGCAGAAGCCATGGCGGATGTGGCTCAGTGGATAGAGCACCAGCCTGCATGCCGAAGGGTCACAGGTTTGATTCCCGGTCATCAGCTGTGACTTGGGTTGCAGGTTCAATCCTTGGGCCTGTGGGGGCACAGTGGGGAGGCAAGCAATCAACATGCCTCTCTCACATTGATGTTTCTCTCGGTCTCCCCCTCCCTTCCTTCCACTCTGAAAGTAATGGGAAAAATATCCTCGGGTGAGGATTAACAACAACAACAAGAACAGCCTGGAGCAAAGAGACAGCAACATGATTTCAACCCTGGAAGCTTCCGGAAGAACACAGGAGCCGCATGGAGGGCACAGTTCTCCTGAAAGATATGGGGACGCTAACACGTGCCGCATTCCCCGTGTCACATGCGTGGACACAGAGCTCCGGCTGCGGAGTGATCATGTAAAGGGGTCCTCGCTGGTGTCCGGCTGGGAGGGCTGGGGACACCGACGAGGCAAACGCTCTCCGTTAAGAGTACGTTCCTTAAAGCGCATGTCAAAGCAGCACTTGTAAAGCAACCCTGCAGAAAGCCATTAACGTCGGGCCCACGGCCAAGTGGAACGTCACAGGCGAGGGCAGTGGTCGGCAAACTGCGGCTCGCAAGCCACATGCGGCTCTTTGGCCCCTTGAGTGTGGCTCTTCCACAAAATCCCACGGCCTGGGCGAGTCTATTTTGAAGAAGTGGCGTTAGAAGAAGTTTAAGTTTAAAAAATTCGGCTCTCCAAAGAAATTTCAATCGTTGTACTGTTGATATTTGGCTCTGTGGACTAATGAGTTTGCTGAGCCTAGCAGAGATGTTCATGAAAAAAATTACAGTACAATGACAGAATTACTGCATCTGAAACAGGTATAATGCATCAGAAATACCAACCGATGAGAGGCTGGTGTGGCTCAGTGGTTGAGCGTTGGCCTATGAACCAGAAGGTTACGGTTCGATCCCGGGTCAGGGCACATGCCCGGGTTGTGAGCACGATCCCCAGTGGGGGGCGTGCAGGAGGCAGCCCATCAATGATTCTCTCTCATCATTGATGTTTCTATCTCTCTCTCCCTCTCCCTCTCCCTTCCACTCTGAAATCAATAAAAATATATTTAAAAAAGGGAAATACAAACAGATGACATAAAAAGACTTGCTATAGCAATATTTAAACCAATGTAAACAACTTCACAGTCCAAGAATAAAGGGCTACTTGAATAAATTACAGAACATTCATATGATAAAAACTAAACAGCTACCAAATGGAAGTTTTTATGAAGAAATTTTAATGATATAAAGATATGCTAATGACTTTTTAAAAAAATGTGGCATACAAAACAGGATGTGTGGAATAAGATAAAGTCTGCTCAAGTAGAACTCATAAAACTCCCTCTTTGGCTCTGATGAATTACTGTACCAGACTGGCCTTGCATTGTTAATGGTTAGGAAACTGAACAAAATATATAAAAACATTTTCAGACACGGGACTACAGACAGCACAGGAAATGAGGCAAGAAATGCAATAAGCCCAATATAAAAAATGAATTATATTTTTACAAGCAATTGACAAATGTATTTTCATGCACAACTGACAATAAACATTGTTCTATATTATGTCCATAGAACAATGTAAAATTGACAAATGCAATGAAAAATTGACAACTGCAAATAAAAAGACAAGTCATAGGATCATTGAACCATGCACGATTTAGGGTAAATCTAACAGCCGTGCACTAAATATGCATCTTGATTGAAGCCTTGGTTGCAACAGTGTATACATTTGTCAAAACACGTCCAGCTGGCCAGGCAAGTGTGGCTCAGTGGTTGAGTGCCAACCTATGAACCAGGAGGTCACAGTTCCGTTCCTGGTCCGGGCAGATGCCCGGGTTGCAGGCTTGATACCCAGGAGGGGGCATGCAGGAGGCAGCTGGTCAATGAGTCTCATTATTGATGTTTCTAGCTATCTCTCTGAAATAAATATATATATATATAAGTAAAAATAAAATAAAAAACCACGTTCATTGTGCACTAAAGCTTAACTTCTGCAGAGGTGCATGAGAATTCCCAGAAGGCACTGGGACTGTGCAGACGGGAGCTTCCTCAAGACTAAACACTGAAGTTGTCACTTAGAAGATGAAGCTTCTTTGTCCCCAGATTCTTGCTGCAACCCAGAGAAAGGTGCCACTCAAGCCTGGCATTTCGGGGCGTCAGGAACAGAGGGACCTTGATTGCAAAGGACTCCCTGGAATGGCTGAGCTCCCCCCTGCAAGCCCCTTCTGCAGCTTCCCTCTGCCCGTGGCAACTGTGACGTCAGTGAGCGCTGATGCTGCCACTGACCAACCATAATGGCCCTTAGCGAGGAGCGTGGCTCCCGAGACAGTGTCTGGTCAGGCCTGGGGTCTCACTGGCGTTGCCACACCCTCTGTTTTCCAGAAGTTTACCTCTGACCTCAAGGCTTGTATGTATTCAGTTGTAATAAACCCAGAAAGTCAAAACCAGCAAGCTGTTTTGTGGCTCTTAGGGACCATTGCTTTGCTAAAATCAAATACCATTTTTTTGCTGGTATTGCAATGGTCTATGTACACATAAATTTTCTTTCCATCTCTGCTCGAAACATAAAATCTCAGAACGATAACTTGAATATAGGATTTCCAATCTCTGACCCTCTTCCATTTTGCACGGTTAACACTTCTTCTCATAACATACGTTTTCTTTTCTTTCATAGTCGAGGCTCCTCATTGGCTGGATCAGACAGCTCTTTGTGGTGTTAATGTTACTTCTAAACCATCCCATATGGGGCTACCTGTCAGTAACCCTTTGCCTAGAACCCACACCTACTCTAGAGAACTTTTCCACTGCTCCTATCTCCTCTTTAATCTTGAGGAAGTCAATAACCTCAAAAAATTACCCACCAAACGAATGCTAGTCAGTCCCCATACGAAAGTGCTCCTCAGCCTGTCATGTGCTCTTGGATCACCCTGTGGTCCTGGTGAGTGATTCAGTAACTAGGAAGGAAAGCACCTCAGGTTCCAGAGATGCTACACTGCTACCCGTGGGCCACACTGAGTAGCAAGGTTCACCAAGAGCTCCTGGTACTCACCAGGCTCACCAAGAGCTCCTGGTGCTCACCAGGCTCACCAAGAGCTCCTGGTGCTCACCAGGCTCACCAAGAGCTCCTGGTACTCACCAGGCTCACCAAGAGCTCCTGGTACTCACCAGGCTCACCAAGAGCTCCTGGTACTCACCAGGCTCACCAAGAGCTCCTGGTACTCGAAGGCTTGGGTCTTCCCTCGCATAGCTCCTCCTGGGGCACAGCAGCCTCTTCCTTTCAGAAATATTTTATTCCCTTGACCTTGACTAAGAGATTCCTCCGGCTAAACGGATCTAAATTATATTCCTAATTCCCTCCAGTAGTCTTGCATGATTAATACTTCTTAGCATCTTCCTTATCTTTCACAGTCTTCCATTTCCACATTCTTAGTTTAGTATGCTTACACACAGCACCTTCTATTTCTGTATTAGACCTCCCAAATCCATACCCATTCATCTTCCTAGGTCTTTTTTACATTTTACATTTTTCCTCTCTGAGTTATTAATCATGATTCTAGATGAGAAAATTCAATGAACTCCCTCTCTTCCATATTATTTATAGATAGACAGAGACACATAGGTATAGATATATACATATATACACGTTAACCTGCTTAAGGAAAATAAAACTCCAAAGATCATCAACCTTGGGAAGGCAAACACATCAGATATAGTTTATCTCTACTGGGCTCAAAACCCAATGGCAGAAAACAGCAGAAAAATAAAAAGGCAGTAATCATGTGTTATATCTAAGTATTTCAGACACTGAGATCATCCCGTGAATTGAGCTCTGTTCCACAAGAACATTTCCCAGAGAGCCCCTTGTTTTCTTTTGCTCTCAGCTTCCTCTGCCCGTTTTCTGCTGCTCCCTCCTTTCCCCGGAGCCTGCGGGGTTTTGGACGGCTCATTCTGCGGTAGCCTGTTTTCTATTGGAGACTGACGGCGGGCCGTCCTTGGGCGGTCCACTGCCTCCCCCGATGTCATCAGACTTTGTCTCCATGAAACCGTTGGAATAAACTTCCACATGCATTTCTGAAAACTTGGCTTGTTCAGACCTTCCCTTTCCTTCCGTTCACATGGATCCGAAATGACCACCGTGTGATGAACATTGGAGCTCAAGAACTCACCTTACCACAGGCCGGAAATGCACAACTCATCTCTCTGCTAGTCACTCTCATTGTTAACTGTGCAAGCAACATATCAAGCTCTACATGTCTATTTAGTTCTTATTATCTCACTAGAGGCCCGGTGCACGCATTCGTGCATGGGTGGGGTCCGGCTGGCCCGCCCCAATCAGGCTGGCCGGCGGGGAGGGGCCGTAAGTGGTTGGCCGGCTGGCCCCGCCCCCTGGTCGAACTCCCAGTTGAACTCCCGGTTGAGGGGACAATCTGCATATTAGCCCTTTATTATAGAGGGTAGTCCACTGGTTTTCAATATACCCCATAGTTTCTAATGAGGAGGTCTACTGTCAAGGCGTATAGCCGAGAATTCCATGAATACCCCCACCCCCTCTGATGCTCTGTCTCTCCGACCCAGCCACCAAGGTGACACACAGTATAGTAATAGCATGCGCAGTATTGCTCTAGTGTTACATGGTACAGTATCCCATCTACCTGATGAGACTGCAAAACCACCTGCATGTCTACTGTGTGTCGTACGCAGTTTGGGCTTCTTTATCAGAACACCACACATTGGGTCACCTCTCTCATGGTTCCCCTGAGAAGGGCACCAATTCTACTCATGGGGGCCCCACCTTCATGACCTAACCATCCTTAAAGGCCCCATCTCCTAACACCATCACACAGGGGGTTAGGATTTCAACATAAGAATTTTGGGAAGGACACAAACATTCAGTCCACAACACTATGTTTTAAATATATGACAAAAGGAAATAATAAGAAACAAACCTGATTTACACACACACACACACACACACACACACACACACACACACAAATTCGTAGTTCAAGCTCACTAGAAAAAGAAGTTAGAAATAATTCTTACCAATGTAGAATACTTCATTATTATCTTTAGGATTAAAAAAAGTCAGCAATTTTCCTAAATTTTATTCAGAATGTCTTGCTTGGTCAATTACCATGACCGTCATATACATCACAACCCACCCTCTTCCTGAAAGTAGAGAAAAGAGCAACCTGTGGACTTGAATAGAAAGAAGTTGGGAAACCCCATGGAGATGAGGGGGTTGGTGCCGTCCTCTTCCTGAAGTTCAGATCCAATGTCCCAAGTGCAGAGGACACACTGCAAACCCTGGCTCGGTCCAGCATCATACACAAGAGCCAGAAGGGAGGGGGGAGACAAGTGGGGTTAGGGTTACATCCTGGGCAGTGTCCGTTCCAAGGGGCAAAGGGACATGTTCAGGTGGTGGACTGGGCAGGCCGGGAGCTAATGAGAAACCTGTGGGCAGAAAGGACTGGCAGAGGCCAGGTAAGAGAAGTCAGACCCCTCCCCACTTCCAAAGCCTACGGCTGCCACATGGCCCCTTAGGTGGATGGGCCTGTTGGTGTGGCACAGGGAGTACCAGGTGGGGCCACGCGGCAGCGCAGAGCTCGCTGCTCCCACACATCCTCCCTGGGAGGCTTCCACAGAGGACAGCTGCGGACTTCTTCCTCAGCCCTTCCTGATGGCGGGGGCAGGCTGTCACCTCCTGGGCCCTGTCCCGGAGCTGCAAGGAGGACCTAGATCACTAAGTTTTTTATTATATTTATTTATTTTTTAAATATGTTTTTATTGATGTCAGAGAGGAAGGGAGAGGGAGAGAGAGAGAAGCATCAATGATGAGAGAGAATCATCAATCGGCTGCTCCCTGCACGCCCCCCACTGGGGGTCGAGCTGCAACCCAGGCATGTGCCTTGACCAGGAATTGAACCTGACCTCCTGGTTCACAGGTCAATGCCCAAGCACTGAGCCACGATGGCCAGGCTCTCTCTGGATTTTTTAAAAAATATACTTTTATTGATTTCAGAGAGGAAGGGAGAGGGAGAGAGAGATAGAAACATCAATGTTGAGAGAGAATAATGGATCGGCTGCCTCCTGCACACCCCACACTGCGGATCGAGCCCACAACCTGGGCATGTGCCCTGACTGGGAATCAAACTGTGACCTCCTTGTTCATAGGTCGATGTTCAACCACTGAGCCACACCGGCCGGGCCACAGCCACCTTCTGCTTTCAGGTCAGAGGCTTCAGCACAGGGTCCACCCGGGGTCCGTGGACACAGCCCCCCACCACTTTGGCATCTCTGATCCAAGTCCCGAGTCTGTCCCAATCACTGGCACCACCCAATCCCCAGCGCATGCCGACCACACGTCACACATCGCACATCTCTGCCCCGGGTTTACATAACATAATTGGCCGGGACTTAGAGCCACCTCCACCCCAGCCAATGTTTATTTTATGTTTCAAAATGACCATAAACCGTCCCAAATGCATTCCTGGCTCTCTCATCCGTGGAATCTCAATAACTGAGAGAGAACATCGCCCCATCACCAACAATTACTTCTTTACGGGGTTCTTATGTAATCATCTCGGGGTGCCTCACAGTCTACTTCTCTTGTTGCAAACCTTCCTTTTACCAGACTCTTAAAAAAAATCAGCTAACGCTCCCATAAATTGACTTAATTGGGTTGCCATTATGGGTAAATAAATACAAATGGCCCTTCTTTGCCTTCCTTGTTAGTATTCTTTCAATCTTTCCTCTTTCCTTCCGTTAACTCCTCCTGAGCTGTGTTCTGCGTCACATCTTTGTCACGTTGGAAGCGAGACAGCCCGGGGGACGTGCTTGCCCGTGAACCCTCTTGTCCTCTGCCAGCTTTCTCCCCCTTAACCATGTCCTGCGGTTGGTCAACTAGTGCCCCTTGGAAGTGGGAGCTGGCACTGTCACCTAAGGGGCCACATTGCTAAGAGATGGTAAAAAATAGTGTCATTATTCCAGCTTATTTATGAAACACGGATGCACAGAGACCAGGTCCCTGGACCAAGTCAAGCCGTTCTGCCCCAACGGGAACCCAGACTTAGCGAAAATGTATACGACCTGGATTTTGTCTCTAACCTCTGGAAGCGGACACGGGACCTCTTTCTTTTCAAAATATATTTTTATTGATTTCAGAGAGGAAGGGAGAGGTAGTGAGAGGCAGAAATCGGCTGCCTCCTGCACTCCCCCCCACACTGGGGATTGAGCCCACAACCCGGGCATGTGCCCTGACTGGGAATTGAACCGTGACCTCCTGGTTCATAGGTCAACGCTCAACCACTGAGCCACACAGGCAGGGTTGGGGGGCGGGGCTTGGCTGTACTAACACCACCTCCTCTGCAGGAGGCCCACGATGCTTTTCCAGGCCCAGAAAAAGACGCATTTGGAAGAGCTGGATTCCCACCAGTTCACAGATGAAAAAGGCAGTGAAGCTGTGAGCTCTAAGCAACATCCCAGGCAGAAGCACGGCAAAGCCACAGCATCCCTCTAAAGCAAGAAGGAAAATGGCCTCACCGTTGCTGAGGTGCTGTTTCTAGTTTACAAACATATTAGAGCTGGATGAATAACGGAGTGAAGAAGAAAATGGGGGGGGCAATGAGGATGTTAACAAGAAGAGAAGCCCAGGAGGTAGGATGTGATTAGCTAGGTTTTCAATCCTAACAATCACTAGTTTAAAATCAAATACAACCTCATCTGGGGTTAAAGCTAGTGACATAAAGAACAATGATTTAAACCAACGAAGTTTTTATTATTCAAGTGCTAGAAACTTTCAAAGTATCACATGGGTCATTGACAATCAGGCCCCTGTGGAAACTTCCTGTCTACACTAATAAAAGAGAAAGATGCAAATTGACCGTACCTTCACGACGCCCACCAGTCAATCAGGAGTGAGTATGCAAATTAACCCAACAAAGATGGTGGGTTAATTTGCATACACAGGCACCAAGCGGCCGGGGGCGGGGCGGGACGCTTGTGTCATCACCATGGCGATGACGCAGGCATTCTGCACAGCCCCCGCAGCTCCAGGCCTCTGGGCAGTGTGGGAAGGCGGGAAGGTGGCTCTGGCCAGAGCGAAGGTGGTGCCAGCAGCCAGGGAAGGAAGGCCCATTGTTGCACGAATCTTCGTGCATTGGGCCTCTAGTGTTGTTATAAACTGCAGATGAAATGTTAACAGGACGGCCTAACCCTCCACGTTGTCTTCTTTTACATTTAATGATATCATCTTACTCCTCCCATTCATCCTGGCACCATATTGGCATAATGTAAATTAAAGGAGAAATTACTACCCGAACTTACATCCAAATGTCCCATTTTGTGTTTGCAATTATCCTTGCAGGAAGAGAAGTTATTTCTTTAATGTACTGATGTGCAGCCGGGGACACCTCTCAGACCACAATAACATCTCAGAACACTGGGTTACCTTCCAAGTAGAAAATTTTGCAGTGGCCAATAAATAAATAAATAAATAAATAAAACCCAGAGAACTAAAATAACCTTAATTCTCCTTTAAATGCATAAAGAAGATAAAGCCAGAAAAAAAATCCTCCTTGGCTTGAATTGTGCTCTCCTGAGATGGAAAGCAGCTCTGAAGAAATAATACTCCATACAATTACTCTTGAAAGAGTCAGTTCAACTTCAGTAGGCACAGACCGACAACCCCTTTCAATAACTTTTGAAATGGTTTTTGTGGGTTTTTTTTTTTTTTTGCTATTTAATGTCATATAAGGCAAGGAGGTAATAGCTTTACTTCAGCCTTATCCAACATCACTTGATTTTGTTCCTACTGGCAGTTTTTGTTTTAAAGAATCATTTCTAGATATATTCACTTTCTTTGACTTCATCAGACTTTAAGAGATTGTTCTTATGAAAGAACTAAGCGAAATGGCAGTTTAAAAATCACCAACGTTGTCATTTGCAATTTTTTTATTTTTATTTTTGTCCCCATACACTGAATGTTTTTGTTTAGGCTTTTATGTATTTACTAGAGGCCCGGTGCGCGAATTCGTGCACCAGTGGGGTCCCTCGGCCTGGCCTGCGGGATAGGGCCGAAACCAGCTCTCTGACATCTCTCAAGGGGTCCCGGATTGCGAGAGGGTGCAGACCAGGCTGAGGGACCCCACCGGTGCACAATTGGGGCTGGGAGGGACAAGGGAGGTTGGCCAGCAGGGAGGGTCCACAGGAGGGCTCCAGGGCATGTCTGGCCCATCTTGCTCAGTCCCGATTGGCCGGACCCCAGCAGCAAGCTAACCTACCAGTTGGAGCGTCTGCCCCCAGGTGGTCAGTGCACATCATAGCGACTGGTCAACTGTCTACCCCCTGGTGGTCAGTGCACGTCATAGCAAGCAGTTGAGCAGCTTAGCATATCATTAGCATATTACGCTTTGATCGAACGGCCAACCGGCCAACCGGACACTTAGCATATTAGGCTCTTATTATATAGGATTTACTCATTCAAGATTTATTTATAAATAATAAAAAAACCTGTGCCACACACCATGCCAGACACAAGACAGGAAATAAATAACTCAAATAGGATGCCTGCCCTCAGGAGCTTTCCTGGTGGACGGCAAAGGACTGTAACAGGGACAGAGGGAAGCAGGTTTGAAATAACAGGTTTTTAGATCTCAATTTCTTTCTATGACGCAATGCATGCTGATTGCAGAGCTCTTAGAAGCAACAGATAAACACAATTAGAGAATGAAAATCATTCGCAATCCCACTCCTCAGAAATAACCACTGTTAATATTTTGGAGGATATCCTCCCTAACTTTCCTTCTATCTAGGTGGCATATAATCCTCTATTTTTTACAATGTTTCATTATTATTATTGCTATTAATGACAGAGGAAGTGCAACTTTTTTTTTTCTTGTTAATCCTCACCCAAGGATATTTTTCCATTGATTTTTAGAGAGAGTGGAAACAAGGGGGAGAGAGAGGGAGAGAGAGATACATCGATGTCAGAGAGACACATTGATTGGTTGCCTCCTGCATGCACCCTGACCAGGGCCAGGGATGGAGCCTGCAATCAAGGTATGTGTCCTGGACCAGAATGAAACTCGGGACTCTTCAGTCCGTGGGCCGATGCGATGCTTTATCCACTGAGCCAAACAGGGCTGTAATCCTCTATTATAAACATACAGGTTACACAAAATATATCACAAACAGCTTTTTATCTTCTATTCTCATGTGAAATTAATGAGGAAAATTGTATGGCATTATCATCTCAATTGCTGTATGGAATTCCCTTGCCTGATGTACCAGAATTCATTTAGTAAGTCTCTATTTTGAGATAGGCAAGGGTTGTTTTTTAACAGCCGAACTGAGGAATGATTGGATGTGCACAATTTGATGAGTGTGGACACATGCAAACACGTGTGCACCGTCACTGCGATCAAGGTAACACCCATGTCCAATCCCTCCCCAGGTTTCCTTGGGCCCGTCTGCATTTGCTTTTTCTATTAAAATGCACACTGCTTAGCAGGCTTTTCCTGAAGCTTCTAATTAAAATAGCTCCCACTTGCCCTAACCGGTTTGGCTCAGTGGATAGAGCGTTGGCCTGCGGACTAAAAGGTCCCAGGTTTGATTCCGGTCAAGGGCATGTACCTTGGTTGCGGGCACATCCCCAGTGGGGAGTGTGCAGGAGGCAGCTGATTGATGTTTCTCTCTCATTGATGTTTCTAACTCTCTATCCCTCTCCCTTCCTCTCTGGAAAAAAAGCAATAAAATATATTAAAAAAATAAAATAGAATAGCTACCACTCCCCACAACTGTTCCCTGCTTTATTTTTCTTCATTGCACTTATAATTTTAGAAGTATTATATCGGGCATCCCCCCAAAATGTATACATATACTTTGAATAATTATTATAAGGGCGGTGTTTATTAAAATACATTTCATTTTCGAAATTGCGCTATCAGCTGTTAAAGTGTGTATACATTTTGGGGGCACCCTGTATACGTGGGTGGGTTTATCACCTATCCCCGCCCCCCCCACCCCCCCCCGCCAGCATCGCAGCCCAGCACAACTGACTTTGTCGTCTTCCTTGGAGTAGCTCCAAGGCCAAGCACTCTGCCTGGCAGGGAGCAGATGTCTGTGCTGTTGTGATCTGTAATTAAGAATAGATACACATTGGTCTACATCCCGGTGCCTGGCACAGAACTCCTAAAACCCTTGGCATTTGCTAGGATGAGATCAATAAAGATGTCATTTGTTACGTTAAGGAGGTGGCTTTTGGAAAACACTTCAGGATGGGGGCTGGTTGGGAGGGGGCCCCACCGAAGTGATTAGAGGGCTGGAATGTTTGGTCCCACCAACACCTCCATCCTAACTCTGGGGAGGGGAGAGGGCTGGAGGTTGGATCAACCACCCATGTCCAGTGACTTAATCTATCGAGCCCAGGTAAGGAAGCTCCATAAAAACCACAGAACACCCAGGGGCTGGAGAGCTTCTGCGCCGGGGAACGTGGAGGTGAGGGTAGTGGGACCTCTGGAGAAGACAGGAGGTCCACACCCCTCCCACACACAGCCTGTGCATCCATATCCTTTTATCACTAACCGGTGAGCCAGTAAGTCACGTGTCTATCTGAGTTCTGTGAACTGCTCCAGCAAATTAACTGAACTCATGGAGGGTGGGCACCTCGGATTTACAGCCCGTCCATCAGCAGCGGAGGTAACCTGGACTTGCCATCGGCATCTGAAGTGGAAGCCAGTCTTACGGCATGGAGCCCTTATCCTGTGGGATCTGACACTGTCTACCTGGAGACACAGAATTGAGCTGAGCTGCGGAACACCAGCTCTGGTCCAAGCACAGTTTGTTGTGCAGGAAGAACCCACACAATGGTTCAGCCGGCGTGGCTCAGGGATTGAGCGTCGACCTAGGAACCAGGAGGTCACGGTTCCATTCCCGGTCAGGGCACATGCCTGGGTTGGGGGCTCGATCCCCAGGGTGGGGCGTGCAGGAGGCAGCCAATTGATGATTCTCTCTCATCATTTTTTTAAAATACATATTTTTATTGATTTTAGAGAGGAAAAGAGAGGGAGAGAGAGAGAAACATCAATGATGAGAGAGAGTCATTGACCAGCTGCTTCCTGCACACCCCCTACTGGGGATAGAGCCCGCAACCCGGGCAGCTGCCCTTGGCCGGAATCGAACCCAGGACCCTTCAGTCCGCAGGCTGACGCTCTATCCACTGAGCCAAACCAGCCAGGGCTCTCTCTCATCATTGATGTTTCTTTCTCTCTCTCCCTCTCCCTTCCTCTCTGAAATCAATAAAAATATATTAAAAAAAAAAAAAGAAAGAACCCATACAATGGAACTGGTCTCAGAATCATGTAATGTCAATAACTACTTTTTGACTAAATAAAGGAAAAATGAATGTTGTAAGGAACATCCTTGAAGAAAAGTTTATGCATATATATATCAATCTCTTTAAAAATAAATTTATGAAAGAAAACAATTCTGGGTGAAAGGGTATTAGCAGTGTTAACTCTTGATGTATGTTGTCAAATTATTAGAGAAAAGGGTTTTTACAATTTACTTCTACCCAAAGAGTTAAAAGTTTTGATTTGCATCTATTTGTTAGTGAAATGAGCCATATTCAGGCATTTATTGCCCATTAATATCTCAGAGAAGATAATTAAGGGAACATTTGGACACATATGCTTCTTTTCTCAGGCCCTAATACGCTACAAGTAGATTCCACGGAAAAACAAATTAGAAGCAAGGATAATAAATGTAGCAAAGGACTTAACTAAGTAAACTGGGTATTATATAAAGAATTTGGAAGCAAAATCTAAAAATAAAGAGTTATGCTAGCTCTGGGTGGTTTGGCTCAGTGGATAGAGCTTCGGCCTGCAGACTGGAGGGTCCCGGGTTCGATTCCAGCCAGGGGCACCTGCTCGGGTTGTGGGCCCGATGCCCAGTGGGGGGCGTGAAGGAGGCAGGAAACTGATGATTCTCTCTCATCACTGATGTTTCTATCTCTCTCTCCCTCTCCCTCCTCTCTGAAATCAATAAAAATATTTTAAAGAAAGAGTTATGCTAATAATGTACCTGAGTCTTTACCTATCTTTATAGTTATATTTACCTATAGATCTATATCTAACTCTGTATCTATATCTATATCACTATAGCTGTATCTTTAGCCTTTTCTACCACGTTTTCCTTTTTCTCTTCTAAGATTTTCACCTCTTCTTACTTTATACTTTGGTTTGTTTGCTTGTTTATTTGGCCTAGTGTAGAGCATCTTAATTGGCAGTAAGATGCACTACGTAAGGGATGAGCTGTTACTTCCTTTTTCAGGGAATGTTCCAGGATCTATCGATAGCCATGAAACAAACCCCCCTAAACTCAGTCGCATGAACACCACCACTTTATTGTACGCAGGGACTCCGTGGGTCAGGGGTTTGGGCAGGCCACAGCAAGGATGCTTCTGACCATGCTGTGAGCTGTTGAATTATCTATCCCTTCAAACTGTTCATGTGAGATAACCAATGTCCTTACTGTCCGAGCATTCTGACTTGGCCATTCTCTTACCTAAGAACCTATCATAAGTGGACTAAATAAGCATGAGAGTTTTCTAGTTTTCTGTTTTATTTCTTTTTTTTTTTAATATATTTTATTGATATTTTACAGAGAGGAAGGGAGAGGGATAGAGAGCTAGAAACATCAATGAGAGAGAAACATCGATCAGCTGCCTCCTGCACACCTCCCACTGGGGATGTGCCCGCAACCAAGCTACATGCCCTTGACCGGAATCGAACCCGGGACCCTTCAATCCGCAGGCCGACGCTCTATCCACTGAGCCAAACCGGTTTTGGCTGTTTTATTTCTTTATTTTCAATATTTTTATTTATTTTTAGAGAGAGAAAGGAAGGAAGGGGAGAGAGAGAGAGAGACATTGATGTGAGAGCAGATCCTCCATCGGCTGCCTCTTGCATGCCCCCAATCAGAGATGGAGCCTACAACCTGGTCCCGATGGGGAATCGAACCAGCAACATTTCGGTGCACGAGACGATGCCCAGCCAACGTGCCACACCGGTCAGGGCTGTGTTTTATTTTTTTAAATATTATATGCTTGCCATTTCTTCTCTCATAAAAGAAAACTACAGGAAGTGATTTCAGTTAGGCCTTTCTGATTCAGAACAAACAGAAATTAGACATATCCATGTGGGGAGGGGAGGAAAGGCCGATTAAAGGGACGTTCCAAAGGAATCGCATGTTGAGGGTGCGAGAGGATTGAGCTTTGCCACTCAAAATATGCTTTTTGGGGTGTTGATTATCTTAAGCTGGTTATTGGGAAACAAAAGACTGAGAAAGAACCTGTGACCCTCCCCCTTTATCTGCCTAAAGGAATTCAAATAGAAACACCTCCTTAAAGGAGCAAAATCTTAGCATCTAAATACCACCTTAGCATCTTTTCCCCCTCAAATATATTTTTATTCATTTCAGAGAGAGAGGGACAGGGAAAGAGGGATAGAAACATCAATGATGAAAGAGAATGCCTGGTCGGCTGCCTCCTACTGGGGATCGAGCCTGCAACCCAGGCATGTGCCCTTGAACAGAATCAAACCCGGGACCCTTCAGTCCACAGGCTGACACTCTATCCACTGAGCCAAACCAGCCAGGGCCACCTTTGCATCTTAATATAAACAAAATGTGCCCAATAGGGAGCGCTCCAGCAAAGCCTGCTCACTGGACCCCCCTCAGTGTCCTAAGGTTCCTGGGTGGCCAAGAAAGAATCTGATTACCCTGTGTTTGCTCTTTTCCATCTACCTCCGAGTCCCAGACCCTTCTCCTCTGTCTAAAATGGCGTATCAACCTCAATGCAAAATAAATCTCGCGGCCTCCTATTCTTATGGCACCTCCGCATGTACATCCACGATAAAATCTGAAACATTTTCTCCTGTTTTTTTTTTTTTTTTTTTTTTTTTTTAATATATTTTATTGATTTTTTACAGAGAGGAAAGGAGAGGGATAGAGAGCTAGAATATGTCCCATGTTGATTTGCATACGAGCTCAGGCAGAAGAACTCAGAAAGGTGGGAGGAAATAGAATATGTTTGTGCCCCTGTTATGGGCATAATTAGCTAGTTATTCCATCAGTAATAGGACGAGTGCAAAGGGGAGGCCAGACATGGTAAGCACGGTCATCTGGGCAGCTTCGCCAGGAAGCTACAGCTTCCCGTCCCCCAGGGGCCCACGGGTCCATTCTCTGCAGGTCACTGGGGGGAGGGGTCCAACAAAGGGGGAGATGGGCGCATGCGCAGGGACGTTGGGGTGACTTACCTGTCAGTCTAACCCGGGAAAAAGACCAGCGGCTACAAGAGTGGAGCCACTGCAAGTGCAAGGAATCCTGGAAGGTTAGAATCCCCCAAGAGTTCCTTCTCTCGGCTTCTGGTCCCCCCTTACTCTCTCTTGCCCCGTTACCCTCACTCGGCTGCCATGTGGCCTGAAGCAGCCGTGGGCCCTGCGTCCCCCACACGCAATGGACGAGAGCTGGGAACACAAGCTAAGCTGGCCAGATGCTAGGCTGGACTGGACTTTCATATGAGACAGAAATTCTGAGCAGAGGCCTTGTCCTGCTGACAACGTGGTTGGCCTTGCTCCATGGCGAGGTGGGCAGAGATGGGACCTTGGAGGAAACTCCATTCATCTTACGTCATCAATAAAGCTTTTCATGAAATCCCCCCTCCCAGGGGGGGACCTCAGGAAATTCTTTTCCTCATCGTACCCCAAGAACTCCACTTCTCTGAGAGCACCCCTACAGGTACCGCTCAAAATGTACTGTTCTTGTTAGTTTATGTTTTTATGAATTTCAGAGAGAGGAAGGGAGAGGGAAAGAGAGATAGACACATCAATGATGAGAGAGAATCATTGATCAGCTGCCTCCTGCACGCCCCCACTGGGGATAAGCCCGCAACCCAGAAATGTGCCCCGACCACTGAACCATACCAGCTGGGCTCCAAATGTATTGTTTTAATCACTTTAGTCCCTAAAGTTCTGTCAAAAGCAGCTAGATTGTCTTCAGTTGATTTGTTTCAGGAGCTTATGTTGAGGGGAACTAGACAAATATGGGTGTCCGCTAGTACCCTTCAAGAGCCGGTTAAACTCCAACACGCATGAGGGGCCAACCTCTTGGACTCTGCAATCCACAGGCCCCCTTAGGACTCATCATTCCGGAAGAGAGCAAGAAGGCTCTTCGATGCATTTTCATACGAGACACACTAGAGCCCAGGGCAGTTTCCAAGGCGGGTCCTTTTCAAATCACTGCCTCCATCTATGGAAGCACTTCTTATGCTACAACATCCTATATAATAAAAGGCTAATATGCAAATCGACTGAATGGCGGAACCACCAGTCACTATGATGCACACTGACCACCAGGGGGCAGACGTTCAATGCAGGAGCTGCCCCTTGGTGATCAATGCGCTCCCACAGGGGGCTTACAGCTGGCAAGCACAGTGGCGGTGGCGGGAGCCTTTCCCACCTCCACAGCAGTGCTAAGGACCCCTTGGGGGATGTCTGACTGCCGGCTTAGGCCTGCTCCCCGAGAGGGTGCAGGCCGGGCTGAGGGACCCCGTCCCCCTCCGCCCCACCCCATGCAAGAATGTCATGCACTGGGCCTCTAGTCTAAAAATAAATTCTAAACTCTCCCCAAAACAAGTTTATAACTTAAGCTCACTTTTTAGCATATATGTTTATTGATCTCCACTTTAGAAATTTATATCTCCAAAAATAAAAAACAACCACTTGAACACTTGGGGGAAAGGTGTTTTTCCCTTAAGTGAAAAATAATGTTCCGTATGTTTTAACTTTTCACATAGACTTTTTTTAAACACCAGTTTTCCTAATGATTCTGAATTTTAAAAACTGTCTTACAAACCATAACTCTGCTGAAATGCAGAGGAATATATATGCTTTAAAATTTGGCAAACTGACATTCAATATGAAATTAAGCTGATATTTTAGAGCTATTCCCCCTAAGTGTGTGGGTATTTTTTATTCTGTTCTAAGGAGGACAGAACAATGGGGACACGGGTTTGTGTGTAACAAGAAGATTTCATTGGTACCGGGAGGAGCTTTCTCAATAGCGATGCATTTCTAAGGGAGACCGTGAAGGGCACATCTTGTTGGCACGTTTGTGATTTTATTGTAACCCACAGATGCCATGGCAAGGAACAGGGCATCATCTTGGATCCTCTGGTTTCATATCATGGACCGGAGGAAGGGAGACCATCTGAGCAGTGAATTACAAATGGCCTCATCCGACCTGGAGATGGAAGGCAAGGTGACAGCCATCCCCTTCCAGTTTGCAGCTCAAGCACTCCCACATCCGCACGCTCACAGCCTGCGGAGAAATCACGGCCTTTCTCACCCTCCAGCCCAGCGCATCTAAACAGAATGAGCGTATAACAACAGCCCTGCTCCAGCAAACACAGTGTAGGAGTTGAAAAAGAAAGAGGCTTTAACAAAAAAGAACAATAAATGGAGACACCAATATGTAGCACTTGCTTTGGCTTAGGAACTCATGAGAACTGCTGTTACCACTCTTCTGAAAAAGAAGCAAATTCTGGCCCAGCCGGCGTGGTTGAGCGTTGACCTATGAACCGGGAGGTCACGGTTCCATTCCCGGTCAGGGCACATGCCTGGGTTGCAGGCTCCATCCCCAACGTGGGACGTGCAGGAGGCAGCTGATCAATGATTCTCTCTCATCATTAATGTTTCTCTCTCCCCCTCCCTCTCTGAAGTCAATAAAAATATATTTAGAACAAGAGAGTCAAGTTCTGATGGGCAGCAGGAAGTGGTACCCTTGGTAAGGGCCCCATTTCCCAGACATAACTGCCTACCTCTGAAGTTCATTGCCTCTCCCCTGACAATTAAGCTACTGAGAAGAGCGATCTTTAGCAAAGCTAATGTCTAGACATTCTCCTGATGCCGGATCACTACAAATCTTAAAACGCAAAATGAAGTTTCTAATCAGAAACCCAGACATCCCCATTGGCAAGTTTTCCATCTTGTGCTGTGCCTTTAAGAAGTACACCCTGTCCTTCTGGCATTTAAACACAGGAAAGACATAAAAGACTAAACTCAGGTGACTATGCCTCCATGCCCAGCAGTTCCGCGGGATCTGTAAGCCTTTCTGCCTGTCCCTCTCCTTAACACTCAGACTCTCCCCACCTGGCAACTTCCTTTCCTGATCTCAATACCTGTTCTGTGACAGATACTCTAAACGCAATATAAAACTAAGCGATGCATTCACATAGAAGAAAGTTATCCTAATTAAGAAAGGCAACTACTAGTATATGCAAGTCATAAGAGCAAGGGCCTGCCTTTTGAGTGCCTCCTGTGTGTTGCTCCTGGTTGATCATCACTCCTGTGTTGGTTCTGCCTCCCTAACCACACCGTCATTCATTCACTCACTTGTCCACTCTTTCCATAGTCAAGTCAATCAATATCGGATGCCTACCAGGCACCGTGCGTTAAGGGTGCATTGTTATGAGTAAGACAGCATTGTTGTCCTCAAACTTGCCAGTGAAGGTAAAAGATAAACAGTTAATGAGGCAATTAGAAAGGACAGTGCATTAAGGGCTATAACAGATGCCTGCCCGTGATGTCATGGGGCCACACAGGAGGGGCACCTAACCAGGTTTAGGTTTAAAGGTGAAAACATTTGAGTTCTGAAGGACTAGATCATAACAACTGAGGTCAAAGGTCCAATCATATACTCTGGAATCTTCCCAAGCCTGAAGCTCAGTTCCTTGTGGGGAGCAGGAATTGGAATGTTGTTAATTAATGTCATAATAATATTGGTATTATGGATCAACCCAGTATCAATGGCTCAGGTCCAAGATACAAAGATAAATAGGGCAGAATTCCAACTCTCAAGGAGTGTTTGTAATTTTCCCTGTTCTTCCTTGTCTCCATCACGCCAATTACAATTTCTGGGACATCCCTGGCACTCCGTAAATGTTTGCTAATGGATCAGCTTTCTTGGACTCCCCACAGCCAACAAAGCATCAAGTCCCATGAACTCTTATTTCACAGTACTTCTTGCATCTGTCCCTCCTCAATTTTTCTTCTTCTGCCACACTTTTTTGTGATTTCCCATCTCTACCACTAAAAGTCACTGGACACGGGTCCCCCCCAGTTCCAGATCTCACTCCCAGACACCACATGCCACCAGCACCGAAGCCTGAGCTCGCTAATTAAAGTGCCTATTGAAATATCTCCCCTTCTGCTTACAGAGTGAAGCCCAACATCTCCAGCTTGCCATTCAAATCCTCAAACCCTCCAAGGCCTCGCCCTGATCTACCATTGTGTTCACACACCCAGCACTCCCTTAAACAAACCCTGTCTTCCAGCCATTCTTGTTGCTCACTGGTCTTCCAAACACGCGTTTGCTGCTCAGATTCCACGCGAAACCCTTGATTCAGGGCCAGTCCTCAACCCAGCAGCTCTTCTTGTTGGCCTAGGGGGAAGCCTTCTTTAACCACCTTCTCCGGACAGGAGTGATGTAAGGTTTCTCAACCCCCGGAGTTACAATTCACTAAACAATTGCTCCGGAAGGGAGCTCAATAAGGATTTATTAAGGAATGAGCGGTCCGGTAGAAAAGACAAACACACCATCAGAACACAGCATAATATGTGCATCAGGGAGGACATGGAAGGCTGCTGATGCTGAAAGCAGATGGAAGGAATGAGAAGAAAGGATCCAGGAAGCCACTCCCAGGGAGGTGACAGGTAAGAGTCACCCACATGAAGACAATGACAGAAGGCATCAGGGCCCAAGGTCTAGGGGCTGGAGAGAATAGGATAGGAGAAGCATAGAGTCTGAGGAATGCAGCCAGAAATAAGCAGTAAGCAAGGGAAGGGCACTATATACATTTGACTTTTTTTGGTAAACCATCATGGAGATATGATAAAGTGTGCAAATCTTCAGTGTACAGCTTGATAAACATGACTTCATAACCACCTCCTAGAAAAGGAGATACAACACTATTGCTCCCCAAAGCTCCCCAGTGCCCATTTTATCCTCAGAGGTAGTCATTAATTCTGATTTCTATATCCATAATCTAGCTTTGCTTGTTTTTTTACATAAACAGAATCCTGTAGTCTCTATGTCTTGATTTCACTCATTGTAAAGTCTGAGTCATCCACATTTTTATAGATACACACACACACACACACACACACACTGAGTGGCCAGATTATTATGATCTCTGAACGCATAATAACCTGGCCACTCAGTGTATATATTAGAGGCCCAGTGCATGAATTCGTGCATGGGTGGGGTCCGGCCAGCCTGGCCAGGGGGAGGGGACATGAGTGGTTGGCCGGCCTGTCTGCTGGTCGAACTCCTGGTCGAGGGGACAATTTGCATATTAGCCTTTTATTATATAGGATATACACTGAGTGGCCAGATTATTCAGAGATCATAATAATCTGACCACTCAGTGTATATACATAGATATGTATACAGATAGTTAAACTTTTTTCATTTTTTAATGTATTATATGAATAATTAGAATTCATTATCCATTCAAGTATATTGGATATTAGATATTAGAAAATGAGATAGTCAACTATACTGGATATTAGGGATACATCTGATTGGGAACTACTAAAATAAAGCTTCAATAAACATTCAGGTACATGTCTTTGGTGCACATAAATACACTTTTTTTTTTATGAATACATACTTGAAATTGCGGAGTCATAAAGTATACATGTGTTTAAATTACTAGGAATTGCTAAGTTTTTTAAGGTGGCTCTATGAATTATATAGTCCTACCAGAACTTATGAAAGCTAGAGATGTTCCTCATTTTCATCAAAACTTATTACTGTCAATCATTTTAATTTCAGCCATTTTGGTGATTGTATAATGTTGTATGGTTTTGTTTTAACTGTTTAGTTTCTTGTTGACTGATGACATCAGGCACTTTTTCTTGTTTAAATGTCTTGCTCACTTTTCTGCTAGGTTGTCTACATTCTTATTATTGATTTGTAGGCACTGTTTGTATATTCTGGCTGAAACCCTCTGTCAGCATGCGTGTTGGAAATATATATATCCTGCTGCTTTGTGACATGCCTTTTCATCCTCTTAATGGATGCTTTCATAGACCAAATTACTTAATTTTAATGTATCTCAGTTTACTAATCTTCACTGGGATTATTAAAGCTCCTTAAGAATTTTTTCCTAGTCCAAGTTGATGAAGGTTTTTTATTCTATTACTAGAGGCCCGATGCACGACTTTGTGCACCAGTGGGGTCCCTCAGCCTGGCCTGCAGGATCAGGCCGAAACCGGCTCTCCGACATCCCCCGAGGGGTCCTGGGTTGCGAGAGGGTGCAGGCCAGGCCAAGGGACCTCACCAGTGCATGATTGGAGCTGGGGAGGGACGTGAGAGGTTGGCCAGCTGGGGAGGGACCGCAGGAGGGCTCCAGGGTGTGTCTGCCGGACCCCAGCAGCAAGCTAACCTACTGGTCGGAGTGTCTGCCCCTTGGTGGTCAGTGTACATCATAGCGAGCAGTTGAGTGGCCTTAGCATATCATTAGCATATTACGCTTTGATTGGTTGCACGGACGACCGGACACTTAGCGTATTAGGCTTTTATTATCTAGAAGCCTCATGGTTTCACTTTCTTAGTTCTACAACTCATATCTACCCGACTTTTGTGTGTGGTGTAAAAGAGAAATCAAGATCCATTTTTAAAATAGCTATATAACGGACTCAATAGCGTTTTTTAAAGACCATCTCTTTCCCCTGCACTTCTGTGCCTGCCACCTTTGTCATTAAGCACCTGTCAATAACAACATATACACAAGTCTGTTTCTGTGCTCTCTGTTCTGTCAGCTGACCTTGTCACTGATCCTTGCACCAAACCACACTGCTCTAAGGAACCTAGCTGTTTAGTGAGTTTTGTTATCTGGAAGCAGTCATCTAACTTTGTGCTTCTTCATCAAGATGGTTCTGTCTATTCTTGGACCTTTGCATTTCCATATGAATTTCAGAATTATTGTTCAATACATACAAATTTGTTGGGGTTTTCATTGAAATCGTATTTATAGATCAAACTGGGAGAGAATTCAAGAGGCCTTGTCAGTCTCATTATGTGTCTGATACTTTTATGCTAGATTTATTCCTAAGTAATGTAAATGTTAATGGTTTTCAGTTTTACTTTGGAATTGTTTTTTCCTAATTTAATTTTGCAGATAGACTTTGTATCTGGTGGCTGTGATAAACCCAGAGATATTATTAATTCATTAACTATATCTGTAGTTTACTCTGGATTTTCAAGTGTAGATGATTATGTCATCTGCTAATAATGATAATTTTATTACTTCCTTTTAATTCTTATATTTTTTTAATTCTATTTCTTGCCTTATTGCATTGGTTATGACCTCTGGCACAATGCTAAATAGAAGTAATGATAGTGGACATCTCTGTCCCATATTTCACCATTAACTGTGATTCCTTTGAAAAAAATCCTTTATCTGGTAAATGAAGTTTCTTTTTATTTTTAGTTCATTGAGAATTTTATCATGCACAGGTTTAGAATTTCAGCAAATGCTTTTACTTCATCTACTGAGATCATCATATGGGTTTACTTTCATTTTGTTAATGTGAAAAATTACATGGATTGATTTCCAAATTTTGTATCAACTTTGCGTTATTGGAATAAATTCAACTTTGTTATCATTATACATGGAAGGATGCATTCCTTAGCTGTATATTATTCTTGTCTAAACAAGTCCTTTGAAGGCAGTGTTTTGTACTATTTTACACTTTTCTGTACAATTCCTAACACTGTAATTGTATTATAACTGCATTTATAAAACTTAAACATCTTGAGGGAGGGACCCTGCTCTAGTCTTTGTATGTTCCCTTCCATTTGGAACACGGCTGAATGAAGTACTCATACTCTCCGAACGAAGTGCCTTCCCCATAAAAGATAGTCTCAATAAATGTCTACTGATGAGGTTTTCATTTTTTTTTATTTCAATGAGGCCCATCTTCTCCACTTAATGCCTCACGTTATCACTGAATCAGACCTAACAACTTATTGGCAGGAGCACAATCACGTCTCAATTCCAAGAACAGTATGTTCACAAGGCTTGCTGTCGGCACCCACTGGCCAGGACAGCCAGTCCCACGACAACTGGTCAGGTGGCTCCACCTCCTGGGTGAGATTTCCCCACGTGCATGAATTCACCTGGGAAAGGTTGCCAGGTGTTTCTCTTTTCCCATAAGCTCTGCTTAAGGGCTTGATGTGTGAGTTTAGAAATTGGGTTCATTTTTCTCTATTTCTGAAAGAATAGAAATGTTCTTTTTTTTTTTTTTTTTTGGGAAAAAGGTCTGTGTCTAACAACCACAATTTGGCTTTTCAACTGCTCTCAACATTTAGGTTGTCCTCTAAACGCACACAGCACAACCGGTGTAGACGTGGATCGTAGGCAATTCAGAAGCTTTAAGCGTCCCCAAGACACACACTTGGAGCCAAGTTTCTGAGCCGATCGCTTACCACAAGGTCTGCCTCTGTCTATCTATCCACCCATCAGCTAATTCAGTATGAAAATGTATTACAGCCACTTCCTTGTCCCAGAAGTTCAAAAGATTCATCATTTTTTCTTGATCTTTAGAGCTAAAATAGAAGAACTGAAAACTGTTACAAAGGTTTAACCTGAGACAGACACAGAAGTCTGTCAAGAGAAGTGACACCTTTTTAGAGAAACTAGCCAGAAGTTGGTACGTAGCTATTATATGGAGGAGGGGGGAAAAAGAATCTTAAATGCAATAGCCTTGAGCTTCTCAAGTTAAATATATTATGATATCACATTGATGCTGATGTTAAAATAGATCAATAAGCCACACCTAACAGAGTTCAGAGAAGTCAAAGGTCCTTCAAAACCAATGGAAATGTCAGCCCACAGTGAGAGAAGCCCATTAGTGGAACAAGTATGCTCCCGACAGCGGTGACAAGTGCGATAATGGCCACAACACTGAGCTCCATTAGAACACACTCAGGAGACAGCTAAGGTTTCCTTCCCTGACCGATGAGCTAGAGGCAGAGAATCCTGCCTCGGCCTCGGCTTTGTCTGTCCTGTTCATCTAAAATCTCACAGCAAATGATCCTGATAAATGTTAATGTTCCTAAATGTTTGCCGGACTAAAATGATCCAGTCTGCCCGGCCAGTGCGGCTCAGCGGTTGAGCATCATCAACCTATGAACCAGGAGGTCACAGTTTGATTCCTGGTCAGGGCACATGCCCGGGTTGCAGGCTCCATACCCCAGTGTGGGGCGTGCAGGAGGCAGCCGATCAATGATTCTCTCTCATCATTGATGTTTCTCTCTCTCTCTCCCTCTCCCTTCCACTCCGAAATCAATAAAAATATATTTAAAAAGTAAAATAAAATGATCCAGTCTGGCCAATATACATACACACGGAAAAGGCTCTTTTCTGCTTGTCTGCTTGTTTGATAGGTCTTTATTGGAACACTTTAAAGACTCACTCCCTTAGATTGAACTTCGTCATTTGGTGCTTCACTGATCGGTGCTGTGGGGTACCATACTCTGCTCTGTGGGACATAAATAGCATTACATAATAATAGCCTAGACCACGGTGACCAAGTTTGCTCCTATCCATTTATTCTTTGCTCATCGCATGAATAATTTATTCCAGGAGGCAAGTGTGTACTTGGCATTTATTTACTATTCACTGGCAACATGCACTCTTATTGAAGCAGGTGCAAATTCACAGATAGAGGGGATTTTTTTGTTTTTTGTTTTTTTTTTAAAGAGAGGCACTTACTAAACCAAGCAAGATGTAAGGGCTCCGTACAAGTGTGAACATTTAGGATTCTAGCTTCTACTCTTTACACATTCTCTCTTTTCATTTTAAATAAGCTTTCGAGTCACTGTGCAGATAAATAAAACATCGCTAGGCTTAATGCAACCATCACAGAGCTGGAAAGGAAAGCAGGGGTGGAGGGCCGGGCAAGGAGCTGGGCTGTGCTAGCAGAGCCGGCAGAGAGTGAGAAGGAGCGTCAGCCACAGGCTGGCCAGGCAGGGCGCAAGCGGTGCCACTGGCCCGGGAAGGAGTCAGGCGCCCCGGGGACAGGAGGCCAGGCGAGGAGGCAGCCAACAGCCGGCTTTGCTGGCCAGAGAACCCATGTGCTGCGTCCAGAACTAAAATGCACACAGGCTGCTCTCAAACTTGGAAGGTGGAAGCCCCTTGGGTGGCGTGTGAGGGCTCAGCCGGCCCGCCAGGCCACACCTGAGAAGAAATCACACCTATTGCTACGTGCGGTGAGATGTCACATGGGCCACGCACTGTGCTACGTGCTTGACGAGTGGTGGTGTCCTACTGAGCTAGTCATGGAGTTTCGTTCTCTTTCTTCTGGGTCTTGGCTGAATCTGCCTTCCTTGCCCTCTCTGCAGCAGCCTTGACCATGAAACTTTCTCGGGCCAATGAACAGGAGCCAAAGGATGTATCACTTCTGGGTGGACACAGTGAGAGGCGGTGCATGACTCACCGGCATCCCTTTAACTACCTTGACAACCATGAAAACAATGAGCCGGATGGCACTTCCTTCGGCCCAGACAACTGAGGAAAGTACCTTGTTGCTATGTACTGGATGTTTGTGTTCCCCCCAATTCAGATGTGTCTGTCCCTCAAAATTCAGATGTTGAATCGGAATGCCCAGTGTGCTGGCATTAAGGGGTGGGGCCTTTGGGAGGTGAGTAGGTCATGAAGCTGGCGCCCTCAGGATTAGGATTAGTGCCCTTCTAGAAGAGTCTCCAGAGAGCTCCCCTGCCCCTCCCACCACGTGAGGGTTCAACGGAAAGAGGGCTGCCTATGAACTAGGAAGCAAGTCTGCCCGCACCTTGATCTTGAACTTCTCAGCCTCCAGAACTGCGAGAGAGAAATGCTCGTTGTGTCTAAGCTGGCCCATGGTACCGTTACAGCGGCCCACATGAGCGAAGACACCTGTCAACCTGCCAGATGAGAAGCATGAGGGGAACATGCACCCCCGTGGTGTGGACCCCCAATACCAGGGGCCTGTGTGTCATGCAGCACACACAGGGGCTGTCTCCTTGAATCCGCCCAGCAAACCTGCGACTCTGCCTCCTGGTGACTGAGTCCTTTGCCCAAGATCAGAGGTAACGAGCGATGGAGTCAGAGCCTAAACCCAGGTCTGTCTACCCAGTGCCCCACTCTTTCCCACAGTTTGGCAAAAGCAAATTGAATAAGCAGGAGGGGAAATAGGGCATTCCCACCTCCGGAAATGCATCAGGGAACGTCTACCCACACACACCTGACGTGAAACCAGGCCACCAAGCAGAGTAGCCTCTCCCACTTTGTGAAAAACAAACAAGTTCACACAGGCTGTCTGCCTCCCAAGGACACCTGTCTGATGTTCCTCTTTCCTGGAGGTGGTCAAACCACAGCGCAACGGTGTGGCCCGAAGGCACTGGCTCCAGGGAGGGCGAAGGGGGAAGGTTGAAGAAGTGTCCACATGCTCCTCTCGCTTTGCTAGACCATATATTTCACCCTGACATTACATCTAAAGTACACATAGATCCTACAGACAATAGACGCCATTGTGTCCCAAACCTAACCCTTCTAATGCCATGGGCCTTACGATACAGAAATGGAAGTGAAATAATAGGACCAGGAGCACTGTCTGTAGCTAACGAGATAACATTCTATGGATGCCCAGCAATTTCACTTGTCCCTGAAATTTCCAAGTGGAGTTCAAGGTCCAGAATCCATGGTACAAACACACCTTCCTTGTCGCTTCTAATCATGACTTAAGAACGGAAGAATTCCCTCACATGCTTTTATTTCTTAACGGGTGTTCATCCTGTTATGTATCTAGCAACCAATGAATGACAGGAATCAGATTTCTAGGTGGGTTGAAAGCATTCCTATCCTGCACCGATTCATGTCACTTGTCTCTTGTCCTGTAGCCTTTGAACTAGAAAAGGAGAAAGAAACCACTAAGTATCCTCATTTTCAGCGAAGTGGGTGGAAATATATTCTTTAACTGTCACCTGACGTTGTGCTATTGACTTTCACATTAAGCAATGCCTCCGAAGTCTGGACAGAGCCCACACCCTGCCACCTTTCACTGCTGGGAATTCCTTTATGGCAAGGACGGAATACGTGTGTCAATGCATGCCATAATTTATTTATGCCCTTACTACCAGACTGACTCTTAAAACCCCAGCAAAATAACAGCAGGTTGCTTTCATGTAATGATATCCATTATAATTATCCTATCTAATCAAAGGGTAATATGCAAATTAACCGTCACTCCGTCACAAAGATAGCAGCGCCCATAGCGGCCGGAGTGGGATGCTGGCGGCGGTGCCCTGGCAACGTAAGCCCAGCATCCTGTGCCCGGGCTGCGCGGAGGGAGGGAGGAGCCTCTGGGGGTGATGTGAGTCCAGCATCCCGCACCCCAGACGCATGGAGGGGGGAGGGGCCTCTGGCCAGAGGCCGGGGTCAGGGATGCTGGCATTGCAGGCCAGGCTGAGGGACCACCCCCTGCCCCCACACACAAATTTCGTGCACCGGGCCTCTAGTTCATAATAAAAATCATGGTCATCCAGTTGATTAAACAGACCAAAGGGTGTTTTGTTTTTTTAATTACCATCACCTTTGAACTTCATATGACACACTCATCCTAATCTCTTTAACACCCAAATCCGAAGGTGCCGCATATGTTCAGAACTTTGTCTATCATACAGTCAACATTACATTTTCATGTTTTGTGTGGCCATAATATACCAGGTAGCATTTGTTATGGGTTTTCAAATTTCCAACATCTAATCTGAAATGAACATCAAACTGCCTGAAATATCATCATGTACACACAGCTGATATATATTCTAAATACCCAGGAATTGAATTCAGACGATTTTACATTTTTATGCTATTTTTTTTCATAGCACTTTCACAAATATTATTTCACTTAAAAAGTTTGTGGGTGCCCTAACTGGTTTGGCTCAGTGGATAGAGCGTCGGCCTGCGGACTCTCAAGGGTCCCTGGTTTGATTCCGGTCAAGGGCATGTACCTTGGTTGCAGGCACATCCCCAGTAGGGAGTGTGCAGGAGGCAGCTGATCGATGTTTCTCTCTCATTGATGTTTCTAACTCTCTATCCCTCTCCCTTCCTTTCTGTAAAAAAATCAATAAAATATATTAAAAAAAAAAGTTTGTGGGTGTTTCAAAGGAGCAAAAGAATATCATAAAAGACTTCCTTTGAAGCAAAGGCCCCTTTCTATCGAAAGCAAGTATAGAGAAAAACAGAATATGGTTCACGAAATGTATGTGAGAAGGCAAACAAACATGCTGTTAATTTAAATAACAAATGAGGCTATTGATTTTTTTTTTTTAAATGACTGCAACGCTCTCTGTGGGGCACCTGAGTGAAGAAAGCATAGGTCCTTGGGTGTTTCCAACAACCACCTCACCTCCCTTCGGTCTCTCGCTCTCAGGAGGGGCTGAGCATCCTCTACTTGTCCAGAAAGGTGCTGACTCTGCCCCGGCCCACCCACCTGGGATGACTTCATACTTTCAATGAAAGCCTGAGTGGGAGAAACCATTTAAACATATCGCATGCGGCGTCTGTGACTCAAGGAGGCATACTCACAGGAGATTGCGCTATTGATTTTCAGTGGGAGAAGCGAGGAAAGAGATCGGCTAAAAGCACTCGCTGCAAATGAACACGCGTTCCGAGTGCAAGTGAAATGAAGATGTATCACCACCCGAAGGCCCCACCGTTCTCCCAGGTACTCACACCAGATCACATCAAGTGCCCAATTACACGAAGATGCCACTCGCTCCCCTTTAAACGAACAATATCAGCGGTCCCTACGCTGATTCTGGAGCTCTCATTTCTAAGTGGACACCGTTGCCTCTCAAACAACTTGCCACCCTAGAAATCTCCTTCAATTACTTCCCAGGTCTTAAGGATGAGACATCCTTTTTGGTGTTAAGGAAATGGATGGTTCTCTACACCCGAGGCAGGAACTGGTCCCCAACTTAACAGCTTTCAATATGAGCTTTCAGTGCCTTCATCAAGCCCTTGGAGAAAAAGCAGAGACCATTCTGTAAGAGAAACATCCCTTTGCAGGCTCCCTCCTGGGAAGCTTGGGGGGGTGGGGGTGGGGGGACTCGGGTCGGTGCAGGTAGATGTGTGAGTCCCAGAAGTCCTATGGTTCTAACATAACGGGTGGTGTGACCCAAATACAAGGGAACCTCCACATTCCATGAACAGACTCAATGAGATGAGGCATCTCGGCGGGAAGAAATCGCCTCCCCTCAGCGGCTGTGCTGCACTCTTGCGATAACTGTTTCATTTCAACATTTGCTTTCAGATGCCAATGGGTTAGATTTGAAACTGTGGATCCAGGAAACGCCTCTTTAGAGGGACCTTTTCCTTCTAGAATGAAGAGTCTTAGGGGCTCAGCCCAGAGCCCAGGGCGCTTGGCGGGGAGCCCGCACCCTACCGGGGTGGAGGTCCCTGCTCGCCTGCTCCCACTCTCCGGGGGGGCGTGTTCCCTTTTCCTTCTTGCAACGTGCACACCTCTCCAGATTGGGCTCAGGTGGAGAGGGATCGCCCGTGGCTCAGCCAGAGGCCACTCTGCAGAAACTGCCTGTGCGCGGGCCCAGGGCGAGTCGCCAGCGGCGACAACTTCCCAGATTCTTTTAGTCACTTTGTGGACGCAGTTAAGTAGTCCCCCAAACCCGCGCAAATGCCCCTCTAAAGCCACCCCCGCGCAACGCCGGGCTCCTCGGACCACGCTTGTGGCAGCGGCTTCACTTCTAGTCACCCCGCCCCCCAAGGCACAGCGCAATGAGCCCCAAAGCGCGGACGCCTGCGGGGGATGGAGGTGCGCGGGGCCAGGCGGTCCTTGGAGAGGAGGCTCCCCTTCCCTCCCCACAGCCCGGTCCTCATGGCCAGAAAGTGCAGGCGGAGAAGCCCGGGTTGGAAGGGGGACGCGGACGCCCTGCCTCCGAGCGCGGGCCGCCCTGGGGTGGGTGGGTGGATGTCCGCCCCCAGGGTGGGTGCGTGCGCGCGGCAGGTGCGGGCCGGGGGCGCGGGGAGCGGGGCGCCTTACGTGCTCTAGCTTGTCCTTCCTGCGGAGCCAGACGCTGGCGCTGTAGTCCTGCTGCTTGACGCTGCTGTAGAAGTTCGCGCCCACCCGGGTCAGGCTGGGCGAGGGCTCCTTGGGGCGGCTCTTGAGCCGCATCTGCTCGAAGCCCTCGTGGGGGGAGGCCGCGAGCCACTCGTGCTGCCGGATCTCCATCCTGACATGACCAGCGGCGGGCGGCGCGCGGGGGCTCGGGAGGGTCGGGGAGCGGGACGCCAAGGACGAGCGAGCGGGCAGGCGGGAGCGGGAGAAAGAAGGGGCGGACGGGAGCGCGGGGGGCGCACGGCCGGGCGCGAGGGGCGGCGCCGGAGGAGAGAGGAGGGAGTGGGGCGGGCGAGGTCGGGGAGGGAGTGGGAGGAGGGGAGGGGGGGAGGGAGTGGGAGGAGGGGAGGGGGGGCGGGGGCGAGAGGGAGTCGGGGAGGGAGGGGCGCCTGCTCCGCGAAGGCAGGAGTGCGGGCGAGAGCGGAGGGGCCGCGGTTTCACCGGCCGCCGCGGTCCCGGGCGTGCGCTCCGCGCGCCGGCTGCTTGCGGCGCCGCCTGGGACCCGGGCCGGACGGGGCGGGAGCTCGAGGAGGCGGCGGGGCGGTGGGAGGGGCCGCCGAGCCAGCCCGGCCCGCAGGTTGGCGCAGAGAGGAGCCGCCGCCGCCCCTCCCGCCGCGCCCTGGCCGGGCGGCTCAGGCTGCGGGTCCACCCGCCGGTCCACCCGCTACCCCTCTCCCTCCCGCATGTCCACTGGGAGGCGCGCAGCTCCGGGAAAGTGGGCGCCGGCTCCGCGCTCCCCGCGCCGGCCGCCTGCGCGGGGCTGATCCGGAGACCAGGGGACCACCTCCGCCCTTCCCCCACTCCCAGCCCGCAGCGCCCCCGCAACCCGCCAGACTCTCGGGCTTTATTTGGAAAGTTCAATAACTTCCCACCTCCGGGGCCTTAGAGCACAGGGTGCCTAGCAACCTCCCGAGAATGGCCACCGGGATGCGTTTCTGGAGCCCTGCACGCTACTTTCCTGCAGGACCTATCCGTGCAGGGCCGGGCTCTGGGCTTGCGGGACCTCTCCGCCCCGCGCTCACACAGAACAAAGCTCCCCGCGGCCTACCCACCCATCCGAAGCAGCGACACCAGGGCGCTCCCAGCAAGTGCTCTGGCTCCCTCTGCTCATAGTCCCCAGGCCAGACCTTACTCCCCCAGGGTTTCCCAACAGCTTCCCTGCCCAGGCCCAGCCTTAAACAGCCAGGCACGATGACTTTAGAAAGGTGTCCTGGCCCGGCTGGAGTGGCTCAGTGGTGGCTCAGTGGGTTGAGCCTCACCTGTGCACTGACGCGTTGCAGGTTTGATTCCTGCTCAGGGGCATGTGCCTGGGTTGTGGGTTCCATCCCCTGCGCCTATGAATCTCTCCCCTAACCGCCCCCCCACCCATGTCCTCAGGTCAGGATTATAAAAGGAAAGGTGATAGATTATTTTTTTAACTTAATTAACGTTAAGGTTTTTTTTTTAATCTTTTACTATCTTTGGAGTCAGCATCTCGAAACAGTTTTGGGGGTTTACCTAAAGGCTAAGGGTTTCTCAGGTGCATTGAAAAGCTTGGGGAGTGCACGGAAGCCAGGGAAGTATTCTGGAGATTTGAGAGAGCCAGCCAGGGGGGACACTCCTCTCTCCCTTCCGCCTGTGCAGAAGTGTTCCCCAGCCCTGTCCGAGTTACATGCTGGTTTCCAAGAAGGAATTCCGGGAAGGAATCTGAAGTTTTGTGAGGGCAAGGATTGTGCCTCAGGCCTTTTTAGAGTATCCGTAGAAGAGATGGTATTGTAATAATGGTAGTTGAAATGAAATCCTATGAATAGTCCATTTGGGGATGAAGCAACTAAATGCAAATAACACAATTTGGGGTTATTCTAGATTGGTTTTCTTAGGAGCTGAATGCTGATGGGTAACCTCTTGGGTTTCACAGTTCTTCTGCAAATAAAGGTTATTAACCCCATTTTCCAGGCGAGGAAACTGAGGTTCAAGCAGAAATTACATTCCAAAGCCAGGATCTGAACCAGGATTAAAAGGCTGTGAACACTATACATTCCACTGTCTTGTCTCCTATTTCTTTGCTATTACAATTTAGCTTTCACAGACTTTGCTTTTTTATTTTTATTGTAAAATGTTTTTTATCGAGTTTAGAGAAAGAGAGGGAGAGAAACATCGATGAGAGAGAAACATGGATCGGCTGCCTCCTGAATGGCCCCCACTTGGGATGGAGCCCATAACCCAGGCCTGGGCCCTGACCGGGAATAGAACTGCTCACCGTTTCTGGTGCCCGGGGACTTTGCTCAACCAACTGAGCTACACCAGTCAGGGCAGGTTTTTCTTTAAAAGTGTAAACATACAATATAAATGACTACAATTGTACATTTCTTTTACAATGCTGGTTTAGAAAGCCCTGACTGCCTTTCTGAAAAGGATACTTCTGAATTTGGCTTTGTAAGATTATACTGTAGGTCATGCGATATATCCAAAGCTTGACAAGTGACAGATAGCCAATTCAGAGCAATAACGAAGTGTCCCACTGGAGGAGAATTTAAACAGATGGTGTCTGTATCAGGTTTTCATATTGAACAGATTTTTTTTTAAACTATGCCTTTCTAGGGAAATCACTCTAGTAATTGCTACCATCTCCATTTAAAAAATATTTTTATTGATTTCAGAAAGGGAGAGAGAGAGAGAAACACCAGTGATGAGAGAGAATCATTGACCGGCTGCCTCCTGCATACCCCGCACTGGGGATTGAGCCCGTAAGCTGGGCAAAGGATCCCAGGTTCTATTCCAGTCAAGGGCACATGCCCGAGTTGCAGGCTTGATCCCCAGTAGGGAGTGTGCAGGAGGCAGCGGATCAATGATTCTCTCTCATCATTGATGTTTCTATCTCTCTCCCTCTCCCTTCCTCTCTGAAATCAATTAAAAATATATATTAGCTCTAACCTGTTTGGCTCAGTGGATAGAGCATCAGCCTGCGGACTGAAAGGTCACAGGTTCGATTCCGGTCAAGGGCATTTACCTTGGTTGTGGGCACATCCCCAGTAGGAGGTGTGCAGGAGGCAGCTGATTGATGTTTCTCTCTCATCGATATTTCTAACTCTCTATCCCTCTCTCTTCCTCTCTGTGAAAAAAATCAATAAAATATATTTAAAATATATATATATATTAAAGGTTTGTTACTGATGAAGAAAACATTTCAACTATGAGACCTTCCTTGGTAGTCTGCATTACGACCTCCTTAATCACCCTCACACTGTGCAAGATCCCATTAAAACAGACACCAGAAGACATTTTTTGTTGTCAAGAAGTGAGTCTGGCAGCTTTAGACAGCATTACTTTCTTTTCAAGACTATTTTTTTAAGAGCAGTTTCAGGTTCACAGCAAAATTCAGAGGAAAGAACAGAGACTTCTTTTTAGCTCTGCATAATGTCCTGTCTGGATGTACCAGTTATTTATTCATTCACTTACTGAAGGGCATCTTGGATGCTTCCAAGTTTGGATAATGATAAATAAAGATGCCATAAACATCACACGCGGGTTTTTATGTGGATACTAGAGGCCCAATGTGCGAAATTCCTGCAAGGGGCTCGGCCCTTGCAGCCCTGGCTTCGTCCAGAAGGTCGTTCGGCTGTTCGGTCTAATTAGCATATTAGCTCTTTATTATATAGGATAAGCTTTCAGCTCCTTTGGGAAAATACCAAGCATTATTGTTTTTTCTTTTTAAGAAAAAAAATATTTTTATTGATTTCGGAGAAGAAAGGAGAGGGGGAGAGAGATAGAAACATCAATGTTGAAAGAGAATCACTGATGGGCTGCCTCCTGCATGCCCCCTACTGGGGATTGAGCCCTCAACCCAGGCATGTGCCCTGACCTGGAATCGAACAGTGACCTCCTGGTTCACAGGTCAACCACTGAGCCACACCAGCCAGGGAGCTACTTTTAAAAATGCATATGTTAATTATTTCTGAAGAATATTTGAATAAAATAATACCATTAGAACAATACTAAAGTAGTCCTAGATTGAACACGTTTCCCGAAAGCATTAATTTAGTACATTAATCTCAGAAGGGTCTTTTAGTCTACATATAGATTTTCTTTAGCCATGTGGCTATTATTGATTAGCTATAAAATGACAATGTGCATTTTTAACTGTTATGCTAAATTATTAACAAAGTAAATGTATATACAAACTTATTTTAGACCAACGACTCATTTTTTGAGTGCGCACTGCGCTGTTTCCTGTGCTGGTCCATTATCAAAGGCATTAATTATTATGTCATTTGTTTCTCGTCCAACCCCTGCCAAGTCAACATAACCACCGCCATGTTACAGATGGGGAAACAAAGACCTAGGAAGACAATTGCCACAGAGACACACTAGTAAGAGACAACGTTATGGCTGCAGCTCAGGGTGGCTCCACTCTCAATGTACAACCCGCCTGGCCTTGCATGTCTGCTGAGCTGAGAGCCCCACAGGGACCTGGAGAGAAGCTGCAGAGAAGTGGGGAGAAGTCTACTAGCCTCCAGCACAGGGGTCCCCAAACTTTTTAAACAGGGGGCCAGTTCACTGTCCCTCAGACCGTTGGAGGGCCGGACTATAGTTTAAAAAAAAAAAACTACGGCCGAAACCGGTTTGGCTCAGTGGATAGAGCGTCGGCCTGCGGACTGGGGGGTCCCGGGTTCGATTCCGGTCAAGGGCACGTAACTTGGTTGCGGGCACATCCCCAGTGGGAGGTGTGCAGGAGGCAGCTGATCGATGTTTCTCTCTCATTGATGTTTCTGACTCTCTGTCCCTCTTCCTTCCTCTCTGTAGAAAATCAATAAAATATATTTAAAAACAAAACAAAACAAAACAAAAAAACACCATGAACAAATTCCTATGCGCACTGCGGGCCCGGGACGAGTCGGCTGCTAAGCAGGACAGGCAGCGGCACCCGGCGGGCCGGATACATGTCCTCGGCGGGCCGCATGTGGCGCACGGGCCGTAGTTTGAGGACCCCTGCTCCAGCAGGTGGCCCAGCAGAGTGAGTTTATACAGTTCCACGGAGGCTCCCAGTTTATCCATGCGAAGAACCAAATCGGATGGCACTGGGATCTTTCGGAGAGTTAGAAACCTTGCTTCTAGTGCCAGCTCAGTTAATAATCAACCAACAGTGGGGACTTATGCTGCTTTGCCTATTTGAACCTGTCCACTAGCTATGGTTTAATCACAATGGTGAGCACGAGACAGATCCATCATATCAACACATCTATTGGCTGGGTCACAAAAAATTAGCCAGTGTCTATACTAGAAAAAAGAAAAAAAAAGAGGATCGTTGAAATGATTAACTGGATATTTAGTACAACTAAAAGCTCCTACTGGGAAAAGAATCTGAATTATTTTAATTCCTAGTGTGGATGGATGAAGTCAATCAGACAATTGCTCAAATTGTCACTTCATTTGGCCTTCATGTCTAAAGCCTTTGAACTGTGAATTCTTCAAAATCTAAATTCCACTGTAATTACCTGGGACCATCTTTTAGGAATCTGTCGTGGTATCCAGTGTAAAGTATGGCCAACTCAACAGCAAAAAGGGAAATATCTGATGATAATGATAATTCTCACTCATCCCTAGATTCTTAAAACGGAAATCTAACCTGAAGCCCAGTGATGTGAGAATGAGGTGCATTTGCTGTGTTTGGGTGCCCATGAAGAATGGACGTGGACAATGCGGTTTCTTATATTTTTCTTGCACCCGGGCAGTGGTCATGGGTTTCTTTTACTTTTTGGTTCTTTTTAGAAACCCATTGCTGTTATTGAGGTCAACAAAATGGAATATCATAAAACTCTTTGGACACCTCTGACATCCCCCATTTGTTCACTTGAGCTAACGAGGAATTTAATTTACTGACTCCATAGATATTCAGTATTCCTGACAATTAGAGTACATTTTTTTCTGCTGCAAATCACTTAAACAAATAAAGGCTGATGTATTCCATCTCAATGCCTGTCTAATTCACTGTTGATTGCTTCTGTTCATTACACAATCTCTTTTGAAGGTAGGATATTCAGCTCCCCACAACGAAACTCAAAAATCTCAGAACTAAAACAACAACAACAAAAAGCTCAGAGCTGATTTTTATGCTCAGCTTCCACTGGTTTTAGGTTTTCTGGGCCAACAATATACTTCTCATTCCCTATTGTGTGGATCTAGTTCTTTGCTCTGGTCTTAATTCTTAACGAGGCTATTTTTCCGGTTGCTGTTTTTTCCTAATGGCTTTGTTAAATGTAGGCAGCGTATAAATAATAGATGAAGAATTAGTTAATCTGTTCATCTGTCATGAACCAAGACTGCCTGTCAGCATGTCGACCTGACGGATTGGTTTCAAGTTACAAAAACTATTAAACTGATAAACAAGGACAGACAGGGCACATTAAGTACTGTCCATTTCCTCCTGGTAACATTTCTATTCTACCTATGCTCAGCTACTCCTATGCTTTCTGAAAGCATTCATGTTAGCCATGGACGTGTGCTAGGCCGTGGAGACACAAGATAAATAGAACCCAACAGCCCTGTCCGGTTTGGCTCAGTGGATAGAGCGTCGGCCTGCGGACTCAAGGGTCCCAGGTTCGATTCCAGTCAAGGGCATGTACCTTGGTTGCGGGCACATCCCCAGTGGGAGGTGTGCAGGAGGCAGCTGGTCGATGTTTCTCTCTCATCGATGTTTCTGACTCTCTATCCCTCTCCCTTCCTCTCTGTGAAAAATCAATAAGATATATTAAAAAAAATAGAACGCAACAAGATTAAAAATTATTTAAACTCGATCTGGTTGGAGAAGCACACAGAGGAATGTTGTAACAGAACAGAACCAGAGGTGCAGAGGAAGCGCGTCAGGGTGGAGACTGAGCGGGGGGGAAATGTGCCCAGGAAACACCGGAGTGGGGATGAGATTCTGAAAAGAAGACGTAGGGCCCTACATGTTTGCTCAGTGGATAGAGCGCCGGCCTGCAGCCCAAAGGGTCCTGGGTTTGATTCCGGTCAAGGGCATGTACCTTGGTTGCAGGCTCCTCCCCAGCCCAGGGCTCTTGCAGGAGGCAACCAACTGATGTGTTTCTCTCACATCAGTGTTTCTCTCTGTCTATCCCTCTCACTTCCACTCTCCCTAAAAATCCATGGAAAAATATCCTCGGGTGAAGATTAAAAAAAATAAATAAACAAATAAATAAATGAAAAGAAAATGTTAAGTATACACTCAGAGGATCTTAGCAAAGACACAGCGTTGGGCTTTGCTAAAGGGAACTCATACTTGCAACTTGACAATCATGTATTGAGTTTCTAGTGTGTATTTAGAGTTTATTAAGCATCACAGAGATTCAACATCCTGAGAAATCATAAACCCAGATATAAATGAATTTACAATCTTCAAAACAGACAACTCCTAATGAAACGACAAATAGCATATGATCAAATGTCAAGAAAATAAATGATCAATAGTCCGCAAATGAGACGGCATGCTATGCTATTGAAAAACACACATTCCCAGAGGTGGGGTCTATAACCTAGTTTGGGAAGGCAGGTCCCCGAGGTTGGAAAAAGTCAGTAGTGCCCTAGCTGGTTTGGCTCAGTGGATAGAGCATTGGCCTACGGACTAAAGGGTCCCAGGTTCAATTCCGGTCAAGGGCACATGCGTGGGTTGCAGGCTTGATCCCCAGTGGGGGCGCGCAGGAGGCAGCGGATCAATGATTCTCTCTCATCATTGATGTTTCTATCTCTCTCTCCCTCTCCCGTCCTCTCTGAAATCAGTAAAATATATATATAAAAGAAAAAGCCAGTAGCCTGTAGACAAGAAGCTGGTTCTCAGAGTTGTTTAACAGAGTTAAACAGGAAATAAAATGGCCTATTTTAGAAGAGAGATGCTAGTTTATTGGATGCAGCTAAGGTATTACTGTGGAATAGGCTGCATGTCAAGGCATCTTCTAAATCGGATGCTCACCTGGGTTATAAATTGGTAGGATTCCCAGCTTCAGAATGATAATGTACACTCTGCAGGCTTCAGTCTCTTCATTAGGAATGGACACTCGAGGAATATGTTATATTTAACATCAGAGTAACAGGTGCATGCAATTTCCTCCCTTTCAATCCTGTTAGCAAATCGCTCACTTATTTATTTTCCTACTATAGATCTATAAACTAGATTTCTAATATAATAAACCATTGGTGTACTTGGATTATTCCAAGTGATTGTGTGAGTAGAATTTTTTAAAAATATATATATTTTTATAGATTTCAGAGAAAAAGGGAGAAGGAGAGAGAAACATCAATGATGAGAGAGAATCACTGATAGGCTGCCTCCTGCACGCTCCACACTGGGGATCGAGCCTACAACCTGGGCATGTGCCCTGACTGGGAATCGAACCGTGACCTCCTGGTTCATAGGTCAATGTTCAACCACTGAGTCACGCCGACCGGGCTGAGTAGAATTTTATTGACAGAAATAATAAATTATCGTCAGTTAATGAAAATCTATGGCTACCTCTGGGTGTGTGCACTTCCTGAAGTTGGGACAGAGACTCTCGCAGCCCAGGTGTACACTGTGAGGGAAAGGCAACTAAAACCTCTGGGTTCTCCAAGAGGAAACTCCCTGCCTCCACTTGGAGATCAGTGTTCACCTGCGTGCAAGTGATGGATGGGGAGGCTCCAAGTTCCAGCAGAGAAACCATAGTAACCAGAGGAAGGTGAAGCAAGGAGTCCCTCAGTGTGCCGGAGAGATAAGAGGACACACCTCCAGACCAGGGTCTCAGACAGGAAACAGGTTAACAAAAGCAGGTGTCAGCAGCTAGGCAGGAACCCGCCTAGAAAATGCAGGAGGAAAAACTGGCTTAGTAGGTCTACTAAACTGCTGTAATTGTCACGAATCAGTTTAGCAGAAGATATGATTGCAACCAGCCAATTGAAATCGCAAAGAATCATTGCTTCCATTTACAGTCTTATTAGGGGAGATAAATTGGTGTGTGATTTATAGAAACTCTGCTTAGGATTCACCCTGTCGCCCTCCTCGTCTGTGAGAAGAGACAGAGCCCAGCCTGAGGTCACTCTCCCCAGCCTCCCTGTCCTGAGAGATCCCTGCACCCCAGAAGCTGTTGGGTGCAGGAGCAAGTTTGAATGATTACTCCCTGGCTCATGGTGTGCTAAGAGCTTTGCATACATTCTTAAAAAAAAAATTATATATATATATATATATATATATATATATATATATATATATATATATTTCAGAGAGGAAGGGAGAGGGAGAGAGAGATAGAGACATCAATGAGAGAGAGAGTAAAAATTGGCTGCCTCCTGCACAACCCACACTGGGGATCGAGCCCGCAACCAGGCATGTGCCCTGACCAGCAATCGAACCGCGACCTCCTGGTTCATAGGTTGACGCTCAACCCCTGAGCCACACCGGCTGGGCTGCATACACTCTTAGTCCTCCCAGCAATCTACTATCCTATCATCCCCATTTCATAGCCCAGAGACGGTGGCTTCAAGGGGTTAGGTGAGCTGCTCAAGGTCACATTAGAGCAAGTGACATAACTTGGGGTCCAACCCAGGACTGAACTCAAAATGCAGGTTCTCCCCGTGGATCTTCTACTGTGGCCAGTTGGCTAAGTAAGCAGAAAGCCTGTGTGTTTTCTCACTGGTAAACTCAGACTGTGTGTCTGTTCTCCCCCGGCTCATGGAGGACACTTCAGGCAGTTTCACAGTTTATTTCTGTCCTTTTTTAACTTTAAAAAGATTCAGGCCCTGGCCAGTGTGGCTCACTTAGTTGGGCGTTGTCCCATGTACCGAGGGGTTACAGGTTCAATTCCCAGTCAGGGCACATGCCCGGTTTCGAGCTAGATGCGGGGTAGGTGGCGGATTAATGTTTTGCTCTCACATCGATGTTTCTCTCCCTCTCCCTTCCTCTCTCTCTAAAAATCCACTTTAAAAAAATCTTTAAAAAAGAAGATTCAGTCTAAGAATCACACAATCCACGTTGGCTCACAGCTGAAAGGTCCTCCCGTCTCCCTGGAAACCTGCCGTGGGGGCGGAAGGCTTGCTAACTGCTGCTGGGGGCCCCCCAGGTCAGGGGTAGGATGAGGAGTGGTGCCGGTTGGGTGCCCCAGGAAGCAACTCTGCTCTGGAGAGGAATGTCACGGAATGTTTTAGGGATCAACAGCTGTGGAAGAAAGGGGGCAATGGGAGAAGCTGATTAATCCCAATGAAGGCTTCAGATGACCCTGGGGAGCGCTCTGGAGCTGGGCTGCCCCTCCCCCCCCCCCCCCCAGGGATGGTCCGTGTTGGAGGAGGGGTTGGGAAATGATTTGTATCTCACATTGATGCCACTGAATGGGCTGCTCCCCTAGGGAGAGCTGTGACCTTGGGCGTGACGGTTTTCTTCAGCTGAGCCAGTCCCCAGAGACAGCTGGCAGCTGAGGGCCATCTTGGGGCGACTCTCCTGAAAGCTGGGGATAAGCCTTTCTTTTCCATGGCACAAGGCACCCATCCCAGGGAGGAAGGGCCAGCGGAAGAAAAGACTTCCTGACTACAGACTGCCCTGATGCTCCTTGAGTACATAGATACCAAATGCTGACCGTCTCCCTCTCATGGGTCTCTGAAGGTCTTCTCATCACCAAGGATCTCTCTCCTGCAGTTCTTCTTCTTTTTTTAAAATATATTTTTATTGTTGATAGTATTACAGATATCTCCCATTCCACCCCCTATTACCCCCCTCCTCCCAGCCCCCGCCTTCCCCCTCCCCACATCTTCACCAACCTATTTCCGTGTCTATGGGCTATGCCTATCTCTATATATAAAAGGCTAATATGCTAAGTGTTCCTCCTACTGTCTGACCAGTCACTATGACATGCACTGGCCACCAGGGGGCAGATGCTCAATGCAGGAGCTGCCAAGCTGTGGTGACTTGGCAGTGGCGGTTCTCAGGTGACGCACCCTGAAACCAGAGAAGAGGGAGCCCGATTCCTCGCGGGGCTGTGCGATTCCACCTTCGGCCGTGGGTTATGTTGTTGCTGGGGCACTGTCAGCCCCAAATCTGGTTTACTGCACACTTGCGTTTGCATTAGACAGCAACTTTTCAGAGTGCCCTCTCGCACTATGGGACCCCTTGGGGAAAATTGAAGAGCCAGTTTCGGTCCGATTCCTGCAGGCCAGGCTGAGGGACCCCACCTGCCGGAGGGACCCTGCTCACTCGGCAGACGCAGATGCCAAGGAGGGACCCCAGAGGTTGGCTCCTGGGCGTGTCCACCCTTCTCATCCCAGTCCTGCCCCACCAGTCACCTTCTAATTAATTTCCTTTCAATGTGCACGAATCTGTGCACTGGGTCACTAGTAAGTATATAAGTTCTTTGGCTTATCTCTTCTCATCCCCCCAACCCCACATCGAGGTATGTCCGTCTGTCTCATGCCTCCATGCTTTGGGTCTTATTTTGTTGGTCAATTCATTTTGTTCATTAGATTCTACAAATAAGTGAGATCATGTGATATCTGTCTTTCTCGAATTGGCTTATTTCACTCAGCATACTATGCTCCAGGCCCATCCACGCTGTCCCAAATCTCCTGCAGTTCTTATGTTGGTGAGTGGTCCTAAGGCTCACTGCTTGTAGCATCCCTCTCAGCATCCTTCATTCTGATTCCCTCAGGTCCACCCATTCTCTGGGTCACTTCACCTTCCAAGCGGGCTTCTGGGGTACAGCTTTCAAAGATGATCAATGATGGAAACTCTCCCCGCTAGTCATGAGGTCAAACAACCTGCTCCTGAACAAGTGTGCAGACCTTTTCTGTATAGTCCTGCTTTGTGTTAAGAGGAAGACATAAACTTTCTCTATAGATTTTCCCAGACAGGGGTTGGGTACTAAGTTTAAGCCCCCCCTCCCCCCGAAACTCCAGGGGTCTCAAACTGGTTCTCTGGAAGACCACTCAGTTGGCTAGAGGTGACCAGAGAAAATGTCCCTTTCCCTGATAAATCCTCACCACTAGCCTCTTTACCTGCCAATGAATTTTCTTCCTTTTCTGGTCTAGTTGAGAAGTAGAAAATGGGTTAATCAGGAAGAATTGCCCTGACTGGTTTGGCTCAGTGGATAGAGCGTCGGCCTGCGGACTGAAGGGTCCCAGGTTCGATTCCGGTCAAGGGCATGTACCTGGGTTGCGGGCACATCCCCAGTAGGGGGCATGCAGGAGGCAGCTGATCGATGTCTCTCTCTCATCGATGTTTCTGAGTCTCTATCCCTCTTTCTTCCTCTCTGTAAAAAATCAATAAAATATATTTTTAAAAAAAATCAGGAAGAATTATTTTTTATGTAGGCTGTTGCAAGGTTGGTCTAGCTAGCACCTCAGGAGTACTTGGCGTCTATGGCATTATTCCCAGTCAATGTCTTTGTTGACATTCTGGAACACTGAGTCAGCTTTTAGCATGCAGTCTTATTAGGCTGCCTCTCACCTCTCTGCCCACATTGGCCTGAAAACCCTCTTTGGTTCTAATGCAAGGAGGAGTATCTATAGGTCCCCATTGGAAGGAGGGAAGACAAGCATACAAGGTGAGTAGGTAGGAAAAATGTATCAACAGGCAGAGTTTCTCCCAAGTGCTATTCATGCAAAGACGGATGTTATATGCCATGACCGTCAGGATCTTGCGGAAATAGTGACTGATAAGGCATGACCCAAATGCTCCAAGCTGAGTGTATTCCATCTGCACCATGTCATCACTTATTTGATTTCTAATGGACCCCAGCTGTCAAAGACTGTCCCAAATTGCTTGTTTGTTTAAAGGATGGGTCTGACAGAAGTTCTTGCAAGCATCACACTTCGGCCACTACTGGCCTGGAGTATTGGGTTTGGGAATTAATCCCCATCTAATCTTTATTTTATATATCTTATATGGTTTCACATTTTTATGACCCATCACTCAATCCAAAAAAAAAAAAAAAGATCGGTGTCTATTTTGCCAACAAACTACGTTCAGATGTTCTGAGAATGACATTTTCAGCTTAATGCAACGAGGATCTTGGACTTTGTGTGGTATAAGTATGTGTGCTGCCCTGGAAGTACAGCTCCATTTTCCTCTCTTCTCCATTTTCCTCTCTTCTCCATTTTCCTCTCTTCTCCCCTGTGGGAGGAACCTGGCTGTGTTCTCATTTTTCATTTGAATCCACTAAGGAAAGCTTGCCTTTTCTGGCCGGGAATTGCTGGATCCTAGAAAGCTCGTGGGAAGCTGTGGGAGAGGGCACAGCCCTGCAAGCATCCCCTGTGGTGGGACAGAGACAGAGAGCCCAACTATTCTGCGATAAGACCAGCAGGGCTAATACAGGAGGGGCACCACACAATCCATATGCTAAGTACTTCTACCTTTCTAAAATAACATTCTCTCTTATAAAAAATATTTTTATTGATCTCAGAGAGGGACAGGGAGAGAGAGAGAAACATCAATAATGAGAAAGAATCATCGATTGACTGCCTCCTGCACGCCCTCTATTGGGGATTGAGCCCGCAACCTGGGCATGTGCCCTGACCGGGAATTGAACCATGACCTCCTGGTTCATAGGTCAATGCTCAACCACTGAGCTACACCAGCCGGGCTATAATAACATTCTTTTTATTTTTACATCACACTGTGAAGACAAGACCTGAGCAATCTCCCTGACCAAATATATTTATGGTTTCTTTCCACCTGATGACTTGCCCCAACCATCTGGGCATGCCTTCACTTACACATTTTGAGAGTGCTTAAGATCTGTTTTCTCCCCAGCTGTGACAACCAATTTTCACAAGGTCACACAGTCCATACAAGGGCAGTATAATCGACACCATAACCTTGTTCAGACACATACATCTTAAAATATGCCAACGGGAGTGTCCATCCGCTAACTGGTAAGGGTGAAAATGGCTTTCATCCCAAGTACCTGTTACTATTACCAAGGGGTGTCTGTGTTTTTGAAGTCTCCATTCAGTTCCAATAATCCCTCTTGGACTTAGCAGAGACTCAGTGCAATTCTCACTCTGAATCAATGTGTTAGGAACACCTAAGGCATTGTCCCAGTCTTCTGGCTTAAGCAGGTATAAAGTCAAGGAGAATATTGGACAACATCTTCTGTATATTGGAAAAGTCCTCAGTGAAGTACAGCATATATGGTATTATAATCATTAGAAACAGTATGGATAATAAATGCCATACATTGGAATAGTGCTTTGGATTTTAAAATGGCTTTTACATATCGGTTCACAATGCATAACTGGGCAGCTTCATAAGAGAATAATAAATTGTGGAGAGCGGCTACAGCGTTTGGACAGGTTCAAGCCTGCGGACTAATGAGAGGGCACGATTCTCACATGGCAAAGCCGCGTGTAAGTCCCAGCACAATTATCGCCAAAGGCTATGGTTATAAGCTTGACCTTATGGTCCGAACCTGTGGTCCCACGTGGCTGAGTATTATGGGCCCCCTTCCCCATGCCTCCCTTTTTCTTTTTCTGTGGGAGGTGCAGCAAGTAAACAAAGCTTGATCAGGTGCATGTAATTGAGTAGATTCGAAACCCACGAGAACCACGCCCTTACTTTACCTCGTGGAATCTGGCTATAAAATAAAGACTCGGCTTACAGCCTGTGGCACTGTCTGTCCATCAGAGAGCAGTGTCCCACCCAGACCCAGCTTTATTCCCTTGTCTGTCTTTTCTCCATCCTTCACTGCCCCCTCTCAGGTTCACCCATGGCTGTGCCGGCTCGGCACAATAAATGAATAAGTGGACAGAATATGTAGAGGCAACTAGCTCCATTGGGTGCCACCGGACAAAATGTCTGATTGCCACTAATCTGATCCAACCGAGAGTCCTAAAGACCTGAGCAGGGGAAACCCAATCTATCCCATTGTGGCTTTTCTCTGATTCATCAGCAGGAAGTATTCCCTCTCCTCAGCAGAGCTCCCTTCTGCTACATCAGCCTTGTTGCAGATGCATAGTATTTTATCCATCTATTTATTTCCTTGGCCAGCGGGAAATAGCAAATGGCAAAGTAAGGGGAACTATGGGCAACCAACCCAGGCTAACCTACGGGTCGGGTCAAGAGACAATGAAGTGGATTGCACTTGCAAAATACCCTTAGTTCTCAGGAAATAAACTCGAGGAGCAATCGATGATAGTCACAAGTATTGACCACATTCAAGCAATAATCACCCTCTGGGAGTCATAGGAAAGCAGTCTCATCTTCTCCCTGATCCTCTTGCCTAAGGAAGCAAGAGATCTCTGTGTGATACCCAAGTGGTTGATTCCAGGTGATAAATCTGGGGCACTTTATCACTCAAGTATTCATTTATTTAGGAAGTCATTTAAAATATACATATATATATACACTGAGTGGCCAGATTATTATGATCTCTGAACACATAATAATCTGGCCACTCAGTGTATATCCTATATAATAAAAGGCTAATATGCAAATTGTCCCCTCGACCAGGAGTTCGACCAGCAGGCAGGCCAGCCAACCGCCCATGTCCCCTCCCCCTGGCCAGGCTGGCTAGACCCCACCCATGCATGAATTCATGCACTGGGATATATATATATATATATATATATATATATATATATATATATTCAGAGATCATAATAATCTGGCCACTCAGTATATATTTTATATATATATATACAGTATATGCATTATATATATATTTTATTGATTTCAGAGGGGAAAGGAGAGGGAGAGAGAGATAAAAACATCAATGATGAGAATCATTGATCGGCTGCCTCCTGCACACCCCCTTCTGGGGATCAAGCCCACACCCCAAGCATATGCCCTGACGTGGAATAGAACTGTGACCTCCTGGTTCATAGTTGATGCTCAACCCCTGAGCCACTCTCATTTTTATTGAGTAGCTAGCTACTCTGTGCAAAAACGCAAGGATCTCATGGTGCTTTAAGGCACAGGGAAGCACTGCCAAAGGAAGTTTGGGAATTCTCTCCCTTGCCTCTATTTATTTCAATGATCCACTTCCAATTATGTTTCTTGAAAGTATGCATGAACTGTCCAAGAGGAGAAAAAATTGTGAACATTGCTTTCTGTGTTCTTTGAAGGGAAGGCTTTTCATTGTTCCCACGGGGGGCACTAGAATGATCTAAATAGAGAAAGCACCCAATAACTGGTAGCCAGAGTGGCCATTCTCTTCCTCTGCTCATGGCAGCGGCACGGGGCGATGCAGGATTATGAATTTCCTGCCTCCAAATGTGATTAGGAACCAGGGGATGTAACGACATTACTGCCTGACAAAGACATTGAGAACTTCACAAAGTGCTGGCGCTGCTCTGCTGCCCTGACACCTCATTTATCTCAGGGGGCGGAGCCCAGGGGGCAGAGGGCAGGCGCTCCCAGAGCTGAGAGAGGGGAATAGGCTCATCCCCAGAGCTCATCCCCAGACAGGGGGGGAAGGGAGGCTCGCCGCTGGTGGGATTGGGGAGGGTGTGATACTTCTGTTTTAATGGTTGCAGAAACCATGACTCAAAGGGAAGGCAAGTTACTGTTGTAGAGCCTGTTCCCTAGAGAAGGTACACACCACAGGAGGTGGGCGAGGGGTGGGGGACAAGGAGTGAGAAGAGAACACAGAATTTCATGGCTGGTATCACTTGATGTCTCACATTATGTTATGGTGACCAAGGGGAGTGATATACAGCATTCTGTTTCTACTTCCTAGAAAGTATTCAGGGGATTAGGATGGCTGCCTAATGGGAAAAAAAAAAAGAAAGAAAAGAAAAGGAAAGAAAGAAAGCAATAAAGACCGCATCCCTGGGACAAGCATATCACTTGAAAGATACTGTCTTTGCTTTTTGACCTCCCTTCTTCCCTCTCTCTCTCTCCCTGTCTTCTTTCCTCCATCCCTTTCCTCTTCCTCCCCCTCCCCCATGCCTCCCTTTTTCTTTTTCTGTATTATTAGAACGTATCTAAGAATCTGTGGATGTGAAACCTTAAGACTTCCGTTGTTTTCTTCACGTCCCTAAGCTTAGAACATAGAATAATGTCCAAGATCTTCATTCCCTTCATTTAGAAACCATTTCTTTTTATTTGCCTCTGCCCGTCTTCTCACTTCTCTTTGCAGACCGTCTGGTGTAGCAATCTGCACTCCATGGACAGTCTATCCAGAGAAAGGGGGGGGGGGTGAAGTTTTTGTAAGAGACTCAACAAGAATCTTCTGGCAGCAAATATTTCAAAAGGGATTCCCTGGGCGATTATGTTACTTTCTTCCCAGAGCTCCCCGGGGAACCCACATGACACCTAGGAAATTAGCATCATTTACCAGAAGAAGCTACACGGAGCATTTAAAGTTCTGACTTTCCAGGAAAGCACAGGGCAACATGTGAAGACAGGCCGTGAGAAGTCAGCGTTGAGCGGCAGTGTTACTGTATACTTGGACAGGAAATAGGCATCAGAAACCCAATGCTCACTGTGATGATATCACCGTAAGGAACTCATTTATCTTCGTTTGAAGGTAATAGCTTGCCAAGCCGGGGCTCAATCATGAGGAACATTAGAGTTCTCGCTGTAGAATCGTGTTCGCTTACGTCGGTATGTAGGCAGCATGGGGCTGGAGCCGCCACCTACAGGCCAGCGAGGGGGCCGGTGTGTGCGTCTCTTCCCCAATCCGTGTTCAGTGACTTCAGGTTGCTCACTTGAAATCAGCAATGGTGGGAGTATTTACACCAGGGGTCCTCAAACTTTTTAAACAGGGGGCCAGTTCACTGTCCCTCAGACCGTTGGAGGGCCGGACTATAGTTTAAAAGAAAAAACTATGAACAAATTCCTATGCGCACTGCGGGCCCGGGATGAGTCGGCTGCTAAGCAGGACAGGCAGCGGCACCCGGCGGGCCGGATAAACGTCCTCCGCGGGCCGCATGTGGCCCGCGGGCTGTAGTTTGAGGAACCCTGATTTACACCAGGGAAATTGGCAAACACTATAAATCAGCACCTCACCCCCCACTCCCAACAGCTGGTGGTTAAACATCCACCAGACACCACTGCATGCAGGAGAAGGAAGAAGAGATAACCATGGCCCATGTTTCTGCTTCATCACAATGCAACAGTCCTCTTTCATGACAATATAGTTCATGATTTGCATAGATGTGGCTGAAACCAGCGTGTCGTTTATCTGTTCCTGATGAAAATGAACAAGAGAACAGCATTCTGGGATATTATCTTGTTGGTTAGGATACTAAGTAGCCATAGCATTGATCCTGTCTGTCCCTTCACAGGAGAATCAGTGAAAGAGGAGGAGATGGAACTGTTGCAACCAGTGTCGTCTTTGGCCCTGAGGGCTGGTGTTAGGGACACAGCTGGGGTTCCTATACCTGTGCCCACAGGAAGCCTTTTCTGAGTCCCCATGTCACTCCAGTGCCCATTTACCTCCACATAGATATATATTTTTCCTATTGATTTCAGAGAGGAAGGAAGAGGGAGAGAGAGACAGAAACATCAATGATGAGAGAGAATCATTGATCGGCTGCCTCCTGCATGCCCCCTACTGGGGATTGAGCCCGCAACCCGGGACACTTCAGTCCACAGGCCGACGCTCTATCCCCTGAGCCAAACCAGCTAGGGCACATCTTGGATTTTATTGCTCCCATCTTCTTCGGAAATAAACTCAGAGGCTCATAGACACCACCTCTATCCTGTTAGCCTACAACACAACAACAGGCTGCAGCAATGCCTCTGGACGCCAATCTTCCAGCTTTCTTACATGAAAATGTGAAGGCATCCTAACAGTGGTTCTCAACCTTTCCAATGCCGCGACCCTTTAATACGGTTCCTCATGTTGTGGTGACCCCCAACCATAAAATTATTTTCGTTGCTACTTCATAACTAACTTTGCTACTGTTAGTGAATCATAATGTAAATATCTGTGTTTTCCGATGGTCTTAGGCTCTACAGCAGCAGTTCCCAACCTGTGGGTCGCCTAAGACCATCGGAAAACACAGATATTTACATTACAATTCATTAACAGTAGCAAAATTACTGTTATGAAGTAGCAACGAAAATAATGTTATGGTTGGGGGTCACCACAACATGAGGAACTGTATTAAAGGGTCGCGGCATTGGAAAGGTTGAGAACCACTGCTATATAATAAAAGGGTAATACGCAAATTGACCGATGCACACTGACCACCAGGGGGCAGATGCTCAATGCAGGAGCTGCCCCCTGGTGGTCAGTGCGCTCCCATAAGGGGAGCGCAGCTCAGCCACAAACAGGGCTCACGGCTGGCGAGTGCAGCTGCGGTGATGGGAGCCTCTCCTACCTCCGTGGCAGTGCTAACGATGTCCAACTGGGAGCGGGCCTAAGGCATCTGTCGGACATCCCCCAAGGGCTCCCGGACTGCTAAAGGGCACAGGCTGGGCTGAGGGAAACACCCCCCTCAACGCATGAATGCCGTGTACCGGGCCTCTAGTTTAGAAATAATAGACAAAGGACCCGAATCTTGGGATGGAATGGCCAAAATGGATCAAGCAGAGTTACCAGTGCTCTAAATATTATTTGTAAAAAGCAAACAAAAGGAATACAGTTGCCCTAGCTGGTTTGGCTCAATGGATAGAGCGTCAGCCTGTGGACTGAAGGGTCCCAGGTTTGATTCCGGCCAACGGCACATGCCTGGGTTTCAGGCTCGATTCCCAGTGAGGGGCGTGCAGGAGGCAGCCGATCAGTGATTCTCTCTCATCATTGATGTTTCTATCTCTCTCCCCCTCCCTTCCCCTCTAAAATCAATAAAATATATTAAAAAAAAAAAGAAATACAGTTGTATTTGGCTTCCAAGAGTTAAAACAAATTGCCCTTAGAGGGGGAAACTAAGACGGTTGAGGGCTGGTGATGGCGTGGAGGCCACAGGGGGACCGTGATGGAGGTTTACCTGACCAAGAGGCAGTGACAGTGGAGGAAAGCCTGGCGTCACAGGTCCGCTTTGTCGGAAGCTCAGTGGGCGGCCCTTCCTCCTGTCAATCCTGCTGGAGAGGAGCACAGGCGAGTGTCTGCACAGACGGCTCCCAAGGCGCCGGGCACAGCCGCCGTCAATCACTAGAGTGGGAGGCTGGGGACTTGTTTTCTGTGCAGGAACAAAAGAGTTTCTTTTTCCAATTTTGCAAAGCTGAGCCTTGAAATTCAGGGACAGGGAAATGGCTCTTATCTCCCCCCTTTATATAAAACCTGCTTCTCTCCCCCCCCCCCCTTTTTTTTTGCATTTGTCTACTCTTGTATGACACTTAGCATGTAACATCCTGTGTGGCCTGTGTGTGAGGGCAGGGGCTGTGTCACAGTTATTTCATGGCCCCAGTATCACTAGCATAGGATACAGTGGGTGCTCATAAACAGAACTAATTTAATCTTAGTTTTACCTTTTTTGGGGAGATTTTTATCCACCTGTTATTAATTCAACAAATGTATTAAGCACATGGTGAGGTCTATGGATGCACTGAATTCAATAAAATTCTTCAGCTATAGATCCTCTGTTTGGGAATTTTTAGTTTTCAAAGGAGAGTTTTTATACATTATTTAGTTTATTATAGCCACTGTATGTTATATAAATACGAGAGGCCTGGTGTGCGAATTCATGCACATTGAAAGGAAACTAATTAGAAGAAATGTTTTAGAGGCTGGGAAGGGACCGTGGGAGATTGGCTCCAGCCCTTCTCGCCCACTCCCTATTGGCCAGTCCCCAGCAGCAAGCTAACCTACCAGTCGGAGTGTCTGCCCTCTGGCGGTCAGTGCACATCATAGCGACTGGTCGAGTGGTCGAATGAATTGTCGACTGAACGGTCAGACACTTAGCATATTAGGCTTTTATATATATATAGATCCTAAACTCCCAGCACTCCTCTTGGCATATAGCTGATTCTCAACAAGTGCTCATCTCTCTTCCCATTCCCCGAATGGACTCGGATTATTTAGTTGAGTGTGTTCTGTGATCTCAGCGGTTCTCTGGGTCACCTTAGTGGTGTGTGTCCACAGGCGGGCTGCACACACATATACCCCACCCTCCACCACCACCTCCACCTCGGCTTGCTCACAGCTATATGCAGCTCCAGTGGAGGGAGGCCATGTGAGATGAAGCTTGCATCATTGGCTCTGGGGTCCAATGATCTTGTTTACATCCTGGTTTTGTCACTACTTTGCTTTACTTTCCCATGTTGTCTCTCAGCCTCAGTTTTCTCATCTGTAAGATGAGGATAACTCAAGAGGGTCACAAGCAGGGTTAAAAGAGATGATAGAGGTAAAGACCTCGGCACTTCGTTATCAATGGTAACTATTGTTGGCATCACTGTTAGACCTTTCCCTATGTAGCCAGCTCACAGAGGGTGGCCTATTTCCTTGTCCCCTCACCTTGGTGCTCCAGGGAGTATGGGATGAGTGGGACCACGGGGTTGGGAACCCAGAAGAAAACCTAGGCCATTCAAAATCTGAATCAAAATCTTGTTCACATTCCCATTCTTTGCCCCCTGCCTGGGTCCCAGGGGCCCTTCTCCCTTAGAATTTACTTCCTTCTCTGTCCTCTGACTGAGTCCCCTCCCCACGACCCTCCACACACACAACCCCAGGTCACCCATCAGTTCTGCTCCATCCTAGGGGGTTAAAAATACCTCTGCCATCTTTCCATTAAAAAGGTGTCTTCTCTACTCTAACAGCCTCCAGATGTGTATCTCCCACTCCTCAGCTAAGGACCTAAGTCTCCTGGGGGTGGGGTGGTTGGTGGGTCTGTAGGGGTAGGAAGCAAGTCCCACTTCATATGAACATTAATGGGTGATCAGCAAGCAGAAGGCACAGGGAGACAGTCTTCAGAAATCTCTACATTCAAAGATGGATTTTTGAGGTGCGGGGAAGGGGATAGTAAATCCCCAACACTGAACACATTCAAGCTGAGAGACCAATGCTGTACGGATTTAAATGCTGGGGGGAGGCCCTAGCCGGGTTGGCTCAGTGAATAGAGCATTGGTCTGAGGACTGAAGGGTCCTGGGTTCGATTCTGGTCAAGGGCACATACCTCGGTTATAGGCTTGATCCAATCCCTGGCCCTGGTAGGGGCTTATGTGGGAGGCAACCAATTGATGTATCTCTCTCACATTGATATTTCTCTCATTCTCTCCTCCTCCCTTCCATTCTCTCTAAAAATAAATGGAAAAATATTCTTGGGTGAGGATCAACAACAACAAAATGCTGGGAGGAGGACCGATGAGATGACCGAACCCAAGATACCACGATTCTATCGAACTTTTATGTTATTTTGACATTATGATCACTATGTAACTATGCAGAAACTTCACTTCTTTGACATCACCTTTCTCCTTTCTTTCCTTTAGCTTCACACTGGCCTCTTCCAGCACCACTGCCTTTTCCCTTGCATGACACCCCCTTAATCATCAAGCCCTCAGGACAATGAGGTTCTGAGCATCAAATAATCTTAGGAACAAAGCCTCCTGTCCACTGACCTCGGAGACTGAGTTTCAGTCAAACTAGAGACAACATCGAGGCCTCCGTGGTGTTCCAGCTTCAGACCCAGAAAAGCCAAAGGACGCCATCAACCCCGCCCTTGTGAAACCAGACAGAGGGACTCCATGGCTGACATCAGGGTCAATGATCAACTACTACCTACTCTAGTGCCAACCACCAATCAATAGAGACCAAGACCCTAACTTCCCTTAGTCCCCTGTATGATCCAATCCCTAGAAACCATCAAGGAGCAGGATGTTAGAACACTAGTTCACCTGTGCCTCTGGATTTAGCACCATTTCCTTATATACACATTTACTTTCTCTGCTGCAAACTCCATTTTGTGTCTTCTGGGCTTTGATGCTCACAGACAAACAAACCCCTTTAGTTCGGAAACAATGATGATATTTTAAAATTAAAAAGTTTTAGACAAAAGTGGGACATACTGTCACACACACACACACACACACACACACACACACACACACACCATTTACATTTGCAAATCCTTTGCACATTCAATGAGGGCGCAATGGAAAAACTCCAGTGAAATCAAGACCTTCCAATTTTCGAAAAGAGAACTCCAGAACAATCAGGGCAGACTCACAGCAGATTAACTGCAATTCTCATTTAGTTAATCCTTTTTCTCATGCAAAAAGCAGTCCAGCCACTTTCTTTGGAGACTGAGCAGGGACATCTATATATATATATATAAAATCCTAATATGCAAAGTGTCCCTTTGGGAATTTGACCAACCAGGAGTTTGATCACTCGCTATGACATTCACTGACCACCAGGGGTGTCACGAAACAAAGGAAGGCCCTGGCCAGCAGCCGCTAGGGGCCCTACCTGTGCACAAATTTCGTGCTCTGGGCCTCTAGTTTGTTAATAAAAATTCACACCCAGCCGAGTGGTTGAGCATCAACCTATGAACCAGGAGGTCACATTTCAATTCCGGGTCAGGACACAGGCCCAGATTGCAAGCTCTGTTCCCACTAGGGGGCATGTAGGAGGCAGCCAATGGATGATTCTTATCATTAATGTTTCTATCTCTCCCTCTCCCTTCCATTCTCTGAAATCAATTAAAAAAATATATATATATATAAAATAAAAATCCACTTTGCATGTTCCTCTTGTGTAAGTCCATTGCTGTAGACCAGCTTGATTTGAATGACAGGAATCTGTCCAAGTTGTGAATGGACCCAATAAATTGGAACATTTACCTGGAAGAAAAGGGAAATCCCAGTGTTGAGTGCATATTTGAATCAGGCTGGTCTCCTGGGAACAGCCGAGATGCATTATTATTAGGTCTTCAATTTAAAAACCCATCTTTCGTTTGACACTTGAATCTTTATTCTTAGGTCCTTTTAGGTTTTCTACAGTTTTCAGCAAAATATGATTCAGCAAGATTCACTGCATACTTGCTAGGTACAAGGCACTATGGTAGGCCTTGGGGGAAAGAGAGAAACATCAGAAATAGAAAGTTGAATAAGACCTGGTACCTGTCTAAAGAAATTTAAAATCTACTGGGAGAGGAAGTAATGGCTAATACTGTCAGTTAGATTATTGAGTTGTTTTATTGGCTTAACATACTTTAACCAAGAGGTATAAAGAAAAGACTTACAGAGAAAATTTCTTAAGGAAGGAGACTGGGCAGGATAACATCAAAATGCTAATGGTCATTGTGTTAATGGCACTGAAATTCAGTCACTCATTGTTATTTTTGCTAGTTCCACATTTATTCAATATGATTATAATTCTTTATAATGAACGAAAACAAATTTTAACATTCTTCTAGAGTATGTTCTTTCTCCTTAAAAAACATAACTATGATGTCTTTAATATAAGAATTTTCTTTGAAGGACAAGGGAATATAAAGTTGAAATCACTATCATAATGAATAGAATTTATTGAATTTATGGTCTGTATATGGTTCTGTAGATATAGACATACATGCATGCATACCTAAATGGTTTAATATAGATGCATATAAAACACCTATATTCATTTCACACACGGATGTGTAGTCACATACACACATGTGCACATAACATATTCATTGCCAACTCTAGAATGTTCTTAAACTAATGATGACTATGTTGGTTTCTGTTCCTTGGCTCTTGCATTATTCTAGTGGTTGGAAAGACAGCATCTCACCTTTTACTTTTATTAACATGGTGTCTGTGGTGGAGAGTGAAGAACACTGACTGGGCAGCCTGAGCTCTGGGTTCAAATCCTGACTGTACCACTCAGTACTTCCCCCTCTCTGTGTGGGTGTGCACGTTTCTCAGCCTCCCGCCTGAATATTCTCTGGAGGAATGGAGGAGTCGGCCAGGTCCTTGCTGATACCAATAAAGACCACCGAGTTGCCTGGGTTAGGGATAGAAGGACAAACTTGAGAAGCAGCACTTTGACCTCTGTTGACCTTGGAGGAAGTCTTTGGAAATCTAGCCAATCCCTTCTCTGAGCCTGTTGTAGGTGAAGACTCGGAGACACACGTACTCCAACTCCAAACACCGTGCTGGCTCAGCACCTTCTGACCCCCCACTACCCATCAACTTGCTCCACATACTTTTTTAAAAATATATTTTTATTGATTTCAGAGAGGAAGGGAGAGGGAGAGAGAGATAGAAACATCAATGATGAAAGAGAAGCATTGATCAGCTGCCTGCTGCACGCCCCCTATTGGGGATTGAGTCCGCAACCCTGGCATGTGCCCTTGACTGGAATCGAACCCGGGACCCTTCAGTCCTCAGGCCAATGCTCAATCTACTGAGCCAAACCAGCTAGGGCACTCCACCTACTTTATAAAAGGTGTTTCCATGGTACAGTTACAACAAAAAGTGGGTGGAGACAAATACTAGCTCCTACAAAATAGCTAGTTGTCAGAGGTCTATCATGGGCAAAGAAAGTCCTTACCTCCATCCTGTTATTTAATTCCCATGAGAATCCTCCCAATTGGTACTATTTTCTTTATTGTTCAGATGTGTAGGGATGCAGTTCAGAGAACCCAGTGACCAGCTCAAGGAGGGCTAGGTAATGAGCGAGGGGACGGCGCATCAATCTGACATGTGCTGCCTTCCAGAAGAACAAGGGCAGAGTGGCTCTACGGATAAAAAATGACGCAAGAATCAGCTGGTGTTAGGGCTCAAGGAGGACTCAGCAGTAGTTTGATCGGATTTTCCCTTTGCCAGAGACCTTTACTTGAAGGTGAGGAGATAAATGTTCTCCTGTAGCAGCTCTGAACCTTGCTTCTTAGGACAGAGGGGAGGGAGGGAGGCAGAGAAGAAGGAGGTATCCTTCAGCTGTTGAATACATATTTTTGCATTAAGTCCATTTTCTGTTTTGTTTTGTTTTGTTTTTAAAGAGAGGGAGGAAAGGAGAGAGAGAGAAACATCTATGTGCAGGAGATACATCAATTGGTTGCCTCCACTACACATCCATCCCAACCGGGAGATCAAACCCCCAACCTAGGTATGTGCCTCGACCAGGAATCGAACCCATGACCTTCTGGTGCATGGGATGATGCTCCAACCAATGGAGCCACCGAGGCCAGGGCGGCATGAAGTCCACTTTGAGAGAACGTAAACTGTTTTCTGCTCCCAGTGCAATCCTTTACTCCACCCTGGTTCTCCTCTTCCATTTGCACGAGAACCTCCTGAGACCAAGGTTGTGAAGGTCAAAATACAACATTCACTGATAATAAAATTACTCTGAACCTTTAAAAGAGCAGAGGAGGGCCCAGGAGAATGAAAATTGAGGAATTTTTAAAAAGAGTGCCTCTGGTCCTGTGCCTGACGTGGGTCTATGAAGTACTGGGTCTGGTCAGTTACCCTCCCTCAGGGTTAAGGGGGTTACTGCAAGTCCAGAGGCCGAGACTGGACGAAGTCCGTAGGGAAACTCAGTGGGGAGCCACAGGGACTCACCCTGAAGGCTGCCCCACCCCCATGCTAAGGCAGTCAGTGGATGCTGGTGGGTGGCAACTGCACCTCCAGACACTGATCATCATTAGATGATGGGCTGGCTTCTGTGTCTCATCCCGTTGGTACTCGTTCCATGAGCAGTAGATCCGCCAAAGGGCAAGGGTCATCAACTCCAGATGAGTGCTTTCTATTGAGGTCCCATTGTCCTGGGCCCAGGGCCGATCTTCCTGTTAATCGAGTCATGGAAGCCCTTCAGCTGACTCAGGCCTGCAGGGAATGGAGTTTCTGGAACAGGATGCGCTGTAGCGATAAGGGACTGAGCATGACAACCACATTCTGGAGCCGTAAAAATGACAGACTGCTGACTTCCATGCAACATCTCTCAGTCTCTTTCCATTAAAATGAACTGGTTGGCCTATAAATTGAAATGACCAAGGAGCAGACATTTTTTTTTCCTTTTCTTATCTTCCCACCCCTTCTTGGGTCTATTGGTGGAAATAATGAGACGAGCCAGGTCCTAAATGTCACGGTGAAAAATTTGCAGCCTTATCTAGCATCCCCAAGAGTCCCTTCGTCCCCCAGCGGAAGGGAACCCAGGCCTCATTATCTCCCCAATGTACCACAAGGGAATGTCATTTCCCCTCTTGTCAATTTCATATCGGTGTATGTCAGTTTCACATGGCACGGGGGAGTTAATAGGGAAAAAACATAATTTATAAAGGTAATCACAGTGCACAAGACTATAAAACACTATGCTTTGAAGTTTAATTCTTAGCAAAAGAACCAAATCTATTTTGTGAGTCAAAATGCTGTATTTGGGCTATAAGTCTTCTTTTCAACCTGCAAATATGTCATACAGAGAGAGGACTGTATAACATGTATGTGTGTATGTGAAGAATAAGAAATAAACACCCCTATGTCCACTATTCATGTGACTAAATAGAACACTGTCGCCTGTATTCCCCAACCAGGCCGCACCCCAAGACACCAATACTGACTTCTGCGATCGCCGTTCCTCTGCTTTCCTCTATGTTTTATCATCTATGTACCGTTAAACAAGCGTTTAGTTTTACTGGTTTGTGAGCTTGCTTCTTCCTTCATTGTCATGTGTGTGAGACGCCCAGGCTCACTTGTCATTTGCACTCCGTGTAATATTCCCGTGTACGGGCCTACCACAGTGTCTTACTCTCTCCTCTGTGTTAGACACTGGCTCCTCTCCCATTGGTTCTTCATAATCTGGTGAACAGAACACAGAAAGATAACCTGGAAGTAGTGAAATCAGTTACCCACGAGGGAGCGGGGGGGGGGGGGGGTCGAGATTGGGTACCAGCAGAAGAAAGATTTTTCTTAGAACACCTTTTCAAACACCTCTTTTGCCTTGGAACCATGTTAATATGCTCCATAGTCAAGAAATAAAAGTAATTCAACAAGAAATAAAAATGAATTGTAAAGACCCTAACATTTTTTATCAATAGAAAGAACTGAACCTATCCATTTTTAAAATATATTTTTATTGATTTCAGAGAGGAATGGAGAGGCAGAGATAGATAGAAACATCAATGATAAGAGAGACTCAATGATCGGCTGCCTCCTGCACACTTCACACTAGGGATCCAGCCTGCAACCCGGGCATGTCCCCTGACCAGGAATCGAACTGTAATCTCCTGGTTCATAGGTTGACCCTCAATCACTGAGCCAGGCCGGCCAGGCCTATCAGTTTTTAATACTGAAAACTACTAATGCAAATACCCTTTAGAGCAGTATTTTGACTGTATATTTGTCTCAGAAATACATAATGGAGGGTGGACAGAGACATGCCCCTTACAATAATTAAATTGACTGCACCGTGGTTCTAATCAGAGGAGAATATATCCATAGACTTTACAGTGATGAGCAATTTATCAAGAATTAAAGTTCGCCACTTAGAATGATTGATTGAGAACAGGCTTAGAGGAGGAAATACTTCCTCAGTTTCTTGACTCCATCAGTCCTTCTAATCAAAGGCCCAGTGGGTGGGAGTGTCACCAGGATTGCCGAGCAATAATGAAGTCTTAGTTCTGCGATGTTCAGAGTATGTGACCTTGATTTCTACGTCTAATAAAAATGTACACCTCTCTTCTTTTACTATGTATTTTTCTTCATTTCAGAGAGGAAGGGAGAGGGAGAGAGAGATAGAAACATCAATGATGAGAGAATCATTGGTTGGCTGCCTCCTGTACACCCCGCACTGGGGATGGAGCCCACAACCCGGACATGTGCCCTGACCAGGAAGTGAACCATGACCTCCTGGTTCATAGGTCGACGCTCAACCACTGAGCCACACCGGTAGGGCGATACACCTCTCTTGATATCACACAGAATCCTTGCTTACCATATTCAAATGACCGCTAAGCACGCCTCCTCCTCTACCAGCACTACGGTGTCTGAGAGCACAACTCTGATTTCCCTCTGAGGAGCGATAACATTTGTGAAGAGGAAGGTGTGAGGAAATGAAAGTCTCCAGGCACAGATATATGTAAAGTTTCCCCAAGATTTATGGCGCTCGCTACTTCCTGCACTACCCAAGGATCACTTGTATATAAATCTGGTGAAGAATTTTCCATCTTTGTTGACAAATACATCCCTGGAGGAATAGCCCCTGGGAAAGCAATATTCTACACCCCGTGACTCAGGTGGTGCCCATCAATCCTGATGCCAGGCCTGGCACCTGGGACTCCAGAAATAATTAATTCCACCATGAGAGTACACAGAATAAATAAGGGCTAAAATTAATCAAAATGTGACCAGGGTTTCAATCAGGCAGCTCAGGGCTTGACAAGAAGAATGTAAATGTTACCGCAAGTCACATCCAACCGTCAGCAAATGGAATCCGAGTGCAGAGAAACCGGCCCACGTCAACGCCGGGAAACCTCGGGGGAACCCTGGGGTGGATGGTGCCCTGAATGGCCAGTCTTCTCTCACCTCTGCCAAGGTCTCTCAGTGAGAAAAAACCTCAACTCTTTGAGGCTACTTTTTTAATTCTTAAAAATATGTAATGTTGCCCAGCTGGTGTGGCTCAGTGGTTGAGCATGGAGGAGGAACTAAGAGGTCATGGTTTGATTCCCGGTCAGGGCACATGCCTGGGTTGTGGGCTCCATCCCCAGTGTGGGGCGTGCAGCCAATGATGATTCTCTCTCATCATTGATGTTTCTATCTCTCTCTCCCTCTCCCTTCTTCTCTGAAATCAATAAAAAATACATATATATTAAAAAAAACTCTATCTCTATCTCTATCTCTATCATCTCTATCTCTATCTCTCTATCTCTATCTCTATCTCTATCTCTATCTCTATCTCTATCTCTATCTCTATCTCTATCTCTATTTCTATATAATGTTATAATCCTTCAAGCCTAGCTTTAGAGGGATTTATCTTTGGGTTCCCAGCCAAACACACTGAGCAATGGCGGCCCTCACAGGATGTACGGAATATTCGTTTGGAGAGCAGGATGCACGGTGTCTCACTCACCCTTACACACAGAGGGGCTTGATGCATGATTGTGAAATAAATGAATGGGTTCAAGGACTCAATAAATCACAAGCAGCTCCTCAAGCAAGGACCATTTTGTTAGGGTCTGTAGATAAGCTATCACCTCATTAGAATAACACACCGCTCAAGCAGGTGAAAAATACGAAACTTGAGAACTTAAGCTCCTGGTTAAAACCAGGATAACAGAGCTGCAAACCCAGATACACAGACGCACCCGAGACTTAAGGACCGGACTGTATTGATGCTCAACACGAGATGGTTTTGCTCCTTGTTTCCAACCCATCCTCCTGTTTGGAGTGCAGCCAGGAGAAAGCACCTCGCAGACCTCCCATGAACAAGCTGCACTTGGACATCGCCCGGAAGCCCCGCCCCCGCCAGCTGTGCCCAGTCAATGCCCAGATACCTCCGGAACCTGAACTCAGAGGAAGAAACCAACAGACCAAAGAGAAGGGCCTCCTCGGATGTCTGACTTGGGCTTGACTGCTTCCCGGAGATGCTGCTGAGCCTTCCTAAGACAGCAGACTGACTGTCTTAGACTCCCGATTCCAATGATTACAGGCTGTTTCTGTTCCTTGTGATTAAGCCCCTCTAGGGCAAGCATGCCAAACTCGCGGCCCGCGGGATGCATGCCGCATTATTTGAGTTTGACATGCTTGGTCTTGGGCACTTCTTCCTGCTTGTCTCCCTCTCTCCTTCCTTGGCATCAGACTGACCATTCTCCAGGTTCTGGGACTCCCTTATATTTTTCCTCCCACAGGCATTTTCCCTAATAACATCCCTAAACATTTAACCCCACCTCGGCTAACACACCAACATGAAGGGAAGACCTTTAAAAAATATATTTTTATTGATTTCAGAGAGGAAGGGAGAGGGAGAGACAGAAACATCAATGATGAGAGAGAATTATTGACCAACTGCCTCCTGCACGCCTCTATTGGGGATCAAGCCTGCAACCCAGGCATGTGCCCTGACTGGGAATTGGTTGACGCTCAACCACTGAGCTATGTGCATAGGTTGACGCTCAACCACTGAGCTACGTCAGGTGGGCAAGGGAAGACTTTTTTAGGTAGTACAGCAAGTATAGCATATGAGCTTTTTCTGTGACCCCAGTAAAATTAAGTCACCCAGGTACCCAGCCTTCTACACCCCCTGCCATCCTATAAAGAGGTAGCTGCTCTGGGCTAAAGGAAGATCTACTGCTTTTAGGTAAACACAGTAACAATATAGTAATGAACATATAATTACATGCATAATATTCTATATAACAAAAAGCTAATATGCAAATCGAGCAAATGACCGGTCACTATGACATGCACTGACCACCAGGGGGAAGACGCTCAACACAGGAGCTGCCCTCTGTGATCAGTGCATTCCCACAGGGGGAGCACCGCTCAGCCAGAAGCTGGGCTCACAGCTGGTGAGCGCAGGGGTGGTGGCAGGATCCTCTCTTGCCTCTGCCATAGTGCGAAGGACCCCTTGGGGGATGTCCAACTGCTGGCTTAGGCCCCGTAGGGGTGGACCTAAGCTGGCAGTCAGACATCCCCCTCGGGGTCCTGGACTGCGAGAGGGACCACAGGCTGGGCTGAGGGTCCCCGCCCCCCCAGTGCACGAATATCATGCACTGGGCCTCTAGTACATACATAAAGCACAAATTAATTAAATTTACTTAACATAAAAAACCTGAGCACTAAAGCAAAAGGAAACACATTTTATATTTTTAAAGGTGCTAGAGTTAACATTCATTGCACTCTCTGTCACTGTGCTAAGTCACTGAAATACTTGAAATCATCTCGCTTCATTCTCCCATCACCTACGATGTACTATTATCATCATGTCAAGTTCAGAGACGATGCAACTGAAACACAGACAGGCTCAGGGATGTGCCAGGGTCACCCACAGCCTGTCACCTTGGATTCCACAGTTCTGGCCCCAGAAGTTGCACTCTGAGCTGCATTGCTCTCTATTCTATTATCTGCATCAAGCCTGGTCAATGCGTAGCTGAGGAATCCTCCAACCGCCAACCTTGGATTGCTTATCCAATGCCAATTTCCTGACTGTTCCGCCACGTGGGGCTTAGGTTCTACCGCTCATGACTTACCTCAATGGTGAAATCTGAAAGAACACATTCTAGGGGGATTCTGCTTCTAGGAATGCAGCCCATTCTGAGGCAGAGCCCATCACCCAATAACAGCTAGGTGTGCGTGTGCATTTGGGGGCAGGGGACTTTTAAATACATTGCTGGGACTTTTAAATACATTGCTGGGACTTTTAAATACATTGCTGGGCTTACAAGATGTGAGGAAACACTCCAAGTGCTCCCTCCCAAGTACAAACAAATCAAAGAAGGGTAGAGTGGACCTTCATTTTAAACCTTTCATTTTGCAATCAAGTCCTCAAAAAGAAGGGGCGGGGTGGGGGATGGGATTAGAGATGCCGATGTCTGGAGGAGGAGCATCCAGCAAAAGAAATTGCCAGGACAGAGGCCCTGGTTGGGAGTGGGTGTGGGGGAGGCACCCCTTTGCCTGTCCACACTCCATGCTCAACATAGCAGCCAAAGAGATCCTGTTAAAATGTAAGCCAGACCACCTCTCCCCTCTGTCCAAAATGCTCCCCTAGCCTGGGCCAGCGTGGCTCAGTGGTTGAGCGTCAACCTATGAACCAGGAGGTCACAGTTCGATTCCCGGTCAGGGCACATGCCCGGGTTGCGGGCTCGATCCCCAGTGTGGAGCATGCGGGAGGCGGCCAATCAATGATTCTCTCTCATCATTGATGTTTCTCTCTCTCTCTCTCTCTCTCTCTCTCTCTCTCCCCCTTCCTCTCTGAAATCAAGAAAAATATATTTTGAAAAACAACAAAAAACTTTCCCCTATGCATCTCATCCCCAATAAAATCTGAAGTTCTTCTATGGCCAACAGGGCCCAACAGTCTAGCTCCATGCCAGAGCCTCCCATTTCCCCCTCCCGCTGTCACTGGCTGCAGCTGCCCAGGGCAGCATGCTCTCCTGTCCCCTTGATGCTGTGGATCCCTAGGGCACTATAGCGAGGCTGTTCGCTGTCCGCAGTCCTTTCTAGGGTTTCTCTCCTGCTGAGGGTCCTAGTGGCCCACACTCACGGCTGCCGGCTGCCCGATGGGCCAGGCTGAATGAATCAAACTCCAATGAAGAGCCTCTATTTCTGCAATCCAACTTCTCTCTTTTAGAGTTCTCTAAGCGAATTCCCATACATCCCACTTCATTGGGCTGAAAGATTTCTTTTAATTATAAAAATATAAATTATTAACTATTTTTGAGAAATCAGTTTGCATCTTTCTCTCATACTTACATTCAAAAGCCTCAGGGTAACATCATATTGACTAATAGAGGTGATTAGAAGAGAAATGAAGAGGGAAAATATAGGCTTTTCCATTTACCCACATGTTTATGCATTCCAGAACTCTTTATTCCTTCCAAAAGATGTGTTTCTATTTGGTGCCATGTCTGTTCAGCCTGAGAAACTTCAGCATTTCTTTCATTCTAAGCAGTTTCATTTCGCCTGCATGTTGCTTTCAAATGAACAGACTAGAATTTTTATAGTAGTTTTAAGCTTACAAAACATTTGAACAGGAAGTACTGGGCTTTCTCATAACCCCCCACCTCCCTCACCTCTGTCTGCCCTGTTATTACATCTTACATGAGTCAATATAGTTGTTGTTGATGAGCCAATATTGGCACAGTATTATTAACTCAAGCCCACTGCTTACACTGCTGTTTACTCTTTGTGTTGGATGTTCTATGGGCGTTGACAAATGTATAATGGCATGTGTCCAGCGTTATAGTATCACACAGCATCGTTTCCCTGCCTGAAACACCCTCTGTGCAACCTGTTCATCCTTCTCTTCATCCCCCCGATTCCCCGGAAATCACTGATATTTTTAGTCTCTATAGTTTTGCTTTTTACAGAATGTCATGTAGTTGGAATCATATAGGGCCGTGGTTGGCAACCTGTGCTCGCGAGCCACATGCGGCTCTTTGGCCCCTTGAGTGTGGCTCTTCCACAAAATACCATGGCCTGGGCGAGTCTATTTTGAAGAAGTGGCGTTAGAAGAAGTTTAAGTTTAAAAAATTTGGCTCTCAAAATAAATTTCAATCATTGTACTATTGATATTTGGCTCTGCTGACTAATGAGTTTGCCGACCACTGATATAGGGTGATGGTTAATTTTGTGTGTCAACTGGACGGGGCCACAGGGTGCCCAGATATTTGGTTAAACATTCATCAGGGTGGGTCTGTTATTCTTGGAGTCTGGCTGGTGTGACTCAGTGGTTGAGTGTCAACCCATGAACCAGGAGGTCATGGGTTTAATTCCAGGTCAGGGTTGTGGGCTACACCCTCAGGTTGTGGGCTCCATCCCCAGTAGGGGGCGTGCAGGAGGCAGCCGATCAATGTTTCTCTTTCTCATTGATGTTTCTATCTCTCTATCCTTCTACCTTCCTCTTGCTCTAAAAAATCAATAAAGACATATTTTAAAAAATTTAAAGAAAGATATAGCTGTGGAGAGCCTACTATGTACATGCTCTGTGCTCTATTTTTCTCTCCTGAGTCCTGCCTACGGGGTACAGGAAGGAGGAGAAAGAGGAGACCCTAATGGGACTCCCCATGTCTAAGGAAGTTCTGAGGAGAACACAAGACAGCCAGGACCCTGGTTCCCCCTGATTAGGAGGTTTAGGAGTAACTCCTACTACCATGGCTTCTTAGGCTCAGGGGGACAATTTTCTCTAAGGCCATGGGTGGGTGAATCACTTTATTCTCAGCTGTTGGGAATTCAAGAAACAAATTTCTTCCAGGAAAATTGCCAGCGCACTGGTGGTGGTGGTGGTGGTGGTGGTGGTGGGTGTCCTATTTACTTACATAGTTAATCTCTCTCATCCTTGACAATAAGTATGAAAATGTGTCAGCCAATATTCCCTGTTTGTTTAAGCCAACTCCCCTTTGATGCCAGGCGTTTGCAGGAAGTTAATCCATAGCACGAGCGTTAGGACCCATCTGGCACACATCACTATTCAACTTCTAAGGATGCAGAAGTGTGCTTGGCAATGAGAAGGGTGTATTTCCACCGACTCTCTATTCCTAAGGAACATTCTTGGGGGAAATGTGTGTCTACACATGCTGCTTTCACTTTGGGTTGCACACCCGTAGGCTGGCCCCACACAGTATTTCCTGAGCAACAACAGCAGTGAGAACAGCAGGCTTCATTTTGGTGGCGGTGACGATGAGAAGTGTGCAAACTGATTTATTCCAGTGAATTTTAGCAAATGAAGACGCAGGCTTCCATTTGTCCTATTTATGACTCAGTGCAGAAAAGAGAAGTCACTCGAAGGAGAAAGAGATTATCCATAGGGAAGTAGGTCCTAACAATTAATTCTTGAAAGGAGTTGATTCCACCTGGGCCTTCAGAACATTCTAGAACAATTCATGACTGTCCCACTGGAAGGAATGCCACTTCGGAGGATGTCCCTGGAGCTGGGCTGGCAGTAAGCAGCTGCCACTGCCTCAGCTGCTCCTCACCAACTGGGCAGATGGAGGTGGACACTTAACTCTAATCCAGGGGTCAAGGACAGATCCTGGAACTGTGGCTGCCTCCACAACTCTTTTTAAAATATATATATTTATTGATTGATTTCAGAGAGGAAGGGAGAGGGAGAGAGAGATAGAAACATCAATGATGAGAGAGAATCACTGATGTACTGTCTCCTGCACGCCCTCCACTGGGGATGGAGCCTGCAACCTGGCTTGTGCCCTGACCAGGAATTGAACCGGTGACCTCCTGATTCATAGGTTGATGCCCAACCACTGGGCCACACTGGCCAGGCTGCCTCCACAACTGCTTGACACCAGGGGAGTGCAGGCTGGGAGCCGCTGCAGGGAAACCTCCACTTCTCTGATGTCAGATAACAGCAGAAAGGGCCAGTAATCATGGAGGCCGGCCCCCTCCAGTTCTGCACATCTCATGAGTGCATGTAATTGAGAGCCCTATTTACATGCAGAATCCTAGCAGCAAGAGAGTCTGGACAGTGTAGTTTTTAGCTGTCCGGTTTCTTTAACTAGTTCAGGTGTGGCATGGAAGTAGAGTGAGTGCCTTCGGAGTCTCCTGCTCACCATTTACTCAGCGGGTGGGTCATAGCTACTTCCTTCCCCATCGCGCTGTGCATATTCCCGGTATAGCATTTGCATTCTGATGTGCCTATTTATGTAGGGCTGTTCAGGATTGTCTGTACATTCCTTGAAAAAGTTGCTTAAATCTCTAGTACCTGGCACATAGCAGAGACTGAACAAATGTTTGTTAGATGAATGTGTGAGTAATCAAATTACCTTCTTGGCTAGACTCTGGTTTCACAGGCAGGGGCTATGTTTTATTCACTTTGGTTTAACTAGCCCCCAGCACTGGGCCAGGTCCACACTTGAGAAGAAAGGAAAGTGCCATAAATTATATAAAATGTATGCTTCATTATTTTCATATCCAATCGGAATACCATTCTAACTCCCTTATACCATGATTACCATTTCTTTGAACAGATTCCACTTTAAAATCATCTTTTATACTGCCAGCACCACTTGCTCATTTTCAATCAGTGATTATTCTATTCCTAGCAGGTTTCAAAGAGCTTTTCATGTATTATGTATCCTCATCCTGGGAGGTAGGGACTCTTATTGACTACAGTCTCTCAAATGCAATGATCTGAACACTAAATATTCAACTTAATGAAAAACAAACAACTGGGCACCCCCCACCCCCACCCCAAGGTCAAGAAATGGACCATTGTCTGATCCACAGAAGCACACCCTCTCCCCACCACTGCCCATCCCAAATGACTACCCCTATTCCCCTTCTTTTTTTAAAAAAAATAATTTTTATTGATTTCAAAGAGAAAGGGAGAGGGAGAGAGAGATAGAAACATCAATGATGAGAATCACTGATCAGCTGCCTCCTGCATGCCCTGTACTGGGGATCGAGCCTGCAACCCGGGTATGTGCCCTGACCAGTAATCGAACCATGCATGGGACAAGGCTCAACCAACTGAGCCACCACTGGCCTGGCCTTAATGATGACTTTTGATTAACAGAAGTGTTGTCTTTTAAATGTATTCTATTATTTTTTTCCATTATGCTTAGTATTTTTCTTTTGCTTAAAAAGTATCTCTTTATCCTGAGATTCTAAAGATTTTTACCTAATAGTATTCTCCAAAAATTTTGTTTTGCTTCTTACACCTGGTTCTGGAATTGATTTTTGGAGTGCAGTAGAGTTCTCTATGACTATTTGATTGTTTCAGCACATTTATTATAAGAGGGCTCTTCTCTCTAGCTCCTCTGCCATGCCTCATTTGTCATAAATCATGTTAATATAAGAGTGACTCTGTATTTGAGTCTTCTTTTTCATTATTTTGTCTATTCCTACAACAATAATAGATTGGCCCACTTTTTAATGAATATTGCTATCATGTGGAACAATTACTTTCCTATTATTGTTCTTCAATTGTGTTTTGGCTTATTCTTGGTTGTGTATTTTATTATATGCTTTCAGATTAGCTGATCAAGGCATCAAAGAAACTTGAGATATTAGCTGAGTTATACTAAATTTATACATCAATTTGTGGATAGTTAACATCTTTAAAATACTGAGTTTTCAATCCAGAAAGGTGGTATATCTCTCAATTTATTCAGATTATTTAAAAAATTCTTAAGAATCTTTAGTTTTCTACATAGAAATTTGTCCAGCTTTTGTGAAATTTATCTTGCTACATAATGTTTTTGATGTTACTGAAAACGATATTTTTAAAATTTAAATTTTGTGTCTGTTGTAGGCACTGATAATTGAATTTTTGGTTACATCAGGTCTGGGAAGGTGCGTCTTTCCACTTGTCCCTCCCTGTGAAGTCTTGGGGAAAACATTACCTCCTCCTGGCCACACGTGGGACAAGATGCACAAAGTCCTGCCAACCAGGGCAGCTCACCTGAGCGTCTGTGTCCAGAACCACCATTGATGAGATAACTCTATAGTTCTCTTTTAGTCTGTAAATATGTAGAATTACACTGATTATTTTACTAATGTCAAAAAAAGTATTCATTGGTGGGATAAATACAACTTGCTCATGATTTATCCTTTTTTTGTTTTTTTAATCCTCACCCGAGGATATTTTTTCCATTGATTTTAGAGAGAGTGGAAGGAAAAGGGGGAGGGAAGGAGAGAGAGAGGAGGGGGAGAGAGAGAGAAAGAGAGAGAGAGAGAGAGAGAGAGAGAGAGAGAGAGAGAGAAATTCCAGCACCAGGACTTGAACCTGCAACCCAGGTACGTGACCTTGACCAGAAATCGAACCCGAGACCCCTCAGTTCATGGGCCAACACCAGCCAGGGTTGATTGATCCTTCTAATGTGTTACTTCTTATATATTACTAAATCCTGTTTGCTGTTTTCCCATTTCATTCATGAAGAAAATTCTGCTGAACATTCTCTGTTATTCTGTAATGTTCCTGTTGGATTTTAGAATCAAAGTGATGCTGGCTTCAAAATGCAAGTTTGGAGAGTTCCCTTTTTAAATCTCCTGGGTGAGTGTGTGTATTGTTGGCATTATTTGAAATCTGACCTAACTAAACCAGCTCACCCAAGTCTAACTTACTAGTCACTCTGCTAACTTCCTTGATAACACGTACCAAACTTGGTAATTATTTGATAATCCGCACCTGAGGATATCTTTTCCCCATTGATTTTTAGAGAGAGGATAAGGGAGGGGGAGACACACAGAGAGAAAAACATCGATGTGAGAGAGACACATCCATTGGTTGCCTCCTGCTCATGCCCTGACCGGGCCGGGATTGAGCCTGCAAACGAGGTACGTGCCTTTGCTTGGAATTGAACCCATGACCCTTCAGTCTGTGGGCCGACACTCTAACCACTAAACCAAACTGGCTGGGGCAAAATTGGTAGTTAATTGATTATTATTTTTTCTTATTTAATATCCTTCACCTACTAGGGGACTGTACACCTTGAGAACTGGCCTGCTTCTCCAGGAGCAAGCATAAAGCTGTACACAAAGTAATTATTCAGTAAACAGAGATTTAATGAGTGGAGCTTATATTGAGTCCTGAGAATATATTGGAAAATCATTGTTTTTGTCATCATGGCAGTAGTATTAGTAGTAGGCCCTTGGCAGTTAACAATAATGACACGGCAGTGAAAAGCAGCCATCCTGAGTTTGAATCTGACTTGGCCAGTGTCTGATGACCTATGTGATCTCGGATAAGTTAACTAATTTTTCTGTGCCTCAGTTTTCTCATATTTAGAAGAGTGATAATCAAGTCTTTGTCCCTATCTAAATCCTGTGGCCAGATATGTATAATTCCGAATTCCTTCTCTGATAGGAAAGTAATGTGGTACAGATGCCACATGCTATAACAATCCTAAGGGGTGGCGTGTGGATTATGAGTCCACAGAGAAACATATAAAGACTAACTGTAAGTGGGATCATTAGAACATAAATGGACTATGTCAGTTCAGATCACGTTTCACTATGCAAACTTGAAAAACTTGGCTTTTGGAGCTGATCAATGGGAACCCAAATGCATATAGACCCAGAGAAGTTTAGAACTGGGAAGAATCCTAATGGGTTTTTTTGTTTTTGTTTTTTTTCACAACTTCTCCAATTTTAATGATTAGAATAATTAAGATACAGAGATAGCAGACAACCTTCCCAGATTACATAGCTAGTTTTCCATCGTGCTGGAGACTTGTTATACCTCAATATGAAAAATACAAGCTGATGTTATTTCAGACTTGAAAACTAGAACTAAATGATCTTTCTTGGGATGCCTTTCAATCTTGAAATTGTTAAACGTGGCCTGACTTTCTCATGATCAATGAATTATTTTTCTGATGAGTTTCTTAGAAAACGGTGATAATAAGGAGAAAAATGCATCAAGGTGCTTCAAGACAGTGAAGAAAACATACACAAAAAAAAGATTATAGTGAGCTACTAAAAAGGCTAGAGTTGGTAAATCAAGATATCTATAGAATTCTATGGATAACTACCCCCTTTTCAAAAAGGGGACTTTCAGTTTTATTATTCCTTACTAGAGGCCCGGTGCACGAATTCGGAGTCCCTCGGCCTGCCTGTGGAATCAGGCCAAAACCAGCTCTCCGATATCTCCCAAGGGGTCCCAGATTGCAAGAGGATGCAGGCTGGGCCGAGGGACCCCTCTGGTGCACAATCAGGGCCGGGGAGGGACACGGGAGGTTGGCCAGCCGGGGAGGGACTGTGGCTCCAGGGCATGTCTGGCCCATCTTGCTCAATCCCGATAGGCTGGACCCCAGCAGCAAGCTCACCTACGGATTGGAGCGTCTTCCCCCTGGTGGTCAGTGCACATCATAGCGACTGGTCAACCGGTCAATCGTCTGCCCCCTGGTGGTCAATGCACATCATAGTGAGTGGTTGAGTGGCCTTAGCATATCATTAGCATATTATGCTTTGATTGGTTGAACAGCCAACCCCACAATGGTACACTTAGCATATTAGGCTTTTATTATATAGGATTTTATATAACAAATCATATTCTGAAAAAATGTGTACATTTGACATATACTCTAGCTATTAGGAATCAAGTTATCATTAGTAGAAGCATATCAAATACTAGATCACATTCATTCAATGGAAATATTAAATTGCCTCTAGGGCAGTTAGAGCATGTTTTTGTAAAGAGAGCAGTACATCTCAATGTACGGTTACTGTTTCAGAACCCTCCATTCGACAGGGAAAGATTTTAAAGTTAAACCTGAAATCAGGTTTAATGGCATTAACATGGGGTTGTAACTTCTTAATTAGTCGTGGCTATCATAGGATGATTAAAGCACAATGCTGTGTAGACTGCAGACATGTGTTTCCTTTAGATCCCTTAGAGGGCCCAGCCAGTGTGGCTCATTGGTTGAACATCGACCTATGAACCAGGAGGTCATGGTTTGATTCCTGGTTGTAGGTTTGATCCCCAGTAGGGGGCGTGCAGGAGGCAGCCGATCAATGATTCTCTCTCATCATTGATGTTTCTATCTCTCTCTCCCTCTCCCTTCCTCTCTGAAATCAATAAAAATATACTTTTTTTTTAAAAAAAAGCACCTTTTAAGATATTGATTAAAAATAAAAATCATTTTGCAATATATAAATATGTAAAATAGAAAAATGGATGCAATTCTTTCTTACAGATACACCCCTTTCCCCCCACAAAATAATCCAAAAGACTTGTCAAAGGTCTCTGGGCATGGCTAATACGTATACATTTGATTTCATACAAGGCTAGTTTCTTGGAACAGAAAACATTACATTTTTTCTAAGTGCAACTGAAGACATATTTTCATTCTCCCCAGTGAGCTATAAGACCATGAAACTGTAAGAGAAAAAGGGTTTCATAATGTACAAGCAATTTGGCTCAGGCTGTGATAGAATCTACATCTAATCCCTTTCCTTTCTTGACATATTCTATTTTATTACACAAAAATCCAAAAAAAGCACACACTGCACGTTACCATCATCTACATTTTGGTGTACCTTCCAGATTTTTCTATGTATATACTGTGATTTAAAATAACAAACATATATTATACTAAAAAAGAGTTTTGAGGCTTCTTTTTCTTCCAGAATCATAATGTGAGCACTTTCAGATCACTAAGTATTTTTATGCATAATTTAATAGCTGAAAAAATAATAACAATGTGCTTTATAGAACCAGCCATATTTTTATTAAATTTAACCTTCCTAATAACCCTATAAGTTGCTATTATCCTAATTTTATATCCAAAGAACTAAAAATTTAGCTTAAGTAATATATGCAAGGACACATATCTAGAGAGTGAGAGAAACAGAATATAAATCTGCAAGAGTTTATGCCCTGAGTTATATCACTCAGCATTTCCTTTGTGTACACCATGCACAATATATCTAACTCTTCCCTATTGGTACTCTTAATTGTTTCTTTTCTTTTCTCTTTCCCTCCCTTCCTTCTTCTCTCCCTCCCTCCTCCTCCCCTCCCTCTTTCCTTCTTTCCTCTTCCTAACATCCTCCTTCCTTCCTTCCTTCTTTCTTATATAAACAACTCTTTATTTATTTATTTATTTTTAATTTTTTATTGTGTTTTTTACAGAGTGGAAGAGAGAGGGATAGAGAGTTAGAAACATCAATGAGAGAGAAATATTGATCAGCTGCCTCTTTGCACACTCCCTACTGGGGATGTGCCCGCAACCAAGGTACATGCCCTGGACCGGAATCGAACCTGGGACCCTTCAGTCCGCAGGCCGACGCTCTATCCACTGAGCCAAACCGGCTAGGGCATAAACAACTCTTTGATGAGCATCTGTGTAACAAAATCTTGTCACATGGCCTCGAAGATCAAATGGCTGGGAGTGACAACTGCTTGCTCAAGTGGCCATGATTTGTGGTCCTCTAAATTCTGACCCTTTGCTGTCCAACAGGTTCATGTGACAAGTTCTGGTCAATGGACTGTAAGTAGACATGATCTATGTTACTTTGTGGACAAAGCACAGAAGCCTGGCCGAGTTCTCTAGGAACTCTTCCATCTGGTGAAGGTTGAGTGTTGAGATGGTGGCTGTACAAAGGCTTGAAGTCCCCATCAGCCTGGGTCCCTGAATCGGTCCCTGGGTCACTACACAGCTCAGCTTACTAATCTGGTTTGAAACTGAAGTGTAAACAACAACAAAAAACATCCTTATGTGAAGTCACTGAGCTATTGAGTTTAATGTTTAAACATGTACTATCTTTATTTATGGGAATTAGGCAATATCTAGCAAAAATTATATCCATTTATTCTTCAACTCAGGAATCCCATTTCTAGGAATCTTTGCCAGTCACACTGGCAAAAAGAAAAAGACAGGAAAGAAATAATGTACACACAAGGCTATAATTGCAGAGGAAATGACTTCTTTTTGAGCAAACACACATGAGGAATAGTACCTTATCTTTTACATCTGCTTTTTAGGGATTTCGCTGTTCTCTACTTCAAAAATGAAAATGATATCTATTGACTTTGGGGTTCTAGTTTTGTGACGTCCGTGTTTATTTGCTTGTCTTTTTGCTCATTCATATGCCTGCACCTTGCTAATTCTGAGGGGGTCAAACAGTTTCCTGTGTCCATACATTGGTGCTCAGATGACATCAGGGCTAGAGGCTTCCGGAGGAAATGGCACCCGAGTTTCCTGTGGGGAAGGAAATCTTTAGCATTAGGAAACCAGGAGTGCCTGATGTTTTGAAGATAAAAGGTGTCAGAGGAGCATTTGCCCAAAGTGCTTTTATGTGAATTCTCAGCTGCTTACAAAGGGAACTGCTTGAGGCAAATTCAAATGCTTAAGAGGACACAAGAGATTGCGGAGGACAGTGGGTCTTGGTTGTTAACTCAAGGTAAGAGCCTTTTAATTTTTATATCCACAGCATACAGTACCTTACATTCCTCCAGGGATTTAGCCTCATTTGCATGTGAGACAGTGCCATTTTGCAAGATTCCTTTTCCTCTCTCCCTTGGGGTAAAATATTCAGTGCTCCTGCCTGTCTCTGGAACCTTGAATCATAAAGTGCTTTTCATGTTTTCTCTCCAGGTCTCACTAAAAGGAGCTTCTGAGCAAATGAGAATCTGTAATGACAGCCCCTCCGAACACTCGTGTGTGACTGTGAGCATCTGTCCTGAACTGCTGCTTCCCGGAGCCGTCCCCACATCAGCGCCCACGCCTCGGCCTTGGACCACGTGCAGAAGGCGACCTGGGAAGGCACGGAGAATGGGAAACAGCGCTGGTGTGATGAGAATGCCTAATGTACCGAGAGCAGCCAGATGCCGCAGAAGCAGCCCCGACAAATGGAAACATTACTCTGCAGAACACAGCGACGTGGGGCAGTGTGAAGCGGAATCTCTGCCCCACACAGTCGGCGGCTGGGGTGTGACCACAATGCTCAATGAGCCCGCGCGCTGAGCCAGGCCATGCCTGCTGCTCTGTGTCCCAGGGTACCATTTCCTCCTGTTGCCTCTGGCCTTGATGTCATCCGAGCACCAATGGATGGACACAGGAACCTGCTTTGATCCCCTCAGAATTAGGAAGTGCATGCATATGAATGAGCAAAAAGACACATATATCAGAAGACTATAACTCCAAGGTCAACAGATATCATTTTCATTTTTGAAGTAGAGAACAGCAAAATCACTAAAAAGTGTATGTAAAGGATAAGGTACTATTCCTTGTGTATTTGCTCAAAAATATTGAGAACTCATTTCCTTTGTTCATCTTTTCCTGGGTAAAGCTGGTCACTGAACTGGTATCTGCAGGGCCATCACAATGTAAAACATAAACAGTAGGGTTGCTATCCACATCCTATCTAATAAAAGAGTAATATGCAAATTGACCATCACTCCAACACACAAGATGGCTGCCCCCATGTGGACACAAGATGGCTGTCACAAGATGGCCAGCAGGGGAGGGCAGTTGGGAGGGACCAGGCCAGCAAGGGAGGGCAGTTGGGGGCAATCAAGCCTGCAGGGGAGGGCAGTTAGGGGTGACCAGGCCGGTAGAGTAGGGAAGTTGGGGGTGACTGGGCCTACAGGGAAGGGCAGTTGGGGGGGACCTAGGCCTGCAGGGGAGAGCAGTTGGGGGGGACCAAGCCTTCAGGGGAGGGCAGTTGGGGGGCACCAGGCCTGCAGGAGAGGGAAGTTGGGAGTGACCAGGCCTGCAGGGGAGGGAAGTTGGGGGTGACCGGGCTTGCAGGGAAGGGAAGTTGGGGAGGGGGACCCAGGCCTGCAAGAGAGAGGAGTTGGGGGGACCAGGCCTGCAAGGGAGGGCAGTTGGGGGCAATCAAGCCTGCAGGGGAAGGCAGTTAGGGGTGACCAGGCCGGCAGAGGAGGGAAGTTGGGGGAGACCCAGGCCTGCAGGGAGAGCAGTTGGGGGGGACCAGGCCTGCAGGGGAGAGCAGTAGGGGGGGACCAGGCCTGCAGGAGAGGGCAGTTGGGGGACCAGACCAGCAGGGGAGAACAGATAGGGGCGATGAGGCTGGCAGGGGAGGGCAGTTAGGGGTGACTGGGTTGGCAGGGGAGGGCAGTTTGGGGTGACCAGGCTGGCAGGGGAGGGCAGTTAGGGGTGACCAGGCTGGCAGGGGAGCAATTAGGCATTAATCAGGCTGGCAAGGGAGTGGTTGGGGGTGATCAGGCTGGCAGGCAGAAGCAGTTAGGGGCAATCAGGAAGGCAGGCAGGCTAGCAGTTGTGAGCCAGCAGTCCTGGATTGTGAGAGGGATGTCCCAGATTGGAGAGGGTGCAGGCTGGGCTGAGAGACATACACCCCCGTGCATGAATTTTGTGCACCGGGCCTCTAGTTTTATACATATAATTGATTTCAGAGAGGAAGGAAGAGGGAGAGAAAGATAGAAGAGGGAGATGAGAGAGAATCATTGATCCGCTGCCTCCTGCATGCCCCACACTGGGAATCGAACTGTGACCTCCTGCTTCATAGGTCATTGCTAACCACTGAGCCCATTGCCCAGGAGCTATCCACATTTGTAATCAATGCGCCCTGCACTGTCCACAGTGGTGTAGGAATGGGGATGACTGAGGAGGGAAACTGCTGATCAGGAAATGGCTGCAGAGAGTGAGGCAAGAGAGATTCCCCCTGAGAAGCTGGGCCCGTGGGAGAGACTTCGGTCAGTTACATGCCTGCCAGTCGTGGTTTTCCTCGTGGGGGTGGACAGGGTGTTGGGAGAAACTGTGTCCCGTCCCTTGCTATGCTTATGGCCAATGTAACGATTTGCCGACAGAGAAAGAAGCCAGTTGGCTAGCGCTGGTTGACCCGTGCAGGGTCCTGGGCCCTTCCCAGGTTCAGGCCCAACAAATGGGATTGTCATCCATGCTGGTGAGGAAATGGGAGGAGCTGTAATGAGTGCCAGCTTTGAATTTGTAGGGGGGCATTCCAAAGGTCTAGGATTAAAGAGTGTTGTGGGGGAGCAGATGGACTGGAGGTACCTCAGTGAGCTCCTTAGGATTTAAAACTACACCTACTGGGTGGCTGTTGAGCATAGAGAAGCAATCATTTTCCAAAAGAAGAAAGTCGGAGGAAGGAAGGAAACAGAGATGGGGGGGGATTATTGATGTGTTTGTGGGAGCAAAAAGGGCTGGAGTTGGCCCGGCTCGTGTGCTCAGTGGTTGAGTGTCAATCTATGAACCAGGAGGTCATGGTTCAATTCCTGGTCAGGACACATGCCCGGGTTGTGGGTTCGATCCCCAGTCTGGAGCGTGCAGGAGACAGCTGATCAATGATCGCTCATTGTTGGTGTTTCTCTCTCTCTCTCTCTCTCTCTCTCTCTCTCTCTCTCTCTCTCTCTCTCTCTTTCCCCCCCTTCATCTCTGATATCCATAAAAAAATATATATATATTTTGAAAAAGGGCTGGTGTTGGAGGCAATATAGCTTCATGGTCAGAGGATAGGTTTTGGATACAGACTACTGGGAGTGAGATCTGCTAATTCTCACCAAGTCTCAGTTTCCTTATTGGTCAGATAGATAATAATCACAGCTACTCCATAGCATTTGGAGAAAGAAATTGAGATAACATATGAATAAACATAGGACAGTGTCTGGATTACAGTAAGCCTTCAATGAATAGTAGCTATTTATTTACTAGAACATAAAAAATAGAAATAAAACAGTAACTAATGGTATTAGAACATATAGGAGAGATCAAGTGTGAAAGGAAGAATTCTGGATGAGGGCAAATCCATGGTCAAAGACATAGCAATACATTCATGGACTCTGTAAGGGGACAAGGAACTTTCATAGGCACATTCTCTAGTTCTTCAAACATGTGTATCATAAAAACCCTTGAAAACTTCTGTCTTCTATTAAGAGAGAAATACCTGTCTATGCCCTTTCTATATGCTGGCACTCAACCAAGCAGAGATGAAGTTTTCGGCAGAGTTGACAACCTGCACACTGCGCATTTTGCATTCCCAGTGACTCCTAGACTGCTTTACGATTGAGGAAGAGGAGTCCTGGGATAGATATATTTTGACAATATTCCCAGGAAAATCTCCCTTCATGCCCATGGGTGGACCCCTGGGCCCTATTCTGTCCTGGATTCTGCCTTAGAATGAGGTCCTTCCCTGACACAACGCCACTCACTTACGCTCTGGAACGTGCCTCCAACACTTACGCACAGATGACGTCCCTCTTTTGGTTTACGTGGGCTACTCTGACTCATGGAAATTTGGCGTTTGCTGTCACCCATTGGAAGGAAATATTGGTGCTGACATGAAAAGAAACGGGTTTGAATGCTGGATCAATAGTTTGTGAGCTTTATGGCCTAAACTCTCATTTCCCCACACTAATATGGGCTTAATTCATAGAGTCATGACAGTAAAATTAGTGCACGTGAAAGCTCTTTCTACATTACGGAATAGCACACAAGTGTCTGGTGGCATTATTAAAATTTTTAACTTTAATAGGTTAATTCTTTCTTAATCACTCCCCAGGCACTTGTTACCCCATTAGCTACTGAAGAAATAGCAGCATGTAGCAGTCAAGTGCAGTCCAAATTCAGATTCAATAGCTACTCAGGGGAAGCAATTCGCCACCTCAAAATATGCATTTTGGGGAAAATTATATTTCCTCCTCCTAGTTGGCTCACTAAAATTATAGGAGAAGAAAATAATTGTCTTTCTACCCTTCTAAGCTTTTCTGGCTGGCCTAATAGTCAAATTCACATAAGATAAATTAATAGAAGAAAACCAAATTTAATACATATGTACATAGGGGGGGTTCCCTAATGAGAGCTTAGGAGGCATTGGGCAGTTGAGGGTTACATGCCATTCTGGAGTAAGGAGAGGGAGGCAGGGGTTTGGGATTTTGAAGAAAAAGTAGGCATTCACAGGTAGATGAGAAAGAGCACACATCCTATATAATAAAAGCCTAATATGCTAAGTGTCCGGTCGTCCGTTCAACCAATCAAAGCATAATATGCTAATGATATGCTAAGGCCGTTCAACCACTCGCTATGATGTGCACTGGCCACCAGGGGACAGACAGTCGACCGGTCGACCAGTTGCTATGATGTGCACTGACCACCAAGGGGCAGACACATCGATGGGTAGGTTAGCTTGCTGCTGGGGTCTGGCCGATTGGGACTGAGCAAGATGGGCCGGACACTCCCTGGAGCCCTCTTGCAGTCCCTCCCCAGCTGGCTAACCTTCCGTGTCTCTTCCCAGCCCTGATCGTGCACCGGTGGGGTCCCTTGGCCTGTCCTGCACCCTCTCACAAGCCAGGACCCCTTGGGGGATGTCAGAGAGCCGGTTTTGGCCTGATCCTGCAGGCCAGGCCAGGGGACCCCACTGGTGCATGAATTCATGCACTGGGCCTCTAGTATACTAAATAAACTGGGCCAATGGGACACAGAGCAGAGTCTATCAAACAGACTCTACCTGTATCCTCCTGGCCTGCCATACTTAGATCCTATTATGCCAAGAGGATAGCTCCCTTCCTTTAAGAGGGTTTTTCTATCAGATTCCCTTTCAGGTAGAGAGGGAGATTCAAAGGTTCTTTCTGAGCCTTTTGTTTCTTAAAAACAAGCAGCTTGAAACCATCAATACCCGCCAAAAGCATATTTTGGGTAGCAAACTCTGCCTCCCCTCACTACTAATTTCCAAGCTTATGAAACCATCTTGCATTCTTCCAGAGGAGCACGACTCGGTATGTCTTAGATTACGAACACAACACTTACCTCCCAACACACACACATACATTTAGCCAACAAATTTGTTAGATTACTAGTCAAATAAATTCCGTCTGTTCAATAACTACAGGTTGAAAGTTAAACATGAGGGAACAGAGAAATATAAAAAGGTCTGATTTTTTTTTTCTTCTCACCAACAACCAGTTCTCTGATTCTTTGACACCAACTGGGCATCCAACAAATGAATGTGATTCTGATACTCTCGACCTAAAGCTGGTGTCCAATCCCACCAGTGAAAGGACTCCGGTCCCGAAGGACTGCCCCTGTATCAGAGACTCCCACAGATTAGCTCAAGAAAGGAAGAGGGATGGAGAAAGGAGAAGGCATCTTGTAGATAGAGGACAGAAGAGCTGCTTGGGGAGCCAAGGACAGAACCCAAAGTTTGATGCAGCCTCAGAAAGAGGATGCTTTAGGAGGTCAGGAGCAAACTATTTTGGGTATATCACCATTAAAGTGTTACTTGGTGGGAGAGGCCTTCGACTCTACCTGTTGCTTGTGGGAGTGGAATTCTTGTGACAGCCCAAGGAAAAGTATTTTCTGAGACTCGCACAGGAGAAGGAGTGATTTTTATTTCTGTGGAATTACATCCCTGAGTTTCCAAGGTCCCTTTGCCCCCTTGTCCTGCCAAGGCAGAAGTGCTGTTTTGCCCGGATCAGGCCTAAAATCAGAGCCAGTGTCCAGAGCTTCTGTTCCATGTTGGAACAACCCCATCCAGCCTCAGGCTAGTTTAGTTTGTGTTTCCAGCTGCAGTTCATCAGTGGGGGAGGAGGCGGGTTTCACAAGATCGTGGGCCATAGAGATGAAAGCAAGGAAGAGGAATGAGAGAGCCTTACAGGAGCCCAGAGCCAAGAGCTTATAGAGAGAGAATTCCTTTAATCAGGGAATTATGCATTCACAAATGTTGGCTCACTTGCTGTGGCCACGCCCATCCGGCCAATGATCTCTGTTCCCAGGTTTGACTGACAGACAAGTACCTTTCCGATGCCACCCACTTCACTGGGCATGTGTCTGTCTCCCCTTTGTGGGGTCATTCCCCCAAGGATCTGCAGGGGATGGGCCGGTGGTTCCCCGGGGTGCGGGAAATTGCAGCTTCCTGGTAAAGCTGCCCAATGACATGCCCATACAGTAATGTCTGGCCTTGCCTTTGCTCCCTTTCTAATATTAACAATTAGCTAATTACAACGGCATCAAAAGGAACTCAAATACTTTCAATTATTTCTTCTAGTATCTTCTTGCTGGCCTCCTTGGCTTCTATTCTGTAAATCTTTTCTTTTGATCATAATTTTTGCTTATTCATAATTTAAATTTTAATGGTCTAGACCGTGTCTCATTATCTCTCCTGGTTTTGTTATTCCACGGCACACAGTTAGTTCTCTGGATATTCCCTCCAATGAAATTTCCAAAAGCAAGTATTTAATCGGTCCAACTCATCTTTCTTAGGCATATTTCTTTTTACTAGTACAGCTTAACTCAGATGCTACTCACAATCTCATGAGCCACAGCTGATAAGGACATTGCTAGAAAAGGCATATAAATTGGCTGTTTCAGACTAATTCATCTGGACTAGAGGGACCATGAAAGGAACCACTTCCCTTAGCCAAACAGGAACCATGATTGGTGAATTTATTTAAGTATCTTGCTAGGGAACTTGCATATATCAGCTCACTTAATCTTCCCAACAAACATATAGAGTAGATATTATCCCCACTTTGTAGAAAAAGAAATTTAGGCTTAACAAGATTAAGCCCAAAATCATGCAGCAGAAAATGTACTCCAATAGATATTATTATGCTTTAAATGCCCCCAAAGCCCACAGTTTAAGAGCACACGTTTTTTTGAGGGTAAAGATCTGGATCCTCTAACAGAGCAGAGACGAAGTGCTCCTGTGAATCTGAGAGCGCAGGAAGCGTACATTAATAACAATAGTTACATTGCTAAGTGCTTTCTATGTACCAGGTACCACGCTGAGTGTTTTAAATGGATCCTCTCCTTGATGCCTCATAATCACACTATGAAATAGGAGCGATTATCATCCTCATTTCATAGATGAAGTCCGGTATACAAAAGGGGACAGGGGTCCACACAGAGAGCGCGGCCATTGTTAATGGCAGACCTGTCACTCAAATCCAGGTTGATTAAATTTAAACCCTATATTCTTACTAGAGGCCATAGTGACAGAGAAGGACCTCTCAAAGTCTACCCCCCCCTTTCCACTGAGGACAGCAGAGTGGTAACATTTTTTGATAGAGGGAGGGCAATTTAAATTACGCATTAAAGATAACTTTGCGGTTAAAAGTACTGGGTTAAATAGAATTAGCCAAGAAGTTTAAAAATCACTTTTCCACCTGTTTTTCTCCATATATCCAAAAGCCCTCCCCCACCAAAGGGAAGCTAATTATTTTAAAAAGGATTTAATACATGTGGACGAAGAGGGGTCACATACTAAACCTGGCAAGCGCAGGGGAGGCCTGCATGGCGACCTTACAAACACAGACCTAAAATAACCACAAGGGATGGTCTGAAATTAAACATTTTTTAACTGAACATAACTAAAAGCAGTTTATGGTAAGTAATCATGTCTAGGCTAGGATCTTCCCTGACAATGGTCAATCTTCACCTAATCTGTTGTCATTTTGCATCTAGGATAACATACCTGATAAACATGCCTTTGCAAAAAACAAATTTTCTTTGTTTTGGACCCCTTAAAGCACAGGCACTGTGCTAGAGTGTAGACCACAAATCCCCTCATCATCATTGTTATCTGTTAACTTTGATGTACCCACCTGTGTAAAAGAATACATTATTGTTGCCTGTTAACTTTCCTGTACCCACCTGTGTAAAAGAAGTATGTGTCTATCATTTCACTTTTCATCCAATCCTAGAGGTTCCCCTGCTTTGCCTTCTCCCACCTCCCTCGTCTATCACCAATGGATTTCATGTAACCCACTTACGTCTTCTCTTTTGATCGAATGTATAAAGCAGGGTGCAGAACTGCCATTTTCTGTGGCATTTTCTCAATCCTTTGAGATTTTGCTTCCTGGCAATGTCAGTTTGGCTCAAATAAACTCATAAGAATTCTCTACAGGTGTGAACGTTACTTATGTTGACGGTACTTTATGTATCTCAGAGATACTTCTGAGATAAGAGATTCTGCTGTCCAGAGAGCACAGACAGTGAGCAGGCGTCAGGAAGGATGCTGGTTCCGGAGGGCAGAACCCATGTGAGACTTGGGTGGAGAGGAACTCCCTCGCCTCCCTATCCACCATATTCCCCATGTCATCTAATAAAAAAATGACAGCCAGTCAATTCAGTCTTGAGTGATCAATAACAGGGCACTTGGCAACAATTATTGAAAGACAAAGACAAATGACCAGAGATTTGGAGAAGAGATTTCATCCCAGAAAATCCAGCAGATGATGGGAAAGCCATCCTGTCCCAGAGAGGAGAAAGGGAAAGGCTTTGCTGAATAAACCTTTCCTCTGGCCCCTGTGGGGAAGCACGGGACTTGGTTGGAAAGTCTGTAAAGAGGATTCTCTGAAAGGTCGGGGGCCTCTAGGGGGACCTTGCCGAAGGTGGCAGCTCCTCCCTAGACCTTTCCAAACAAGTCCGAGTCCCTCCCCCCACCCCGGTGTTTTACTAGAATCTTTATGTTTAGACTTCAAAATGTCCTTGTTTGAAAGACACTGCAGATGCATGTGTATCTCAAGGATATGTACCCTGCTGATAGTATCTAGGGGTTAATTTTAGTTCCAGCTGTTGCTACAATAAAAGCCTAAGGAGGCAGGCCCCTCTTTCACAGTAACGTGTGTCAGAGTCATCCATTCATCCGTTGCTCAGGGTCTGCTGGTCAATCCCGGCAGGCCCCCAGTACTTTGCTCTGCCTCTAATGGAGCTCTTGTTACCTAGCGCATCTCTGTCACCCTTACCAGATTGTGAGCTACTTAAGGCCAGTGTGCACATGCCTAGGACAGATATTCAATAAATATTTTCTGGATAGAGGTTTTAGAGTTGTCCTTTGATGTACAGGTGGCAAACCAAGACACAGAAAATAGTCTTATCCATGGCTACTCAAAGAGTCAATGAAACTACTCACAATCCAGTATATCCCACTTCCCAGCTTCAGGGGCCTTTATTCCCTCCCCAAGGAGCTGAGCTCCAAGCCGTCAGCATTTGCTGGGCTCTTGCTTGGTGGTCCCTCCCTCCTGACCTCCTCCCTCTCCAGTGACAGTAAATTATGAGCACTGGGGGGACAATTCTCCAGGGTTTCTTTCTCCACTCCACACACTGTACTCAGGAGGACATCTGGTGGTGGGGAGGGAATGACTGCTACCCTTGACACTTTGTTCTGTGTTTTTCATAGATCTGAATATGACCTGGGCAGGAGGGGTCAAAGAACGAAGCAAAGCCACCTGCTGCTCCCATTTTTATTGCTGATTTTAACCTGCTTAAGTTTCACTTCATCTCCCACTTCTTCCCCCCAACCCCCTTCACTGTCTCTCCTTCTCTAAAATGTAATGAGGCAGGGTCAAGGAGAAGGCGTCATGGATGGGGTCAACCTTGGGGTCAAGGAAAAGGTGTCATGGAGGGGGTCAACCTTGGGGTCAAGGAGAAGGTGTCATGGGTAGGATCAACTTTGGGGTCAAGGAGAAGGTGTCATGGGTAAGGTCAACCTTGGGGTCAAGGAGAAGGTGTCATGGGTAGGGTCAACTTTGGGATCAAGGAGAAGGTGTCATGGAGGGGGTCAACCTTGGGGTCAGGAAGAAGGTGTCATGGAGGGGGTCAACCTTGGGGTCAGGAAGAAGGTGTCATGGAGGGGGTAAACCTTGGCAGCATTTAGAGGGTGCTGTGTCTCTAGTACAAATAACATGGGAGAATTTAGTGAGTCTAATACTCCTATTTTACAATGAGATGCTGAAGCTCAGGCAGTTCAAATGTCATTGCCATGACCATTCTGACGGAGAGAAGGAGGCGGGTCCATGGTCTTCTATCCCAGCTCACTCCCTACTGATCGGACACATCTCAAGGTCCACCATAGAGCTTCAGACAAATAGAAGCCCGTAAGCCCTGACCCGTTTGGCTCAGTGGATAGAGCGTAGGCCTGTGGACTGAAGGGTCCCACGTTTGATTCCAGTCAAGGGCATGTACCTTGGTTGCGGGCACATCCCCAGTGGGGGGTGTGCAGGAGGCAGCTGATCGATGTTTCTCTCTCATCGATGTTTCTAACTCTCTATCCCTCTCCCTTCCTCTCTGTAAAAAAAAAAATCAATAAAATATATATATTAAAAAAAGTCAGTAATACTTTAAGTGTATAAAGACAGCATCTGGAGTTCTAACAAAGACCGAGGTTGATTTGCCTCTGCACATCTGTATTTTATGTCTCAGCACCTCACAGAGTAGCACACAGGAGGATTCCTTGTTCTGTATGCTAAGAACTGCTCCAGCTTTCACACACAAAGTTAATTGGTCAGTGTTTTGTTCCAGGGCTTTCACAGTATGACTGTTCCCACTTCACAGCTTTGCTACCTGGGGTTCAATAATAACAGTCACAAGTGCTCCCCATGATGTCGCTGACTTATCTGCACGATCCCAAAGCTGTTCTCAGAGAAAGGAGTTTAGTTATTATACAGCCAAGAAATGGGCAGCTGAGCCTTTAAACCAAATCTCAAGCCATGAATGGTGTCATCGAGTGTCACCGAAAGAGGTTAATTATTAGACACCGGGGATGGATACAGCTTTAGGACGTTGTGTTAGCTTTGAAGTATTCCATAGGCCTTTTATTCACAGGTACTAAGGTACCTAGCTGTAGAAGGCAGAATAGAAAAGGTGTTTTCACTTTCAGTTTTTTTTCAGGATTTTAGATTGAGAAAAACGTAACCAGAAATTAACTACTAAGTGGAGGGCTAAATTAGGCTTTCACGTGTTGACTATGTTCTCTGCGCCCATGACCCCCCCCCCCCCCCCCGCTGGCTTTGCACACACAGATTTGCATTAGACAGAGGCCTTGTGATGTGCAGAAGGAAGGGGACCACAGCTGCCACCCCCACGGCCCACCACTTCGTGACTTGGCCCAGGTCCTGCAGCGAAGCACAGCTCCAGGTTTTCTAGCTAATACAGAGAAAAGCATTCTTCCTGCCCCTCTTCTACTTGCTGCAAAACGAACACAGAGCAAGCCAAGCGCGCATTCTTTCCAGCCCGTGGTCACTCATATTAACATTCCAAGCCTCGCTGGTGTGGCTCAGCCGACCGATGACCCAGGAGGTCACAGTTCGATTTCTGGTCAGGGCACATGCCTAGGTTTCAGGCTTGATCCCCAGTAGGGGGTGTGCAGGAAGCAGCTGATCAATGATTTTCTCTCATAATTGATGTTTCTATCTATCTCACCCCCTCCCTTCCTCTCTGAAATCAATAAAAATATATATTTTTTAAAAATTCCAAGAACACTGCTTAATAGGACTTCACGGGTGGAGAGATGGTGCTCTCCATGATCTATGCAAACCTGAGAGCCATCGTTTTAATCCTGCCAGCTCCAGATCAATCGGCGCATCCATCGCGTAGGCACTAAAGAGTAAATACACGACTCGAGTGGGTTCTTTTTCAGGTTGCGAGTGTGAGCGGGTGTGTGCATGTGTCTGTGTGTGGCAGTGTTTGTTTTGTTTCCAAGGTCTCTATCCCAGGCGGCTCTAACAAACAGCCATCTAATGACCAGAGCTGGGCTGGTTCCAGCCAGATCAATACTGCACACAGCTCTCAGTCCGCACTTCCTGACGTTTGCTCTTAGGCAATGCGGTGGGGCAGCTGCTGTGTTTGCAGGCAGGACTGGCTCTGGGAAAACCAGTGCAGCCGGCTCAATGCTGCTGTAAAATTCCTTCGGAGGCCCCGTGCTTCCCATCACAGGCCCCGGGTCCCACTGCCTTCTGTGCTGCTGCAACCATCATCGCCGAGGCCTGTGGGGCTTTCCTCACTTACCATTACCAAGGGCCCCAGAGAGAGTCGGCATTTCCTGCCCTGCCTCACCCATGCCTTCCCCTAGGGACCTGGGCCTCACAGGCTAATCGATTTGATCAAGCAAATAGAACAGACGTATTAATGGCTGGGGGTGACCGAATGCACCTTCTCGTGTAATTCGTGCGTTTTACAGAATGCTTGTCGCTTTGAGAAGTGAGAAAAGTGAGCTACCAAATGCGGTTCTGGACATGGAAGAGTGCATTGTCCGCAGGGAGACTGAACCTTGTCACATCAGACCAGGTGGGTGTCCTCACACCAGCCAGGTGACAGGCATCCCGGAGGGGTCAGCACCTTAGCTTGACCCCAAGGCCACAGAGCACAGTCTTACATTAAGCTGGCTTTCTGACAGATGTCCATTGTTCCCCACAAAGGGGAGGAATGATAGTCCTGGCCGGGTGGCTCAATTGGTTGGAGCCGGGGTCGGCAAACTGCGGCTCGCGAGCCACATGCGGCTCTTTGGCCCCTTGAGTGTGGCTCTTCCACAAAATACCATGGCCTGGGCGAGTCTATTTTGAAGAAGTGGCATTAGAAGAAGTTTAAGTTTAAAAAATTTGGCTCTCCAAAGAAATTTCAATCGTTGTACTGTTGATATTTGGCTCTGTTGACTAATGAGTTTGCCGACCACTGGGTTGGAGCATCATCCCATACACCGAAAGGTTGCGGGTTCAATTTCCGGTCAGGGCACATACCTAGGTTGTAGGTTCGATATGTGATGGGAGTGCATACAGGAGGCCACTGATCAATGTTTCTCTCTCTCTCTCTCTCTCTCTCAAAATCAATAAGAAAAAGAGAGAGGAATGAAAGAGGCAGACGAAGAGGCACAAATCTCTCCCCACTGAGAGAACACGGTCTTGCAGCTCCACCTCTGCTGTACACAGTCAGAGGCGTCATCTTCATATGTGCACACAAATCTTCGCCAGATGTTTGCAGGAAATGAAGGGAAAGCGGTGAACATGCCAAACGTAAGTTGTGGGAGACAGGTCCAAATAAGCCATGCCGGACCTCAGAGTATCCCTGCGCCTGGCTCACCAGGCTGCTTCCCCTGCTCGGGGAGGGTGTCCCGCAGGCAGGGCAGACCTCCCGGCCCAGGCCGTTTCCAGGGCACTGGGCAAGGATCAGAGAGCTCTGTTTGGAGGGAAAAGATCTCCATTGTCGAGAAAATGAAGAGGCACAGAACTAAAACTGAAAAGAAGAGAATGAAGAAGTACCATTCTTTCCACAAATCTAGTTCAAGCCGCTTAGGGAGAATGCTACTGGGAATGTCAAAATATTTATACGTTCGAGTTCCTTTTACTTGTCTAGAAAAACGCGTGCAAGTTTCAGATGTTTTATCTCAGTCATTCAGCAACAGTCACTCTAATGTGACAGAGGCAGGCCCGCCCACATGCATATCCTGCAGCCTAGAGATGAGGACCCAGGAATATTAATTAATCCAGGCCTCACACGTCTGAGGCCACTGTGCAGAGGATGGCTGGCTTTATCATGGGGACCAGAGGCGGGAGGTTGACCAGAAGTATAAAGAAGACAGTTTTCACTTTTGAGGAGCCAGAATCCTGCAGGGGGAGGAATGGACATACACAAGGGGTTCTAACACAAGGTGCTGAGTGTCCTGATCAAGGAGGAATATGAGTGGGAGGACGGGAGGCACAGGGAGTCTGTAGGCAAATGACCTGGTAGCTTCAGTGGCCAGCAAGGCTTGAGTGCCATCTCTGGAGAAGCATTACATGACGGCCCTCGGTCACTGAACGGCCTTCAGTTTAATTTGAACTTCACACAGGCGTCCTCAAACTACGGCCCACGGGCCACATGCAGCCCGCCGAGGACATTTATCCGGCCCGCTGGGTGCCGCTGCCTGTCCTGCTTAGCAGCCGACGCGTCCCGGGCCCACAGTGAGCATAGGAATTTGTTCATAGTTTTTTTTTTAAAACTATAGTCCGGCCCTCCAACGGTCTGAGGGACAGTGAACTGGCCCCCTGTTTAAAAAGTTTGAGGACTCCTGGTAGAGTGTTGACCTACAGATTAAAGGGTCCTGGGTTCCATTCAAGGGTACATATCTTGGCAGTAGGCTCCTCCTGGGCCTGGACCCTGGTCAGGGCTCCTGCAGGAGGCAATCAATCAGTGTGTTTCTCTCACATCGATGTTTCTCTCTGTCTTTCCCTCTCTCTCCCACTCTCCCTAAAAATCAATGGAAACATATCCTCGGGTGAGGATGAACAAAACAACAGCAACAACAACAAAGGTACCCAAGATATTGTGGGGGTGAGGCAGGAATGTTATACATTCAATACATGTTAATTATTATAGCTATTTTTACACTCACTTCTCAGCTGAAAATTTATTCACTTCTGCCCTCCAGGATCATAAAGCCGCTGTCCAAGGTACTATGCTCCCAGAATTCACTAGAGCTCTTTATTCAATTACTTAGGTCAATAAAACATGCTACGGTGGTATAACATACCTGCTTAATATGTTGCTCCCCAAATAAATTTTCATTTTTATAGGAGTCTTTGACATCTGAATGTCTAAAGTGTGGTTTGGTGCCCCCTCAAATTACACCATGTGCCACTGAAAGATTCACTTTTTTTGATGCCTCCCCAAGAAAGACTCCTCCTGGCCTTGAGTTTCTCCCCTCTTCCTGTACAGACTGTTAGGTTTGATCAAATAATTGAATTGATACCCCTCCCCTGGGAACTGAGCTTTAGGCCACTTCTCAACAGACATTCCCTTTCGCTTAGACCACACTCCACTTGCTAAGACCACATTCCACTTGCTAAGACCACATTCCACTTGCTAAGACCACATTCCACTTGTGAAGACCATTATCTCTCCCCTCTGGACCTTCCCAGAATTCAGACCTGCACAGAGAATTCTCTGCCCAGAAAACGCCCACCTAGAGTCTTTTAAAAACCTCTGACTCCCCATCTCTGGGTGCCGGTGCCATTTTGGGGCTCAACTCATCTGGTCTTCTAATGACGATCTAATACATGTATAATCCCTCACCACTTGGGCCTCGTGCATCCCTCCCTCAGCAACCCTAACACAGACCACGTCTTATGTATCATCGGATTAGAACCTGGGGATTCTCATTGCCATTTCTGGTACAGATCCTTCCAGGCATTTTAAGATCTCATTATAACAGGTGCAACCAACTGCGTGAAGCAAACACACCCTTGACTTGGATTCTGCTTGTTTAAGCTAAATCACAATGTCATTTTAACAGACTGGACTGTAAGGAGTTGAAGTTCTGTTGCCAAGAATCAATTATTTGCAGCGAGCAAAAGCCAGCCGATTTTATGCAGAATGAGTCATGCGAGGAGATTTTACATTTTTAGTGCAAACTGGCTCAGCTAAGATGTAATATTGTTGCTTCATCAGAAATGAAGCAGCCAATTTAGTGGGCTGTTTTTAGGGATCGAAGAGGGTACAAACCAAATATTTATCTGAAATCCCCCAAATTTCACCATGAAGTAGGGATTCCATGTGCTTCTTTAATTTGGGATTAAGTTATTATTTTCTACAAACACTTATTTTTACTTGCCACTCTATTTCCTTTATAGTTTTTCTAATTAGTCATCACTTCTGGTGTAGTGAGCAATAGTGTCTGAGACTAAAGAATAAAAATTATAGCCCCAAACATTAGGTATTTCTTCTCAGTTCATGACTTCAACCGCTTAATAAGTTGGGAGACTTCCTTGTCCTTTGTTTTAATTAATTTTCTAGATTTACATACCAAAAAATCCATACAACATGACTTTTAAACTTATTAAGTCATAAATTATTTTAGAAAAAGATGAAGACTATGATCTACTTCCTAGGAAATTCTCTCACATGACATTATACAAATCTGCACATTCGCACACAACTTTGCATAGACTCTGAGGAGATTCTTCACTCTCTATGAAGCTCGGCTAGACTTTCTAGGCACCTGGCTCTGAGATCCAGAACCTTTGCCATGAATCTTCTCTGAGAGATCCTAGGGTCTGTTGGGTTTTTGGTTTCAGACCTAGAATAGTGACGCGACAGGTTTCAAATAAATACATATTTATCTGAGATATGTATATATTTTTTCACATTTTTTTTTATTGATCTCAGAGAGGAAGGGAGAGAGAGAAACATCAATGATGAGAGAGAATTATTGATCGCCTGCCTCTTGCACGCCCCACACTGGGGATGGAGCCTGCAACCCAGGCATGTGCCCTGACCTGGAATGGAACTGTGACCTCCTGGTTCACAGGTTGACACTCAACCATTGAGCCATGCCGGCCAGGCAGTTTGGGGCTGTTTAACTCAACACTGGGGGAAAAAAGCACCTTCCTTTTTCATTTCTTTTTAAGCTCACTTGATGGAAAGTTAGACAAAAGAACAAGCTTTTGCTAGGGTCGCCAAAGGAGGAACATATGTGGCCAAAAGGGGTAAAGAATTATAAATTTACCACAGGCCGGGTGCACAACATTCATGCACTGGGGGAGGGGGTCCCCTCAGCCCGGGACCCCTCGGGGAATGTCCATCTGCCAGCTTAGTCCCACTGCTCCTTAGCTCTGCCTCAGAGGTGGGAGAGGCTCCTGTCACCACAGCTGCACTCACCAGCTGTGAGCCTGGCTTGTGGCTGAGTGGCACTCCCCCTGTGGGAGCACATTGACCACCAGGGCGCAGCTCCTGCATTGAGCATCTGCCCCCTGGTGGTCAGTGTGCAACATAGTGACCAGTCTCTCTGCTGTTTGGTCGATTTCCATATTAGCCTTTTATTATATAGGATTGTTACATCTGCTAGCAGAAGGGCCAAAATGCATGGGGCGGGGGCAGAGTAGGGGGAGTGGGATATTGATGTCTCCTGTAAAGATTAGTCAGAGTAACCATTGGGCCAGGTATAGGTGGGGCAGGTGTAGTCCACTGGCAACCGAAGGCCATTGATCATGAGACCTATAATGAGAATAACAGGGAAATCGCCAGGAGGGTCAAGAGCCCCAAGCAGGGCATAATGGAGTGCAAGAATATGCCTAACAGCTTTTACTGTCACTTAAAAAAAAAAAAAAAAAAAAAAAAAACCACAACAGCCCTAGCCAGTTTGGCTCAGTGGATAGAGCATCAGTCTGCAGACCAAAGGGTCTGAGGTTCGATTCTGGTCAAGAGCACCTACCTCGGTGGCGGGCTCCTCCCGGGCCTGGGCCCTGGTCGGGGCTCAGGAGCAACCAATCGATGTGTTTCTCTCACATCAATGTTTCTCTCTGTCTTTCCCTCTCACTTCCACTCTCTCTAAAAATCAATGGAAAAATGTCTTTGGGTGAGGATCAACAACAACAACAATAGAAACCCCCACAACATTCCATTACCCAGGAGATGTCTGTTCAGAAAAGTGAAATGCCCTTACTCTCAATTCTTTAATTTTTCCAAAGTCGACTGTGAACTGGGAGCCAGGATAGTTGTGAGAGTGACTGAGAGATGCTGCCCACCTGCGAAGGTGGCCCCCAAAGTTGCCTGAAGAAAACTTAGAAAGAGAGGCAGACACCCAATCATCTCCAATTATATACAGCTCTCATCTGGCCCCATGGAGCTGGTTCTTTGATGCTGTTGTTAATATTTAATGACTTGAGATTTCCTTAAGTGGCCCTGGCGAAGGGATGTAATTGGGACTGATTTTTCATGGCCATCGCTCGCTGTGGAAGAGAGGCACCAGATCCAGCCTGTGTTTTGATGTTGGGCTGATCTGCGTTCAAGTTCCATCCTGCTGTTTGCAAGCTGTGTGACTTAGGGCGCATTACTTAACACCTGAGCCTCAATTTCTCATCTGCAAAATTGCACTTATTAAGATAATGAATATAAATAAGCTGGGCACAATGGCTGGCACCTATGGCGTTCAGTGACAGGCATTACTATGGGAGGACTTGAATCTTTTGGCCCAATTATAGATGAGATCTGTGGATGGATGGACCTAGGTTGCTAAAATCCTTGAATTTAGAAACCAGAAATCCTGCCAATCCTTCTATGCCCAAGTACATGCCATTTGTACCCAAGGAACTCAAACTTAGTGTCACCTAAGCCATTTTTACACCTGAATAAATAGATAATGGAACAGAGAGAGATTCTTCATTATAGGGCAATACAATCTTTATTACATAGCGATTTTCCACTTGAGGAGCTTATGATGGAGCTGTCCGGGCTTACTCTTCACTGTCTTGGTGGAAGGGAGGGGTTAAGTATCCAGTGAATTGAACCCAAAGGAATGATACATCTCATGGCCAATTAGTATCTCCTGAGCACCCCACGGTTTGATTTACATATGAAAAGTGAACTGGGATCATCATTAAGATAACTTTAATCACAGAATTTCTTTGGCTCAATTAAGATAGCATTTTTGTACCTGTGATTAATCTACTCGTGAAAGAAAATGAGAGCAATCTTCACACGCCTCCCCTAATTTAATCAGTGTCTTCAAAATACTCTTTTAGTTGCTTTGAAAATCCTGGCTTGATGGTGAAAGGGCACTAGAGGTTCAGTAATGAATGTTTAGATAGTTGTTATTATAGTTTCTCACACACACACACGCACATACACACACACAGGTGCTGTTCATGATCAGAAAGAACAACTAACATGCTTACAATTCAAGGTCCTGTTTATACATGTGATATCAGGGCAAATCATTTTGTCTGTTTTCACTGAAAGTAAGTGATATTGTCTTTGGACTTTTCCCAATCATGCTTTTATAGTTAAACCCCAATAGTAAGTAACACGTAGAGACACTGACAACAGTAATTGAGGTAACAGGTATGCTTGCCTTCTAGGATAAAATTCGGTCAAGCTGGTAGAACTATCTTCCTTCATTTTGTGAGGATAAAGACAAGTTAAAAATAAGGAAATGGACACCCCCATGTTATTCGTAAAGCATTTATCTTAGAAAGCTTGTCCTGGTAAGTATTTTTCTCTTCTTCTCGAAATGTATATAAATCCTTTTGAAGACCAGGTAAGCCTTTTGTCAGCTCTCAGACCCCCAAATGCCTTTCTCAGGAGACTGGGAGCCATCACTTCGGGATGTGAACAGCAGAGGAGCCAGGACCCTTACCCCAGTTTCAGGGAGTGGAAATGAGAAGTTCGCTTTCTCCTCTGCATACCAGTAAAGCCAGTTAGATGACACAGATGGCCAGCCAACTACCAGGTCAAGTTAAGATGGACTGTGTGGGACAGACGGTGTGGTCAAGTCCTCATACTTGAGGACTAGTTATTATTTCTTGAAAACATGTATGTGCCTGGTCGGTGTCGCTCAGTGGTTGAACATTAACCTATGAACCAGGAGGTCACGGTTCAATTCCTGGTCAGGGCACATGCCTGGGTTGCGGGCTCGATCCCTCAGTATGGGGCGTGCAGGAGGCAGCTGATCAATGATTCTCTCTCATCATTGATGTTTCTCTCTCTCTCTCTCTCTCTCTCTCTTCCTCTCTGAAATCAATAAAAATATATTTTTAAAATAAGAAAACCACGTATGTAACGGGCTGTGTCTGCTTGGGTGAGATTGCATTCTACCTTTGGGGAGAGTGGCCCTCTCGGTGGACTGCCTGTGATGAGCATCAAGTGCGAGTAGGACTGTTGCTGTTAGAATAGAGCATCTCAGTGTAGCATTAGGTCCTCTGAAACCTGCTCCCTTTGTCATAACAATAATGTCGGAGGGGACGGCTGCTCCCACAGGGTTACTCCTGCATGCGGAGACAAGGGCAGAGCTCCCTGCACATCCGAGGGGCACCTGAAGCTCGAAAGACAAATACTCCCTCAGGTTTGGAGGCTGTTTGTTACCACAGCACAAAGCCGGTTATCCTAACGGATACCAGGAGAACCCACCAACCCAGCATAAGGTTGTGGATCTGGAAATAACATTCCGGCAGGTGTACAGGCGGATAAACACAGGCGCTGCCTCTATTATCATCAGGGCCATTAATTCAAATAAGTGGAAAAAACACTCCTGGGTTTTATATCTCCAGTTTCCAACCTGGAATTTCAAAGTCACTCAGGGTGTCTCCTGAGTTTTGTCTGTCATTGTTTTCTTACCAAATAAACACTGGGGGTGATTTGGGGAGTTAATGAATCTCGGCCGGATTCCTGTAACATCTTGAACTTTAATTGCATTCCCATGATTTAGTGGTGTTTTGAAGGGCGGATTTGAGCCTATGTGTCATATAAAGCATTACCAAGTCAGACTATGTTCGCACCAAAATGCTTAATTTGGTAAATAACTGAGAAATATTCATTGAGAGCAGCGCTTCAAAATTTCATAAGAAAACACTGATCTTTTTCATGCTTTTCAATTTATTTGCCTACGAAGTCAAACACACATTGCACGTGTTGCGTCTGGAATTCCAGTTCTGGAAATTTCATTTCACTTCACAAATTTGTGTTTGCAAGGTCAGAATACAAGAAGCAGCCTTATTTTCCATACAAACACAATTTCGGTAAAATGTACTCTGTGTAATAGGGTTACGCACTCCATAAAGTCCACCATCCATAGGATAGATAATTTAGGAAACGTATTACTCCGTTGCATTTAAATGTGATTTTTCTGTTAATAAAAACTTTCTTTTAAATGTTTAATAAAATCATACTTAGACCTAATTAGAAATATATATATAAATATGCAAATTAGGCTGGGACTCCATAACGGGTCACGACCAGACAGGAGGAGGCTACGCGTGCAGGTGAGGCCTGGAGTGGAGATGGAGACAGAGACCGGGGGGCCTGCGAGCCACTGAGCCCCAGCTTGGGCTGGCCCCCCAGAGCAGGAGCAGACATGGACAGGGACAGAGGGCCTGGCCCGCAGCCTCTGTGGCCGAGCGCAGGCCCAGAGAGGAGACGGCAGGCCCGCCTCCCGTGGAAGCAGCACGGGTCCCTCCCGCCTCCCATGGAATCAGAATTGGAGCAGGTCCCTCCTGGCTCCCGTGGAAGCTGCGCGGCTCCCTCCCAGCTCCCGTGGGCGCCAGTGGCTCACTTCTACCTCCCATGGAAGCCGCATTGCTCCCGTGGAAGCAGTGCGACTCCGGCTGGCGCGCGGCGGTTCCCACCGGCTCCCGCGGAAGCGATGGGCAGCCTACTGTACGCAATATCGTGCAATGGGCTACTAGTATTTAATAAAACAATTCACACCAAATTTTAAAGATAATACAGTTAATAAAAGTAGATAAGTAACCGCCCTAACCAGTTTGGCTCAGTGGATAGAGCGTCGGCCTGTGGACTGAAGGGTCCCAGGTTCTATTCCAGTCAAGGGCATGTACATTGGTTGCGGGCACAGCCCCAGTGGGGGTTGTGCAGGAGGCAGCTGATCGATGTCTCTCTCTCATCGATGTTTCTAACTCTCTATCCCTCTCCCTTCCTCTCTGTAAAAAATCAATAAAATATATAAAAAAAAGTAGATAAGTAACCGTTTAGTATATATATATATATATATATATAGATATAGATATAGATATAGATATAGATATAGATATAGATATAGATATAGATATAGATATAGATATAGATATATTTTTCTAAACATGAAGATTTACCATTCCTAATTCTCTATCTTAAAAGTAGAATATTTGTAAAACTTGTCCATAGCTCATGCTTTTCTGTGCAAGAGCTCTTGTGGGCAGTATCTTGTAACATGTCCTCTCTTTCTAGAAGATTCCAAGACTACCCCCTGACTCCAATAAAATGTTGCTTTTAAAGCACATTGAATCATTACTTTGGATAATCTTTGACCACCTGGATAGCCCTGCTCTTCTAGAAAGAGCAAGGATAACTTCCTTCAGGGTGATGCTCCTGATGTTTCTGGATCTCAAGCCAATTTGGATCCTGCTGGTTGGAGTCACGGAGTCACCTCCACAGCCCTTGTTTCCCAGATAAGGGCTCAGAGGGCCCTCTTGTTGGAACAGACAACCCTCTAAGGCCCAGATGGGTGTCAGATGAAGTTCCATACCCTCTGTGGCAAAAAAGGGCACAGGGTTTCCCACTGCCATTGCTTTCGGCAGAGGGGCTCAGAGCCTGTGAAGGTGTGATGGCCAAGCTAAGTGTCAGCCCTGGTATTCCACCCTTAGCCTCTTTCTAAGCCATATAAGTAACACTGACTTTCGTTGCAAATGACCAAGCTTCTTTTACCAAGTTGGACACAGAGGTACATATTAGAAAAAAAGTTGTATGTGGGGTGGAGAAAGGTGGGACCTCTCTTAACGGGGTGGGTAGGTGGTCCATTGATTGGTAGCTTATATGCCACAAAGCTTTCTTGGGGTCCAATCTGCTGGTCTGGGGGGATGGCCAAACTGGTTCAGAGCTGTTTCTAGTAGGAACCCCACCAGCTAAAGGTCATTAGTAGAAGGTCTGCTTCAGGTTGTTGAAAGACAAAGATTTTATGACCCTAAATGTCCAGAAGTTTGGAACAGGCTATGCTTGAGCCACACAGGTGAATGGACTCAGTAATCCATTCTGTCAATCACTGAATTCCCTTTCAGAAACCCCCAGGCACTCGTAGCTTTAAACATTTTCTGCAAAAGGGGGTATGGAAAATAAAGGAATGCGTCTGCTCCCCATAACAGTCTGTGGCTACATTTCCAATCACTGATTTCCCTGACAGCTTTTAAATTGCTTCAGGTTCTCCTCTTCCATTTACTCCTAGCTGATAGATGTTTACTGATTAAGTAGTGTTGCCTATAATTTGTCTTTAGTGTCCCAAAGCTAAAAGAAAAACAGATTCTGGAGCCTCTCATCACTGATTCAGCAATGTGGACAAGTCATTAAAACAACCTGAGCTTTAGTATTCTCAACTATAAAATGGAGGTACCAGGGCTGTTGGTCCAGTGCCATTCAATAACCCTATCGAATACCTTTCAACAGAACGTAACGATATCTTAGCAAGAATGTAGAAAATAGTTCCTTTGCAGAACAAAAAGTAATTTTAGCCAGGCCAGTGTGGTTCAGTGGTTGAGCATCAACCCATGAACCCGGAGGTCAGGGCACATGCCCGGGTTTCGGGCTCGATCCCCAGTAGGGGGCAGGCAGGAGGCAGCCAATAGATGATTCTCTCTCACCACTGATGTTTCTATTGCTCTCTCATTCTCCCTCCCTCTCTCTGAAATCAACCAAAGCATATTTTTTAAAAAGTAATGTTATAAAAGGTATTATAGGCACAAGTTAGCCAAATTTTTTGACCTGCCAGAAATTAGCATTTGAGTCATTTATGTATTTACTAGCAAATATTAAACAAGTGTCCACCATGTACCAGACCATGTGTAAGCTGAATATGGAGACAAGTTGTACAAGGCAAGTTCGCTCTCATAAAAGAAAAGGATTTTTAAAATGCATGAAACAAGGTAATCAAAGGCTCTATGTGAGAATCCTTTTGATTCAGAAAGTTGGGAACAGATAGAATACTTAGGTCAGAACACTAAGCTATCCAAGTTTATCCCAAATACAGACACTGATGGATCAATTCTTCTTAAACCTACAGTGTGGGTGGGCAACAGCAGCCACAGCTGCTGTGCCTAATTGCATTTCAAAATCCAGCACCTGAGGCCACATTAAAATTATCCTTCCCGAAGTTACTGCAGGGAATATGAACTTTGGTAGATAATTTACAATATAATTTTTTCAATCACTTCATCACAGGGAAGATTCAGTTTCCAGCAAATGAAGTAATCTTATTTAAAATGATATGTGAGTGGGTTGTGGAATCATTCCCCATCTAAATAAACATACTTTTGCTTTGTGAGCTATCCTAGAAAGAAAGCTTGAGTATTTGATTTTGGGAAGAATCACACTAAATAAATATCCCATCAAAACGGAAATTGAGCCCTAACCGGTTAGGCTCAGTGGATAGAGCGTTGGCCTGCGGACTCAGGGGTCCCAGGTTCGATTCTGGCCAAGGGCATGTACCTTGGTTGCGGGCACATCCCCAGTGGGGGGTGTGCAGGAGACAGCTGATTGATGTTTCTCTCTCATTGATGTGTCTAACTCTCTCTCCCTCTCCCTTCCTCTCTGAAAAAAATCAATAAAATATATTTTTTAAAAAACCAGAAATTGATGTTGTCTTAAAAATTAAGCTTCAGTAAGTGATTTTAGTTCCAAATAAGCTCAGTCTGTGATATACACACACACAGAAGTACAAGTGGCCCATGTGCAGTAAGGTGTTGGTTCATGTCTACGTTGTGTCCATGAATGGTGTCCAGACACATTTGATGATCTGCGAGGCACACAGCCAGAGTTATTTTGCACTAAAGAACTTTTTAAAAAAATATATTTTATTGATTTTTTACAGAGAGGAAGAGAGAGGGATAGAGAGTTAGAAACATCGATGAGAGAGAAACATCGATCAGCTGCCTCCTGCACACTTCCTACTGGGGATGTGCCTGCAACCAAGGTACGTCCCCTTGACCGGAATCGAACCTGGGACCCTTCAGTCCGCAGGCCGACACTCTATCCACTGAGCCAAACCAGTTTCGGCTGCACTAAAGAACTTTTAAGAGTCCTTAAAAAAAAAAAATCCTCAAGAGCCCAGCCAGTGCAGCTCAGTGATTCAGTGTTGACCTATGAACCAAGAGGTCACGGTTCGATTCCTGGTCAGGGCACATGCCTAGGTTGTGGTCTTGAGTGCAGGAGGCAACCAGTCAATGATTCTCTCTCATCATTGATGTTTCTATCTCTCTCTCTCCCTCTCCCTTCCACTCTGAAATCATTAAGTATCTATACATATAAAAAAAGCCCAGCAACTGGAATGCCAGAATGACTGGAATGATGAGAATGACCGGTCACTATGATGCACATTGTGGCAGCCAACTGCCCTGAGCCCCAGTCAGTGCCCACAACCTCCTGCGGCCCCTCCCACCCTGATTGGGGGCGGGGCCTGCCGGCCAACTGCCCATGGCCCCTCCCCCCCGCTGGCCCATGCAGGACCCCACCTGTGCATGAATTTGTGCACCGGGCCTCTAGTATATATATATTTAAGGAAGAGTAGTACTACTGTAGCTGCACCACGTGCCGGCTCTATTCTAAGCACCTTCTATGTATTAGCTCACGAAAACTCCTCCAGGTGGGTACTATCATAATCCCATTTACTGATGGGAAGCTGAGTTTCAGAAAGATTAAGTAATTTTCATGAAATCACACAGCTAATAAGGATTGGGACCAAGATCTAACTATCTGACCCCCCCATTTCTTTCCCAATGCCCCATTCCCAGGCCAGCTAGTGCCTGGGTGGTGTATGCTATGATAGCATTTGTTATCCACCTCTGACAATTCTTTTCTTGAGGACATTCACCCCAAAGGATACACGGGGGTGGCCAAAACCCATGGATCACATAGGCTACCTTCCTCCAGTGTCCGTTTTACTTGAAGATTTGGGAAACTTAAAAAAAAATCTCTTAAATATTTTTTAAACATATTTTATTGATTTTTACAGAGAGGAAGGGAGAGGGATAGAGAGTTAGAAACATCGATGAGAGAGAAACATTGATCATCTGCCTCCTGCACACCTAGTGGGGATGTGCTTGCAACCAAGGTACACGCCCTTGACTGGAATTGAACCTGGGACCCCTCAGTCCACAGGCCAACACTGTATCCACTGAGCCAAACCGGTTAGGACTCTTAAATATTTTTGATGCACCTGAACTCAAATACATATGAGTAGAATTCCACTTTCTCCTCAAAGGTGTATCCCTATTTGCTTTTGTGTGAAGGTGAGTGCAGGAGACTGCAAAGATGACTATAAACTCTATCCACATCCTTGCATGTGACCTTGTTTCTCTTCCCATGAAGAGGTAGCATCTTCTCTCATCCCTTTGAGTCTGGGAGGATCCTAATATTTGGAAAATGGGATGCTGACGAGGTTTTCAAAAGCACTCTGCAATGGGCTTGCTGCTCTTAGAACACCACTACCCTGTGAAGAAGCCCGGACTAGCCTGGTGGAGAATGACAGGCCACGGAAGAATGTGAAGAACTGAGGCACCCCAGCTGTCGGTCAACCAACCCCCCAAAATCTGTCCGCTCACTAGGACACATGAGTGGGCCCCAGAATAGATCAGCCTCATCCACATAAAAATTGTCCCGCTGGACCCAACCCCAAATTGCCAGTCCCCAGAACTGTGAGCTACATCCATGATCGTGGTTTTAAACCTCTACATTTGGGAGTGATCTGTCGCACCGGGAAAATTAACTGATACAGTGAGTAAGAGAGGGAAGGGAAAAGCCCAAGAAGTAAGCCATTCTTATTGGTTAGAAATGACTAGAAATTCCAGTGTGATTGTTTGCCCCACCTGTGCTCCACATTCTCAAACATCCTGAGTAACGGTTACATGAAACCATCGCTATTGTGGAGAATTTAAAGATAATCTTGAGAAAGTTAGCAATGAAAATGAAGCAAGTCTTGACCAGGAACAACAACAAAACACAATGGAACAAGCACATTTGAAATTATTTGAGACTTTCTTTGAAGTCAGTTTCAGACACACTTTGCAGAACAAGTACAGTTGGCCCTTGAACAACGTGGGTTTGAACTGCACGGGTCCACTTATACGCAGATTGTTTCCAATAGATACTGTAAATGTATTTCCTCATCCTATGATTGTCTTAATATCATTTTTTCCTCAAGCTTATTTTATTGTAAGAGTACACTATCCTATATAATAAAAGCGTAATATGCTAAGTGTCCAACTGATCAGTCGACCGTTTGGTTGACCACTTGACCAGTAGCTATGACGTGCACTGACCACCACAGGGCAGATGCTTCGACTGGTAGGTTAGCCTGCTGCTGGGGTCTGGCTGATTGGGACTGAGCGAGAGTGCCAGAAATGCCCTCCTGAAGTCCCTCCTCAGCCAGCTGGCCACCATCAGCAAGACAGCCTGATTGGCCCAAATCGCCAGCTAGGCAGAGGGACCCTACCCATGCACAAATTTGTGCACCGGGCCTCTAGTATATACATATAACACACAAAATATGTGTTACTAAACTGCTTACATTACTGGTAAGGCTTTTGGTCAACAGTATGAGTAGTTGAGTTTTTGGGGAGTTAAGCTTTTGGGGAGTCAAAAGTTATAGGTGGATTTTTGACTGGAGGGGTTGGAGGGTGGGGAGGGAGGTCAGTGCCTCTAACCCAGGGGTGGGCAAACTTTTTGACTCGAGGGCCACAATGGGTTCTTAAACTGGACCAGAGGGCCGGAACAAAAGCATGGATGGAGTGTTTGTGTGAACTAATATAAATTCAAAGTAAAGGAGCGGAGGGGAGAGCAAGAGAACCCTCCACTCTTTTGGCTCCGCGGGCCGGATTGAACAGCCAAAGGGGCCAGATCTGGCCTGCGGGCCGTAGTTTGCCCACGGCTGCTCTAATCCCTCTGGGTCAATTGAAATGAAAAAAAAAAGGAACAGAATGGTGAAACTGGAGCTGGCTTAAGCTATTTCAGACTCCAAAAAAGTAGTAATAAGGTGTGAAAGATACTCCTGTACGTTCACATGATCTATTCTGTTGTAATCCACAGACATATACAAAGAGTTGGCCGGAAAGCAAGGTTAGTCGGTTGTTTATACTGCATTTGGACGAGCACAAGGAAGCAATGAGCTGCCTCACTTACTGATTTCTTCGTTCCCTACGTTCATAGAGATGATGTTTATAAAATGATTGTGTATGTTCAATGAGGTGATCAAAATGATGCATTTTATAAAGGAAAAATGTGCACTACATCATCATCTTGTAGACAAGCTGCAATACAGTGGGAAGTGGCTTGCAGCCTGGCCGGTAGCACAGCAGTGACATCTTACGTTAGGCAGCGGGCGCTTTGTGTCCCGGGAACAGGCAGTAAAGGGACGCATTGTCTGCAGGGATTGAGAACCAACCGCAAAGCCTGTAAAAGCAGGCCCGCTTTCGATTAGGACCACGTGTTCCAGCAACTGCGGCTAATTGCAGTGATAACGTACACAGGTGCGGACAGCTCCCCGTGCACCCCCTCTGTGCCCACCTTTGCATGGTGCACGCTGTTACATGCATGATTGTCGCCTGATCTGCAAGGAGGTGCCAGCAGTCTATGCACTGAAGCCTGCATTGTTATGCTTCCCCAGGAGCAAAAACCGTAACAAAGAGGGAAAACCTGAATAAGGCGAATGAGTTCATTGTTAGTCATAAGAATAGAGGATACATCACAAAGGTAGAATGCTCTTAAAAATCCTGAGAAAAGTTGCCATTAATAGACATATCTTGGCCCTGACTGGTTTGGTTCAGTGGATAGAGCGTCAGCCTGCAGATTGAAGGGTCCCAGGTTCGATTCTGGCCAAGGACACATGCTTGGGTTGCAGGCTCGATCCCCAGTGGAAGGCGTGCAGGAGGCAGCTGATCAATGATTCTCTCTCATCATTGATGTTTCTATTTCTCTCTCCTCCCTTCCTTTCTGAAAGCAATAAAAATATATTGAAAAAAATAGACATATCTTGGTGGGCCTAGATTTTCAAAATTTCCTGAAATCAAGACAGAGCAAAAGGATTTCCTCATCTGACATCAGCCCCTCTCAATTTAGTCCTATTTTCTGATAATAATAATTTCAAAGTAACAATATTTTTGTCCATGAGCCAAAAAGATGAATAACATTGTTGATGATGGCAAGTTATTGAAAGCATATAGAAAACTTTAAATTAAAAATGTAAAATAGGCTACAAAATTCCCATGAATTTTAAAGATAAAATGTGAGATAGCAAATAATTTCATTGTTTACGGAGGCGCATTGTAAACGATACGTCCATCCTTTGCTTGTCTGTAGTTCGAGAACATTTTGATGAAAAATCTGAAGCTGTATGTTTTTCAGCATCAAATTTGCGCTGTTGTCTTATAATTTTTTATGAGTATTTCCTTCTTGTATGAATTCCTTCAAGGACATGGACCCAATTGCTTGTCTTTGCATCATCAGCACCTAGCACACAGCCTGATAGATGTCTGTTCCCCTCTAGCCCTTCTAAGGGTTTTAGTCCTGACCCTAACCCCTGCTCAACAGCATCAAAGTCAGCCCGGCTGGTATGGCTCAGTGGTTGAGTGTCGACCTACGGACTAGGAGGCCACGTGTTTGATTCCTGGTTGGGGCACATGCCTGGGTTGTGGGCTCAATCCCCAGTGTGGGGTGTGCAGGAGGTGGCCAATCGATGATTCCCTCTCATCATTGATATTCCTCTCTTTCTTTCCCTCTCTGAAATCAATAAAAAAATATTTTTAAAAAATATCATCATAGTCAGTCATGTTTGGTAACACATGCCTCTGCTCCCTGCTTTAGTGCCCCCTAATATATTTACTGCATGCACATATTTCAAGTATATATTGCCTATATGTACAAATATACATACACACTCCTATACACACATTCATACAGACACATATAAAATTTATCAAAGAATAAAAATTTTATCAGCCCTAAGCCCTTTAGCACAGCTTTTGTATTTTCTTTTTTGTGGTTCTTTTGTGATAGATAATTCTTGATTTCCTTAAAAGGAACTGTATGATAAGGTTATTAGATTTGAGGAGGCATTGTCTGAATTGACACTCCACACACACTCCATGTCCTTTCTGGCATTGTTGCCTGGGAGGCTGGTGCTTGGAAGGTAGAACTACAGTTCCCAGGACCCCTCGGGGCGAGGGTGCAGGATGAGACAAGGTCTGCTCACCTGCTGTGTGAGAGTGAATGGAGGGAAACACGGCATGTGGACATCAGGTCAACTGGCCTGGCTCGTGCTGGAGAAAGTCTGCTGTGGCAGTAACTGCTTCTCCTTTTGGGGGCACAAGCAGAGCAGTTCCAGGGGCTGAAAGTTGTTCTTGGAAGCTCAGCCGACACCCTGCTCCCCAAGGCCTTTTTTAAAAAGTATATTTTATTGATTTTTTACAGAGAGGGAGAGGGATAGAGAGTTAGAAACATCGATCAGCTGCCTCCTGCACATCCCCTACTGGGGATGTGCCCACAACCAAGGTACATGCCCTTGACCGGAATCGAACCTGGGACCCTTGAATCCGAAGGCCACCGCTCTATCCACTGAGCCAAACCAGCTAGGGCATCCCCAAGGCCTTTCAGTGGCTCTGAACCTGTTCGGCTGCAGAGCCCTCCTCTCTGGTTAGACCAGCTAGAGTGGACTTTGTTCTCTGCAATCGAACTATGAACACAACAGTATAGCTGAGTGTGTGTGTTGAGATGAACTCTGCTGTAAAGTCAAATTTATAAAACGCTAATTATAAGAAGCCAGCAACATATCTGGAGATCAGACCTCAAACAACGTCTTCTCAAAAGCGGCTTAGCAGGAAGACAAATGTTCAAAGCCTGCGAGCCGGTGGAGTGACAGTCTAATTTCGCATGCTCTTCGCTCCAGTCTATGAGCTAAAAGCGCATGTTTTCCACGTTCGTTTTTCATTCATGTCAAAAACCTGGTTTCATTTGGGTCATTTGCCCGAAGCAAATTAGAAGAGAATGCGGCTGCTTAAGAAGCGCAGACTCACAGCAAGATGTGTTATCTAACTTTCTGGCAGGGAAGAATGAGCCCGGAAATGAAGAGAAAATAGAAAAACAAAGAAAGCTTAGCAGTCTGGCCCACAGTGTAGGCCAGTGGTCAGCAAACCGTGGCTCGCGAGCCACATGCGGCTCTTTGGCCCCTAGAGTGTGGCTCTTCCACAAAATACCACGGCCTGGGCGAGTCTATTTTGAAGAAGTGGCGTTAGAAGAAGTTTAAGTTTAAAAAATTTGGCTCTCCAAAGAAATTTCAATCGTTGTACTGTTGATATTTGGCTCTGTTGACTAATGAGTTTGCCGACCACTGGTGTAGGCCAAGGGAGACTGATCCGCTGCAGCCTCAAGAGCATCTCCAGCTTACAATACAGCAACTGCTGACCGCACAGAATTACGACACAAATCAAGGGGAACGTTTACATTGTGTTGCCTTTTCTCTCTTTGCTAACAGGGAAGTCTGATGTCTATCACCTTGTGCTCTATCTTCTCAAGAAACTAGCTTTTGCCCTCCCCCCCCCCCAAGTTCAGGTCAAGGCCACTAGGAGGGACCCAGAGACAGAGAGTCTCCTTTGTGAGGGAGCCTCGCCTGCCTTACCCACAGCGGCTGAGCCCAAGCACACGAAGGGGCAAGAGTTGCCGTAGAGACTTCCGTGAGGCCACTGAGCTCTTGGGCAGTGTGACTAGACCACTTTGGTTTTACATTTAACCTGCCACCTTGGCCTTTCCACTGGGGGCCCTGGCACAATGCAGCACAAGAAATACAAGAACAGGAGCAATATGAACAATCTGAACACCTCAAGAAAGAGAGACTGGGCATTATTAAGCCCATTTTATTAGATGATAACAAGCACCATGGGAAAATTAAATGGTAGTAATTGTCAGAGGCAGGTTTTACATTCTTTTTTAAAATATATTTTTATTGATCTCAAAGAGGAAGGGAGAGGGAGATAGAGATGTAAACATCAATGATGAGAGAGAATCATCAATCGGCTGCCTCCTGCACGTCCCCAGGAATTGAACCTTGACCTCCTGGTTCATAGGTCGATACTCACCACTGAGCACCCCGGCCGGCTGGGCCAGGATTTAAATTCGAATCTTCTGACATCTTGTAAAACACTCTTTTCTCTACACTTCCACCCAAACTAAGCATATCTAATACCCAAAGCTTTCTTCTGAGTTGCCCGGAAGCCCAGGTTTACCTTGAATGGAACGCAAATGGCTCTGGAGTTTATGTCCGAGATGCAGACATATTCAAGGTTGCAAAAGATAGTAGAATCAGAAGACTAAAGAACCCTCCTCTCACTGGCAGAAGTATGTCTTAAAACCAACCCAGTACCACCTGGCATGCTGTCAGCCCTCAAGCTCTGAGCCTCCAGAGGCGATGGGATGAGGGAGAAAAAGGCCTTAGGTACTCTCATCACATGGCGAGTGTAGGCTTGTTGCGAAAATCGAAGACTTATCCCTGAGCATTTCCTACAGCCTCATCCCTCTGCCCCACCAGTCTCTCCTCCAATTGCCTCATTTCTCCCAGCACCAGCTCACAGGTCACATTTTTTGGGAAACCTTTTTGCAGACTCAGCTTGGATTAAAGCCCCTTCCTTTGAACGTGAGATGGTCCCTTTGCTTCCCCCGTCACAGCTCTGGTCACCTCCTTCCGTAACTGCACTACCTCTGTCCTCAGCACGGCACTAGAGGTTTCCTGCCTGGCGTGGAGCAATGCCAGAGTCCTCGCTGAGGGAATGATTGGACCCATGAATTGGAATTGCCAGTGGGGTTAAGCCTCCCACTTCTGTGGTAACCAAAGCATTTCAATCTTTTCAAAGCAAATCTGGGATGTTCTCCGAGCCCAGTGTGAGGAGGCTTATTCAGGAATGACAGCTGCGGGCCCAGTTATTTAATTTGGACTCTCGAGGCTCAGTGGAACCCCCTAAAATAACCTTTAGCTCTTCTTCCAAGTCTGAGCAAGCAGAATGTTTTCCCTTGAGTGACAGGAAGCCAAGTCCTCTTTTTGTCCTTCTTCACGTCCCAGCAGGTCAGACCTTGGTAGACCCACGCCAACAGCTGCTAAGCTCCTCACCTCAGCGTCTACGAGAGGCCCAAGCATTTGGAGCCTAAAGCAGGGCTGACTCAGGTGCTGGGCTTGGTTCTTTAAGACCCGCCATCTGGATATTGTCCACCTCGGAGGAAAACGCCGAGCTCAGGAGGTCGGCAGGAGGGAGGCGGCTCCAGGTGCACGACTGAGCATCATCAAGTCGGTACCTGATCCTCATTGGACCACAGCCTCAGTACACAACCAGAAACCATCCACCTGCTGCACATGTCTTAGCAATTAGCTGAGCAGAGACTGCCATTGTTTGGCATCAATCTCCGAGGGGCCACGTGAAAGCTGATAGGAGCCTGCGTAGTAGTCCAAGCTCAAGGTCAAGGTCAGAGAATTCAAAGCAAGCGCCATAGTACTCGTCTCTCCACTACACCCACCAAATGCCACAGATCTGCTCTCCTCCCTGGTGGAAAGTCCTCTCAGCTGTGTTTACTTAAAGATAAATGAATAGTCAGCTGGCATAGCTCAGTGGTTGAGCTTCGACCTATGAACCAGAAAGTCATGGTTTGATTCCCGGTCAGGGCATATGCCCGGGTTGCAGGATCGATCCCCAGTGTGGGGCATGGAGGAGGCAGCTAATCAATGATTCTCTGTCATCATTGATGTTTCTATCTCTCTCTCCCTCTCCCTTCCTATCTGGAATCAATAAAAATATATTTGAAAAAAATAAAATAAAATAAATGAATAAAACAGACTTGTGCACAAAGGTAAGCACCAAACAAGAGCCATAGAAGGAAGGCATTACGGAATGAATGGAAATTTTAAAACAGGACAGATTCCGTTACCTCAAGCCACACATGCAAGGAGTTATTTGCATTTCGTCTTAAATCAATGCATTAATAAATGAGCTTTCACTTTGCAAAAGGAAAGTGTTTGCTTCTTCTGACCCTAATTGCCAAGATTTGTTGGCTCGCATACAACAACTGGATTTTGCCTCAACTGACCTTGTTTCAGATCTTAAATGGTTGGCTGCTGAGTGGATGCAATCTTAATAGCAGCTCCAGCTGACTTGTATTATACCTTGGTTTCTCAAGTTTTGCTGAATATTATCTTTCCTACACCTCTTTGAAGCCAGGAGATAATTATAGATAAAGCTGTGGGGAAGTTAAGTTCAGGGGACTACCGGGCATCCCACTCTGGGTAAGGCCAGGAACTAGACCCGGCTCCTCTCTTCCTCCTGACCCTTGCCTTGCATGGTGTCCACTAGATTGGTGGTTCACAAAGTGGGAGCTGATTTTATTGTATGTTTTTTAAAAAATAGATTTGTATTGCTTTCAGAGAGGAAGGAAAAGGGAGAGAGAGTCACATCAATGATGAGAAAGAATCATAGATTGGCTGCCTTCTGTATGCCCCACACTGGGGATCAATTGAGCCCACAACCTGGGCACGTGCCCTGACTGGGAATCAAACCGTGACCTCCTGGTTCCTAAGGTTGATGCTCAATCACTGAGCCACACTGGCCAGACATGGGAGTTGATTTTAGTTCATCCCCAAACTCTCCCCATTCTCAGCTCATTCTGGGACCCTATCAGTGACTCAGGAACACAAACAGGACATGTTCAGGCCTTCATCTTTGCATTTCCCCCTCTACTTGCTGCTAAAATACTTGCCAGAATGTACTCATTAATGGTTTCACATAATCACGTTACTATATAAGCTTGGCCAATAGGAAAGAAGAAAAAAAGCATGCTAATTAATATACTCTGTACTATAGCCCTGGCAACTCATTGTCTAGGATGCTGCCCTGATTTGTTTATTATGTGATTCATTTCCTCAAAGAAGTAAGAGTTTCTCTCAATGCAAGGGGCAGGGTCCAGTCTAAATCTTCCATATCACCGCCCTGCCGCCTCCCTGCTCCCACGTCCCGGCTTCAACTCAGGGCCATGTACAAAATGCATCTCATTCAAAACCACGTCCCTGGCCAACTTCCCTTTTCCACCTCCCGCTGCTGAGCCAGGCGCACATCTGGTGTGTACACAGGATCTGCAGAGGCATTCTGCCTCTCCTATAGCTTCCAGGCAGCAGTTAAGTCGCTGGGACTGTTATTTATTAACAGGCATCATCATCATTTATTTCGAGATGCCTTTTCTCTCTGTTCAGTAATATGGAGAGGCAGAAAGAATACACGGTAATTATGCTGTATTTAGAGCCTTTTTCTATGCTATCAGATTGTTTTTTTTCCAGGAGCAATACAATGACAGAGTGGGGATAATAGAGCACACTGCTGGTGAGATGAATGAAATCCTCTTTTGGGCAAAAGCTGCAGCTAGAACAACACACACGCAGCTGAAGGGTGGGGATGCGATGGCCTGGCAAACGCTTGCAGGAAAACTCAAGGGTCCGTGCTGTCCCTGTGGGTGACACGCAACCAGCGAGATGAGGAAAGCTGAGTCAAAGGTCACACTCCCAAGAGATGACCCGACAGGTACAGTCAAGGGCAGAGGTTCAGGATTGACTTTTAGCCCAGTTCCCAACCTAAACTGAGCCTTTCTGTGTCTTGCCTAATCATTATAGTAACACATGTGATTATATGTAGTAAGCACATCTGATTATGTGAAACCATTAATGAGCCCTTTATCAAAATCCCACCACTCATCCTTGGAGGCCCAGCAATGACTCCAATTCCTTTCACGAAGCTTCTCAGAGTAGCCAGCCTTCAATAGCATCATCTCCATCTCAACTCACAGCATCTGTCGTTCTTCTTTTTTTTAATTTAAATTCTTTATTGTTTAAAGCAGTGGTCGGCAAACTGCGGCTCGCGAGCCGCATGCGGCTCTTTGGCCCCTTGAGTGTGGCTCTTCCACAAAATACCACGGCCTGGGCAAGTCTATTTTGAAGAAGTGGCGTTAGAAGAAGTTTAAATTTAAAAAATTTGGCTCTCAAAAGAAATTTCAATCGTTGTACTGTTGATATTTGGCTCTGTTGACTAATGAGTTTGCTGACCACTGGTTTAAAGTATTACATAAGTCTCATTTTCCTTTTTTAAATATATTTTTATTGATTTCAGAGAGGAAGGAAGAGGGATAAAGAGATAGAAACATCAATGATGAGAATCACTGATCAGCTGCCTTATGCACGCCCCCTACTGGGGATTGAGTATGCAACCGGGGCACGTGCCCGACTAGGAATCCAACCATGACCTCCTGGTTCCTAGGTCAATGGTCAACCATTGAGCCACAACCGGCTGGGCTATCTGTCATTTTTAATTACACATTTGATTCCTCCCTCAATGTTATGTGTTCTTGATACCTATGTGTGTACTAGTATATATGGATATGCATACACACACACACACATATTTTTATTCCTGCATTTATTTTATCCACAAATATTTCTTGAATATCTGCCACATGCAATACCAAAGACAAAATAGAAAACAAGAATCAATATTTGGCCTCAATCGCAGAGTCAGAAATGAAGACCTATGATTTCAATACAGTTTGATAAAGTATCTGAGGAGATAAAGACAAAATTCTGTGGGAAACACCAGTTTCTATAAGGATCTAGTGTAAAAAGAATCAGAAACTGTTTCCTGAGAAGAGTGAGATTTGTGCTGACATGTGCGTTATCCAGAGGAGGGGAATTTCTTCACATTGACCGGATAGGTGACCTTGACCCTTTGGGGACTGTGACCGCCATGGAACAAGCATCCTTTTTATGCTCATCTATTCCCTTCCTGAGTCCAGCCACTGACGGTCACAAATTTCTATATAAATGATAGATTACTTCTAGGAAACCCTAGCTTACTAGCACATTAAATTCTCCACTGTCCGTTTGTTACATTACATAGTTTAGCCGTAAAACGATCTTCCTGCGCACTCAGCATGTTTTTAAATTACACGTTTTTGCTTTTGTCCATGTTTATCAAGATGAAAGCCCTGGTTTTACCACCATTTACTTGCTCCCTATGGTTTTAAAATAATGATTCTGAAACATAAAAAGTGAATCCCAATCAATAGGCTCTTGGATTCTGTCCAAAAACAAACAAACAAAAAAAAAGCTTTCAACAACTCCTTGTACTCCAGAAGCTCTCGTGAAAGGACAGGAGATCGCTGAAGTCTTTATACTTTGTTTCCAGATTCATCACTTTCAAGTCGAACCCCTACATAGAATCTCTCCTACTTTCTGCTGATCTTCTCAACAAAACTTCTTGAAGTAGCTGGCAAAAACATAAGTCTCCATTTCTTTACTTCCTATTCATTCTTCACCTCCTTCCAGTCTGGCTTCTGATGCCACCATTCAACTAAAATTGTGCTTCGGGAAGTCTCCAGGGAGTCTGATGTTGCCAAATCCAGTGGCCACCTGTCTTTCCTCGCCTACCTACGCCTTTCAGTAGTATTTTATATCGTTGAACATTTATGTCTTCTTGGGAATCTGTCCTCTCGCCTTTGAGTCAACACACTGTCTTCAGTCCCTTCCTGCATTTCTGGCTGATCATGCTCAGTCTTCTCTGCTGACTCCATCTCCTCTATGACTTCTATGACCTCTAAATGCTGGATTCCCTCCTAGCTCAATCCTGGATCCTCTTGGCGACCTATACCCACTGTCTAGATTCCATGCTTTAACAAACATCTATGGTGATTATTCCAAAATTGAAGTCTTGTTTCTAATTTCTCTCTAAATCCCTAGATTCATTCATATAGATATATGATTGATTTCAGAGAGGAATGGAGAGGGAGAGAGAAATAGAAACATCGATGATGAGAGAGATGTGTACAGGTGCAAATATTTTGTACACTTAGAGGTGGAAAAAGTGAGAAGGCAGACCAATGAGAGAAACCACGATTGCCACGCAACGCTGCTCAGTGGCTGAAGTTTGTGACCAGAATTTCAAGTGAAGTCGGTTGGCACAGCGATGTGACTGTCTTGAGCAGCACTCGGTCTTTCAGTTACAGGAAAGAGGAAAGTTCTAAGAACAAACAGGTGCTTCCCCAGGCAAACATGATGGCGAGTGTGATAACACTGATGGGTGATGGAATGCAAGTGGAGTAAAACAGGGAAGTAAATAAAAAGATGGATGGATGGGTCAAGAAACAGAGAAGTGACTGGTGGAGCGAGCTCAGTGGGGTGAAAGAATTGTTGCCCATGGCACTGCTGGGTAACTGTATTGGAGAAAATAAAGTGCTGGTCAGGGGATGGGGCCCTTGGACTTGAGTTAGTGCCCTTCACATGCTGACACAGTTTACAGGAGAGAGTGCTAAGTTTGGGAGTGGAGAGAAAAGAGTCAATAGAGGTGAGAAAATCAAGAGCCAGATAGAGTGGGATCATCCCATGTGGGTGTCGAATTCACCATGAATGGTAACAGACACAGGCATGGAGAGGATCGCTGTGAGCCAAGAGCTAACACGGTCTTTGAATGAGGGAGGATGGCCAAGACAATAGAAATGAGAAGGTTCGTTCGTCTCAAGGAAATGGAGGGTTTCAGAGGGGGAAGAACCAAACATCAGAAACAGGTAAGAGCTTTTAAAATGAAAACTGCCTCCAGGTGAGAAAGCAGTAGGCACAGTGGTGTCATTGTGGTTTCAATATGCAAGGACTTCCAGGGAATAGTCTGTAGATGGGGACTCCAGACTCCACATGGAGAGCTTTTCCTACTTTATCACCATTGCCATATGGCAAATGTACATCTTCTTTTTGACTTTTAGGTTGTCCTGAGTCTTCTGTGATATTCCTGGAGGTAAGTGGACAATCCCTGAAGGTGGCCCTCTGAGGCAGATATGACAATGTCACTAAGTTATGAGAATCAAAAGAGATAATGTACATGAAATGACAAACTATTAGTCAAATGTAAGCTTCTATTATTGTTCTAACTGAGCCACTTGAGGGGTAAGTGAATTATCTAAGATAACAACACTAGTGCCTGGTATTTCTTCACTTCCCAGGACAGAACTGTACTCATAACAGAAACTTAACAATTATTTTTTAATGAATAAATATATGAGCTGGGGTTTAAACCCAGTCTGTTTGACCCAGGACCTGGGAGCTTAACCACTGCGCTATGCTGTGCCACACTTGCCACCAAAGAGAAATCAAAGTTAGCTGTGGAGAAAAGATGGAATAATTCTATGGGATTAGTGCCAATTTAATTTAGAATCATAGAAGCAGAGGCACTATTCTACCAGAGAAATACTTCGGAATGAGAATAATCTTCATGGGTTGAAAACATTTGAGACATTGAAAAATTCCAAAAAGTGGCCATGCCTCAGATACTGTGACCCAGTCATGTCCCTGCTTTCCACTAGAAAAGGGGAAAAATACACAGATAAAACTATGGTTATTTCCCCCAATACACTGACCCATCCTTGAGGTAAGTGGAGAGGAGAGGCCAATGGCAGAGCTCAATAAAGAAAAATTAGCCCTAATCAGTTTGGCTCAGTGGATAGAGTGTCAGCCTGCAGACTCAAGGGTCCCAGGTTCGATCCTGGTCAAGGGCATGTACCTTGGTTGTGGGCACATCCCCAATAGGGGGTGTGCAGGAGGCGGCTGATTGATGTTTCTCTCTCATCGATGTTTCTAACTCTCTCTCCCTCTCCCTTCCTCTCTGTAAAAAATCAATAAAATATATTTTTTTAGAAAAAGAATTAGAGGAAGTTCCATTTCATCCGACTCCCAAAGCTCATGGCAAACTTGTTGACAAGACCAATCTGACCCTGTCCTCCTTCCACACTGCTTACACACACAGGCTGGTCCTGAGGCAGGGCCATGCCATCCTGCAAGCTGACCTCTCCCCTAGGAGTCAGCCATTGCCTTAGCCCGAGCCAAACACAACCTTCTCTGGCCCCAGGCCTTCTTCTGGAAATAAGAATGTCTAGCAGCGTAACTTTCCATTAGCCTCTTAATTATACTTTGCCAAAGCAATTATTTACAAATAACAGGTCTTTTTTTTTACTGCTAAAATACTGTGTGAAATTTGAAAAATATTGAAAAGCATGTATAATGTCATTACTTAGAATCAATCACCAGGGTGTATTTCTTTCATATGTGTATAAATCCCAATTTTATATTCAATATACCTAGCGTATTGCCCCCAAAATGTATACACACACCTTGAGTAATTATAAAGGCAGTGTTCATTAAAATGCATTTGATTTTCAAAATTGAAATTGTTAAAGTGTGTATACATTTTTGGGGGGACACCCTATATGTATCATGTCTATAGTATTTGTTTAAAATAATTTAAAAAAACAAAATTGTGACTACCTTTTAAAATATATATATTTTTAAATGTAATACTATACTGGGAGCACAGTCCTATTTGAGGAAATATTATTTTAAAACATGGATTTTTAGTAATTTCTTTTTTGTTGTTTGTTTTAATCCTCACCTGAGGCTATTTCCATTGATTTTTAGAGAGAATGGAAGGGAGGGAGAGAGACACAGAGAGAGAAACATTGATGTGAGACAGACACAATAGATTGGCTGCCTTTTGCACACGCCCTGACTAGATCCAGGGATGGAGCTCTCAACTGAGGTACGTGCCCTTAATTGAAATTGAACCTGGGACCCTTCAGTCCTCAGGCCAACACTCAATCTACTGAGCCAAACTGGCTAGGGCTTAGGAATTTCTTGTAATGGAATAGGATATATCAAATCAACCCTCTGCAGAATGCAATTATGAAAGCTGGATAAAATATCCGAAATACATCTACAAATATAATACATGAAGATCCTGGAGAACAACCAAGTCTGTCAGGCTTAGGGGCCAGTATCCCAGAGAGAAAGGAAATGCATTGTTGCAATATCGGTATTCCCCCGTAGTTCCCTTTGAGGCGTTTATCTATTCGTAAGAACTTCTGGGCGCACAGGCCAAACAGAAAGCCAAGAGGCAAAGAATTACTATGCTCCAAAACTTCAAGAGTCAAGAAAAAAAGAGATAAAACAATATCGCAGAGAAGTAAGTCAATGCTTTGTGCTACTCTCCCCCTCAAAGCATATGAGACTTTTATTTTTTAATTTTTGAAACTGATTTTAGAGAGAGGAAGGGGGAGAGAGAGAAACATTGATGTGAGAGAAACATTCAACAATCGCCTCCTGTATAAGCCCCGACCAGGCACTGAACCCACAACCTAAGTATGTGCCCTGATCTGGAATCAAACCCACCACCCTTCATGCACAGGATGATGCTCCAACCAACTGAGCCACACCAACCAGGGCCCTCTGGACATTTATTTTTAAAATTTTTATTGATGTCAGAGAGGAAGGGAGACGGGGAGAGGGAGAGAAACATCTATGATGAGAAAGAATCATGGATCGGCTGCCTCCTGCACAGCTCCCACTGGGGATCAAGCCCGCAACCTGGGCATGTGCCCTTGACCAGAATCAAACCTGGGACCCTTCAGTCTGCAGGCCGATGTTCTATCCACTGAGCAAACCAGCTAGGGCCCTAGGACATTTCTTAAGTTGTGAGGAGTGAGATGCCAAAAAGCCAATCAGGAAGTGGCTTAATAACAACGGGAAGGACTGAGTCCATTTAAGTCTTCCGTGTGCTTATAGTGCTGGAGAAGTAAAAGCTAGAGTTCGGAAGCCCCTGAGGAGGAGGAGTCCCAGTAGACAATGTAGACCTTCAGCCGAGATGCAGGAATAACTACGTCTTAGGAAGAAAGCAACCAGTAAAAGACCAATCATCACAGAGATTATGAGCCAATTTTACCATGCAAATGTCTGATTATATCCAGGTAATCTGGCCTTCCTCCAATCGTCTACCTGTGGTCGGCAAACTCATTAGTCAACAGAGCCAAATATCAACAGTACAACAATTGAAATTTCTTTTGAGAGCCAAATTTTTTAAACTTAAACTTCTTCTAATGCCACTTCTTCAAAATAGACTCGCTCAGGCCGTGATATTTTGTGGAAGAGCCACATTCAAGGGGCCAAAGAGCTGCATGTGGCTCAAGAACCGCAGTTTGCCGACCACAGGTCTACCAGAAGGAAATCAATACTTATTTCAAGAAGAAAGTAGGGGGGAATCTGTATCCTTGTTCACACACAATATGACAACATTTAAAAATTACCAAACGTATCACAAGATTGGACCAAATAAATGAAAACTATGGGAAAAACACATGGTATTTTCAAATAGACTTTAAACTAGTTTTGATCTATGTGCTCAGCAAACTAGATGACAAGATACTGAGCTTCAGAAGGTAATTAGAAACTAAGGAAAAGAATTAAATGGAAATTCTATAATAGAAACACATAACAATTGAAGTTAAGAACATAATAAATATGTGGGTCAAGCCTGCAACCCAGGCTTGTGCCCTGACAGAGAATTGAACCTGACCTCCTGGTTCATAGGTCAATGCTCAACCACTGAGCCATGCCGGCGGCCGGCTTTGACTATTTGCTAAGGATACATGCCTGGAAGTAGAAGTGCTGAGTCAGAGAATAGAAACATATTACAAACCCTGAATGCATATAGCCAAACTGCCCCCGAAAAAGATCATCTCACAATTAAAATACTGAAGGTCAATCTTAGCAAGATAGATTTATGTGTTCACAGCCCTTATCCTGCTTGACCTTTACAATATTCGACACTGTCAACCACTCCTTCTCTCGTATAATCTATTTTGCTTTGGTTTCTGGGTCCCTCTCGGCCACGCCCACCCTCCTCCTCCTCTTCCTGGTTCTCAATTTTGCACGTGCCCCGAGGTTCAGTGACTGGCTTTTCCCCATCTCCTCTGCTTTAGGGAAATAGTCTCTTGAGTTTTTACTTTCCCCTCCATGTCTATCATTTCCTAGTCTCTTCCTTGTTCCAACCTTATATCTTGTTCTGCATTTCCAGCTGCTAAGCATGATCTGTTTTCATGTCCTAGCTAGCACTATCTCCAATGTAACTCAGTAGCATGAGCCATGGTTAATGAGCTAATGAATATTCCAGAAGGCAGAAAGAATAAGTGACAGATTTGGCAGCTCAAAGACCTCGGAACTGTAGGACATGCTCTCTGGCGAACATTCCCTCCAGCTCCTAATTCATCTCTCGGTTTCCCTTTCCTACCTCTCTTCTCTATCTCTTCTTTCCTCACACCATCATCAGTCTTTCCTTTTTGTTCCATTTTGTCTTCTCTCCATGCTAAACTATACAAAATGTCTGGATTCTTCCCACTTAATTTACTTAAAAAAATTTTTATTGTTGAAAGTATTACCGATGTTCTTTTCCTCCCATTGACCCCTTCCAGCCCCAGGCCTTCACCTCACTGTTGTCTGTGTCCATGGGTTAGAGGTCGCTGTTAACTCCAATGGCAGTAACCTCTCCGATTACCACTTTCTGGAGGAAAGGAGGAGACAGGACACCACTCAAAACCAGAACGTTCTTCATGATGCCTCTGTCCTCAGCCCTTCCCCCTCTATAATCTACTTTGATTGTCATAATAGGAATGAACAAAGGCAGTAGTCCATGGGGCATTTGGGGCATGGACAGGGTCATTAGCATAGAGGCCTGGCTGTGTGACCCAAGGGATGACCTCAGAGTACAGGGTGGAGTATAGGTCATGGGTTGGAATACTTTGAACTGACAGACAAACAACACAGTATTCCATATATGACCTCTATTTCAGTCCTCATCACCTTCACCCTTAAATCCACTGGGGGGGGGGGAAGGAAGGAAGGAAGGAAGGAAGGAAGGAAAGAAGAAAGGAAAGGAAAGGGAAGGGAAAGGGGGGAGAGGGAGGGAGGGACGGAGGAAGGAAGGAAAGAAGGAAGGGAGAGAGGGAATGAGGGAGGGAGGGAGGAAGGAAGGAAGGAAGGAAGGAAGGAAGGAAGGAAGGAAGGAAGGAAGGAAGGAAAGAAGGAAGGAAGGAAGGAGGAGAGAGAAGCATGCCCCAATTCCTTCTTGTTTATGAACTGCATGAATTAAAGTGCATACTGGAAAGTGACTGGCTCATATCATGCTTTTTTGTACGTCAGCCAGGGCCACCTGATTTACTATGGATGCCCAGACCACTGTGGGTTCCTGTCTTATGCACACCCAGCTAGCACAGGTGTCAGGCTGGGTGAGCCTGCTACTTAGGGGGCCCACAGATTCTTCCTGACACCCTCACTCTCCTCTGTCTGTTTTGTTTTGTACTAAAGATGACAGATCATCGGTATCCTTTGCCTACATTCTTCACTGGGTAGTAGAACTCCCGCCTTAATGCATTCACACCTGTCCCCATATCACACAGAATTGTCTTTGCTCTCTAACACCCACATGCTCTTCCATCTCATCTCCATCCCCATAGCGATGCCAAGAAGTGTTTGAGGTGAAATTGAACAGTAAGGAGGCACTCAGAGAAGAGAAAGCTGTGTCTGTGGCTGAGAACACAGAGAGTTAAGGATTGTGGGCCTTCATGAGGTCGAAGGAGCGGGTGTCAGCACATCTGCATCTGTGGAGAACGGAATCTGGGCCTCTCAGGCCAGCATCTGACATTTGCAAATTGATCACTGCTTCTTTAAGACCTGGATCAGCCATCGTTCTCTGTGAAGCCTTTTATGATCTGCAAGAAACACGGGCCCAGAACATCAGAAGGCCTGGGCATCAGCTGGCTCCCAAGCCACAGAGAACACAGTAGGCTCGTGGGCATAAAACCAGGAGGGTTTTTTTTTTTTTAATGCATTTTTATTGATTTCAGAGAGGAAGGGAGAGGGAGAGAGAGACAGAAACATCAATGATGAGAGAGAATCATGGATCAGCTGCCTCCTGCACTCCCCCTACTGGGGATCGAGCCCGCAACCCAAGCATGTACCCTTGACCGGAATCGAACTTGGGACCCTTCAATCTGCAGGCCGATGCTCTATCCACTGAGCCAAACCCGCTACGGCTAAAATCAGCAGTTTTTTTTTAATCAGAGAGGACTAGCTCACTGCAGATCACAGCTCGGCTACTGCACTGAATAGCATGGTATTCTTGGTTTGCATTTCTGTCTTTGCTCCGGTACTGGTGAGACCCCTGGACGCAGGGGCCTGGCCTCTGCCCCACTCGCGCCTTGTCTGAGCAGCGGAACAGAGCAGACACGTAATGTTTGCTGAATGAACACATGCAGGTAGCAAACAGCATCTGCTTCAGTAAAAACACTCGTCCACGACAACGACACGCGGCAAGCTCATTATTGTCACTTTCCCCACAGAGAACACGAAATAACGATCATTAGCTCCTCACAGGTGTCACAACACCCTTCCCAATCAGGGCTCCTTCTCCCCACTCAGAGAGCTCCCGGCACTGCACCAAGGCGCCTGCTCAGAGCTGTCCCTGTGCGCCCCCCCCCCCCCCCCCCCCCCGCCTAGGGCCCCGGGAAACCTATGTGACTGGCAAGCTATTAGCACCGGGACACCCTCAAGAATATAATCCCAGGAGGGAGGGAAGGACTAGTTATTAAATCTAAGTTACTTTTTAAAAAATATATATTTTCATTGATTTCAGAGAAGAAGGTGGAGGGAGAGAGAGATAGGAACATTAATGAGGAGAGAGAATCATTGATCGGCTGCCTCCTGCACGACCCCACTGGGGACCAAGCCCACAACCCGGGCATGTGCCCTGACCGGGAATCGAACCGTGACCTCTGGGGACCAAGCCCACAACCTGGCATGTGCCCTGACCGGGAATCGAACCGTGACCTCCTGGTTCACAGGTTGACACTCAACCACGGAGCCACGCCAGCCGGGCTAGATTACATTTTCTTAACCGACTCGCAGACCTGGGCTCTGGCGTTAGCGGGAAATTTCTCTGAAATGTAATAACAGACCAAGGCAAGGCTGAAAGCAAAGCCCTAGCCGCCCCCCTGGGCCTGGTGTTGAACCGCAGCCCAGCCACTGAGATGGACGGGCCGTGCGTACTTCTGCTATTGATCAAAAAACCTTCTGGTGGGAAAGGCAAAGGGAGACGGGCCTGGAATGTTTAAGCAGAATTCTCTTGCGAGTGCACTTTCATAATCAAAGGCTGTAATTGCTTTTCTCCGCGGCCCCTCCTCCTGCAGGGAAGCCTCTTTCTGGCCGGCTTTTTAAGTGTCTCGCTGAAATGAAGGCTCAGCTTCGGGAAGCTACGAGGAAATGAGCAGGAACAGAGGAAATGAGCAGGGATAGAGGCCTCGGGCCATGTTAACACCATGGACGAGGAGGGCATGAAGCTGAGCATCAGGCAGGGGGAGTGCCTCAGGCGGCCAGGACCCTCCCCCAGGGGTACAGCAGTGGGACCAACTCTGCACCTCGCACCCAACAGACAGGACAGGAAGCTCTTCATTCCTGAGCAGATGGCACTTTTCTTGAAGCAAAAACAAAGCCTGACAGGGGGATGAGGGAGCAGTTGAAAATGTGAGAGGGGCTCAGGTGGCGTGGCTCTGTGGTGGAGCGCTGACCTATGAACCAGGAGGTCACGGTTCGATTCCCGGTCAGGGCACGTGCCCAGGTTGCGGGCTCAATCTCCAGTGTGGGACGTGCAGGAAGCAGCTGATGGATGATTCTCTCTCATCATTGATGTTTCTATCTCTCCCTCCTTCTCCCTTCCTCTCTGAAATCAGTAAAAAAATATTTTTTAAAAATGTGAGAGGGAAAAGGATATCAGGACACAGGAATGGTCTCTGTAACATTAAAGTTGGTGAGACCACACCATTCCTTTATTTTACACTAGAGGCCCAGTGCACAAAATTCATTCACGAGTAGGGTCCCTAGCGGCTGCAGGCTGCTGACCGGCTGGCTGGCCAGGGCCTTCCTTCATTCTGTGCCAACCCCTGGTGGTCAGTGCACGTCATAGCAAGTGATCGAACTCCCGGTCAGTTGAACTTCCGAGGGGACACTTTGCATATTAGGCTTTTATATATATAGATTATTCATTTCTCCCCACGCACTCCCACCTCACCCCCACCAATGTCCGCCCTGCTCTCAGGATAGTTTCTAGTCACTTCCTCTCAGCAAATTTAAACCAAAGCCTTTCCTCTCCAGGGATCAGTTGCATTGGAAACCCCCAATCTAATTGTGAATCACGACTCTTTCTTCATACAGGGATTTAAAGTGTCGGGAGAAGGTGAGGGAGATACTCAAGGTGCCTACTACCTTCCCCTGGCCAGTGAGTAATGGCCCCACCCACCCTGACTCTATATAGACTGTTCTCAGAGGACCACACCATCCCTTCTCATGTCTATCCTGATAGGCCCTTCGAGAAAGCTCTCACTGAACTTCATGAAACCACCTTTTCAAAGATTCCCACCATTTAAAACAATACAAAATCAAATACTCTTTAAATTATCTGAGAACATTTAGACCAGCCGTGGGCAAACTACGGCCTGCAGGCCGGATCTGGCCTGTTCGGCTGTTCTATCCGGCCCGCGGAGCCGAAAGAGCGGAGGGTTCTCTTGCTCTCCCCTCCGCTCCTTTACTTTGAATTTATATTAGTTCACACAAACACTCCATCCATGCTTTTGTTCTGGCCCTCCGGTCCAGTTTAAGAACCCATTGTGGCCCTCGAGTCAAAAAGTTTGCCCACCCCTGGTCCACAGGCTAGTTGCCTCAAGGTCCACGCTCCAAGCCAAATCTGCTGGTAGGCTTTCCTTCATGATCTTCTCTCACCTTCCTGTGACATCTCTGCTATGAGTCTCCTCTGGACCTCTCCACTCCAGCCACACAGGCCTCCTTGCCAGTTTCCTGGATCATATCCAGACCTCCTTCCACCTCAGGGCCTTGGTACTCTCTGTCCTCCTGCCCAGGTTGCTGCCTGTCTCTCTCCCTCATGCCCCCTCCCCCCCATTTTTAATTGATTTCCGAGAAGAAGGGAGATAGAAACATCAATGAAAGAATCATCGATCGACTGCCTCCTCCATGCCCCTACCGAGGATTGAGCCCACAACCCGGGCATGTGCCCTGACTGGGAATCGAACCGGCGACCTCCTGGTTCGATTTTGTTCAGTCTTTGTTCAAATGCTTACTGATTAAAAAGCTCTTTCCTGAGAGCCCCGGGTAATAGTAGTCATGCTGCACCCCATCCCTCCACCCTGCCTTATTTTTCGCTATCTGACACATTACCTAAGTATTTCTTGGTTTGTTTCTCTCTCTCTCCTCTCACCAGAACGTCAAGTTTTGAGAGCAGGGAATTCATGTCTGTTTTATTCACACAGTGCCCGACACCTGGGAAGCCCCCGGTAAATAACCAAACAGAGGAGTCGCCCACGAACGCAGAAATGCAGCTCCCGCTCTGTTGGAAAACGGCTCTGAGTTCTGCTAGCACAGGTAAGAGTTAATACCGCGCCCTTCCCCAGGTGATACATTTGCATTCCACAAGGATTTTCAGGAGAATACATTCATTTGCATTTTACAAGGATTTTCAGGAGAATGTACTCATTTGCATTTCACAGGGATTTTCAGGGGAACATGTTCCGGTCCAAGGACTGTCCCGTGGTAGAGGGGCGGCATCTGTATCGCTGGAGCTGACACTTTGAAGCCCATGCTCAGCACCCTGGAGTGACCCTCCAGTCACTGCTCATCACTGTGAACACAGCGACCCGTGCAGAGGCCGGCACATGCAAGCTGCTCTTCAGGTGCTCACTGAAGCGGGCGGCGCGAGGGGCTGTTGGCCCACACGGAAGGCCTGCTCTGTGTGTGATCCAATCACCACTTTCCCGAGGCTTCCTAACTGATTGCTGCTCCTCCTTCTGCTGATGAACTGCAACCTCGCAGCACGCCGACAGCCAGGCACACAGTCAGGCCTGGCTTCTCTCTTTGCTGGTGACCTTGTGATCTGTTCCTGCTGTTTGGCTACATGTGACTTCCAGACAACGTAAGGCGGTCGCTCAAAGAACCCAGATGTTCTTTTTTTAAAAATATGTTTTTATTATTATTTTAAAAATATATTTTTATGGATTTCAGAGAGGAAGGGAGAGGGGGAGAGAGAGAGAAACATCAATGATGAGAGAGAATCATTGATTAGCTGCCTCCTGCACACCCCACACTGGGGATCGAGCCCACATCCCAGGCATGTGCCCTGACCAGGAATCGAACTGTGACCTCCTGGTTCATAGGTCGATGCTCAACCTCTGAAGCCACACCAGCTGGGTGAAGCCAGGCTTTCTTTAGAGAGCAAATAATTGCCCAAGGTCACGGGTATGTGTAAGAAGTTTGAGCTCCAACTGTAGGTTTTGCATCAGGCTTCCCTAGTAAGCCATTTCCCCAAACATGAGAGAAAACAGTTGTGCAGCTCAAGGATTTGGCTTTTAATCAGTGCTAAATGGACCAGCTCTGGCCTGTGTTGTCAAAAGAACAGCTACCAGGTAATCTGCAGGGACAAGACGCAGCGGTGTGCAGCTAACAGCAAGGAAACCTTCCCCATCCAGACCAGCAGTGCAAACAAGCGCACCTGATGACTGCCCCGCCAAGTGCAATCCACACACACACACACACACACACACACACAGTGACTGCCCCGCCAAGTGCAATCCACACACACACACACACACACACACACACACAGTGACTGCCCCGCCAAGTGCAATCCACACACACACACACAGTGACTGCTCTGCCATATGCAATACACACACACACACACACACACACACACACACACACAGACTGCCCGCCAAGTGTAATACACACACACACACACACACACAGTGACTGCTCCGCCATATGCAATACACACACACACACACACACACACACAGTGACTGCCCGCCAAGTGTAATCCACACACACACACACACACACACACACACACACAGTGACTGCCCGCCAAGTGTAATCCCCCCCCCCCCCCCACACACACACACACACACGCATAGTGACTGCCCCGCCAAGTGCAATGCACACACACACACACACACACACACACACACTGAGTGCCACTGCCAAGTGCAATCCCCACACCAAGCTTCTGCAAACCCCTGCACACGTGTCCAGGAACACTTTTCATCTGTAGTAAAGCATCTCTCTCTGGACAAAGAGGCCAACACGGCCTCCCTTTGAAAGGCGCCTCACGTCACGTTGATGCTTACTCACCACTGCCCGTGAGTCTCCTCTACTGCAGGGCTTGTTTTCAAGATCTCGTTCATTTTGCCAATTACCTCATTTAATTCATGTAATTTATTACCTTCTGACTTAACAGTGCATTTCTTTATTCTATCCAAGGCTGACCCCCCCCCCCAAGCTTAGCTAAAATATCACCGTTCTCACCTTAGCTCTGTTGTTTTAAATGTTTAACCCCCTCCAACAGCCTCTGCTAGCTTCTCATTTTATTGTCCTTCTGAGCAGTTATCACGATCTAACAGGCTAGTTCTTACTTATTGTATTTCCTGTCCCCATCACACCCACCCACTCCACCAACTACACTGTGGGCTACCCCAGGGATGGGTTCTGCTTGTTTCATTGTGTGGAGCGTGGCTCACCCAGAGACTCTGCTCCACACACACTTGCTGAATGAGTAAATCGGTGAGTAGCAGTGAAGAATGTCGGCTTCAGAGTCAGCCTATCTAGGGATAAACTTGATGGAGAGGCTTGCCTCAGTTTCCTCTTCTGCAGAATGGCAGCGAAAAGAATATTAATACTGCAACTAATCACAATGATAAGTCCCATGTGTTAAGAATAGTGAATGAATGATACATGTCAAACGTTAACAACCCTCCCTCCAGGGGATCCCCTTGGCATAGGGGTGGATGCTATTGGGTGTGCCCCAGGCCATATCCAGTAGGATTTAGGGCTCTCTTCCCTTCCCCAGCAATTGTACAGATGAAATTAGGTTATTGTGAGGCCTGTGTGGGTCAGTGGTTGAGCATAGACCTATGAACCAGGAGGTCATGGTTCGATTCCCAGCCAGGGCACATGCCTGAGTTGCAGGCTCAATCCCCAGTAGGGGCCATGCAGGAGGCAGCCGATCAATGATTCTCATCATTGATGTTTCTCTCTCTCTCTCTCTCTCTCTCTCTCGCTCTCTCTCTCTCTCTATTCCTCTCTGAAATCAATAAGCAACACACACACACACACACACACACATATATATATATTAAAAAAACACAGGTTATTGTGAGAATTCAGGGCAGCCTGGACCACCTGGATTTCCTGAGAATAAATATTCGGGGCAATATGTTTAGCAAGAGGGTTGTAGAGGGACAGTGCCCCACCAGGAGCCAGAGCAGAACACTGATTCTAATGATCACTGAGGCTGTAACCAGCAGCACTTCCTCAGAGCTGGCTCAGAAGTGGCCTGACTTTGATCACCAGCTTTCAAAGGGTCTCCCCACAACACAGGCCACATCCAGCAAACTCATGGAACCTCAACCCACTAGGTTCCCTGGCCCTGCCCCTCGCCTTGGCTCCTCACCCACAACTGGAGATGCTGGCCTGGGTCCGTGCCCGGGACTCCACGTAACTGCCCTCATTTTTACAGATGAGGAAAGTCCGGACGAGGAACTGCTTGATGGACAGTGCGTGAGAGACAGTGGCTCTGAGCCTGTGCCTGCAGACCTGGCTCGGGCTTTTCCCAGCGGATTCCCCACTATTTCACATCCTGTCAAAGCCTACCAAACTATTGATTTTGGGGGGCTAGTCCATTTCTTCTGGGTCAAAAGAGGAATGTGTCAAGTGCCACTTAAAAAATACACATGTTGCCCTGGCCGGTTTGGCTCAGTGGATAGAGCGTCAGCCTGCGGACTGAAAGGTCCCAGGTTCGATTCCGGTCAAGGTCATGTACCTTGGTTGCGGGCACATCCCCAGTGGGGGGTGTGCAGGAGGCAGCTAATCGATGTTACTCTCTCATCGATGTTTCTGACTCTCTACCCCTCTCCCTTCCTTTCTGTAAAAAATCAATAAAATATATATTAAAAAAAAAATACACATGTGGTCTGGCCGGTGTGGCTCAGTGGTTGAGCATTTGACTTATGAACCGGGAAGTCAGGGTTCGATTCCCAGTCAGGGCACATGCCCGGGTTGCGGGCTTGATCCTCAGTGGGGGCCTGCAGGAGGCAGTCGATCCATGATTCTCTCTCATCATTGAGGTTTCTATCTCTCTCTCAGTCTCCCTTCCTCTCTGAAATCAATAAATATATATTTAAAATACACACGTGACCGCATGAGCACATAATTCTGCCATACACTGAAAATTTTAAAAAGAGACTATACACATGAAAGTCTTCTTACTGTATTTTTCAGCCTTTGGTGTCCTGCCCATGTAAATGGAGATAAAGGCCATTCTTACGTTGGTGACCTTGTCGTGGAGTGGAGAGGGGGTGATACTCATACAGAGCTGGGTTCAAGTCCAAGATTGTCCATTTCCCACCTGGAGGCCTTTGGGTAAAACAATTCTAGAGAAAGGTGGGGTGATATAAAAGTAACTTACGGGCAAATTTCTAGGAAAGAAGGTATGACCATAAAGTAAGCAATATAGATTGTTTTCCCATATAGATGAAAATTTACCTATTCCTCATTAGCATCTTCAATGAATAATCAGCTATGATAGTGAGTCTATTCTGCATTAAGCCAATCAGAGAAAGATTACGTATCACATGATATCACTCATATGTGGAATCTAATAACAAAATAAACTGACAAACAAAATAGACCCAGAGACACAGAAGCATGGAACAGACTTTCAAACCTCAGAGGGAAGGCAGGGGAGGGTGGGTGGGTGGGAAGGAAGAGATCAACCAAAGACCTTATATGCATCCTATCTAATAAATAGGGAATATGCAAATTGACTATCACACAGTCACAAAGATGGCAGCGCTCATAGCCACAAGATGGCAGCGCCCAGTCCCCTTAGCCCCGCCCGAGTCCCCCAGTCCTTTCAGCCCCGCTGGGGGGGTGGCAGGCACATGGTGCGACTGGACCCACCCTCAGCCCCCCAGCCACCCAGGGCCAGCCCAAAGTGCAGGCAAGCCTCGGATGTTGGCTGCCCAGCCACCCAGGACCGGCCTGAGGTTCAGATAACCAGGGCCGCCCGAGGCTCAGGTAACCAGGGCCGGCCAAGGCTTGTGCTGCAGGCAGTGGTAGCAGCAGATGTGTGATGGGGGTGTCGCCTTCCCCTGATTGCCGGGTCGCCTCCTGCCCCTGAGGGCTCCCAGACTGTGAGAGGGGGCAGGCTGGGCTGAGGGACCCTCTTCCAGTGCCTGAATTTTCATGCACCGGGCCTCTAGTATATACATACCCATGGACACAGACAATAGGGTGGTGAAGGCCTGGGGTGGGATGCAGGGCGGGCTAGAAGAGGTCAATAAGGGAAATAAAGGGGATATATGTAATACTTTCAACAATAAAGAGTTTTCCTAAAAGTGACAGAAAAGTACCCATAATACACCAGGAGCAGTGTTGCTTTAAGCAATAAAGTGGAAAGTCCCTGCTCTCTCTCTTGCCTTCCACGTGGCTCTTATTTAGATACAGGAGATTTCTCCCCTGGCCAATAGCACAGCTTTATTCCAGGGCCGTGCAATTCTTAATCAGAAGCATCCAATATGTTGTGTCGGTTGCAAAAGAATAAAAAGTTTACGATTTTAATGTTGTAACTGCAGTTCTCAACTGCATATGCAAGAGGACCTCCTAGGAGTCTTCCACTTAAGTTATGAGATGAAATCGTTATGTTTCTGGGCAAACCTTGGTCCCTCGGTGGCAGAGCCCGGACTCTGCTTTTGGTTCACCCAAAGGGGAAGGAACTGCTGCAGAAACGCAGTGGGAAGCGGCCTTGCCTCCACAGGGCATTGCACGTGCACAAAGCCGTTGGCAGGCATAACTCCTTTTCTCCCAGAAACTGCTTCTCAGGGCCACCTAACCAGGTTACGTCAATGGCATGCGGGCGGCCCTGGGTGCTGCAGGGACCTCTGCACACGGGAGAAGCCACCACTGCCAGCCTTAATGACAGTACAGGCTTGCTGCTGCCCTTAAAACAAAATAAAAAAAAAATCTTCTGGTTTTAAAGGGCAAGACTGAGGAGAACAAACATCTTGGTTTTTCCAATGCACATTTAAAGGGACAGTTACTACCGTCCCTATTATCACTGCCGATTTGCGTCTCACTGTGTTTAATTTTCGAGCTCGTTATAATCTCCTTGCTCTGCTCAAATGCTTCCATTTAACGTGCAGGCTTTTCTCTCCGAAGGATTTAGAGTTTTCTGTCATTTCCGAGACGTGAATGGGATTTTTGTTTTCTCCCTTTGCGGCTACTGTTTGAAGTGAATAAATAAAACCAGTGCACTATTTATCTTCTGGATGGAGAGTGGGGAGACCACAGGACACGGTGCCCGAGGCTCGAGCCTGTGCCTGGAAGGGGCTGGAAATGAGCGAGGGAGCCGAGGGTCCCCTCCATCCCTCCTTGTCCCCACCCCAGAACTAACTGCAGCAAGGCTTTCATCCACGTTTTCCAGAGACTTCTACCATCCAGACTTCCTTTCAGTATAGAGAATGAGACCAATGCCCAGCGGTGTGGCTCAGTGGTTGGACATCGACTTATGAACCTGGAGGTCACAGTTCAATTCCTGGTCAGGGCACATGCCCGGGTTGCGGGCTCGATCCCCAGTGTGGGGCGTGCAGGAGGCAGCCGATCAGTGATTCTCTCTCATCATTAATGTTTCTATCTCTTTATCCCTCTTCCTTCCTCTCTGAAATCAATAAAAATAGATTTAAAACACACACACACACACACACACACACACACACACACACACACAAATTAAACCAACAAAAGCAAAAGCATTTAACTGCTTCTAAGTAGTTTTGTTTGAAGTCTGAGCTCACGGTTGCTATCTGCAGGAAAGTGGAGTCAATACTTCCTACTCATTATAATCTCTGGCAGCCTGGCTTGCTGTTGAAGGAGGACTCCTCTAACACAGCCCTAACGTGCCCATCTACGATCCACAGAGACACAGATCCGAAGCAACTTCCAGGTCACTGTGGCCGAGGTCCCCACCGACTCCCCATAATGAAATCCCTGCTGAAGATAGAGAACCAATGGCATCAGTGGTAACAGGCCAGACTTTCTTTTTTAAAGAATATATTTTTTATTGATTTCAGAGAGGAAGGGAGAGGGAGAGAGAAAGAGAAAAAGAGAGAGAGAGAGAGAGAGAGAGAGAGAGAGAGAGAGAGAAGGCTACCATAGGACTTGTACTAAAAAAATGGTTCATTGTTTCTCTGAAATTCCGATTTAGCTGGGCATCCCGCATTTTACCTAGAAACACTATTCCTAACTGCCCCCTTCTCTCTCTCCTCCCATTAAAGCTGCACCAGCATTATCCACTTTATAAATCGAGGTTCTACATGACATTATTTTAAAGGGGGGTTCTGATGCTTTAAAAAAAATAAAATGAGGGAATTGTTGAATGCCACCACTACACTGTAGCAAACAGATCTTATCTCTGGGCATATCAGAGGACAAAAGGGTGTGGACTTGCTATAACGTCACGGTGACAAATTGAAAGTGTATTTTATTATTGTTTGACATACCCCAAGAAAAGCTTCGCATGGCAGGTTGACCGGAACTCTTCATCCCTTCCTGAATCCATAGCTGTTGCCCTGCGCTTTTGCAGTCCCTCCCACTAGAGGAAGAATATATCTCCCTGCCCCTGGGATTGGTGTTGGGCTACGTCTTCTCCAGCTGCAGGATACGATGTGATATACTTGCAAGACTAGACGCATCCCCTTTTACTCTGCCATCACCATGAGAAGAACATGCCTTAGGGGCTCATCCACCTGTTCCAGAAAAACGAAATACCTGGACCAGATCTAAATGGAACCCGTGGCCTACAGTCAAACCCAGCTGAGATCTGACAAGTTCACTCACATATTCATGAGCTAGTAATACAGATATTTTGTTGTATTTTTTGGGGGCGATTTGTTATGCAGCATCACGGTGGCAAAACGGACTGATACAATCCACAGCATCACTTTCAGGTTATCTATCCAGGCTGCCAGTTCCTTTGGGAGCCCATATTCACAATAGCACGTATCACACAGATGTTTCTGCTTAGATAAGAAATTTTTGAGCAGAAAGTTTAGGTTAGGGGTAATGAATTCTCAGGATTTCCCAGGATTCCCAGAGAAGCCACCTACGAAAGGAAAGTTATCACCTCGTCTGCTAATAAGATTATTGCGAATCTGCTCAATTCAAAAGCCAAATGTTCTTTTCAATATTAAAAAAAATTTTCAAAGATGGGAATGAGGACTAACCACTGTGACAAATTATGAAACAGAACATCTGTGCAGGCGAGTCATCTATCGGAGTAAACATTGAGCTGAGCAGAAGTTGGCGACGGTTATTCCCTTTTCAGTGGATTTTACATTCAGGATGTGTGTTTTCCTTAAACTCGGCATTTGCAGGAGCAATCCAGTGCGTCGCTCATGGGAAAGTGAGACAGTGATGTTTTACTTCAGTCGGCGGTGTCCTCCAGAGATGCCGCCAAACCTCCTCTCTCCAGCTCCCTCCTTGAAAAATATGTCGAAACTCCACTTCAGTTGCTCTGCTGTTTGCCTCCTACAGCAGCACGTTTCAATGTGATAAAGCCAAATGTTTGTGCTAATATCTCTCAGCAGGGCTGGAGGGATTGGAGCTCTCGGAAACCACGCTGTGCCGTGCCTTACGCAATGGGCCCGCGTGTGGAGGCCAACATGTACTCTCCAATGGGGCGCAGCCAGTCCAATGAGGCAGACGGGAGGTGCGGCTCCAGAAGCACAACGTGGCCTTCAGGAGTTAGTGCCCAGGAGCTTGATATTTTGCTTAACTATGACCACACTCAGCCTCAGCCACAGTGTCAGTGAGGGATGGTGAGTTATTGAAATCGAACTGTGTTTCTCAACCACTTCTACCAACAGGATTCTTTTCGGCCGAGGGGAAAGGATCTTATGGATAGGTCTGATGTCGCTTTAGACTGAAATGCTTTACTGCACGTTACGGATGTCACTGTCAGAATTCATCATTTCTGCATTCTATTTCATAATCTGTGCACGGGGCTTAACGTAAAAATAACATTTCCAGTTGTCGTTAGGGAAAATGGTTTTTCTTCAAAGCTCACTGGTTAATAAGAAAGATATGGTGGTACTGAATCTATCGAACTTGGAAGATTGGGCTGCATTCAAGAGTGACAATAAACTGAAAGAAAATAAACAGAGACAGAGAGACCTGTGGGAATATAACAAAAGGTCTAACATTGATGTCAGCAGTGTCCAGGAAGAGAGATGAAAGGGAGCAGGACGAAAAAAGCGTTCAAAGAAATACTGATTTTATACTTCCTAATAGCAAAAATAAACAAACAAATACACAGACCCATCAAAGTTCAACGGAGGTGTTTTGTAGCTATAGCAAGATTATTCCAAGTTTAGCCCTAACCGGTTTGGCTCAGTGGATAGAGCCTCGGTCTGCGGACTGAAAGTTCCTAGGTTCGATTCCGGTCAAGGGCATGTACCTTGGTTGCGGGCACATCCCCAGTAGGAGGTGTGCAGGAGGCAGCTGATGGATGTTTCTCTCTCATCGATGTTTCTAACTCTCTATCCCTCTCCCTTCCTCGCTGTAAAAAATCAATAAAATATATTTTTTTTAAAAAAAGATTATTCCAAGTTTATATGGAAAGGTAAGGGAGCTAGGGTAGCTAAAATAATTTTGAAAAAGAAGTGGGAAGAAGCAAGGGCCTAATTTCAACATTCATAAGACTGTGGTGTTGGCAGAGGGCAGACACGTGGCAATGAAACTGAATACAGAGCCCAGAAATAAAGCCTTTCTTTCCATGGAAGGAAATACATCCTTTTCAACAAACAGTGCTGGAGCAACTGGATATCCATAAGGAAAAAAAGAACCCGGCCAGCTGGTGTGGCTCAGTGATTGATCGTCAACCTATGAACCAGGAGGTCACGGTTTGATTCCCAGTCAGGGCACGTGCCTGGGTTGTGGGCCCAATCCCCAGTCGGGGGCATGCAGGAGGCAGCCAAGCAATGATTCTCTCTCATCATTGATGTTTCTATCTCTCTCCCTCACCCTTCCTCTCTGAAATCAATAAATATATATATTTTTTAAAAGAAAACATTTACCTAAACCTTAAAACTAATACAAAAGGTAACTGAAAATGGATCATGAACCTAAATGTAAAAAGATGAAACTTTCAGAAAAAATCATGAGACGTTTTCAAGATCTAGGCAAAGAGTTCTTAGCCCTCACACCAGAAACATGATGCATAAGAGGAAAGGTTGATAAAACGGACTTTGTTAAAACGGTATTTGTGCAAAACTTTTGTTCTGCAAAGAATCCTGTTAAAATGATAAAAAGGCATCTACACACCAGGAGAATATATTTCCAAACCACAAATCGGACAGATGACTAAGATTTGGAATACATGAAGAACCCTCAACACAACACTGAAAACAGACACTCACTAGGAAATGGGCAAACGCATAAACAGACACGTCACTGAAGAGGATATCCAAATGGCAGGCAACCCCATGAAAAGACACTTTACATTAGTAACCATTAGCGCCATGCAAATGGAAACCGCACAGAAATAAGGCTACACACCTATTACAGTGACCACACGGAATTCGGTCAAGGACACAGAGAAACTGCATCATTCATTCGCTGCCCATGAGAATGCAAAATGTCACAGCCACTCCGGCAAACCTTTCAGCAGCTTTTCAAAAACTTAATATGCAACTACCATCCCACCCAGCAATTGTACCCCTGAGTATTTATCCCAGAGATAGGAAAATGTGTGTTCCCACGAGAGCCAGCTCACAGATGTTGATTGCAGCTTTATTCATAATAATAAAAGATGGAAAACAAGACAGATGTCTCTCAATGGGTCAATGGGTAAATGAACTGTGTGATACATCCATACTGCGGAGGGTTACTCAGAAAGAAAAAGGAAAAAAACTGTTGAAATATGCAATGACTTGGATGAGTCTCCAGGGAACTGAGTAAAAAAGAAAATCCAATTTCAGTGCTAGCTGGTTTGGCTGAGTGGAGTGTCAGCCTGTGGACTGAAGGGTCCCAGGTTGGATTCTGGTCAAGGGCACATGCCTGGGTTGCAGGTTCGATTCCCAGTAGGGGGCGTGCAGGAGGCAGCCAATCAATGATTCTCTCTCATCATTGATGTTTTTCCTCTCTCTCCCTCTCCCTTCCTCTCTGAAATCAATAAAAATATATATTTTTAAAAATCCAGTTTCAAAAGGTTTAATATGATTTAATTATATATAACTACATGATTTAATATATATAACACTCTTGAAATGACAAAATCATAAAAATGGAGAACAGATTCGTGAGAGCCAGAGGCTCAGGCCGGGGGGAGGGGGGAGGAAGAAGAGGCTGTGGCCTTCTGAAGGCAACACAAGGAATCCCTGTGGTGATGGAGATGTTCTGCATTTTACTGTTTTGATGTCAACATCTTGGTTGTAATATTTACTTGCGTTTTGCAAAATGTTACTCTTGAGGAAAACCAGATAAAGAGCATATGAGGTCTCTCTGTGTTTTTGATAACTACATGTGAATTTACAATGATCTCAAAACTAAGGGTTTCATTTTTAAAAATAGGGAACTTTTCAACTATTCCAATAGGCCAGCTCATTCCATGAGGCCAATGTAATTTTGATATCAAAATTGGACAGGGACAGCCTGAAAAAGAGAACCACTGGCACATTGAACCCATGACTACACAACAACAAACTAAATTCAGTCATGTATAAAGGACACATGACATTCTGAATAAACGGGGTTTATCTTATCTGGTATGTTCACACAATAAAATATTGTATCATAGTGAAAATGAACAGTAGTTACCTACAACACATTGGAAGGGTCTTAGTAAAATGAATGAAAGAGCAAGTGCCTAGAAGACTATCCTATATAATAAAAGCCTAATATGCTAAGTGTCCGGTCATCTGGTCATCCATTCAACCAATTAAAGCATAATATGCTAATGATATGCTAAGGCTGCCCAACCGCTCACTATGACATGCACTGAACACCAGGGGGCAGACAGTCGACCAGTCAACCAGTTGCTATGACATGCACTGAACACCAGGGGCCATACGCTCCGACTGGTAGGTTAGCTTGCTGCTGGGGTCTGGCCAATGGGGACTGAGTGATACGGGCCAGACAAGCCCTAGAGCCCTCCTATGGTCCCTCCCTGGCTGGCCAACTTCCTGTATCCCTCCCTGGCCCTGATCATGCACCAGTGGGGTTCCTCAGCCTGGCCTGCACCCTCTCGCAATTTGGGACCCCTTGGAGGATGTCGGAGAGCTGGTTTCAGCCCAATCCCACAGGCCAGGCTGAGGGAGCCCACTGGTGCATGAATTCGTGCACCAGGCCTCTAGTATTTAGCATAAAAACCTTTCATCATTGTTACAATCAATGGAACCAAAAATGTATTTCATACAGACATATATGTGTATTTTTAACCAGGGAATGAATCAATAATGACAAAATTCAAGATGTTGACGAGGAGGTGGGGCAATGGGGCCGAGGAAAGCTCATTGGAGGATGTAGGGCATTAGTTCTAGTTCTCGAATTGGGTGGTGAGTTTACAGGAGTTCAGCATATTATTAAAATAGATTTTTAATAACTAATAAAAGTGAGTTACGGGTAAATTACAGATGAGAGTAGGACATGAAACAGGCCGATGATTCACCAATATTGCACTCCCGAGGTCCATGCAGGAAAAAGAAATTCTGAAGCCAGTGTTCTATGTGCATGCAGTACAGCCAGCTTTCAGAAATCATTTCTGGTTTTCTGACAAATTTATTTTTTAAAGATGAGACTTTTAAGCAATTGTTTTTAATTTTTTAAAATTTATCTTTATTGTTGAAAGTAGTACAGATGTCCCCTTTGTTTTTTGTTTGTTTTTTTCCCCATTGGCCCCCTCCTCCCCACACCCGCCCTTCTTCCCAAGAGCAATTGGTGTTTTTTATTTGTTTGTTTTCTTTTGTGTTTTTTTAATCCTCACTCAAGGATATTTTTCCATTGATTTTAGAGAGAGTGGAAGAGAGAGGGAAAGACAAAGAGAAACATCGATGTGAGAGAAACACATCGATTGGTTGCCTCCTGTGTGCGCCCTGACCAGGGCCTGGGCTGGGGAGGAGCCTGCAACCAAGGTATGTGCCCTTGACCTTAATCAAACCCGGGACCCTTAATCCGCAGGCTCACGCGCTAGGCACTGAACCAAACCATCTAGGGCAAGAGCAATTGGTTTTTGGAAGAGTCAGACTTTTATGACTGCCAGTGAACAAAATGAGAAAAAGGCACCCTTTCTGAGCCGAGGGGTCTTGGTACAAGATCCGGTGGATGCCGGTCTGCTCCTGGATGTGCCACCCACTCGGTGTGAGGTAGTCCTCTTTGTGGTTTCGCTCTGTCTGTGCACAGGGCCATGCATTTTTGTAACTGATACAGTCTTGCTGAATACCTCGTGCATCTGCTGAGAATGTCTTCCCCAGTTATTCTGCCAAAAGTCCTTTCTAAGTTAACATCCCCACAGGCAGCATCATTATCAATGTGCTAACCTCAAGACCAATAACACAAGCATATTATTCATGCCCACGCCTGCAGCCATGGGTAATAGAAGGAACCGGGTCAACCCCAGTCTCTCAGCCAGCTGTTTAAATATGTTTGCTGAGCACATTAAAATGTTCTGTATAATAGTGTCTCTTCATAGTGCCTCCTTTAAGCTTTATAGTCATTTTAGACCCAAAACAGATTGCAGGTTTCACCCAATCATCTCCTATTAGGTGAGTGGAATCTAGAGAGAAATTCTGCACTGACTTTATCAGAGGTGTCAAAACACTTCTTTTGCATTTTTAAGATTATTTATTTATTTATTTATTTATTTTAGAGAGAGATGAAGGGACAGGAAGAGAGAAAAACATTGTTGTGAGAATGAAACATTGATCAGCTGCCTCCTGCACACAACTCCTGGCAAACTCCCTGACCAGGAATCAAACCGGCAACCTTTCAGTGCATGGGACGAAGACCAACCCACTGAGCAACACCATCAAGGGCAAAACACTTTTTAAAAATTCTTTATTGTTTGAAGTATTACATTTGTCTCCTTTTTCCCCCATGGACCTCTCCCCAGACACCCCCCCCCCCAAGCAGTGCCCTCACCCCACTACTGTCTGTGTCCATTGGTTATGCTCACATGCATGCATACAAGTCCTTTGGTTGATCTCTTACCCACCCCGCCCCACCCCACTTCCCTGCCTTCCCTCTGCTTGACAGTCTATTTGATGCTTCTCTGCCTCTGGATCTATTTTTGTCGATCAGTTTATGTTGTTCATTATATTCCACAAATGAGTGAGATCATGTGCTATTTATCTTTCTCCAACAAGGGCAAAACACTTTTAACAATTGTTTACGTAATGGTATTTCTCACTTAGGATCTAATCAAGGTTTGCCTTTTTCGGGTAAGGAATCTCATTCTAAAGTAATGTTACTAAATTTTGAAATGACGTGTTTCATGATGTTAGTGAAATAGGTTTTTTCATGGCTCAGTATTCTTGGCATCCCCATAAAAATGAAAAACTTTTGGCTCAACTGCTACCATGACCATTGACTGTCCAGGAGGGGTTGAGGGGTGCCCCACCTGAACTCAGGTGAGCTGTGGGGAGGGGCACTCCACAGGTGATATCTGATCATGAGCTTTCCCTTTGGGCTAAAGCTAAGGCCTCTCATTTCTTGTTTTCAGTTATAATTTTATGTCCCCATCTGAAAAAATCAGTTTGAAAGTTGTTTCTCTTTTAGAAGATAACTATTGACACTAATTTATGGAAAAATAAAATTTGGCTAAACAATGATATTGGCAAAAGCAGTGAATAAAAAATAGATGGAGTACAGTTGCAAGCTTATCAATAAATGGTTTATTGTAATCAAGGCAAGAGAGTTAGACTGATTTGTGATAGCTAATGGCCTGTTGGTCTAATTAGATGCTTTATATAAAAAAAAAAATCACTTGTTTGTAGTGAAAAGTACATTAAGACAAGCAAAGTCCAAACACTGCCTCGCCAGCCAGGCCGGTATCTCTGGGAATGTGCTACGGCAGCCCTTCCTCTCTGGAAATACACCACGGCCTGCAGCAGCCAACATCATTTGTCCCTGGAGCTCTTTTTCTACCAGCAGGACTAAGAGCATCGGATTTCCCAAGAATTCCAAACAACTGAATGTTTCACTCCCTTCCTCCCCAGAAACTGTCCAGCATATGCCAGCTGACCTGCTAAAATTACACGCACATTCATGTTACAAAACACTATGATGTCCTAAGAACGTGAGTCATCATTTCCCCAAGTTTTCAGGTAAAAACAATTCTCTAGGACCACACACCACATCCATCTTGCTGGTTTTAGCTTCTCTTGAACTGAGCCAGTGTGGGATATGCCAGATTAACAACAAGCCTCAGAGAACTCACGTTCTTTCTAATAAGCACCTGGAAAACATGAGCAACATAGGATTTCCCCCAAAAAAATATTTTACAAGCTCTGCAAATCCTAAAGTGTAGATCTTAAGGCAAGCATACCTCACTTTCCAGCATATATGTTATTCTGGTGAATTTTACATTTAATTTGGATAAATCATATTTCAAATGTACTAAAGAGATCACTCTTTAAGACAATGAAGTCCTTTGGCAATTAAGCCAATCACAGCACACTCTCACTGTATCAGTTAGCTATTGCTGTGTAACAGCATAACCACAAACCTGGCAGCTAAAGCAATACAACTTATTATGGCACAGTTTCGGTGGGTCAGGGGTCTAGGCACAGCTCAGCTGGGCTCTCTCCTGCTGCAGAGTACTGTGGGCTTCAACCAAAGTGTCACCAGGTCTCAGTCTCATCAGAGACATGGACAGTGGCCAGATCAGGTAGTATGTACCCTTCAAATAACACAACTGAAATTCAACTCCTGTTCCTCCTCAGTAAACAGCTCCTCCTCCATCTTCCCCATCACAGTTAATGGCAACTCGGTTCCTCCAATGACTCAGACCAAAATGTTGCAGTTGTCCTTGACTGCTCCCCTTCCTCTTCGACCCTCATCCAATCTGTCAACCACTCTGGGTGACTCCGCCTTCAAAATGGACCTGGCATCCGACCACCTGTCACCACCCCCGCTGCCAGCAGCCCGATCCCAGCCACCAGCACCTCTCAGGGGGACAATTGCAACAACATTCTCATTCATCTCACAAAATCTGACCTTGCCCCTTTCCACCAATTCTTTTTTTTTTCAATATATTTCTATTGATTTCAGAGAGGAAGAGAGAGGGAGAGAGAGATAGAAACATCAATGATGAGAGAGAATCATTGATCAGCTGCCTCCTGCATGCCCGCTACTTGGGATCAAGCCCACAACCTGGGCATATGCTCTAACCAGGAATCAAACCAGGACCTCCTGGTTCATAGGTCAATGCTCAACCACGGAGCCACACTGGCCTGGCCTTTCCGCCTATTCTTAAATAGAGACCCCACAGTGACCCTGTTAAAACAACTCACCTGAAGAGTCCATTAAAAATATAAATTCTTGAACCAAACCTTAGAGAATCTGATTCTGTAGATCTGGAATGTGACCTGATAATCTATAGTTTTCATAAGTGACCAAGGTGATACAGTCTGTCTAAAGAAAGACACTGGGGAACCATTGGCAGGAAATAAATATGAGAGTGTCCATGAAAGGTCATGATTGCTCCTAAGTGGGGACAAAAGCATTCCAAGAAGAGGGGCTGGAGGACATTGTCCTACCTGCTGATGGCTCACTTATTCCATGGCAAATGCTAGTTGGCCAACTTCTCTGGAAATAAGACCTTTGGTTATTGGAGCATACTAATTTCTTCAGGACTGAGAGAAAAAAAATTCAGAACAATACCCAGAAAGGCTAAGGAAGTTGACCCATCTCTAAATAACATATGCATTTTTTTGGTGTGTCTCTCATATTATCTAATCCCTCTAGAATTTTATACACCCATTCAAAATAACCTGAAGTAGTCAATATTATTTCTCCTGGGTTCATGCATTCCCATCTTCCCATCTCATCAAATTTCCTGTAGATGAGAAAATACAAAGCCATTCCCCCAGATATGCTGATGGAGAAGATGAAAACCACCAGAAAAAGCATTTAAAAGACACTGAGCAGGAGCCAGGATGTCTCAGGTAACCGCGGGCGTGTGGTACAGCCTGCGTTCTGTTGACAATCAAAGACAAATGCTTTCTTTTCTTTCTTTTTCTTCCTTTTTCTTGATTTCAGAGAGGAAAGGGAGAAGGAGAGAGAGAGAAACATCAATGATGAGAGAGAATCACTGATCAGCCGCCTCCTGCATACCCCACACTGGGGATCGAGCCCGCAACTGGGCATGTGCCCTGACCAGGAATCAAACCACAACCTCCTGGTTCATAGGTCAACGCTCAACTACAGAGCCACACCAGCCAGGTTGCTTTCTTTTCTATGAAGCAATTTTCTCATCTGTACTCAGATGTCATGAAACCTTGCCCAGGCCTTCTGCCTCTTCGGCCTTCTGCTGGGCTTGCTGTTGGTGGTGAACACCTCAGAGCAAACAAGATAGGCAGCTTCCCACTCTCTGCTGCTGCTGAAGCTGGGGAATACTTTTTCTGCCTCTAAGCAGACACTGAAGAGGAACGGCCAGGTTTATCAGAAGGGCCAGGGCACCTGGAGGAAATTGTTCAGTGCTGAGTTCCGACTTAATGGTGTCTAAAAGAGGAAGGTGGCATGCCAGCGGGGTTTAAAGAAATAAACAGGTTTTGTCACTGCAGGAACAGAATGCATTAACCCCGGAGTAATAACATTGGCTACCTCAGGCTATTGCAAACAGGTGTACAAAATTCTAGAGAGATTAGTATTATGAGAGACACACTACAAACGAATAAGTCATTTAGAGAGGGTCTATTTCCAAATTTTTTATAACTGTGCCTAATACATAATTTTTCAACTGATACTAGGGACAGGTTACAACAAGGAAGGTGGGAGAGTGAGCTGAAGAACTGTCTTCTGAGCCCAAGTCAACTGTCACTAGTTTTAGAGCTTTGGTCAAACTATCTAACCACCATCTGCCTCCATTTCTTCATCTAAAGAAGGTTGACAGGAAGAGTATTTAGTTTATAGGATTGTTTTAAGAATAAAATGACCTGAGAAAAGCAAAAAAGTGTAGACAAATTGTTTACGTCAGACTTAATTTTATTATTTTTATTATTTTTGTCCGACTTTAAGAAAAATGACCTTTTGAGCTGGAAGACAGCAGGCCCGAGATGAAAGGGTAAGCACCATCCAGTATAGAAAAGAGAAAAGATTTTTTTAAAGATGAAATTAGAACAAAATATACTCTAGATTTTTGGTCCAGCAAATGTCCTCCATTAATTATACATATTTCAGTGACTTAGAGTTCCCACAAAACAAGTGCCCATCTTGCCGTCAATTCCATTCAGCAAGCATTTTCCTACTCTGTCTAAGCTATTGTGTCAACAATTACAGAGAACACCACAATAAAGAGGGAGATGTGGACAGAAATAAAACAATGCCCAAAATACAGTGGTCAAGAGCGTATAAAGTGGGTTCTAGGTCAGATCGAAATTGGACACCTTAACCTTTCTAAGTCTCCATTTTCTCATCTACAAAAATGGAGATAATGATCGTAATTATCTCCATGTAATTGCTGCAATGATTAAGTGAGGTGGTGAATATAATGCATTTGGTACAGTGGTGTTATTGTTCCTAATGATAAATGCGCATTCCCAGCCCACAGTTAGGGCGAGTGTAATTGATGATTGATAATCAAGAGAACCAGCACACGGACAGCTATGACAGTAATGCATTCAGCAATCATCACGTATTGTGCCAGCAGCTGATGATCTGATGGTAAATAAACCAACTCCTGAGACAGCTTAGTCCAGCGGAGAGGACAAATGAATAGGGCAACATGATAAGATGGGGGCTGACATGGGGGGCTATAGGAGGAGCCCCTAACCAGGTATCAGGTAAATCTAAATAAGGATCAAGTTAAAGCCGGAAAGCAGGAGAAAGAGAAATCACCCGCCTGGGTCTGAAAGACTCAAATTAAAGCTTTAAAACAAGGCGGGGGGAGGTGGGGTGGGGAAGCTTTGATGTAACAATCAGAAATGAATGGACATTCAACAATAATTTCTAATGGAACATTTAGTTTATTATTTTTTTTAATTTTTTTATTGTTTAAAGTATTACATGTAGTAGTACACGTATCTCCTTTTTTCCCCCCTTGACCTTCCCCCAGCCTCCCCTACCCGCTGTCGCATGCCCTCATCCCCCCCAGTGTCTTGTGTCCATTGGTGTGCTTATATGCATGCATACAAGTCCTTTGGTTGATCTCTTTCCCCCCCTCCCCAACACTCCCCTGCTTTCCCACTGTAATTTGACAGTCTGTTCGGTGCTTTACTGCCTCTGTATCTATCTTTTTGTTCAACAGGTTATAATGTTCTTTATTATCCATAAATGAGTGAGATCATGTGGTATTTTTCTTTCACTGACTGGCTTATTTCACTTAACATAATGCTCTCCAGGTCCATCCATGCTGCTGCAAATGGTAAGAATTCCTTCTTTTTTATAGCAGCGTAGTATTCCATTGTGTAGCTGTACCATAGTTTTCTAATCCACTCATCTGCTGATGGGCATTTCCAAATCTTAGCTATGGTGAATTGTGCTGCTGTGAACATAGGGGTGCATGTATACTTTCTGAATGGTGTTTCTAGTTTCTTGGGATATATTCCTAGAAGTGGGATTACTGGGTCAAATGGGAGTTCCTCTAATGGAACATTTTAATAAATTGGCCATAGAATGATATTATCTGTCAATAAGGAGTATCTATTTCCAACCAAGAGATAATATCACAGTTAGCAATATAAGATGAAGAGAACACCTATTCAAATAAGAAAGCAAGCAAAGCCCTGACTGGTTTGGCTCAGTGGATAGAGCGTCGGCCTGCGGACTGAAGGGTCCCAGGTTTGATTCCGGTCAAGGGCATGTACCTTGGTTGTGGCACATCCCCAGTAGAGGGTGTGCAGGAGGCAGCTGATTGATGTTTCTCTCTCATCGATGTTTCTAACTCTCTATCCCTCTCCCTTCCTCTCTCTGTAAAAAAAATCAATAAAATATATATTTTTTTAAAAAAAGAAAGCAAGCAAAGATGCCTGTGGTCATCTTGCTGTAGAAGTTCTCTACAAGGGCACAGGTATGAAACAGAAAAGAGAAAATGGTAGATTGGCTGGAGAAAAGTCATGCCTGCTACCAGCTCACAGAAATCCACTTCTGCAGAGTCCACGATGACCAGTTCACATACGGGCCTTTCTCCTCACATCTCCAGAGCCCTCCCCCACCCCTCCCATTGACGTGTCAGCTCCTACTTCATTGAGAGCACAGAGGCAGTCACACCAGAGCAGCCCCATGTTCTCAACAAACCCAGAAATCCACCTTGTCTGTAGCTGCACACTCTGGCTTTGCTCCAGTCCCAGGAAACAGACATCCTGCCCATCCAGGCCAATGCCCCCGCGAGCTCTGGGCACACACACTTCGCATCTGCCCCAGGGCTCTGCTCTTACAAACCTCCCTCGCTCTCCTGCCACCATCAGTGTCCTCTGAACTGTCCCCACGAGTATGTGATCGTGCCTTCATAGCACCCATCTTTAAAGAAAGAGCCCTCTGTGGACCCATGTCCCCCTCTAGCTGCCACTCCATTTCTCCGCCCTCTTTCAGAAGACCCCTTGAAATTGTTTTTTTAAAATATATTTTATTGCTTTTTTACAGAGAGGAAGGGAGAGGGAGAGAGAGTTAGAAACATCGATGAGAGAGAAACATCGATCTGCTGCCTCCTGCACACCTCCTACTGGGGACGTGCCCCCAACCAAGGTACATGCTATTGACCGGAATCGAACCTAGGACCTTTTAGTCGCAGGCCAACGCTCTATCCACTGAGCCAAACTGGTTAGGGCAGACCCCTTGAAATTGCCGACTGCACTTGGATTCTTCGTTTTCCATTCTGCCTTCAACGTACTCAAAGTTTCGGATTGAACTTCCATAGTCTCCATTTGGTCCCAGCCCTACCCCAACCAAAACCATGTTTCTCAAAGTCACCCACATGCTCCATCCAAACCAAGGCCATGGTCATTCCGAGCTCTGTGGTCATCCCGGTCCTGCTCTCCTCAGCATTAGACAAGGCTGACATCCCTTCTCCTTCTCCTCACTGAACACTTACTTCTCCCACCTCCCGACTCTCCTGCTCCCTGCTTTCCCCCTAACTCCCCCTCTCCTTTCCTGGGATTCCCTTCCTGACTTCTCTATCCACGTTCCCTCTGTGGATGACTCATCTGGGCTCAGGGTTTTAAAACCCATCAACGTGGCATTGAGTCCAAAACGGGCCGGAACCAGTGTGTGGTAAGTGAGGCACTTGCTTCAGGCTTAAAATACACCAAGTGGCCATATTATGATGATCTCTGGACACATAATAATCTGGCCACTCAGTATGTATATAGAGAGAGGCCTGGTGCATGAATTCGTGCATGGGTGGGGTCCGGCCAGACTGGCCAGGGGGAGTGGACATGGGTGGTTGGCCAGCCTGCCTGCTGGTCAAACTCCCGGTCGGGGGACAATTTGCATATTAGCCTTTTATTATATAGGATATACACTAAGTGGCCAGATTATTATGCATTCAGAGATCATAATAATCTGGCCAGTCAGTGTAGAGGCATATCAAAAGACCGAATAATGAAGATAAATAATATTTCAAAGGCAATCATTGTTGGACGAAATCAATGCCCCCCAAATGTATAATGAACCAAATATGAATATGTTCAAAAAGCCAGGTCAGTGTTATTGACTTTTCCTTTTGTCCCAGGCCTCAGTATCTCAGCACAGCATGGCACTGTGCCCTGACCTCCCCTCCAAGTTACAGGATTGTGTCTCCAACTGCCTTGGCCTGTTTGCGCTGCTATAATACTGCAGACTGGGTAGTTTTTTTCAATTTTTTTTTATTGATTAAGGTATTACATGTGTCCATATCCCTCCCTTTGTCCCCCCACCCCACTCCCATACATGCCCTCACCCCGCAGTGTCTTACGTCCATTGCTTATGCACTATATGCATGCATACAAGTCCTTCCGTTGATCTCTTACCTCCCCCCCCACCCCAGCCTTCCCGCTGTAATTTGACAGTCTGTTCGATGCTTCTCTGCCTCTGTATCTATCTTTTTGTTCATCAGGTTATAATGTTCTTTATTATCCATCAATGAGTGAGATCATGTGGTATTTTTCTTTCATTTGCCTGGCTTATTTCACTTAACATAATGCTCTCCAGGTCCATCCATGCTGTTGCAAATGGTAAGAATTCCTTCTTTTTCACCACAGCGTATTCCATTGTGTAGATGTGCCACAGTTTTCTAATCCACTCATCTGCTGATGGGCATTTAGGCTGTTTCCAAATCTTAGCTATTGTAAATTGTGCTGCTATGAACATAGGGGTGCATATATCCTTTCTGATTGGTGTTTCTAGTTTCTTGGGATATATTCCTAGAAGTGGGATCACTGGGTCAAATGGGAGTTCCATTTTTAGTTTTTTGAGGAAACTCCATACTGTTCTCCACAATGGCTGCACCAGGCAGACTGGGTAGTTTATAAACAATAGACATTTATTTCTCCCAGGGCTGGCAGCTGGGAAGTCCAAGATCAAGATGCTAACCTGGACCCTCTCCCTGGCTCCTGGACTGATGTCTTTTCTGAGTCCTCGAGGTGGGAGGGGCGAGGGAGCTCTCTGGAACCTCTCTCATAAGGGCACCAATCCCATTTGTGAGGGCCCCACCCTCATCACTTAGGCACCTCTCAAAGGCCCCACCCTTAACGCCATCATCTTTGGGGGTTAGGGTTCCAACATATGAATTTGAGGGAGGACACAGACTTTCAGGCCCCAGCACCAAATGTACACTGGATATCTTTGCTTGAATATTTAATGGTATCTCATACATGTCAAAAGCAGCGGCCACCAAACCCACTACCTCCCCATCCCACTCCCCCAGCATACACACAGCTTCTGGTCTTCTGTGTCTCAGAGAATGGCACCATCATTCACACTCAGGCAAAAAACTAAAACTGGAATCCGCCTCGATTCCACGTTTCTCTCCCACCCCACATCGATCCATCAGCAAGTGCTGTCAGCACCAATTTCAAAATTTATCTTGAATCGACTTCTCACGTCTCCATTACTGTAAATTCAATCCGAGCCATCACGGTTTCGCTCTCCGAGGTCTGCGATAACATCTCCACTGCCTTCCTGCTCCACTATTAACCCTTTCACACTGAAGCCGGAATGGTGGGCTTCCAGGATCCCTCCCACGCATTAAACACACATGGCTCCCCCTGTCATCAGAAGTTAACCCCACACCCGTCTCACCTTCCTCCTTCCTCCCCGGTTCACCACCGCCCAGCAACCTAGTCTTTCTTCTGAGCACAGGAAAGAGCAGCGAGCAGCTTGCTGCCTCATCACATTCTTCTACTGGAATGTTTGTCCCCACATGCCCCCACGGCTCACTGCCCCTCCCCACCCCCCCAACCCATCCAGATCCCTGTTCTTGCTGCCTCATCACATTTGCACTTGCTAGTACTTCTACCTGGAATGTTTGCCCCCACATTCCAGATCCCTGCTGAGGTGTCATCTCCTAGGACAGGCCTCCTTTCATCTTTCTTTTTAAAGTAGCAGCCCCTGCCCTGGCCGGTTTGGCTCAGTGGATGGAGCATCGGCCTGCATACTAAAGGGTCCCAGGTTCGATTCTGGCCAAGGGCACATGCCTGGGTTGCGGGCTCAATCCCCGGTGGGGGGCGTGCAGGAGGCAGCTGATCAATGTTTCTATCTCTCTCTACCTCTTCCTTCCTCTCTGTAATCAATAAATAAATATATTTAAAAAAATAATAAAATAAAATAAAATAGCAGCCCCCGCCCTGGCTGGTGTGGCTCAGTTGGTTGTGCACTGTCCTGTGCACCAGAAGTGCACCAGAAGGTGGCGATTCGATTCCGGTCAGGGCACATGCCTGTGTTGTGGGCTTGATCCCCAGTAGGGGGCATGCTGGAGGCAGCCTATGAACATGTCTCTCTCACTTCGATGTTACTCTCTCTCTCCCCCTCTTTTCCTCTCTCTCTAAAATCAATAAAAACATTTTTAAATAAATAAATAAAACAGCTGCCGCCTCTCTCCCCACCTCGTTATTCTCTCATTCCCTTTCACAGCATTACCACTACCTGACATATTATACATTTACGTGCACTTTTGGGCTTTTTCTAGCTCCCTTCTGATTCTCCAGGGGCTGTCACAAAATGGGTTAAAAATGTGATATTTATTAAAGCTACTGTAATAATACAAAATTAGAAACAACTTAAAAGTTTGGTGAAAGCTCAGGCGTTGCCTAAATGGGATAAATGTTCAAAAATATAAATTAATATATATAAGTATACACTACCTAAGTATTTTAAAAGTTTTAAACTAGATTAAAATTCAGTGTCAACTATGACTAACTCTGAATAAAGAGATTAAAGATTATAATGTTCTCTTCTTTCCATTTTCATTTTTCTTTATTCTTTTTAGGTTTTCTTAAGTCAATATAATTTTACGTCTTTAGAACAGAAAAATGTTTCTGTTAGAAAAACTTTGAAATTATAATCGCTTGTGGATAAATGAGTGGAACAGGCTAGGAAATATTATTTCTGTAATTTTTAGTAAAATATAATAAACATATTTATATGATTTATTTATTAAAAATAAATCTATAATCCATAGTCACTCATGATATGTGTTTTTAATCAACACAGGAGACTGAATTAGGCTAATGACTGCAGCAGTACACGCCCTGGCCAGATGGCTGTTTGTTCAGCATCATCCCTACGTCAAAAGGTTGTGGGCCCGAACCCTGGTCGGGGCAGGTATGGGAGGCAACTGGTTGATATTGCTCTCTCTCACATCAATGTTTCTCTCTCCCCCCCACTCTCCTCTCTCTCTCTAAAATCAATAAATATATCCTCAGGTGAGCATGACAAAAAAAGAAGACAGTACAATCTTTGCGCAATGCTATCATATCATTTTCCCATTCTGTGTGAGAAAAAAAAATTGCTTTTTCATTATCTACCCATTTAAAATATACCGAATTTAGCAGGGGCTTAATTTTTAATGTATTAATCTGTGTATTTCCCGAGGAGAAATTAACTAAACTTTACTGCAAATTTCCCATCCATGCTAAACTGGAATTGCATAATTATCATAATTTTATTACTTAGCTGAAAAAATAGGCCATAACCCACGTGATCTGACAGCCAGCAAGACCTGAAGGGACGCATGGGGTGACCGATTCGGAGGGTCCTGGCAGCGACTGGAGGGCATGATGGGTAGAGTCCACGGGAAGTGAGTAAGTGACTCATTTTCCCAGTGAATGTTTGTCCTCACGTATTAATTGGTTCTGTATATCCATAAGCCCATCCAACCCCGGACATGTTTATTATGGAGAAAGAGATGGCTGTCCAAATGCAGCAGAATGGGGCATGTATCCTTCGTCTTGCCAGGTTGATTGTGGATATTGTTCTTTATTTCATTTTTTTTTTATCGTTTCATTGAAACAATATTTTTTAAATTAAATTTATCGGGGTGGCCATGTTGAAGTGAGGGCAGACCTGGGAGCTTTAAGATGATGCTTTTCACACCTTTAAATGAGAGAACTGTTCTATGTGGCATCTTCCTCTGAAACGAAACAATTTTGTATGCACAAGTCATAACGTGCAAATACCTTGAGCTCAGCCTCATATTCCCTCGCATCCTTCAAGTCAGAGAGAAAAGTGCTTTTTACACAGCGTGTGCTTTGTCCATACCTTGTTACTCCATTAGGAGACTGCCACTGTAAAGGATGTCTACTGAGGGGGAGGACTCTGTCCCCATTTTGTCTGTATCAGGCATTTTCCTAGTCCTTGCATTCAATTCACACAAATGCAATCCGAGGTGGGTGTTATCCCATTGGCCATCACTGTGGACGGGTTCTCGCTCATGAGTAAAAGATGATCCAGGAGGTGGAGTTCCTTCTTGGAGGCCACATCACCACTAAATTGACAGCTTTCAAAGCACAGATTTCTGGCTCCAAACCCCACGCCTCTGTTTGGTTTTCCCCACTGAAATAACAGGTCCTTGGTAGCTGTTCCTGTTGCAGGCATTGCCAATGAAGTCAGCAGCCTGACAGCACACTCCCCCGTAATGAGCATTGCCGTGCAGACTGCAGGGAATGGCAGCCGCCTGGGTGGGGCTGGGGAGACACGTTTCTAGTCAAGCAGACCTTTCTGCAGCCTCCCCATCACTGGGATCCAGGTGCAGACGACCTCAAAGGCACCCCTACTGACAAGTAGTAGATTTGCATCCAGGGGCCATTTAGTGAAATAAATGATGGTTACCCCTCCCAGCTCCTGTCTCCCATACCCTTGTAGCTCCAGAGGATAATATGCCCGACTATATTGCTTGGAAAATCTAAAGATCATAAAGGTCACTACAAATTAAATTAACCTTGGATACCCTTTTTTGAAAACTGTGTGGGTTGTTTTTTTTTTTGTAGCAGAATCACTGTTTTTTAGAACAGAAAAGAACCTCAGAAATTACCTCAGGGATTAGGGTTAGGGTTAGGGTTAAGGTTAGGATTAGGGTTACAGTTAGGGTTAGGGTTAGGGTTAGGGTTACAGTTAGGATTAGGGTTAGGGTTAGCTGCTCTTAATTTGCAAATAAAGTAACCAGCTAAATATTGTACACTGGTACCAGTGTCCTGAGCTTTCAACAGAAACAACACAAAAATGTTTGTCCTATTTTAAACCTCTTATGGAAAAAACAGGCAATAAAGGGAAAATTCCTGCATATTCTAAGAAAAACTTAACTAGAAAGATTTTACTTTGCAATGGGAAAACCTTAATCAAATAACTATACTGTTAAGTATGTGCTGTTATTCTTAGGCATGCCAGATCACACTGGCGTGCAGGCCAGATGCGCCTAAGGCTCTGAGGGTTATCTGAGTCTTCTCCTGAATCAAGCTGACACCCGCTAGGGGATACTAGGACTCACATTTTGCTTAAGAAACCAAGGGCCTCGTTGATAACACTGAAGGAATCTGCTATGTTATCTTTTTTTTTTTTTAATCCTCATCTGAGAATCTTTTTTTCCATTGATTTTTCAAAGCGAGTGGAAGGGAGGGAGGAGGGGGAGAGAGAGGGAGAGAGAGTAACATCAATATAAGAGAGTCACATCGACTGGTTGCCTCCCACATGCACCTGAAGCCTGGATTGAACCTGCAACCAAAATACATGCCCTTGATGGGGAATCGAACCCACCATAGAGTGTCCATGGGGCAATGCTCTAACCATTGAGAAAACCAGTCAGGGCTGTTATGTTATCTTGTTCTGATTTTTCAGTCGTTGCCCCCAGTAAAGAAAGCACTTAAGATCTACATCTATATCTTTATCATCTGTCTCTTTGTGTAAATCTACATCCACATCTATCTCTATAGCACATATATGTATGCATACATATGTATAGCACACACACACACATATAAATTCATAGCATAGAGGTGGGAATTTCTAAGTTAACATGGTAGCAAATAAGCAATGCATACGAGGGATGCTTACGACTCCCTATTTAAATACCAAAAAAAGATCATGTAAGCTGGAAAAGTCAATATGAAATTCTTTGAAGAGTATGAGTCTAATGATCACATCAAACATAAAAACACAACTGCATACAGACATATATCCATCAACGTTTCAATCTTAATTGTGACAGAACAGGTTATGTGTGATACGATATAACTTCAAAATCCAAGTGATTTAATACAATAAAATGATTTCTCACCCACAAAAGCAATATGCAGGTTGTTCAGCCTTCTTTGTGGCTACATCACCTTGAACAACATATGGCCTCCAAGATTTCAGTGATGGAGAAGGAAAACAGGAGGAGGCATGGAGCCCTACGCTGCCTTGCCCCAGAGTAGCCATGTCCCTCCCGCACACTGATCATCAGCACAGGACAGAGTCAATCTCAAGGAAGCTCGGGAACGCAGGGGAGCTCGTGAATATATTTCTGCCACTAACCTTTTCACCACACACCTGAGGCTCAGAGGTTATGATCCACCCCAGTGACTACCCCTAATTCATGAGCTGCTAACAACAACAACCACAAAATGTTATTCTGTGATTCATCTTGATATTGTATAATTTAAGAACTAAATTATAGAGAAAAGCATCACAGCATGCCCAGTGTTTAAAAAGTTGGAGAAATGGATAAGAGAGAAGACCATTTCTCCCACTTTTAAACTTTGTATTCTGACGCCGAGAGAAATCAGACAATACATGGGCCACTGAGACTGAGCATCCTGAAAGCCAGAGAATAGTTCCCCACCTTTGAAAGGGCCTCTTGGCCAGTGTTCACGGGGATCTCAGTAAGTCTCCCCACGTGCACTGAGGCTGGGTGCGCACAGGGAGTAGGTGCAGGGTCAGATTCGTCAAACCCGTGCATCCGCTCAGTGCATCGCGTATTTCTCTGCAAAGTTCGCTTGTGGCTTTGGGGATTTATGAGTTCTGTTTGGGGTGTAGAGAACTGGAAAGAATGTCGCTCTGTTCCCTATTCTAAGTTCCTGTACTTGGCAGGGAAAGCCAGTACTTCATTCCCAGAATTTCGATATTCCTGTCCTTACAACAAACCAAAGAGCCTGATAAGCTATAAGTTCATGACTTATTTTATTTTTATAAAAGCGATTTTTCTTTATTTTTATTGTTGAAAGTCTTATAGATGTCCCTTTTCCCCCCATTGACCCCCACCACTGCCATCCCCGGCCCAGGCCTTCAGCACGCTATTGTCTGTGTCCATGGGTTACACATACATGCACATAAATTCTTTGGTTAATCTCCTCCCACACACCCCCTTCCCTCTGAGATTCATCAGTCTTTCCCATGCTTCCATGTCTCTGCATCTATTTTGTTCGTCAGTTTATTTTGTTCATTAGATTCCATGTATGAGTGAGATCATGTGATACTTGTCTTTCTCTGACTGGCTTATGTCGCTTAGCATGATACTCTCCAGGTCCCTCCATGCCATCCTCAGGAGCCCGAACTTACAGTAAGGCAGCCAATTGGCCTGAACTGTAAGGGGAGATGGGTGCCTTTGGGGCAAAATGGAAACCAGGCACTTGCCTACGTGGGGCAGACCCAGCTGGACCCTGGTAAGAACAAAGCTAGAATCCTTAACAAAACTGAAAATAGCAACAGACACCAAACCACAGGTCCGAGAAGCTCAGACCAGACCAAAACAAACACATATTCTTTATAATAAAAGCGTAATATGCTAATCAGACCAGACAGCCCAACGACCTTCCGGACATCCTTCCGGACAACCTCCTGGAGGAAGCCGGGGCTGCAAGGGCCAAGGCAAGCCACGCAGCTGCGAGGACTGAGCCCCTTGCACGGATTTCGTGCATCAGGCCTCTAGCATTCTTTAAAAAACACACATCATATTCAAAATGCTAAAAACCAAAGACAAGGGGGAAAGCCTGAAGGCAAGCAGAGAAAAAAGACACATTACATAAAGAGTAACAAAGGTAAGAATCACAACAGAACTTGCTTGAAACCATGCAAATAAGAAGACAACGGAGTAGCATCCCTTTAAAGTACTAAAAAGGGAAAAACAACCCATCAACCAGGAATTCTATATCAAGGGAAAATATCCTTCACAAATAAAGGAGAAATAAAGATTTTTTTTCCTACTCAGGAAAATAAAAATTGAGAGAATCCATTGGCAGCAGAACTGCACCACAAAAGTGTTAAAAAAAAAATCTTCAGGGGGAAAAAAATAAAAATCTTCAGGCAGATGATGCCAGATAGAAATATGCATTTACACAAAGAAATTGGGCATTATAAATGAAATAAATTAACTTAAAATTTTTATCTTTCATACCTTTAATTGCTCCAAAAGATAACTGTTTAAAGCACTAATAGCAATGTACTGTATTTTTATACCACATGTAAAAGCAAAGCGTATGACAATATGACAAAAATAGCATAAAGCATGGGAGAGAGAAATTGGGAATATACTACTGGAGGTTCCTTAAACTACTGAGCATGGGGAAAGCCACTTGAAAGGATTTGATACCAACTGTCTTAAAGATTTAAAAAAATATTCTTTTATTGATTTCATAGAGGGAGGGAGCAGGGGAGAGAGATAGAAACATCAACGATGAGAGAGGATCATTGATCGGCTGCCTCACACTGGGGATGGAGCCCACAACCCAGGCATGTGCCCTGACCGAGAATCAAACCGTGACCTCCTGGTTCATAGGTTGATGCTCAACCACTGGGCCACACCAGTCGGGCTTAAAGATCTTGAAGGTCACATTCAGGGCCTGCATATACCCTAGAGAAGCTTTTAATCCTGAGAAAACGCCCAGGGTAAGTTATTTCCCCTCAAATCTGGCTATAAAACCATCAGCAAATGAAGGTGTTGAATGTTAGTCTTTTGGTTGGCTTCCCACTTACCTTCAATTCTTTTTCACCATCTTTCTTGACCGAGACAATAATTTAGTGCAATCCAACTGCGGAGGTGTGCTGATAATCAAAACCACCAGCTGGCAGCTCTATGGACACTCTAACCAAGGCATTTCCCCAGCCCTGGCCTCCTGAGTAAGTGAGAGGCCTGGGGAGACCTGGTCCTGGGTTTCATTCAAATTTACACGGTGACAGCGAGCATTGCAGACTTCCTACTGAGTGAGGACATCGCACAAGCGGTCATTTCTTAGATCATCTGCTTGCTCAACTTGAGTGGGACGTTGGCAGGACAAAATTGGCTAGGATCGAAGAATTTCGGTTTATCAATAAAAATAACTACAGTTAAACTAAAGGCTATACAACGTTAAGCTTGATTTTCTTGTTTATGTCAAGAAGGAAGGGCTTAGGTACATGCTTGGGGAAACAGGAGAAATGAGCCATTCAGAACATTCCTGCCTTCCCTTTCAAACTCAGATCTTTATCATCCATCCTTCTTCTTAGAATAAATAACAAAACTGAAAATAGCAACAGACACCAAACCACAGGTCCGAGAAGCTCAGACCAGACCAAAACAAATACATATTCTTTATAATAAAAGCGTAATATGCTAATCAGACCAGACAGCCAAACGACCTTCCGGACATCCTTCCCCCTAACATTTGTGAGTTTTCACTTGTAAGGTCTCATCCGTGGAAACCTTTTTTCCACTTTCACCAACTTGTAATCCTTTGATATAAAATATATTTATCTCAGCCTCCCTTGCACTGAAGTGAAGTCATTTCATTAAATTCTGATACTGAGATGTACATATAAATAATGTGCTTGTGGTCTAGGAAGGCTTCTTAAAGAGACTGACTTACCTAGGAAGAATACCCTTCTGTCACAAGATGCAGGCACGATGGCCGGTGCTCCAGCAGCCGTTTCGAACAAGGAGGTGACCTAGAGGTTAGAAATGATGTGCTCAGAATGGTAACACAGCACTATTGGTAACTGTGGACTAGTCATCCCTGACTATGGAACCACCATACCAAACTGAACTAGCTCCATCAGGGTTTACTAGGTGAGAGCTTAACTCACTTAAGCTTCTGTTATTGTCGTTTTATGCAGCCAAATACAAACTTAATTGATGTGATCATTTTCAAAGCTATGGGAAAAGAGCTGGTTGAGCTCATGGTTGTTTTTTGACCCTCCAATTGAGAACCTGAGAAAACGTATGCTTATAAGATAATATAATTGACAAAGTTGTAAGGTATCTAAGGTATACTTTGTGGTGATTTGGTATACAAAAGGGTTCCTAGCCCTAACTCTAACCTATCCCAGTCTTGACTGAATGGTCCCATGTAGGGGATGAACCTTATCCACGAGCTGGTCCAAGCTCTTGGGTGACTCCTAAACCTTTGTGATTGTCGAAGAGACCTTATTCGTTCTTAGTGGCTCCCGGTAGCTGAGAGTATGACAAGATGGTCAGTGGGCCGAAGGGGGGAACCACAGCCAGTACCCAGCTGCAGGAGGACTGGAAGCTGGACACTTGGGCACCTGGGAGAATAATGGGCCCCTCCAGGGAGAAGCCGGGAGAGGGACGTTTCTGCCTGTCCCCTCTGATCTAGACCTGGGTGTACAGCCACGGGGGAGGGTGCTCCTGGGCTGCTAAGACTGATTCTTTGAGTGCTCAAGTCCTGTGGGACTCATGAATGCCAGCCCTATTTGCTCCCAGAGCCAGGCAATCCAGGGCCCACCCCTTGGGTGGTAGCTGCAAGAGCTGAGGTGGCAGATGTGTATACTAGCGCCCTTCCAGAGAGATCCTGGCAGTTAGCAGTGCGCTAGAGGAAAAGGCTGAGGAGGCGTCTGCTGGCTTCCTCTGGCTCTGGGAGGATCACAGTAGTCCCTAGGTAGGAGATCATTAGAAGCTTGACTTAGGCAGCAACATTTAAAGTAGGCAAATAGACACCTTTTTAAGGAAAGCCTGGGAGATTAGTTGTTTTTTTTTTTGTTTTTTTTTGTTTTTTTGCCTGCTTCCTCTATGCCGAGTCCTGGGCCATAGCAATGGGGAGTCCTCACAAGCCAGTCAAGAACTGTTTCTTTGTTTGCTATAGTTTTATGTGTCTTGTGGATTCAAGCCTGACTGGCTTTCAGAGCTAAGTGTTTTGGGGCTCATCCCTCCAATGGAAGTCTTAAAAGTTGGGGTACTAGATGTGGTCCAAACCCGTTGCTCCTCAGGAAGAAGCTGGCAGCGGAACTTCCCTCTCAACTGGCTGGCACTCTGCCCAGGAGAGTTCATGGAGAGTGTGTGCCTCAATGCCGCCATCATGGACTGGAACCATGAAATGCATGATAAATCAGTATCTTGGGATTTTTGAATTGCAAATATTTCAGCATATCAGTATCACTAAGTCTGTGTGAAGAAGGCTATTTTAGAGCTCATTAGAGTAAGATTTATGAGATAATTTGGGGTCACATTTGTCTGTTTCAAGCTTTTAATCAGCTGCATTTTTGGAAAAGATCCTTAGCAGAATAGTAAGAGAGAGACTTTGAAGTAGTTTCTTCATTTGTAAAAGTTACAATATAGAATTTTAAAGCGTGACGTTTCCTTAGAAGTCACATAGTCCATCTTCAGTTTACAGCCAACAGAACTTGGGAATAATTCTTGTAAAGAACTTTCTACTACTCTCTTCCTGTTTTACTTTGCCCTCCTCCCAGCCTGTAAATGCACACAGGAGAAAAAGTTGCCAATTTAATTGATCAAATATCCAAGAATTGATGTGACCTTTCACTAGGATATAGTGTCAATGGTCGTTGCTGGCCACTGTGAACTCTGACACCCTGGGGCCGATCAGACAGAAGAGGTCAGAAAGAAGAGTCTATCTCTCCTGTCTCTTCTTTGAACTTCTTTTTGCAATGAGATTTGTGTTAATGAACTGCTCTTACCTAATGGGTAGGATGGCCTGCATGCATGCCTGACCTCTGGCTGTGTAACAGCTTCCTGTACCTGGGAACCTGAAGGTAGTAAAATCCGAGTTTCCATTCAGGTTTAGGGCAAGGTAGGGGGTCCCCACTTAAGCCACAGCTTAAATCTCATCTTCTAACCGGCTTTCACCAGTCCGCACCAGAAATACTGGTGCTGGCTTATCATCTTGATTCTTAACTTGGCTGTTGTTACTTAAGTTAGCTCTTAAGGCCAGGGGTTTATAGCTCTGGTGGATTCCATGGCGCAGGGAGAGGGAGAGAGAGTAGCAATTACTAGCTGGGCCTTTAATCTCTAATCTCAATATCATGAAGCATTTTCAATACTTTAGCATTACCCCCCAAATTATGGCCAATATTGACTGAGTGGCCAGATTATTATGATCTCTGAACGTATAATAATCTGGCCACTCAGTGTATATCCTATATAATAAAAGGCTAATATGCAAATTGTCCCCCCGACCAGGAGTTCAACCAGCAGGCAGGCCGGCCAACTGCCCATGTCCCTTCCCCCTGGCCAGGCTGGCTGGACCCCACCCATGCATGAATTCATGCACTGGGCCTCTAATATGTATACACACACACACACACACACACACTGAGTGGCCAGGTTATTATGCGTTCAGAGATCATAATAATCTGGCCACTCAGTGTATATATGACTGCATGATATTTGATCATTTGAATGACCAGTTTAAACTAATATTGATTGAAACAAAATCTTATTTTTAAACATTGCCTATTTCTTCTCCCTTACTCTAACCACCCCTCTCATCTGTAATGCAGAGGTGAATAAGAAAACTTAGGCAGACTCACTGACTCCCTTCAATATTCACCTCTTTTCTTCCTCACCCCATACTTCTTCTCTCCCATTAACATTTCTTTCTTCATTCTTTGTTCTCCCCTGTATGTGCTCTTGACCTTCCATAGCATCCCAGGAGTCCTCTGGGTTCATCACATTGCTGGACCTTGATAGACACTCATGAACCAACTCTTCATCGTCCCCACCCCACCACCTCCTGGTCTCTTCTTTGAACCAAACACCCAAACCCTGACTCCCATGTTCCCACCACCTCATCACAATGACCTAGAATACAATTAAGCTGTGACAGGGTGAACGGGGATCGGACGGTCATCCAGGCCCTCCCAATTCTCCTTCCCCATGCAGGAGGTAATTCCTAAATCATCTCCATCAGGGAGCAGCAAACGTTTACGTATATAGAACCAGATGGCAAATATTTCAAACTTTGTATGCTGTCCAGTAACTATCTCAACTCATAAACTCGGGTATTTTAGCATGAAAGTAGCCACAGACAATATGTAAATTATTGAACATGGCTATGTTCCAATAAAACTATGTTTATGGACACTGAAATTTATATTTTAAATAATTTATAGTGTCAAAAACATTCTTCTTCTTTAGTTTGGGTTTCTTTTAAATTTAAAATCATTAAAAACAAACGAACAAACAAACTACACACACACATACACACATACATATTTTTCTTTTCTTTTTTTTTTAACCTTGAATAGTATATATAAACAGGGATGGATTTGACCTGTGGACTATAGTTTCCCAATCCCTGGTGAATGTGAGATCCTTTGGTAGTCTCTTTGCATATATTTTTCCTTTTTACTTATAAAACAGGTTTCTAGAAAGCCGCCCATATTATTGCTACCTTTTTATTCATACTATATTATCAAGTAATTCAAAAGCCTAATAAGCCACCTTAAATCAGTTCTGGAACAAAAGGGAATATAAATAAAATAATACAAATAGATTTCTTTTGTGAAGAAGTTACTAAAATTAGTTTTGTGCACAAATATTTGTTTTGGGGATTTCCATCAACAGAACTGAGGCACTTGTAGGTCACAGCATGCCACTGGCTTCCTCCCTACTTGATGTTAATCCAGTTGGTATTCCTTTAGTTTCCCTTTAAATGCTATTTGGCTTTGACACGTCAAAATCTTTATGGGCTTCAATATATATCTCCCTCCCCACCTTTTCCCCAGTAATAAAGAAATACTAAAGCAATGCTCAGAACTCCTTGAAGAAATGCCTTGTGAAAGCAGATTATATGGTGGACCATTGGCATTCATCAGGAATACTTCCCAAGGCCTTCAAATATCCTAAATATATAAATACCACTAGAGCATACATTTTCCCATCCTATATAATAAAAGCCTAATATGCTAAGTGCCCAGTCATCCTGTCGTCTGTTCAACCAATCAAAGTGTAATATGCTAATGATATGCTAAGGCCATTCAACCGCTTGCTATGATGTGCACTGACCACCAGAGGGCAGACAGTCGACTGGTTTACCAGTCACTATGACATGCACTGACCACCAGGAGGCAGATGCTCTGACTGGTAGGTTAGCTTGCTGCTGGGGTCTGGCCAATTGGGACTGAGCAAGATGGGCTGGACACTCCCTGGAGCCCTCCCGTGGACCCTCCCTGGCTGGCCAACCTCCCGTGTCCCTCCCCAGCCCTGATCGTGCACCGGTGGGGTCCCTCGGCCTGGCCTGCACCCTCTCACAATCCGGGACCCCTTGGAGGATGTCAGAGAGCTGGTTTCAGCCTGATCCCGCAGGCCAGGCCAAGGGACCCCACTGGTGCATGAATTCGTGCACCAGACCTCTAGTAAAATATAATAAAAAAATAGCTAAAAAAAAAAGTGATTCCTTTCAATCCTTTATAAGTAATAAATATAGGACCAAAGTAATTTATAAGGCCATTTACTCCTTTTCTGAGAGTTACTGTAAACATAAAGAGGAGGAGAAAAAAAATCAAAAGTAAATGCTGACTTTCTAGAAAGGTCCACTTAATAGCTACGTGGCTCAATTCTACAGACCAGCCTCGCAGAAAACATGACTCCAGGTAAGGCCCTAACAAAATTATGTTTAGGCCATTTTATGAACCTTTAAGGATCCTGGTGAAATTGCTAATGCTACATCAACGAATGCGAAGGTTCTGTTTACTTGAGTAGCCAGAAAAGAAGCAATGCCTGTAATTGACTAAGTTATAGAGTAGTAAATGTGATGCCAGATCAATACGAAGAAGTGCTCTTAAGAATCATGCAAAGATGGATGGGCTACCTAGGGAGGTGAGCTCCTTCCAAGGCCCTGACCACTTGATGGAAGGATGAAAGGAGGAGCCAGGAGCCAGAGGGGTTGGGTTAGACCAAGAGCTTCTCAAATGTTCCGAGGACGGCAACATTCCTTCATGTAAGACCTTCTCCCTGAAATCCGATGGTTTATAAAGCAACATACTAGCTGGCCTAGAAGGACCCTTCAACTCTAAGATTTTATGATTGGTGTTATTCTGCTACAAATAAGAAGGATTGTGACAAAAGAATTCACTAATCCTAAAGAGGTCTGAGATCTCCTAATTTTCCCACTAATTTTCAGACCTTGATGAAGGATATAGGTATTAAGAATGGTCAGAGAGTGGCTGGTCCTTGGCAAAACTGTAAGCAAAGTCTGTTGAAGCTCAAAGTCTGTTGAAGCTCCCGGGGGCACTGTCCTTTGTATCTAAAGAAAATGCGGCTTCAGGCCAGCATCTTTTACAATATCTATAAGATTTGGTGACGGTGTAAGACCCCATGGGACATGTTGCTTCCATATACCACAGAGAATCACAGAGAAGAGTGAACAGACCAAGGCATCCTCTTCTGGGTTAGGGTGGTATATTTTTGGTTAAATGTAGAGCAGTTTTATCATATTGGGAGGAAGTATTGCCTTGTTATTGTCTTTGTTTAAGGATGAAGCATGGTTTAAGGCACTAATGTATTGGGTACCAAGTTGACAAAGGGCAGACCTGTGATGGTTAATTCTATGTGTTAACTTGGCCAGGCCATGGTACAAAAATGAAAGATATAGGTATTAACCAAACACCAGTTTAGATGTTTCTGTGAAGGTCTTTTTAGAAGAGATGAACATTTAACTCAGTGGACTTTGAGTAAAGCTGATTATTCTTCATTATGTGGGTAAATCTCATTCAACCAATTAAAAGCTGTAAGAGAAGCCCGGCTGGTGTGGCTCAGTGGTTGAGCATTGACCTATGAACCAGGAGGTCTATTGGTTCTATTCCTGGTCAGGGCACATGCCCGGGTTGCAGGCTCAATCCCCACTGTGGGGTATGCAGGGGGCAGCAGATCAATGATTCTCTCTCATCATTGATGTTTCTATCTCTCACTCCCACTCCCTTCCTCTCTGAAATCAATAAAAATATATTTAAAATAAAAGCCTTAAGAGAAAAACCCTGGGGTCCCCCGAAGAAGAGGAAGTTCTGCAGTCTTGAACTTGAGCGGTGACATCAACTCTTCCCTGGATCTCCAGCCAACTGGCCTGCCCTGCAGATTTCAGACTTGTCAGCCCCACCATCATGTGAGCCAATTCCTTAAAATAAATCTGTATGTGTACACCTCGTGCTGGTTCTGTTTCTCTTGAGAACCCTGACCAATAAGCCACCTCCCCAACTCTCTTTAAATGCCTCATCTCAGCCCTGGCTGGTTTGGCTCAGTGGATAGAGTGTCAGCCTGCGGACTGAAGGGTCCCAGGTTCGATTCCGGCCAAGGGCACATGCCTGGGTTTCGGACTTGGTTCCCAGTAGGGGGCGTGCAGGAGGCAGCCAATCAATGATTCTCTCTCATCATTGATGTTTCTATCTCTCTCTCCCTCTTCCTTCTTCTCTAAAATCAATAAAATATATTTAAAAAAATAAAAAATAAATAAATGCCTCATCTCAGCCTCATGGTGTGCCTCCTGCAGGTGCAGTTTCTCTTCTGAACCACACTGGCATCCCAGACACCACCACAGGCTACCACCCCCATCACTCCATGGCCCCAATTGCCATTAACTCAAGTGTGTGTGTGTGTGTGTGTGTGTGTGTGTGTGTGGTATTCTTTTCAGAAGACTTTCATTAATGGGCTGGGATAGGGGTGAGCATAATGACACAGCCCAGCAAAACAAACAAACAAACAAACAATCCTATCTAATAAAAGGCTAATATGCAAATCGACCAAACAGCAGAACGACCAGTTGCTATGACGTGCACTGACCACCAGGGGGCAGATGCTCAATGCAGGAGCTGCCCCCTGGTGCTCAGTGCACTCCCACAGGGGGAGTGCCACTCAGCCAGAAGCCAGGCTCACAGCTGGCGAGCACAACGGACTGTAAGAGGGCTCCAGGACTGTAAGGGGACAGGCTGGGCTGAGGGACCATTCCCCTGCCAAGTGCATGAATTTCGTGCACCAGGCCTCTAGTAAATAAATAACAAATGACAAAAGAACTTAACATTCAATGTGTATTTTCCTTAAAGTCACAATCATAACCGGGAGATTTATGTTTTGGTTGCCTCTGCATGTGTTGTTCGGCTACACTTTTGCATCTTAATACATTTTAAAATGTAGGGAACACACTGGCTAGACCCTGTGACTGTTGTGCCTTGACACTAACACTCAATAATAAAAAGTGTAGGGGGAAAAGTTACCCACTTGGAGATTTTAATAAACAGTAAGTAAGAAATAAAAGGACGACCTGTGGACTATTTAGAAAATCCCATCAAAGACAGCCAAACTAGTATTCATAGGGATATTTATGACCATAAATGATGTTTTAGGGAATGTATAAAAATAAATTGGCATTCAACTCGGGAAACTAGAAAGTAGCTCTGGCCGGGTGGCTCAGTTGGTTGGAATGTTATCTCATCCACCAAAAGGCAGTGTGTAGGAGTCCCTGTCGGGCCAATATCTAGGCTGTGGGCTCCATCCCTGGTCAGGGTGCATACAGGAGGCAACGAACAGATGTTTCTCACATCAGTGTTTCCCTCTCTCTCTCCCTTTCTCTAAAAATAAACAAACACATAAGCATATCCTCAGGTGAGGGTTAAAAAGAACCTAAGAAGTAAACAACAAAATAACCTTATAAGAAAGAAGGAGAGGATCAGTAAAGATAATGGAAGAGATACATGGACTCATTTAATTAAAAAACACATGATAAAAGCAGAGCAGTTTCTTTAAAATATCCAATAAATAAGATGCTTATGACAGATCTGCTAAAGAAGAAAGAGAAAACCCAAATAAGCAGGATTAAGAATGGGAAATACCCCTGAAATACAACTGGAATGAATTTTTTTAAAGTATGGTAAAAAATTAGATACAGATTTATAACTATATATTTGACAATCTGCAGGAAATGGACAATTTTCTATAAATGTATAATTAGCCAAAACTTACTCAAGAGGCAAGAAAATCTAAAAATACCATTATTCATAGAATAAATTATAAATTAGCCCATGACAATGAAATACCAGACCTAGGCAGGTTCTATCAATCAATCTAGGGGAAAAAAATTACTCTATTAGTTAAGGTACAAAAGGTTCCAAAAAAGTATAGAAAACTTCAAACAGCGCGCACACACACACGCACACACACACAAACGAATTCAACCTCAAAGATGCAAACATATGTGCACAATATAAATACAACAACTATTTTAAAAATTGGCGATCCGATCCAGCATGTTTGATGGTAGCTAGACGTTCCTGCCTGATACATTTCTTTCTCACCACCAACCAGAAACTGTCTTTGATAACACTGCCATTTTCTTTAGGGTCTTATTCTTCTCCCTTCCCAAGAGTCTGCACTGCTCCTGCTCAACAGTGGAGTGGGACCTAAGCCAGACCAATCAGATTCTCTCTGCCTGAAGTCTGGTTCTTGAAAAAAGTCATAAGGCAGCAAAGGCAGTCAGAGTGAAGGTGCTGGACTAGACAAATGGCCACGCAATCCTGCTGCTCTGCTCCTCAGAGCAGCCCAGATCCCTGTCCCTCGTGAGCGTTCATCATTCTGCTCTTACTTCGCTCTTAAAAACACCCTCAATACATTTCCAATACACTCCTCTTAAAATGGCCAATCATGACTCCTTTTCATTGTTTGCCAACACAGACATTCAACTAGAACAATTGGAATATTTAGAAATACAACTTACTTACTGGATAGATGAAAAGTAGAGAAATTATGAGATAGCAATAGAAGACAAAATTACAAAATTCTTGTCCAGTCGGCATGCAGGAGGTCACAGTTCTATTCCAAGTCAGGGCACATGCCAAGGTTTCTGGATCAATCACCAATAGGGGGCATGCAGGAGGCAGCCGATCAATGATTCTCTCTCATCTCCCTCTCCCTTCCTCTTCGAAATCAATTAAAAACATTTTTTAAAAATATATTTCTTTAGCCCTAACTGGTTTGGCTCAGTGGATAGTGTGTCGGCCTGCGGACTGAAGGGTCCCAGGTTTGATTCCAGTCAAGGGCATGTACCTTGGTTGCGGGCACATCCCCAGTAGGGAGTGTGCAGGAGGCAGCTGATCAATGTTTCTCTCTCATCGATGTTTCTAACTCTCTCTCCCTCTCTCTTCCTCTCTGTAAAAAATCAATAAAATATATTTTAAAAATATATATTTCTTTATTGATTTCAGAGAGGAAGGGAGAGGGAGAGAGAGATAGAAACATCAATGATGAGAGAGAATCATTGATCAGCTGCCTCCTGCACACTCCCTACTGGGGATCAAGCCCACAACCCAGGCATGTGCCCTTGGCCAGAATCGAACCTGGGACCCTTCAGTCCACAGACTGACGCTCCATCCACTGAACCAAGCCAGCTAGGGCAAAAACATTTTTTAAATAAGTAAGAAAATTCTTAGTAAGCTGAAAACAGAAGGATTTCTCTCAAGTATATCTGCCAGGAATCACCATAATCTGATGATGGAACATTAAAAGTAATTTGCAGAAAGTCAAATGAAGGTAAGTCTTCTATTGGTTTATTATTTAACATTGTCCTAGGGGCCTTGGATAGTGCACTAAGAAAAAGAAATAAACAAAGACAAAATTAGTCCTAAATATTATAACCAGAGTAATGTTTTGAAATCATTTAGTGCATGATGTTTACCCTAATAGATGGGGACAAGTAGGGGTAGAGATCATAATTTAATCTTATGAAGAGAAAGAATACAGAATACAATCAGAAATCATAAGACTCCTGGAAGAAAACATAAGTGGTAATCTCCTTGACATCAGCCTTGGCAATGATATTTTTTAATTTATCTTTATTGTTGAAAGTATTACGGATGTCCCCTTGGCAATGACTTTTTTATCTGACTCCAGAAGCAAAGGCAACAAAAGCAAAAGTAAACAAGTGGGACTGCCTCAAACTAAAAATCTTCTGCAAAGAAAATCACCCACAAAATGAAAAGGCAACCTACAAAATGGGAGAATATAGTCCTAAGTCGTGCATTGATAAGGGGTTAATATCCAAAATATACGCGTAAATAACTCATACAATTCAGCAGCAAAAAGATACAATCCAATTTAAAAATGGGTGAAGGATCAGATAGACATTTCTTAAAGAAGACATACAGATGGCCAACAGGCACACGAAGAGATGCTCAACATCACTAATGACCAGGGAAATGTCAATCAAAACCACACTGAGACATCCCACCCAGCCATTAGAATGGCTACTATAAAAAAGACAAGAAAGAGCAAGTATCGGTAAGGATGTGGAGAAAAGGGAGCCTTTGTGCACTGTTGGTGGGATTATAAATTGGTGCAGCCAATGGGAAACAGTATGGAGGTTCCTCAAAAAATTAAAAATAGAACTACCATAGGATCCTGCAATTCCACTTCTGAGTACTTATTCAAAGAAAACAATTAATTTGAAAAGATATCTGCACCTGAAAACATATTGCAGCATTGTTTATAATAGCCAAGATAAGGAAACAACCTAAGTGTCCCTCAACAGATGAATGGATAAAGAAGATGTGTGTGTGTGTGTGTGTGTGTGTGTGTGTGTGTGTGTGTGTGTGTGTGTGTTTGGGGGAGAAAAGGCAACATGATTTCCATGATCACAAAGCCATGAGCAAAACAAATAAGCAAAACAGCAATGAAGAGCACATTTCAAAGAAATCTTTTCTTTTTCTGGGTTGGGAGAGAAAAGGGATTCAAGAGGAAAAAGCAGGCAAACATTGTCCCCTCTGATAGAGGAAAGGAGGAGATGTGTAAGATAAATGAGGCTAAAACCAGGGACAGACAGGCTCTCTCATCTCCTGTTCCCCTTTGAACTCTTGAGGAATCAATGTCATAAGCTGTCCCCATACCAGGATGGGATTCAAACTCATGGGAGAAAATTGGAGATACATGCGGAGTGAGGCACTGGCATTGAGCCTTCACAGGCCACCACCACTTCCCATCCAGCAGGACTCAAGGTTGAGACCCTGGGGCCTGTGACCTTCAAGCCAGGGGTCAGGCAGAGCATGAGGCAGAGACTCCAGGGTGTGCCCAGCAAGAATGAAGGGAAGTACATACATATTAATAGGATGGGGGCCCAGAGATAGGGGCCTGGGCAAGGTGAGTAATAACCACTGCACCCTGGAACATGACCAAGTAAAACAGAATAAGCTGCAAGTTCACCAGCCACAAATGACAGGCTAGAGCCCAGCAGGAGGGACACAGATGTCACCAGAGAAGACAGATTAAGGATATCACACACATCTGAGCCATCAACACAAAGGCAGGCTGTTTTCTCATCTACCCAGACTCCATCGTGGGGAAAAAATAGGCAAAGGGGCAGATTGCTGAAGGACTATGCTGTTAGTTAGTTAGTTTTTCCTGGAGAGACTGAGAACACTCTAAAGAGACTACTTAAATGACTAGATTAGACCAAATGAGACTGATCATTAAATGTTTTTGCTGTTAACTAACAAGGAGGAAAATCAGGTCAACTATGGGTAAAATTCACAAAGTACATTTTCTTTCACATGTAAGCTGCAGACTGATATAAATTTTATAACTCCATACCAGTCTGCCAAGAAACTGTAAGGTAATCAACCAGAAACTTATTAAAACAAAGATGAGGGTCAAGTAAGGTTGCCAGATATAAGATCTGCATATAAAATTCAAGTTTTACTATATACCAATAATAACCAAATATAAATATAATATTTTTAAAAGTCTCATTCATAACACAATAAAAACTCTCCTTATGAGACGAGCCACATTAATATAAAGAAAACTATTAAATTTTACTTCAAAGCCTGAAAGAAATCCTAAATAAATGAAGAGACAGAGTGTTGATCTTGAATGAGAAGACTCAATTTTTTTTTAATATATTTTATTGATATTTTACAGAGAGGAAGGGAGAGGGATAGAGAGCTAGAAACATCGATGAGAGAGAAACATCGACCAGCTGCCTCCTGCACACCTCCCACTGGGGATGTGCCCGCAACCAAGGTACATGCCCTCAACCGGAATCGAACCCGGGACCCTCCAGTCCGCAGGCCAACGCTCTATCCACTGAGCCAAACCGGTTTCGGCAGATTCAATTTTTAATGTCAAACAAATTTCCATAGGGACTTAAAAAACAATATATTTTTATTGATTTCAGAGAAGAAGGGAGAGGGAGAGAGGGATGGAAACATCAACGATGAGAGAGAATCATTGATTGGCTGCTTCCTGCATGACCCCTATTGTGAATGGAGCCTACCACCTGGGTATGTGGCCTTACTGCGAATCGAACCGGTGACTTCTGGTACATGGGTCAGCGCTCAACCACTGAGCTACACAGGCCAGGCTGGATTTTTGTTGTTGAAACTACTACCACCTAGGATGCTGGGCTAAGAATTCAATATAATCACCTAAGTGTAGTGCTCAGTGAGATTTCTGGCAAATAACACATCCTATATAATAAAAGCCTAATATGCAAATCATCCCCTCGACCGGAAGTTCGGCTGGGAGTTCTACCAGGAGTTCGATTGGGCGGGGGGTGGGGGGGGAGGGAGGGGCAGCAGCGGTGGCGGCGGCAGATAGCTGGGGGAGGGGAGCCCCCCCTCCCAGCCCGCAGCCGCTAGGGACCCTTCCTGTGCACAAATTCATGCACTGGGACTCCAGTACTAAATAAAAAGAGATAGCAGTTAAAGTAGTACTATTATTGTTATTCTCATCGCTACTACTATTATTTGGTCAATATTGTTACAATCTTGCAATAGAGAAGGACTTACTAAGAAGGAGGCCAAAAGTAGAACCCATAAAAAACAAGATTTGTAGGTTTAATTTAAAAATATTAAAATTTTTACACAGCAGAGCACCTTACCCAAGACTAACAATGAAACAGAAAAATATCTGTAACATATGCAAAACATAAAGGTCACTATTTTTAATATATATGTCTATTTTAAGTCTTACAAATCAATAGAATAAAAAAGAATTTAATGGAATAAAAATGGGCAAAGGATATAAAGTGGAATTCACAATAAAACAATGGAAAAGCCCTCCCAAATATAATGAAAATTGTTTGGCATCATTAGGACTCAAAATATAAATGAAAATGATGACTTTTTCATGCCGATTTTATAAATTTGATAATAATTCTAAAAAATTAGCAAGACATTTCCAATAGTGAATTGTGAAGCTGAAAGAAAATTTGCTAAACTGTGAATACTATCTTAATTTTTTAAAGTTAAACATTCAAAAGAAAAGACCAGGCTATCTATTACCTTGTTAAAAATACTTAGAAATTGTCCTATAAAGAGGTGACCTTAGAAAATGTAGATTAATAATACAGAAAAGTATCATAGGTGTAGCTGGTATTCATTATTCATGTTTGTTGAATATTTCAATATCATCTCTGAATACTAGGACAGAAAAATGGGAGGGGTGTTCAAGTAGCACTGCTTAGGGAAAGAAATTTCAGCGGTTCAAATTCATTTTCCAAATCCAACCCACATTTTGGGTGCTAACACATGGACCGCCATGACTAGTGAACGGTTCCATGAAAAAGAAGCCAGCCCGACCCCCCATGGCTCAGTGTTTGAGCTTCAACCTAAGAACCAGAAGGTCACAGTTCGATTCCCGGTCAGGGCACATGCCTGGGTTGTGGGCTTGATCCCCAGTGGGGGAAGTTCAGGAGGCAGCCGATCAATGATTCTCTCTCATTATTGATGTTTCTCTCTCTCTCTCTCCCTCTCCCTTCCTCTCTGAAATCAATAAAAATATTTTTTTTTTAAAAAGGAAAAGAAGCCAAGGACTCGGATTCCTTGCCTTGGTTTTAAATCATAGGAGTGAGAGGGAGCCTCAGACTTCATCAGCCTGGGAGAGACCACCCAGGATGCAGGGCCAAAGGCCTAACCAGGCAGACAATGCATATTCCCGTGGAGTGTCCCCGTGGCGCGGGTCCTTCGAATTCAGGAATCTGATGACACCAATCCTCGGCGCAGCCTACCATGTCTAGGAGTCCCACAGACAGTTCCTCAGGGATAAGAAATAGACGTTCAGCTCCATGCATTTCTGTTTTGCCCAATCCTCGGCCATGGTATTTAGCCAAGTCACATTGGTAGCCACGACAGTTTGTCACTGGGGACGCAGGACATCAGCGAAAGCTCACTTCCAAACACATCAGAGCGAAAGTGCTATTTGCTGCCCAACTGCCCGCAGATGAGGGGCACTCAAGGTTTTAATAGGATGGGAAGAGAAGCCTGCCACACGCAATTTATCCGTGCCAATTGTCTTCACTGCCTTTCCCCACAATTGAGAGAAATGTATCTGCTTCTTTAAAAATACTCGCACTGGAGCGCCATGAAAAACACATAAGCCACCACGGCAGAAAATCCATTTCATCTCCAGATTATATGAGGATGCCTGTATCCTTATTCTCAGAGTTTTCTATGTGCGGTGGCTAGAGGAGGATGGGAGTTAAAACTCTATATTTTGAAATAAACATAGACTTATAGGAAGCTGCAAAAATGGCCCGTGGAGTCCCAAGTCTCCTCCATCCAGCTTCCTTAATGGTGACATTGCCAATAACTGCAACCTAATTAGGATTGGCCAATAAAATACAGGATACCAGTTAAGTTTGAATGTCAGATAAATAGCAAGTAATTGTTTTTTTGTAGAAGTATGTCCTAATATTATTTTTTGGTTACCCGAAATTCAAATTCAACTCAGTGTTCTGTATTTTTATTCTCGAAATCTGGCAACCCTACATATAATATCAAAACTGGGAAATTGGCATCAGTACAATATTGCAAACTAGACTACAGACCCCAATCCGGTTTCCTCGTTTTTATAGGCACTGCTTTGTATATGTATATAGAGTTTGCTTATTTTATTTATTTACTCACTTTTTAAAAATATTTTTATTGATTTCAGAGAGGAAGGGAGAGGGAGAGAGAGATAGAAACATCAAGGATGAGACAGAATCATTGATCGGTGCCTCCTGCATGCCCCCTACTGGGGATTGAGCCCGAAACCCAGGCATGTGCCCTGACGGGGAATGGAACCATGACCTTCTGGTTCATAGGTCGACGCTCCACCACTGAGCCATGCCGGCTGAGAGCATTTGCTTATTTAAAAATAATAATAATAATTCAAAGGCAAAAATCAAAAGAATTGGAGGACTTTGCAATGCAGATCCCACCACAGCTGCACCCTGTCACCGCCAGGCTTGCTCTGGACCCAAGGGGGTGGGGGTGGGAGTGCGGGTGGGGCCTGAATTACCAGCCTCTGCACAGCAGGACTGGTGGCACCCAGTAGCGTTGGATTTTGCTCTTGTCTGCAGAACTCAGTTAGCTTTCCACCTGTCTGGGGAAGGTCCTCCATTTGAATTTCTTTTATTGCACTTTTCCCTAGACCACGATTTCCTGCGTGCATAGCCACTTTCCTGCTTTATAACAAGAAGAGCCAGCTTCCTTCTCTTGGGCTATAATTTATGGGCTGCAGCCAGCAAGTCGATATTGAATCTTTGGGGTGATTATTTCGTTTGTGAACGGTGGCGCTGAGAAGAAGAAAGGAAAGCCATGTGGGAAAAACATACACACCTCACATGCCTAAGCCAGGATGACCCGGAGGTCTTTCATTGAGGACCCCCTGGCTGGAGACACCATGGGCGTCAGCAGCCAACAATGCCAAATGTCACAAGGAGACAACTTGACCATTGAGAGCCGCTCACATCCCCTACCCCGTTGTGGGTCCCCATCAGGCTATTTCAGCAACCCTACCCTCTCAGGATTAGCATACTTCAAATATATTTTTATTGATCTCAGAGAGGAAGGGAGAGGGAGAGAGAGATAGAAACATCAATGATCAGAGAGAATCATTGATCGGCTGCCTCCTGCATGCCTCTGCCTCCGCCCTCCCCCCCCTCCCCCCCCCCCACTGGGGATCGAGCTGGCAAACCCAGGCATGTGCCCTGACCGGGAATCGAACCAGGACCTCCTGGTTCATAGGTCAATGCTCAAACACTGAGCCACACCAGCCGGGCAGGAACATCACACTTTAAATGCAAGGGCTGTTGCTTGCCTTTTGAAGAATTAAAAGGAGAAAATTTTTATGAAAGATATATTACACCAAAATGGTCCCCTGGGATAGAGGCAGAGAAATATGCAGGAACCCTGACTCACAGCGGGGAGGTCAGGGAAATCTCCTTGGGGACCTGTGCCCAGACTCTTGTCCTAGGTGAAGACTTCTAGTTACTCCCCAGATTGCTACAAGCCGCAGATGACATTTTCACAGGCCCGTAAAAAACGAGGGAGATGGGAATCTGTGATGTGCTTTCCGTAGAGTTAAGTATTTCAATGTAAAGGAATGTCTTTATTCTAAATTGTGTTCTGTCTTTCAGTTAAAGATGTTCTGTCTATTACAAAATGATGGCAGCAACAACGGGAACATTTGTCCTTTGTTGTTTTGTTTGGCAAATAAGATGTTGAGCAGACCTGTCAGTTAAAGCCACAATGATTCTAGGTAACACACTGCCCCAAAGCTCAGCAGCGTAAAAACGTAAGCACTGCCCTAGCCAGTTTAGCTCAGTGGATAGAGCATCGGCCTGCAGACCAAAGGGTCCCGGGTTCGATTCTGGTCAAGGACACGTAGCTCAGTTGCAGGCTCATCCCCGGCCCAGGCCTAGTCAGGGCACATGCAGGAGGCAATCAATCTATGTGGTTCTCTCCCATTGATGTTTCTCTCTGTCTTTCCCTCTCTTCCATTCTCTAAAAGATCAATAGGAAAATATTTTCGGGTGAGGATTAACAACAACAACAACAACAAAACGACAACAACAAAAAAGTAAGCATTTATTCTCGGTCGCTCGTGCACAGGCAGCTCCACTCCACGTGCCTCTCAGTCTCCTGGGGCCACTGGGTAATCAGGGCCATGTTCCCCCATGACTACGGCAGAGCAACGAGAGAACAAACCCAAACATTCTTTGGCCAAAGCAAATCACAAGGTTGAGCCCAGACTAAGGGCGGACAAGCTGCAGCCTCCACCCTCCGTGGGGGCCACGGTTGTGGAAGAACCAAGATGCCCAGGAGGGGAAATTGTGACCAGTAGTTCAGCCTGCCGCTGGGTGACGATTATACTACCCCCATTCTTCCTCATAGTTGCCGACCTGAGAAAGATGCAAAAAAAACACACCTTTGACCAGAAAAAAATTCCTAACATAACAAACAGTAGCTCAGAAAACGCAAAGGTTCGAGGCAGATCGTTAGAACTTATCAGCCCAGGACGATGGGTCATCATTAGGCTACCGTGTTCTGTCCACGCATCTCTCGTTTTGTGAAATATGAGACCAATCTGGGGCAGTTTACAAACAACAAACTGCTCGGGTCACACGTCAAAGGCATCTTGGACAGGGCGTTCAGGAGTTCTGTTTTGTTTTGACCACTGGAGAGAAATGTGCTGATCAGAACTCTGTGTGGGATCCCAGGTAACTGATTCATTCGCCTTGCCCAGCTCTCCCCGCGCACAGGCGATGGGTCCCATTTCCCTCCTGCACTTGCTATATTAGTTCATTATTAATTCATCACTCAAGCCGACCCCTCATGACAGATTACACTCCTCCGAGCCTGTTCCGGTGCGGCTTTGCCAATGAGATCCGTAGTGCCTTTTAAACTGTTTTTATTTTTTAATAAAAAAAAAATATCCTGGAAAGCCATCGCCGTGGCCTCGAGTTGGAAAGTTTAATAAACGTTGAAAATGGCAAGAAACGGTTACAGCATTTTGAGACTTCTCTGCTCACGCACACTACCTTCCTAGCAAAGCCAGGGTCCCCGGGACTCAGCTAGATAACTGGGCCTGCGCCCTGTCCAGGCCTGTCCCGGACTTGCCGGTGATGGTGGAGATGCCATTTCACGTCTCTCTCCCTCTGGCTTTACAACCTGGAGGTTGGGTGGGACTTAAAAAAATGTGTTTGGATGTGCTTCCGTTTAGAAGACAAATGATACAAACCTGAGACTCATCTCATCGTCCACAGCAGGATGTAAAGCAGGGGTGGGGAATGTCCGGCCCAGGGCCGTATAAGGCCCTCAAATCATTTGGTCTGGCCCTGCCAAGGCATTAGGGGTGAGTTAATTAAATGTTTGACCAAATATAGCAGGTTAATTTTTAAAAAATATTTTTTTATTGATTTCATAGAAGGGAGAGAGAGAGAGAGAGAGAGAAACATCAATGATGAGAGAGAATCATCGATCAGCTGCTTCCTACACGCCCCACACTGGGGATTGAGCCCACAACCCGGGCATGTGCCCTGACCGGGAATCTAACTATGACCTCCTGGTTCATAGGTCAATGCTCAACCAATGAGCCATGCTGGCGGGACCAGAAGGTTAATTTTCAGATTAATAATTTGTAACACTTTATAACACGAACGATGTTATAAACATCCCAATGGCCCTGGGCAGGGTAAAGGGTCCCCACCCCTGGTGTAGAGTCTTAGGACAGTCAGGAGAGCAGCTTCCTCCCAGCAGGGACGGGAACTTCAGCTCCTCCCTCTCAGAAGGAAGCACTGAGTACACAGCGCCGTTTCCCTGCCGGAATGCTGGCTGCCATCACACGCAGATGACAAAGGCCTTTTGTTCCTACCCAGCTGCTCCGGCCCCCAGGCTGTTGGAGAGCCCTGCCAAGCAGTGTGTGCCCGCGGCCTCTGGGGGCGCACAGCTGGGCTCCCTGGTTTCTCAGTTCTCAGTTGTACAGCACCCAGGGGCTGCTGTATCCCTTGAACAGATTTAGAAAGAAACGCCTAAACCTCCCCCCGAGACTCTCACTGTCTCCCCCGTCTTGCAGTGTGATCCGTCTAGATGCTCAGACAAAATTATTTTAGTCGTTTGTGGCTCCTCTCTTTCTCTTGCAATACACATCCAATCGACCCGTAAATCCTGTTGGTTCCACCTTCAAAATACACCCAGAGTCCATCCACCTCTTATCTCTACTGCTTTCCTCCCGGCTCAAGCCATCTCTGGTCTCCGTGACTGAAAGATCCACACACCTGTACCCTTGCCTCTGTCCTTGACCCACCTCCACCCACAGTTCATTCCCAGCATCGCAACGAGGTTGATTATTTGGAAATGCACGTCATTATCACATTACTCGTCATCTTAGCACACTGCAGTGGCTTCATCGCAGGCCGAGGAAGAATCTACAGGGCACTGCTTGCTCTGTTCAGCCCCCAACGCACGCTCAGCTTCCCGGCCCCCTGGACCCCTCCCCTCCAACCATCTGCTGTCAGGGACAAGCCAGAGTCTCCTGCCCCAAGACCTCTGCCCATGCTGCCTGTTCTTTACCCGGAGGCTCTTTTCCCTAATGGTCACTCTTCCCCGGTGGCTGACTCTCCATCACCTCCACTTCTTTTGTTTTTGTTTGTTTTTTTAATATTTTATTGATTTTTTTTTTTTTTTTACAGAGAGGAAGGGAGAGGGAGAGAGAGTCAGAAACATCAATGATAGAGAAACATCAATCAGCTGCTTCCTGCACACCCCCTACTGGGGATGTGCCCGCAACCAAGGTACATGCCCTTGACTGGAATCGAACCTGGGACCCTTGAGTCCACAGGCCGACGCTCTATCCACTGAGCCAAACCAGTCAGGGCTGACATGCCATTATTTCCCTTGTTTGTTAACTGTTTAGCTTCCTTCACTGGAAGGCAAGTCCCTTGCAGGCAACAGCTTTGGTCTGAAGTGTTCCCTGCTCTATCCCCAGCAATGCCTGGAACATACTATGTCTCAATACATATTGACTGAATGAGTGGGTGGATGAATAAGTGAATGAATGAACATCAACAAGCTCTTCACTTCCCTCACTTTTACCAGCTACCAATATATCATTGCTAACTCCATACACCACTGCCTTTTACTTCCCCTAATCCAGTGATCGGCAAACTGTAGCTCGCGAGCCACATGCGGCTTGCGAACCGCTGTTTGCCGCTCTGTTGACTAATGAGTTTGCCGACCACTGCATAAGGCATTACCCTTACCCAGAAGTTTTGACTTCAGGTTAAAGACATTAGTACATTATTAAAATGTTTTTTAAGTGTTTTTCCCTAAGGCAGTGGTTGGCAAACTCATTAGTCAACAGAGCCGCAGTTTGCCGACCACTGCCCTAACCAAACTCCAGGCCAAGTCAATGTGGCCCAGGGATTTAGAAATGACAATTACAGGTTCTCTCTCGACCTCCTCTCAAAGTCCCAGGAGATGTTTCCCACAGTCTGTCTCTCTCCTTTAGCATCTCTGCAGCCTGTGTCACAGCCCGGGAACCTTGAAAATGAAGCCATTACCTATTTGTCTTCCATTTCCCACATAAGCCCATTGTCGATTTTAAGGATATTAAAGGCTAAAGCCTAAAGGCCTTTGAGTGAAATATCCAGTTTTTCAGTTTTAAGAGTCTCTGTGGCCTATTTGGGTTTATGTGACACTTAGAAAAATAAAAGGGAAAAAAAAAGCCGCCCCCCCCCCCCAACACAATTCTTCCTCTTTTGTGGAAAATCTTAAATCAGAAAAACCTAAATTTCATGAAGTTAACAAAATCAGTCACCTCCTGCATAAATGGATTTATTATTCAAGATGCTAGTGAGCACATTTTCTGATTCAATATCCTTGGAACAAAATATTTGAAATGTGGGATGAAATATTTTCAAGCCGCTTCACGGAAGTCAGGCAGACCATCTGCACACGAACATAAAATATTCATCCGAGACTGGCAGGCACGTGGGGGAAGCGGCTGCATTGTTTATTGCTAATAATTCTCACTCAGTGTGTGCTCTGTGACCGTTTCTGTATTTATTCTGGAACGCCCTCAGATCCTGGAGGCGACATCCAAAGATCTTATAAACTCTCCACTACAAGAAACCAGAACCTTCCAGAAGTGCTCTTAATGATTAAGAAGAAATGAGTGACCAAACAGCCTCAACATTAGTTGGTTTCATTACACGGTTTCTTGATACTGTTGTAATTAGCTAGTCCTGTGGTCGGCAAATTGCGGCTCGTGAGCCACATGCGGCTCTTTGACCCCTTGAGTGTGGCTCTTCCACAAAATACCACGGCCTGGGCGAGTCTATTTTGAAGAAGTGGCATTAGAAGAAGTTTAAAAAATTTGGCTCTCAAAAGAAACTTCAATCGTTGTACTGTTGATATTTGGCTCTGCTGACGAATGAGTTTGCCGACCACTGAGCTAGTCTATAATAATAAAAGCACAATATGCTCATTAGACCAAACGTCCTTCTGGACGACCTTCCAGATGAAGCCGGGACTGCGAGGGAAGCCTGGGTCCCGGGTGCCAGGGGGAAGCCGGTGCCGGCAGCTGGGGGAAGGGAGGTCTACTCTTGCCTGAATTTCGTACATCAGGCCTTTCGTTATCAATAATAGGAAAGGAGCAAAAGGGGAGGCCATATATGATAGGCACGTCATTGGGCAGCTGCACCAAGAAGCTGCAACTTCTCTCTCCCCGGGGAACCACCGGACCATTCCCTGCAGGTCACTGGGGGAAGGGGTCCAACAAAGAAGAGATAGATGCATGGGCAGTGAAGTTGGGGTGATTAGGGAAGGTGCCTGCCTGTCAATCTAGCCTGGAGAACCATGGGTTGGCCTGAAAAGTTGGGGATTCCTAATCCCCAAACAAAGGAATTCACTCTCTTGACTCTCAGCTCTGGGCTCTGGGGTTCCTTTGGTTTTGCTCCTGCTTCCTTGCATTTGCTCATGTTCCCCCCATAGCCAGGTGGCCCCGCGGACCCCACACACAATGGACTGATGAACTGCATTGGGGAACACAAACTAAGCTAGCCTGGTGCTGGGTTGGACGATGCTCCCAACACAGAATGGAAACTCTGGACAACAGCCTTCATCCTAGCCCAGGGGTGGGCAAACTTTTTGACTCGAGGGCCACAGTGGGTTCTTAAACTGGACCGGAGGGCCGGAACAAAAGCATGGATGGAGTGTTTGTGTGAACTAATATAAATTCAAAGTAAAGGAGCGGAGGGGAGAGCAAGAGAACCGAATAGAACAGCCGGATCCGGCCCGCAGGCCGTAGTTTGCCCACGGCTGTGGAAGTCTCAGCTCCACTTCTTCCATGGCAGGATGGAGGGAAATGGGATCTTACAAATGCAGGAATGCAATTCCACAGAAATAACGCTTTCTATCATAGCTCGTCCTCCCGTGCGAATCTCATAAAATTCCTTTTCTTGGGGTGTTGCAAGAAGCCCACTACCACCAGCAACGGGGTGGGAGGGGGGGAGGAGGGGCGAAGAGCTTTCCCCATTGATGACATGCTCAGGAGTTGAAGTTCACCATTTCTATAACCCAGGACCTTTAAACAAAGTCAGCAAGCAAGAAGAGCTGTTTTCAATTTTTAATTATCCTGCTCAACTCAATTTTCCTGACTTATCTCCAAGTTCCCCTCAGCTGCTCCCTCTGAGCCTGTTTAGGATGCGTGGTTTGGTCAAGGTCAATTTCCAAAGGGGAGTCTTCTGCCTCCCTATTTTCCTAACATTGTCTTTTCTTTTTTTTTTTTTTTTGTTAATTCTTACCCAAGGATATTTTCCCATTGAATTTTTAGAGAGTGGAAGAGAGAGGGAAAGACAGAGAGAAACACTGATGTGAGAGAAACACATCGATTGGTTGCCTCCTGCATGTGCCCAGACCAGGGCCCAGGCCAGGGAGGAGCCTGCAACCAAGGTATACGCCCTTGACCGGAATCGAACCTGGGACCTTTCCGTCCACAGGCTGACGCTCCATCCACTGAGCCAAACCGGCTATGGCAGCCTCATAACATTTTTAATAAATGTTGAGCCCTCGGGATCTTAAAGGCAACACAAGATATATTTTTCTAAGTTGACTGGAGAGAAAAATGTCAGGGGGTCCACGTTGCCCTGGTTTTTGGCCTGAGGATGATGAGTGGGGGATAAAAGCTTGGAATCACAGAATCTTCAAGCTGGAGGCAACTTGACGTTTCCCAGTTAACCCTTCCCCTTCATGAATGAAGCCAGGAGAGGACATGGTTATCCTAGTGCCCAACGGTCAGTTAGTCCCAGCACTGGAACCAGAACGGGGACCCGGACTCCAGCCCTGGTTTCTATCAGTATCTCATTAAGCTGTACTCCGCATACTTTACCAATGGCTTCCACATCCCAATTCTATGATACAGTCAGAATTCATCAATATGTAGGACGAAGACATAAAAATGTCTAGTAACAACAGGGAAGAAAAGCCAGGGAACATAATTCAGCTAAATGCCCACTTCTGGCCGGTGCGGAGTAGAATGTGATGGGAGAAGGCACGTAGAGCCCTAGGGTAGGATAATTCATTTCCTGGTGTGTTGCAGGAAACATGATGTTTATTTATTATTGGTCTATGAGCTTTACACACACATTTTTATGTACTCTCTTTAGAGTCTATATTTCACAATGGTTTAAAAAAACTTGGGTAAAAATTAAATCTTGGGCAGGAGTAATGATGTGCCAAACACTGTGCTAGACACCAAAAATATGGTAGCAAGTCGCCTTGGTCCCTGTCTTCAGTAGAGGGGATGATTTCGTCCTCTGATTCTGGGGTAACCAACTCCAGTGCCTACAGGGTCATGCAGGTGGCTTGGGTCAGGGAGCGGGAGGACAAGGCGAGGCTGGAGAGGGAGTAATTCATCGGGCATTGCGCAAGGGAGCTGCCATTATTCATCTCCACCAAGTTGTTTCTATGCTAGAATGTGACATCCGTGTTTCCGTACCTCTAATTTTTCAAAGGAAGCCCGATATTCATATTTTAAAAGAATATATCTAGCCCTAGCCGGTTTGGCTCAGTGGATAGAGCATCAGCCTGCAAACTGAAGGGTCCCAGGTTCGATTCCGGTCAAGGGCATGTACCTTGGTTGCGGGCACATCCCCAGTAGGGGGTGTGCAGGAGGCAGCTGATCGATGTTTCTCTCTCATTGATGTTTCTGACTATGCCTCTCCCTTCCTCTTTGTGAAAAATCAATAAAATAATTAGCATAACCAATGGACACAGACACTGTGGCAGTGGGGGCCTGCCCGGGCTGGGAAAGGATGGGGGAGGGGGTCAACTGGGGAAAAAGGAGACATATGTAAAACTTTAGACAATAAAAAAATAATAATAAATCAATAAAATATATATTTTTAAAAAAGAATATATCTATTCTTGCCCTAGCCAGTTTGGCAGAGTGGATAGAGTGTTGACCTACAGATCAAAGGGTCCTGGGTTCCATTCCAGTCAAGGGCACATATCTCGGCAGTAGGCTCCTCCTGGGCCTGGACCCTGGTCAGGGCTCCTGCAGGAGGCAATCAATCAGTGTGTTTCTCTCACATCGATGTTTCTCTCTGTCTTTCCCTCTCTCTCCCACTCTCCCTAAAAATCAATGGAAAAATATCCTCGGGTGAGGATGAACAAAACAACAGCAACAACAACAAAAATCTCTATTCTTAAAAAATAGCAGGCTGTTTAAAGTTTATTAACAAAAATGTACAACTCAACAGAATGAATTTTACAGGCAGCGAGGTCTTACAGGCCAGGGATTTGCAACCTTTGCTCTGCTTGGTTTTGGGGTCTTTCACCAGAGAACTTGACATGTCTTCCTGTCTTCAATTTAAATGACCTCTCCAAAGTAAGTCGGGTTAAAATCCCTGGACACTGGGCCACCAGGCAGTTCCAGAAGCAACAGGTTCATGCTGCTACCTCTTCCTCACCACACACACACACACAGACACACACACACACACACACACACACACACACACAGAGTCCTTCCCTTGTTGACAAGGTCCCGCGTGATCTAGCCATTGCACTGGCCTTGACTTTGACCTTTTCCCTATTCATACTTTGCCTTGTAGCCAAAGAAATGATGGTACTTCCCAGCTCACAGCTTTGCATGAAGTACTGTTCTGCCTGGAAGACTTTCTCTCTCTTGAGCCTCATTAATTCCTACCCATCACTCAGACCTCAGTTCAAATGTCCACTCATTAGGAAAGCCTTCCCCAGCTCCCAGCAATCTCAGCCACACAGCAGGGAGTCTCTCGGTCAGAGGGCACTGGGAGCTGGGTGCTCTGTCTTTTATCAAGGTCCAGCAGATGCCGGATGAGGTTTCGTGGGGTAGGAAAACAGGCAGGCTCCAAGCAGCTAAAAATCTGCTCATCTGGGCTATTTTTAAAACAACTGGTTGATCAAAACTTTGAGTTTGGCACCGGCAAGCTTTTCAGTTCATGGGTTTCTGCCTGCAGAGAACAAATAAACAACCTAGGGCCAATTCACGGAAGCATCATTGGCTCCTTTATGAAACTCAGCAGGGGCACCCACTCACTGGTGGGCCTCTTCATGCTTGCTGTGGCTAAAGGGGTCAAACATATTTCCATGTGAATGGTACACAGAGAGTCCAGATTCCTGACGGTCTCTCTGTTGAGTCACTCACCTGGTGACAACCAAAAGCAGTCAAGTGGATAAGGTCACAGAAAGACCTAAGACTCCAAAGCCAATGGCCATTCAGCCAAGGAGAGTACTTCACAAAACCGTTTCATCTCATCTAGTCCAAACCCTTCATTTTACAGCTCATTCCAGACAGATGACCAGGGGAGAGTCTACCAAAAGCAGAAAGTGCTTCCAAAGAGAAGGGACACATTTCGCTGTTCCAGACCATCGTTCCAAGTAGACCGTGGAGGAAACTTCTACTCTTTTTAGATCTTTAAAATGAAGCAGGCTAGAAGAATTCTAGTCCTAATACTAGAGAGAAAAAGCAAAGAAAATCATAACCACAGAGCCAGAGGCTGCCTTAAAACTAACCTGAGCGGTTGAGTTTTCTGAGTTATAAGGAAAATAATTTAAATGGATAGGATACGTAGGTAGGTAGATAGGTAGATAGATAGATAGATAGATAGATAGATAGATAGATAGATAGATATCATGGATAGATAGCATGGATGGATGGATAGACAGATAGATAGGATGGATAGATAGCATGGATGGATGGATAGATAGATAGATAGATAGATAGATAGATAGATAGATAGATAGACAGACATAGACATTCATACATTCCAAGGGCTTTTTTTTCCCTTTTGCATTAGTCCAATTTTGTTGTTTACTTACTATCTTAGCTCAAACTGCTAGAACATAACACCATCGACTGAGTGGCTTAAACAACGGAACTGGATTTTTCCCAATTCCGGAGGCTGGGCAGCGCAAGATCAGGATGCCAGCACGGTTGGGTCTGCTGATTTGTTCTTGACCATCTTCTCGCTATGTCCTTTTATGAGGAGAGGAGCACTGTCTCATCAAGGGATGGGACTCCACCCTCATGACCTAGTTACCTTTTAGAGGCCCCACCACCAAACACCATCACAATAAGGACTGGAGCTTCAGTATAAGAGTTTTGGGGGAATACAAGCATTTAGTCCATAGCACTTACCCACTATATAAGCCCAAACACTTCGCCTATTGGAATCCCCAAAAGAACAACATGGAATCACCAGGAAGCCATGACTAGACTTCAGGGCCTGTCTGAGGAACAGCAAATGCCCACAGTTTGCAACATTCTTGCTGGGGGTGGCCATCGATCCTGAGCATTGGTGATCTCTGATATTCCTGAAGCAGCAGTTCCCAGAGTGTCATGTGTCCCAAAATCATGCAGGGAGCTCATTAGACTTGCTGTTCCCAAGGGTTTGAGAACCCCACCTTGAGAAACACTATCCTACAGCATAACTCAGTCAACCCTGCCCTTTGCCATCGTGTACACTGAGTGGCCAGATTATTATGATCTCTGAATGCAAAATAATCTGGCCACTCAATGTATATATATACACACTAAAGCCCGGTGCATGAATTCGTGCATGGGTGGGGTCCGGCCAGCCTGGCCAGGGGGAGGGGACATGGGCGGTTGGCCGGCCTGCCTGCTGGTCAAACTCCTGGTCGAGGGGACAATCTGCATATTAGCCTTTTATTATATAGGATATACACTGAGTGGCCAGATTATTATGTGATCAGAGATCATAGTAATCTGGCCACTCAGTGTAATCAAACTCAGAGGCCGGTGCTGGTCATCTGTAAAGGAAGCGCCAGTAGAAAGTGAAAGCAAGGTCGACCACAAAGCGAAGTCCGCTCTGAGAGGAAAATGTAGCACCAAAACCAAAAGCTATGTGGCAGTGGGTACAAGTGCCTGAGGTGTTACTCTGTGTCACCTTGCGCTCCACGCAGTGGTAATCTGTGTTGCCGTTGAATGCTTACGAATCATGCTGTTCTAGAAAAATCTAAAATCTCTCTTCCATGATCAAATAATAAGGATGAGAAAGGGTATTCTACTTTTTGCCTTATAAACCTTCCTTTCAAATTCTTTACAATGAAGAGAGAGAGATAAAACAGTAAAAGATAAGCCAGCCTGACTTATTTTATAATATATGACTATCAATCTATAATAATAAAAGGGTAATATGCTAATTAGACCAGACATCCTTCCGGATGACCTTCCAGACAAAGCCGGGGCTGCGAGGGCTAAGCCCCTTGTAAGAATGTCGTCCATCAGGCAGTTGAGCTTTGATCCAGGAACCGAGAGATCACCAGTTCGATTCACACTCAGGGCACATGCCCTGGTTGCAGACTCCATCCCCAATAGGGGACTTGCAGGAGGCAGCTGATCAATGATTCTCTGTTATCACTGATGTTTCTCTCTCTCTCTCTCCTTCTCCCTTCCTCTCTGAAATCAATAAAAATGTTTTAAAAAAAGATAAGTCAAAGACCAGGCCGTACTTTGCCCATTTATCCTGCCTATTACACAAGTATTGATTGTTTCCTATCCTATTATACTCTCTGTGAGGTGATATAGAATAATACCATTTTGATGGCAATGATATTAAGGAGAATGCATTATTAATTGCCAAATGTGTTTCTCTGATCCATCAAACTGAGTCACATAGTCATTTCCTGCAGACATCTATATACAAATTGAGGAGGAAGGGACTTTTTCTGCAGGCGAGGTGTGGCTCAATTTATGACAATATTTGTGAACTCTACTTATTTTCTTGTCCCCCGAGCCAGGTCTTCAGGGTCCTGTCCTCAAGAAGCGGAAGCCTTCATTTAAAGCTGTAAGTCTGGCATTCCTCTCCCTCATTACAAACATTGAGGATATCCAAGCATTAAAAAATGGTAATACCGCCAGCTGGTGTGGCTCAGTGGTTGAGCACCGACCTATGAAGCAGGAGGTCATGGTTCAATTCCAGGTCAGGGCACATGCCCGTGTTGTGGGCTCGATCCCCAGCAGGGGGCATGCAGAGGGCAGCCGATTGATGAATCTCTCTCATCATTGATGTTTCTATCTCTCCCTTCCTCTCTGAAATCAATTTTTTAAAATGGTAACACCAAATGCTTGCTTTCTTGCCTAGTTTATTACAACTTTTCTTTGAAACTAGGAGAATAAAATTAAACAGTGGTGGGACATAAGAGACACTACGCAGATATTTATTAAATGAGCCAAGGAACACTTCAGGTACAGGGGAAACAGGCCTGTGGATAGACTTGGTGAGCCAGATCACAGAAGGAAAAATACGAATCAAATGATTCTTTAATCATCTAATGTTGGTTTGTGTTCCAGTACAATTTGCCCTCCATGTCTCTTTTCTAAGGTGCAATTCACGAAATCATGTGATATTAATTGGCACAAGTGGTAGCCCAGAGAGCGAATTTCCATTTCCTCATTATCTCCGGTGGGCAGTATGTCATCAATCCCAACATATTTCCTTTTAGCAAATCAGTCCCGGCTGATAGCTGATAATTGGGTAAATGCGATGTCCTCTGACATGGGAGTGATGAGAAAATAATGGGTCTCTTCTTTTGGCAGAAGAATAATTAGCAATAAGGGGTTGCCCAAGTTCAAGGATTTAATGATTTGCCAACACGACGAGTGACACACGAGGTACAGAGAGCCTCGTTCAGGATTGATCTGGATCAAAGGGAAGCAGCAAACCCAAACAAAGGACACCCATTAGCTGCCTCTTCCTTCCTTTAGTCCAATATCCTGACGACTGGTTTATGAATCGGAGAAAAACCCTGACTCACTTGAGAGAGCAGCAATGAAACCTTTCTTCTGTTTGAAGAGCTGGGTCTTTAGGCAACTTCACAGGACTCAGTGAGAGAGATTGAGCATCTCACAGGTTGCTAGTCCCCAAACATTGTGTCAATAAAGCCCACCCTATAAATATGGGAGCAAGAAGCATACGGACTAATCTGGAAGAGTGGAAAATTTTTACGTGTGTGTTAATTGATGAAGATTTTTCTCTATATTTTCTCAGTTAAGAGTATTCCCTCGCCAAAACCGGTTTGGCTCAGTGGATAGAGCGTCGGCCTGCGGACTGAAGGGTCCCGGGTTCGATTCCGGTTAAGGGCATGTACCTGGGTTGCGGGCACATCCCCAGTGGGAGGTGTGCAGGAGGCAGCTGATCGATGTTTCTCTCTCATCGATGTTTCTAACTCTCTATCCCTCTCCCTTCCTCTCTGTAAAAAATCAATAAAATATATTTAAAAAAAAAAAAAGAGTATTCCCTCCACCAAGACCATGAGAACCAACTTAGCGGGATGCAAGAGTTGACCAGAGAAACCTGGCCACACTGATATACCCAGGTTACCCCCAGATTTTAGCCACCGATCAGCTTTAAGTTATTAGAACCAGTCGTAGCATTTGGTTTGCTATTGCTTAAGTAAGGGCTGCTGTGGTGAGTTCTTTAACATTTGTAATAGGAAAAATTTGGAGATCAAATATATGACTATCAATCTATAATAATAATATGCTAATTAGACCGACGTCCTTCCGGACGACCTTCCAGACAAAGCCAAGGCTGCGAGGGCTAAGTCCCTTGCAAGAATGTCATCCATCGGGCCTCTAGTAAAAGAATAAAGCTGTGGTATAGCCATATTATAAAATACTTTAATTTGTTAAAAATAAACTAGATCCACATGTATCAACATGAATTAATATCTGAAACAGAATGGTTGGTAAAGAAATAAAACTGCAGAATATTATATATGTGTGTGTAATTGTTAAAAATAGTAAATATATTGTATTTATGTATATGTGTGTGTTTGTGTATAGTAAAATTTTAAAATACATGAACTGAACAAACACTAAATTTATAATTCTAACTCTGGGGAGGGTGGGAAATAATAGAATTGGGGAAAGAAATCCAAAAAGCTTTGAAGCAAATGTTAATATTTGTGTTTCTGCATAGTTTGTTCTGCTTGTATTATAAACAAAACACTGGGATGAAATTTGTGCCATTGCCCTAGGGCAGTGGTCGGCAAACTCATTAGTCAACAGAGCCAAATATCAACAGTACAACGATTGAAATTTCTTTTGAGAGCCAAATTTTTTAAACTTAAACTTCTTCTAACACCACTTCTTCAAAATAGACTTGCCCAGGCTGTGGTATTTTGTGGAAGAGCCACACTCAAGGGGCCAAAGAGCCGCATGTGACTCGCGAGCCGCATTTTGCTGACCACGGCCCTAAACCCACAGATAAAGGCAGTTCCAAGTAGAAGGATAACCTCCTTCTCCTACCACTGGATTCTAGCTCAGTCACATTCCGTCATTTTCCTCAGCTTCTGTGATTTCCAGTTCAATAGAGATAAACAGTTTTTGTTGCAAGTTTCCCTGACAGATAACAAGTTTTCAGATTGAATAAGGCCCAGTTTGTCTGTTTTTCCTTTTATGGATCCTGCTTTTGGTGTCAAGTCTAAGGAACCTGCCTAGTTCCAGGTCCTAAAGATTTTCGCTTATTTTTTTCTGGTTTAATGGGATCTGTGAGCTGCATCGACTTCAAACTCCATGCATTTCCTACAGGAAGATCCTGGCAATGGTTGCTTTTTAAAATATATATATATATTTTTTTTATTTCAGAGAGGAAGGGAAAGGGAGAGAAAGAAACATCAATCATGAGAGAGATTCATTTACAGCTGCCTCCTGCATGCTCCCTACTGGGGACTGAGCCCTCCACCTGGGCATGTACCCTGACCGGGAATGGAACCATGACCGCTTGGTTCATAGGTCGATGCTCAACCCCTGAGCCACACCGGCTGGGTGGCAGTGGGGACCCTCAGGATGGAAGACCTGCCACGGAGCTACAGTGGGAGGCATGCACTGCCCTTTCCCATGTGAGTGAGTGGCCTGCTGAGAGGCTGTGGGACAAAAACGAGCCGCTCGGGAGGGGTGGCATTGCCAGCTTCTATTATTCCTGCAGAAAAGCCGCCGGAGCCCAAGTGCTTAGGTTTTTCAAAATTCTTTTAAAGGGGAAGCAAATAAAATAATGCTTAAGAACGTAAATTTGAAATAGAAAAGACCTGGGTTTGAAATCCTTTCTCTACCTCTTATGATTTCCTGATATTTACGATTGTTCATTGAGCGCTTCCTAGGGGCCAGCTACTAGCCAAAATGCTTCACGTTCACTTATTAAATCCTTACCACACACCATGAGGGCAAGACTGGGACACAGATGACTAAGCTGCTTGCTCAGGGTTATACACAGAGCAAGTGGAGAGCAGGGATTTAAGTGTGGGCAGTTCAATCCAGAACAAGCACTTAGCCACCACCTCTTTTTTAATATATATTTTTATTGCTTTCAGAGAGGAAGGAAGAGGGAGAGATAGAGAGAGAGAAAAATATCAATGATGAGAGAGTATCATTGATCAGTTGCCTCCTGCACACCTCCTACTAGGGATCGAACCCACAACCCGGGCATGTGCCCTTGGCCAGAATCGAACCTGGGACCCTTCAGTCCACAGGCCAATGCTCTATCCACTGAGCCAAACCTGTTAGGGCTGTTGTTGTTTGTTATAAATCCTTACCCAAGGATATGTTTTTGGGGGGCCAGGCTACCCTTGAGACCAGGGAAGGCACACTTACCTTACCTCACACAGCTATACTGAACAGAAATGAAATAATGTCTGGAAAACTCTTAGCACAGTGCCCAGAAGATAGCAAGTCCTCAATGGACCGTAGCTATACTAAATTTTATTACTATTTCTTTTCTTAAAGGTGCAGTCATTATTAAGAAGGGAAAGGGACTCCAAGTGATGCAAAACAAGGTCAAATTCAGCTCTCTCCCCCAACGCCGGTAAGGACCAGTGTGCTTGGCAGCTCACATTTCAACTCCCCAAGGTTTCAGATTTATAGAGGCTCATGTTCCCGGCCCAAGAACACCTTGCTTTATCCATCAAAATCCGGTGGCAGATTAACAGAGTGTGAATGACCTATCACAAACCGAATCAGAGCTATGAACTAGATGCAAACGCAGGGGATAGCTTGCTAAATTGTGGAAAACGTCCCAGCGGCCTTACGTGTTACCCTGTGCAGCACTGCGGGGAAAGATGTCTCATTGCTGGCTCACCCCTCCTCTGATTTTTGAGGCAGAATACCCTGCCCATTGCACTGGTGCGCCCATCTGCATTCCTGTATCCTTCGCAGGTCAGCACATTCAAGCAGAAATTTCAGCTCGAGCAACGATTTCACATGTTTTCTTCTGTCTTCTAAAGTGCTTTCGATGTATCTCCCCATGTATGAACAGGTCAGCGCTAACCATGCCTCACCATGAGAGCTACATGTTTTGTTTTGTTAGTTTTTACTCTCTTTCAGGTTACCTTTCCAAGTGGTAGTGAGAATTAGGATTCATTCAATTCAACTCAAGCAGTAATTAAGTCTGCTACAGCCCTGGCCAGTGTGGCTCAAGTTGGTTGAGCGTCATCCATGCACCAAAAGGTTGCTGGTCCAATTCTTGGTCGGAGCACAGGCCCAGGTTGTGGGCTTGATCTTTCACATCAATGTTTTTCTCTCTCTTCTCTCTCTCCCTTCCTCTCTCTCATTTTTTTGGTTAGTCCTCACCCGAGGGTATTTTTCTATTGATTTTTAGAGAGAGTGAAAGGGAGTGGGAGAGACAAAGAGGGAAACATTGATGTGAGAGAGACACATCGATTGGTTGCCTCCTGCACGTACCCTGGATCGAGCCTGCAACCCAGGTACACATGCCCTTGACCAGAATCGAATGCAGGACCCTCCAGTCTGTGTGCCAACACTCTATCCACTGGCTGGGGACCTTCCTCTCTCTCTAAAAATCAATGAAAAAATATTTGTAAAAGAGTCCACTACATGCCAGCCACATGTTCATATTCCTTGGGCAAAGAAAAAGGAAGAAATGACAGCTCATCAGCACCCCTGATTCTGAACCAGGAGTGGAGTTGGGAGCCTCAACGTAAGGGCCAGAGAAGGGCTGAGGTTGCCTGAGTTTGGGAATGAGAAGAAGCTGAGGAAGAGAAGCCTGCCAGTGTGTACTGACCTTGGTCAGATGCTCTCGGATCTGGCCCTGAAAGCTCCGGTTCCCCAGGTGAGGGAAGCAGCTTGGTGCCTCAAAAGCCTGGATTCTGGGACCACATTTGACCCCTGGATAGGCACCTCTGTAAACCTGGCCTGTAGTCACGTGCAGGGGTGAGTCTGACAGGCCCTGAGACATTGTGAACCTATATCTGTACGCCCATCTATGATGGTTACTGGATCATGGTATATAGTCGGTGAACTATGACTTTATGTTATTTATTTATTTTTAATCTATTTTTATTTATTTCAGAGAGGAAGGGAAAGGGAGGGAGAAACATCAATGAGGAGAGAGAATCATTGATTGGCTGCCTCCTGCCCAGCATCTACTAGGGATCAAGCCCGCAACCCGGGCACATGCCCTTGACCGGAATCGAACTCAGGACCCTCAGTCCTCAGGCTGATGCTCTATCCACTGAGCCAAACCGCCTAGGGCCATGAACTGTGATTTTAGATGTTCAGTCTGAAGATAGTCAGGAAAGCCAGTCAGCAGGAAACAATAACAAAATCAGTGTTGAACTTGGCACTATGAGTAGATGACTGTGGAACCCCGGGCGGGTAGAGATGGCGATGACCAGCAAGGGGTCGGCTATCTGCGTTGGGAGGCCAGGGGCCAGTCTTGAGGAGAAGTGCTGATGTTGGGGTCACCCTCTTGGTTGGAGACTTGGGCAAGGATAGGAAGAGAGCTCAGCTAGAATCCTTGAAACCACCCACCCTCTTGGGGCAGGAGACAAAAGAGGAGCCCAGGACAGGGAGTAGAAAGGAAGCAGCGATTTACATGTGGGAAAACCAAGAGAGGCCACTTGATGGAGCAGATCACTCCAAAGCTTTCTGTTACAAAACACTTGGATCCAACGTATAATATATAAAAAAAATTATGATGCACAGCTAAGCTTCTAACAAATTAAGGAAAAGCCAAATAGAAAAGTGAGGAAGATTAAAAAAAGAGAGCGAGGAGCAAATGACAATGGGAAGAAATCTTGTTGATCTCAGGATATTTGGTTGATCTCAGCCTGGATATTAACTGCTCCGTGGAGATCGAGTTGAAATGAAGACTCTTGCATAAAAATATTTTCTATTTTTCTATGTGTTTGAAATTTTGCACACACACACACACACACACACACAAGTGTTTTTGAAAAAGAAATGGTCACCCAAAGTGAACCCTAACGTAAACTGTGAACACTGATGAGTGGATGTTAAGTTTGTCAATGGTAATAAATGGATCACTCTGGCGGGGAACTTTGATGATGGGGAAGGCTATGGGGGTAGGGTAAAGGGCAACTCTATTTTCTGTTCAATTTTTCTGTAAACCTAAAACTGCTCTAAAAAAGTTAAGTCTATTCAAAGAAAAGAAATGGGGTTCCTGGCTTCCTGGCAGAAATAGATTCAAAATCTCTCAGGAGGACAATCCAGGCAGCACAAAATTCCTACAATCACCTACTCACAATCACATAATTACAGACACAAAGAAAAAAGCCTGCCTGAGAATTAACAGACATAACAGCCAGTGGAATTAGAGCTTCAGAACTTTAAAAACGTCTACTTACTAGTATAGGAAATAAATAAGTTTATATTATTAAAATGGGAAATGAAGCCATAAGAAAAGATTTTTTAAGGGAAATATATATATAAATTTTTTTTAAAAGAAATGACTGAAACTTTAAATATAAAAACTCGGCAAGAAAAAACAACCCTCAATGACTTAAAGAGCAGGTTTGGCACAGCCAAGAGATAATTTTTCTATCTCCAGAAAGATCTGTAGAAATTACCCAGAAATTGCACAGGGAAACAAACATATATAAAACGTGGAAAGAGAGAATAACAACAACATCTCTTAGATGCTGCAGAAGTACAACCAATTTGAAAAGCAATTTGGCAAAACCTAGTAAAACTACCCAAACTTTTCCTCTTAAAATACGCCTGTCGGTGCAGGGGTGCATGACTCAGATCTTGCTCCTTGGGGCTCGCTCACACACTCATTTCCTCCCAGGAAACGGATCTGACTACAGGGAGCTGCCTCCTTGGAAAATAAAGAGATCGCCTCCAGGGGGCAGTCTCCACCCGGAGGCAGGTATGGAGGCCACGCCCCAGGACCCCCAGTTAGGGACAGTCTGAAGGACCATATCAGCGGCAGAGCTGAGGCTTTTGTAATGACATCTCAGTTTAATTTTTCTCTCTACCCAACCTTGTTCCATTCAATTCCTTACAGTTGTTTTTCCAAAGAGAACTGCCCAGTAGCATCCTGTGTATGTGAACTTCAGAATCTTCTCCCTTAAAGAAGAAAAGGTTGCCCTCGCTGGTTTCTATCAGTGGCTAGAGCGTTGCCCTGCAGACCAAAGGGTCCCGAGTTTAACTCCGGTCAAGGGCACGTACCTCAGTCGCAGGGTCCTCCAACCAATGGAAAAATATCCTCGGGTGAGGATTAAAAAAAGAAGAGAATGCTGCTTTTATAAGAAAAAGAGCCAGAAGTTTGACTTTGAACATGGTAAATCTGAGACACCTATTATACGTCCAACGAGATGTGTCTAAAACATGGTTGAATATATGAGTCTGGAGTTCGGGGAGAAGTCTGGGCTAGAGACATAAATTGAGGCTTACTCGGTATTAATCAGGAGCAGAGATGACAACTGGTTGAATTGGTCGTGGGGATTGGGAGTTGGGCCAAGGCCAGTGGAAGCTCACAGGGGCAAGAGAGTGGTTGGCCTGATCAGCCAGTGGATGTGAGGGGAAGTGAAGATTTACAAGTGTTTACTGACTGAGAAAACGAGGCACTGAGGAAGTAAAATTTGGATGAGGTTGAAGAGCAGATGGGGTGGGAAGGGAGACTGGGAGAAATGGAAATGTGAGAGTTTGTCATGGTAAATGTGATAGGGTTTTCAGGGATGGAAAAGTCCTGTGCAATGATGGACCATGGACACCCTCAGGTGGCCTGGTGTGGATTCAAGATGAAGGATAACGATGCTGAAGAGGTCGAATATCTATTGCTTGGTTCCCTCACCCACAGGCACTTGGGCAATGGCAGCACCGGAAGGATGGATGGAGTTGTTGCCAGGGAAGACGGTACTCATCCAGGGGACCGGGAACTTATCATCCAGACAGGGAGGGGGCTTCTTCAGAGGAGAGTGAGACAGTAATCAAGATGCTGCATGGGGTGGCCTGGGACAACAGCCAGCGGCACCTGGAGCAACGTGCCCTTAAACGTACTTCTTTAGTCTTACATTTACAGGGGGAGGAGGAGGGAAAAAAAGAAATGCGAATCTCTCCAGAAGAAAAATGTTTTTAATCTTGGATGGTATCTATAACAATAAAAGGGTAACATGCTAATTAGACCGACGTCTTCTGGACATCCTTCCTGATGAAGCCGAGGCCGGAGGGAAGCCAGTGCCGGCAGCCAGGGGAAGGAAGGCCAACTCTTGCACGAATTTTCGTGCATCAGGCCTCTAGTTTTTTTTATAAATGGATAAAGTTTTTAGATGTTCTGAATATTTTATTACTTTTTAAAATGTCTAGAAATATAGAAAGACTAGAGGCCTGACACACAAAATTCATGCAAGGGCCTCTGCCTCTGACTCTGCCCCTGCCCCAGCCCGGGCCCCTGCCCCGACCTCATGGCTCAGCAGATGGGAGGCAGAGATCATTTCATTTAAGGAGGTAAAACTTCAGCTACTACTTGAAGGAGGGAGATGCAGTATGACAAACAGAAGGGAGACTTTTTATAAACTATATTTTTATTGATTTCAGAGAGGAAAGGAGAGGAAGAGAGAGATTGAAACATTAATGATGAGAGAGAATCATCATGCATGCCCCCTATTGGGTATCGAACCCACAACCTGACCTCCTGGTTCATAGGTCGACAATCACTGAGCCACGCGAGCCGGGCTGAAGGGAGACTGTTGAACTGCCCCCTAAAGGGGTTGACCCAGTCGGTCCTGGAGCCAGAGACACAACTGAAGCTTGTTGCTTGTCTTTTGCAAATGTCTCTCGTGCTTCGTGCTCAACATGCTTCTTAATTCCTCCACTTTAGCATCATCTCCTAATGCCCAGGTGACCATCCTGAGCTCCACCCTGGCCCAGGCCGGCCCTGCTCTCCAGCCCAGCCCTCCCACGGAGAGGGCGGAGCAGCATCCGAGAAGCCACAGATGAACAGGAGCCCTGAGGCTCGGTCACTTAGTGACATAACTATGCAGCTAATAGGAGATGCTCTGATGGCGGTGACGAGGTGCCAGGAGGGACTGTGAAGAAATGTGCTTTCCCAGAGCCTCCCGAAGCCAGAGAGGTGCCCGGGGAGAGGGGGGGGACCCTGCTGACCACAGCCGGCACCTGCACCCCGGGGGCTGCGCCGGTCCACAGAGCTGCCTGTTTGCATCACCCCACGGTGCTGAGAGCTGGCAGCTGCTTGATTGTGTGTTTCCTCACAGAGTCCAGAAGAATCCTTCCCCTTCCCACAATTCTGAAAGGAACCTTCCTCCACATACTGGTGCTGGGTAGGAACCTCATTAGAAGTTTACTGCCCTCGGCTGTGTGCTCAGAGCCGCCATTCCTTACAGCCTCAGACCTGGGTCAGAACCGAGTTCCGGCTCCTGCCTCGTCTCCTGCGAGCTTATAACAGAGCTGAAGCCCATTCCATCAGCACCAACCGCACACGTCTCACTCAAGCGTAAATATTTACACACACACACACACACAGACACACGCACGCCAATAGAAATAAAAATCAAAACATCTGAGTCCAGTAAAACACTATTAAAACCCTGTCTTTGCACTTCCATTTTCTTACCTAGAAGACATGCTAATTTTTTTTGAACTGTAATGGAAACTTGATTAAATTCACAATTAAAATATTGTTAAGCCTCCTGACTTTTGTTTTACAGCTGATTATATGGGTATTGAGATGCCTGCTGTCCCCAGAGGACTAGAAAAAATACAGTCAATCATTTCTTCTTTTATTTAAATATTTCCCAAACACTCGCCATCTTCCTAAAAGGCATCCAGGCATTTTCAGAGCATCCCCAAGATGAGGGTTTTGGCCTCTTTTTACCAGTGGCATGCCTCTGCACAGAGAAGCTGAGATAGGCTGGCTCAGCTCCTGTGCCAATTCCTTGACCCAAATCCTTGGGAAACAACCCGATGGAGCTCCAGACCTTGTCTAGAGAAGACTGTCCTGCTGCCATAGATAAACTTCAAGCCTTCAAAATACCCAGACAGCTCATTCTCTAACGTTCCCGGTCACTCTTGCTTTCTGGGTTTAGGTATGACTCACATACCTGCCACTGAGAAAGGCAGAGATGGGTAGAGATGGCTATAGATGGGGATATAGGTTCATTTTCGATACAGATCCATAGGCCCAGAGAAAGAGGAGAAAGAGCAGAGAGCACGGGATTAATCGCTGGATGGTCCCTGGGCCATCTCTGGATGCAGTGATCGATTTGGGTTTTCTACCTTTTGCTTTTCCTGTGTTCAGTAAACACTTTTAGAATTGACCATTGTAATCTGCTTTCTCTCTTCTTTACCTTCCTAAACAATCCAGCCCTTCAGCTGTTAGCAAAGGCAGAGCATGATGGCCTGAAGGGGAAGGATGGGCCAGGGTGCCTCCGCGGGGGTGGGTGGGGGCATAAAGACCACGTAGGGTGAGGAGGCATCGCACAGGAAGGGTGCTCAGTGTGGGGTGCAGAAGCCAAGTAAGGGGAAGAGCTGTCCGTGGGGTGGGGTGGGGTGATGTGAGGAGTCAGAGTCTCATCAAGGCGGGGAGGGCGCTCCTTTGCGGAGGAGAGTCTAGTAATGGGAGTCAGAGCCCAAGCGGGTGAGGGAGGGGTCCACCCCAGGGGGCCAGGAAACCAGGCAGGGTTAGGAGGGCATCCTCACACAGGGCGGCCCTGGGGGAGTGTTGGAGTCCAGGCAGAGCGAGCAGGACACTCCTGCCTGGGTATTAAAGACCTGGGTCAGTGTGTTCAAGACCAAAGAGGCCAGGAGAGCATCCACATGGGAGGGAGGGTGCGGGCAGGACTGGGGTGTCTATTTGCCTCAATACATCACGTGATGTCTTTTTAAAATTATTTTTAATTGATTTCAGAGAGAGGAAGGGAGAGGGAGAAAGAGATAGAAACATCGATAAGAGAGAAACATAGAGAGGCTGCCTGCTCCTGGGGATCGAGCCTGCTCCCTGGGCATGTGCCCTGCCCGGGAATCTAACCGGTGACCTCCTGATACATGGGACTACGCTTAACCAGCTTAGCCCCCTGCTCTCCCCCCACCCCCAATGGGGATATAATGCCTTGACAATGCTAACATCTCAGCATCCAGAGAGCGTCTCCCAAAAAAGAAAGGAAGTAGCCCCAACCGGTTTGGCTCAGTGGATAGAGTGTCGGCCTGAGGACTGAAGGGTCCCAGGTTCGATTCCCGTCAAGGGCATGTACCTTGGTTGCGGGCACATCCCCAGTAGGGGGTGTGCAGGAGGCAGCTGATCGATGTTTCTCTCTCATCGATGTTTCTAACTCTCTATCCCTCTCCCTTCCTCTCTGTAAAAAATCAATAAAATAATTTAAAAAAAGAAAGAAAGTAGATCTAGGCTAATGTAAACAGAAGACAGTCTGTGTCATAAAATTGTTTTAAAGTTGTTTGAAAAAAGTCTGTCACTTTTCACCCAGTTTCATCCGTCATAGTCTCACCTCCTCTCCGGGGTCTGAAGCAGACCTGCAGCTGTGTCTCTGTGCCCCGGCGAGGCTGCGAGCCCAGTGGTGTTGCTCTTGGCATTCACACTGGCAGAACGAAGGTGATTTTGATGGCTGATTCTCCCCACAGGAGCCAGGCCTGGGCAAATGATAAAAAGTCAGCGAACTCCAGACAAGCAGGCTATCCCACCAGGACTCTCGTGCCCACAGAGATACTAATAACCAGGCAAACACGCGTTCCCACCAGGAACCAATGCCTCGGAATCCTTTTCAACGCGGGACTCCAATTTTCCATGACCCGTCAATAGAAGTGGGAACAAACATTGAAATGTGTTTGCCAGCCCGGATATAAAAATAATGGGAGTTCTTGCTTAACATGAATGACATCTTATCTTTAGAAGAGAAAAATGCAGGTGGTTTTATCTCCATCTTACAGATAAAGTACCACAGCTTAAAGGGGCAAGTCACGTGCTCCGGGTCCCCAGTGCTGGGGTTGAGCCGGCAGCTGTCTGGCTTGGAAGTCTGGGTCCTTACCCTTAAATGAAAGTGCTCCTCCATCTCAGGCAAAAATGCAGTGAAGGGGCCCTAGCTGGTTTGGCTCAGTGGATGGAGCCTTGGCTGGCTGACCAAAGGGTCCCAGGTTCTATTCCAGTCAGGGGCACATGCCTGGGTTGCAGGCTCAATCCCCAGCGGGGGGCGTGCAGGAGGCAGTCGATCAATGATTCTCTCTCATCATTGATGTTTCTCTCTCTCTCTCTCTCCCCCCTTCCCCTCTGAAATCAATAAAAATATAACATTAAAAAAATGCAGTGAAGGGATTTCTGTTGTTTTAAGCCACACAATCTGTAGTAATTTATTATAGCAGCCACCAGAAATTAACAGAGAAAATAAGAAATAAAACTGTTTTTACTTGCAAATGATGTTGTTTTGTATGCAAAAATTCAAAAGAATCTCCAAAATCCTCTATGAATTAATAAGTAAACTCAGCAGGGTTGCTGGATGCAAAAGTTACTATATAGAAATTATTGGGTTTTCATGCATTTTATACTAGTAAAAAGGATATTCAAAAAAATAAAGATGAATCATAGACTTAAATGTGAAAGCTAAATAAATAAAATTTCTAGAAAAAACTATAGAAGAATATTTTCATGACTTTGAGGGTAAGCAAAGATGTCTTAACACCCCCAAAATCCTAACTATCAAAGAAAATTTTTGATATATAAGGTAAAGTATAATTACATATTAATGACATCATTAAGAAAATAAATAAGAAAACCACTGGCTGAGAAATGTGTGTGTGTGTGTGTATGTAAATGTGGGAAAATATATAGTTATACCTTCATTTTATCTCATATTATCTACTAGAGGCCCGGTGCACGAAATTCATGCACGGGGCGGCGGGGGCGGGTGTCCCTCAGCCTAGCCTGCACCCTCTCCAATCTGGGACCCCTTAAGGGATGTCTGACTGTCCGTTTAGGCCCGATCCCGGTAGGATTGGGCCTAAACAGGCAGTCGGACATCCCTATCACAATCCAGGACTGCTGGTTCCCAACTGCTCGCCTGCCTGCCTTCCTGATTGCCCCTAACTGCTTCTGCCTGCCAGCCTGCTCACCCCTAACCACTCCCCTGCCAGCCTGATTGATGCCTAACTGCTCCCCTGCCAGCCTGTTTGCCCCTAACTGCCTTCCCCTGCAGGCCTGGTCACCCCTAACTGCCTTCCCCTGCTGGCTTGATCGTCCACAACTGCCCTCCTTGTAGGCCTGGTCCCTCCCAACTGCCCTCCCTTGCTGGCCATCTTATGGTGGCCATCTTGTGTCCACATGGGGGCAGGATCTTTGACCACATGGGGACAGCCATCTTGTGTGTTGGAGTGATGGTCAATCTGCATATTACTCTTTTATTAGATAGGATAGAGGCCTGGTGCATGGGTGGGGGCCAGCTGGTTTGCCCTGAAGGGTGTCCCGGATCAGGATGGGGGTTCCCTTAGGGTGTGGGGCAGCCTGGGTGAGGGGCCTGTGGTGGTTTGCAGGCCGGCCACACCCCCTGGCAATCCAAGAGGAGGCCCTGGTATCTGGGGTTTATTTATCTTCTACAATTGAAACTTTGTAGCCTGGAGCGGAGCCAAGCCTTCTGCTTGCTCTGAGGTGGCAGCCATTTCTGTTGGGATTTATGTATCTTCTATAATTGAAACTTTGTAGTCTTAAGCGAGGCCTGGGCTGGCTAGGGTATGCAGAAAGCTTGGCTTCCTCCATCACCGGGGGCAACGCTAGCCTCCTGCTCTTGCCAGCCCCGTGGCTGCCGCCATTTCTGTTTGGATTTATGTATCTTCTATCATTGAAACTTTGTAGCCTTGAGTGGAGGCCTAGGCCAGCAAGGGCAGGCAGAAAGCTTGGCTTCATCCATTGCCGGGGAAACCCAAGCCTCCCTCCTGCTCTCTGTGGCCGTAGCCATCTTGGTTGGGTTTATTTGCATATTCGCTCCTGATTGGCTTGTGGGTGTGGCTTTTGGGTGTAGTGGAGGTATGGTCAATTTGCATATCACTCTTTTATTAGATAGGATACCCTTACATATAATCTCATATTATTTATATATATGAATACACACACACACACACACACACACACACACTAAGGAACTTGTATCCAAAACTCCTGCGATTTAATAAGAAAAAGATAGCCCAAGTTTTAAAAATAATCTAAAGACGTAGGCATGTCACAAAGAGGGTATCCCAATGTCAAATAGGTATATACAAAGTTACTCAGAATCCATCCTTATTGGGAAGATACAAATCAAAACCACAATGATATGCCACTGCCTCCCCCATCAGGAGGGCTAAAATGACAAAGACAGAAAATATCCAATTTGGGCAAAACACTAAACAATAGGCACGTTCTTAAATATTGCTGTTATTAAGGGGAATTATTTCAGCCCCTTGGAAAAACTGGAATTAATTTTGCATTATCTACCAAAGCTAACTGTATGCCTCAGCAGTTGCATGACTAGATGTGTACCTGAAAAAGAGCAGAGATGTCCCTCAAAACAATGTTCATGAAAGCTTCATTTATAAGAGCAAACTAGCTGTAACAACCCAAGTGTCCATCGACGGGAGAATAGGTCAATGGGATACTTCAACATTGTCCTGAGTTGAACAGAAAGGACTAGGTAGCTGGACAATCAATGGGCCCATGCTGCTATCACTACTTGATCCAATGAAGCAGAGACAGACTTGAATCATACACTGAGTGGCCCGATTATTATGATCTGTGAACACATAATAATCGGGCCAGTCAGCATATATATTAGAGGCCCGGTGCATGAAATTTGTGCACAGGGGGGTATGTGGGGGGTGTGTCCCTCAGCCCAGCCTGCACCTTCTTCAATCTGGGACCACTCGAGGGACATCCCTCCCACAATCCAGGACTGCTGACTCCCAACCGCTCGCTTGCCTGCCTTCCTGATTGCCCCTAACTGCTTCTGCCTGCCAGCCTGATCACCCCCTAATCACTCCCCTGCCATCCTGATCAATGCCTTACTGCTCCCCTGCTGGCCCAATTGCCCCTAACTGTCCTCCCCTGCAGGCCTGGTTCCCCCCAACTGCCCTCCCCTGCAGGCCTGGTCCCCCCCAACTGCCCTCCCCTGCAGGCCTGGGTCCCCCCCAGCTGTTCTCTCCTGCAGGCCAGGTTGCCCCTAACTGGCCTCCCCTACAGGCCTGGTCCCCCCACAACTGCCCTCCCCTGCAGGCCTGGGTCCCCCCCAGCTGTTCTCTCCTGCAGGCCTTGTCGCCCCCAACTGCCCTCCCCTGCTGGCCTGATCGCCCACAACTGCCCTCCCTTGCTGGCCATCTTGTGTCCACATGGGGGCAGTCATCTTAGACCACATGGGGGCAGCCATCTTGTGTGTCGGAGTGATGGTTAATTTGCATATTACTCATTTATTAGATAGGCAATATGCCTATCTAATAGGCCCGGTGCATGAATTTGTGCATAGGTGGGGTCCGGCCAGTGTGGCCAGGGGTAGAGGACATGGGTGGTGGTCCAGCCTGCCTGCTGGTCGAACTCCTGGTCGAGGGGACAATTAGCATATTAGCCTTTTATTATATAGGATATACACTGAGTGGCCAGATTATCATGCGTTCAGAGATCATAATAATCTGGCCACTCAGTGTATATGAGCATTTACTGCAATCCTGCTGGTCATGCACAAAAAAATCTGCTCTGCACCCCACCATAAGCCAGCTGCTTGTATTGGGTAGAAGGACAAAGATTTCGTGGGAAAGTAGCCAAAGGCTATGCCAAATGGGCAGTTTACAGATATGCAAAAGAGCTGGGGATCTTCAAAGGGCTGGTGATTCTAGTTTCTGCAACAAAGTTGTTCATCTTTCCACGATAATAGGCAGCTCCAAATGGGAGGACGGGCTGCGTTTCCAGGTGAGCTCCCAGGTCCCATAGGCACCTCCCAGCCAGGTTAGAATGTGGCTTCTTTAATCAGAACAAAGCAATCACAGTTAACAGAGCACGGTGAATATTTCTTATACTTCTAGCTGGTTCCCCGACATTCTGTTTCTACTCCTATCATGTACACTCCAACACCCACCAGCCACTGGAGTGGGACCATGGTGGGGCGGCTCTCTTCAGCCAAGGACAATTCCTGAGAGAGACTTAGCTGGGAGCTGTCAGCTGCCAAATGTCCCATCACCTGGGAAAACAGCTTCTGGGCAGAGGGCCACAGCTTCCGCATTTCCCTACCAGGTCAGAGTTGATGTCAGTGAGGTCCTCTGACTCCAGATATTCCCAGAAATCCCTGGCCATCTGTTAAAGTCGTTCACAGCTATGGAGCAAAAAAGCTATAAAATAAATGTATTACCTATATATTTTACATTAGAAATATAAAAATGAATTCGTCCTTTAACAAAAATCTTTTGCAGTCTTAATGATGATTATATTCTTAAATGACCTGTCTATGCTAAAAGGGCTGATAAATCAAAATATCTTGATTAACATTCCACAGTCCAGGGCATCTCGGCTAATGTGTTTATGCATCACTGGCATGTGATGTTTTGTTGTTCAACTTACATTATTTCTCATTATTCTTTTTTGGATGCATTACATTCCCAAATGGACAAAATGGGATTACTGGCTCAAAAAACGATGCATTGATGCATAAAAGTAGTGATGAAAATAGAACCTGAATACAACAACTCATGATAACACAATGGACTTGAAGAGGAATAAGAATTCCAGTGCATCGAGACAAAAGAGGATTTTGCAGCAACTGATAGGGTAATGCGTGAGCAGAAAGTTTAATACCGAATATACAAAGAATATTTGATTCTAGTGCTTCTAGTGTGTTGTCTGTTATGAATCTCTGTCAAATGCTGGGAGAAAACCACTGGAGAGTTTTTTGTTTTTTTTTTATCATTTGCAAAGACAATGCCCTAACTTGTAAGATAATTAAGTTGTCCTGGACCGACTTGCAAAATAATGCTTTTAGTACAAAACTAATGAGTTCAGTCACTAAACGTAAAGAACTAAAACAACGAAGTCATCATTCAAAGTTGCATTCCTTGTAGCAAAAATGGGGCAGGCTACGAGATTGCCAAAAGTCTTCAAAAACAGAAGGAAGGTTTGTGAAATGGTGCTCAGAGAATGCAGACTGTGCCGTTGGCCCAAATCCTTTCTGAAATGGCACTTCGAGCAAAGCCATAGCCTTCAATGTGGAGGAATGATCACTATCCGATGCATATGCAAGAAAACAGCTGGATTAGTGGATGATCCCATTCATGTAAAAGCGTGAGTCAGCACTTGGCAAATGGATAGTGCATAGAAGAGGGAGACTTTTATCTGTTTAGTACTGGAAGTAATGCCATTGCATAGAGCAATAATTATTTATTGGCCTCATTTTTAGATTGGAAAAATGTGTGCTGGGATCTTACTAATGAGTAATCAGGTTCCTGAATAGAAGTTTTCTCTAAACCCCAGTCTGTCTACGGTTTTTATTATTAACAGACAACCATCAGTGGTCCATACTGCGCCTCTTGTCATTGATTCAGTGTTGAAGAAAATAGAAAAAGCCGATAGAATGGTTGTTTGTCCTTAGCGTACATCTTTAAAATGCTGGGCAAAGAAAAGGGCAGTAAGGATAAGACCTTGCTAACTGCTAAGAAAAAAAATGTGAGTTTCTGAAATGAAGGAAGAAATAAGACATTTCTTTAGGACATGGAAATTGTAGTAAAGACCATTTCTGTGACCTCAGGTGGCTTAACGGAAGAGATTAACTCAGAAATGTAGGTGGGGACATAAGTAACCTGCACATATCACATCGGGACTCAAGCTTCGTGATTTTAATCAGGATTTATAAATCCAACTAATGAATTAAATAACTCCATTGCTAAGAAATCAATTCTGGTCCAATATTTCACATTTTCTTTTACTTATTGGAAGAAGAAATTAATCATGGTCCGTGATAAAATGTAATACCACATTGAAATACTTGAATAGAGTTTTTTTTTTTTAATTTCCAGAATAGCATGCAACCAGTGAATTCATTAGCAATCTATTTTCTGCTACTTCCCAAATTATACTTTTGAATCTCCCACTGTTTCATTGTGACTAGATCTCAGCACTGACAGAGCCACCGAAGACTTACAGCCGTTCTGGATGACAGCAATTGTGAATTCAGCATTTCTAATTTGATAGAAATCAACAATAAGTAAAGTTGACATGACATCTAATTTGTCTCCCAAGTCATCTGCCCTCAAGTTCAATAGAGTTACATGGTGTAAGTGGAAAACATCATTCCATTTGCTGATGGGAAATACATTTGTTATTATTTTAAAATATAATCATGTACATATATTTCAAATTTGTGATGAATCTTTAAAAAAAATTAATTTACCTAAATCGGTGGTCTGTGTTCGCGCTAAATGGGTTTGTGGACGCCAAATCCTTGAGAGCCACTATTCACGGTGATTCTCAAATTACGACACAAAGGCGGCTGCCTACAAATAGACCACGCTGGCCGTGAATAAAAGCCAAAACAAGGTCCTTCCCTCCAATGTGAGTTCAGCTCTGTGAAGTCCCAAGGATAGTGCGTGGCACACAGTAGGTGCTAAAAAACCCTGTGTCTGCCACCTCCTCTCATTCCTGGCACCAACTATTGAGTTCATTTCATTATAGTTACAAGTGACAGAGAGAACATTCTACTCCTTTTTCTAAGGAGATACTTTGGATGGAGTCAGAAGTACCTGGATCCTTGAAAAGCAGGAAACACATCACTTCAACAAGGAGATCAGAGACTCTGTCATGGATGAAATACCCAAGTTTCATTTCCTTTCTGGGCATAGGGGAGCCTACGCTTCCACCCCAGTGAGGTGAGACAGAGCTGGCAGTGAGACTGAGCGCAATGTTGTGTATCAGAGGTCCTGCCTGCATTAGACACACACATTGGTGCATGTAGAGTTGCTAGTCTTTTTTTTTTTTTGAGTTTTTTGTTGTTTTCTCTTCTCATGGTTATAAAGCAGATCATTTGTTGAGGTTTCAGTGCATCCAATCAGACTGGGTCCCTGAGTCACAAATAAGAAATGACCATTTGCTCTGTTATGAAATGAAGTTTGGAGTTTATTTTGTTACTATACCATTATACATCTGCCTGTCATTATTTAGGGAGAAGACTTATGAGCACACTATCCGCGCCCCCCCCAAAAAACTACACTCTTATACAATGGGACTTTTGTTACCATAGTCAGCCTTCCTAAAGGTCTCGCACACTCTCTACCCCTTCTCGTGGGTTAAGTTTCATCTTTCAACCATCACTTCTAGAGGAAGCCTCCCCCGATCAGATCAGTTCCTCCAATATCAGTTTTCATATCCCAGGCACTTCTTTACAGCACGTATCACAGTTGTAATTTTACCTTTGTTTAAAAATTATATAATCCCTTTGATTATTATTTTCCTCCCCATGCTCTCCCTGCAGGCTAAGCCCTGTGAGAGCAAGATCTATGTCTTTTTCTTTGTTCACTTCAGTTCCTGACAGTGGAGAAGCTCAATAAATATGTGCAATCAATAGAAGCAATTGGGGCGACTTAAGGGGAATTGGGGTCTGGAGGCGGGTAGAATGCAGCCAGATTTATTGAGTCAACAATGGACTGGACAGCTTGGCTAGGAGTAGAAGGGATGAAGGAAGACAAGTTAGGATGTGACTGCATTCCTACAGGGAGAAATTATAACAGGTTGTTTTGGGGAGGGTATCGACAGTTAGGAGAAGAGTATAGATTTGATAGGCATCTAGGAATGAAAAATGACAGTACTAGGTAATGGCTTGGCTAAGGCAGAGTTAGACACAGGGAGATATCAAGGCTGATTGCTAGTACTCAGAGCTATTTGATGGGTGGGGGTGTCAACCATTGGGACAGAAAATCTAGAAGAAGTCCAATGTGGAGATATTAGATTTTGGGGGGAGAAAGAGGACCTGGAGGAGGCTGCTAGGGTTTGTTTGTGAACGTACTGGAGTATTTGAGAGCCAGGTTTAATATTTTGTAAGCAATAGTTTTTCAAGCCCAGGATAATCAGACCACAAATTCTTTGTGATATAACTACCTATTATTTGTAAACTTCTTATAATTTGCAAAACTTCCAAGAGTCTTGGAAAATAATGCGAAGAAGCCTCCAGCTCAGGGTGCCAGCATTTGTTGCTGTAACTACTTTTGTATAGAAATTGGAAATTAGAAACATATTAATGTTCCACCAACTTATTTGAACTGCTCGCTTTCAAGGACAGTGTTCCCAACTCAGTCTCCAATGTAACACCAGGGATATTTGATAAATAAGAAGTTTCCGATCTTCCTATGCCCTTGATGTTTGGAAAGTAATCATCATGATGATAATAATAGTTTCTACTTATGAAAAAATAAGTAAGATGACTGTGTGACCCGACTCATTTTTGTTTTTCTGAGAAGCCTTGAGAGTGTCTCACTTGACCTTCTCGTTGGCTCTTTCAGCTCTGCCTTTTAGAAACCAACACACCTGATAGATGACGTTCTGTTGGTACAATTCTATAACGCATTTAAAATTTTTAATATTAAAGGATAGTTGGCATACAATAGTATGTTAGTTTCACATTATATTAGATTTGACACTTTTATACCTCACCAGGTGATCACCACCCTAAGTCTAGTAATCATCTCTCATCCTTCCAAATTATTACAGTATTATCGGCTATATCCCCTGTGCTATACACGCCATCTCCATGGCCTACTTACTTACTTACTTACTTTATTTATTTATTGTTTTAAAAAATATATATTTTTAGTGATTTCAGAGAGGAAGGGAGAGGGAGAAAGAGATGGAAACATCAATGATGAGAATCATTGATTGGCTGCCTCCTGCATGACCCACACTGGGGATTGAGCTTGCAACCTGGGCATGTGCCCTGACCGGGAATTGAACTGTGATCTCCAGGTTCATAGGTCGATGCTCAACCACTGAGCCACACCGGCTGGGCATCCTACTTACTTTATAACTGGAAGTTTGTACTAGAATTAACAAAATGGTTCTTCTAAAACTGCATGCCCCATCTAACCCTGTGCCCTTTCTACACAAAATAGGAGAGAAAAGATGCTACAGATGAAAGGCATGACTGAGATGTTGACCGAAAACACTGATTCCTCTGCATGGATGAGAGTTGTCCCACTATTAGGATTGCTCCTGCTCGTTGGTACTTGGAAGGGAACATTTTTAAATATATGTTTTATTGATTTTTTACAGAGAGGAAGGGAGAGGGACAGAGCTAGAAACATCGATGAGAGAGAAACATCAATCAGCTGCCTCCTGCACACCCCCTACTGGAGATGTGCCCGCAACCAAGGTACATGTCCTTGACCGGAATCGAACCTGGAACCCTTGAGTCCTCAGGCTGATGCTGTATCCACTGAGCCAAACCGGTTAGGGCAGAAGGGAACATTTTAATAGCTTTCTTCATGCTGGCTAAGTTTTCTTCCTTAATCTAGGTGGCCTTACTGCGTACTGAAAGTATTTATTTTTATCCTGGCATGGTGCAGAAGAATCTCATTACCTTCTACAATAAAAATTTTAGGGGTAAATGAACAAGATAGAAAGAAATGGCTGGTTTCTGCTTGAATGTGTGCGTGGAGAGCTGGCAATCAAAATGGCACTTCAGATACTGACCACAGTAAGGATGGCATGTCAGCAACACTGCCCGTGAGCTGCCTTGTCAATAATCCACCCTTCAGAGTTGCAAACAACTGGTGTGCAGGGGCTGGTGGGGGGTGGGCAGCCTCGCCTCTCCCTCCATGCTGGTGGCCCTTTGCTGTAGACATCTAAGGAGCAGGAAATGACTCCACAGACTTGGCACCTGTTCAAAGAGCTGGGATTAAAGACCAGCCTTGAGCCGGTCTTCTATGAACCCACATGAGAAAACCCTTTTTCATCCTCAGCATGGAGAAGCACAGGCAGAGCAGATGCCTGGGAACCAAGCAATTGTCACGAAATTGATCTTTTGTCGCCCTTTTTGATATCAGTAAGAACAGGGGGAGATTAAAGAAAAAGTGTATGCAGGCAACCAGGGCTTTTAGCACAGGGAGACCTGTGCACTCTATGCATAGTCTGCTGATGTCCCCAGCTCAGCATTTTTCTAAGAGCAGAAGGATCCCAAGTACCATAGTGCTATGCTCAAAAGGAAGTAGGTTCTTTAACTTGATGTTTAAGTTTCATAACAGACTTTAAAGGTTCCATATATTTCATAAAATAGCTAATGTTTAACTTCGTTGAAATTAAAGAAAACCCAAAGCTCAAGTTTTGTTAGTATTCAATGAAAATCTTCCAAAGAAAAATGATGTTGACCCGAGGTCTTCTGATAATGCAGCAATGAGGCCGTCATGACTTTTTCCCACCTGGGTTAGGGGAGAAGGTGGGAGACTTGTTCCCAAAGTCCATCCCATGTGCAAACTTGGGAGAGAAACCGAGCCCCATCTGCCTGCTATGGAGCTTCATATACATTGAAGCATAAAGCTATGCTATATACCCAGGCCCAACACACCAATTAATTCAGACAAGACATTGAAAATAAAAGTCAAGCCCAGCTGGCGTGGCTCAGTGGTTGAGCATCGACCTATGAACCAGGAGGTCATGGTTCGATTCGATTCCCGGTCAGGGCACATGCCTGGGTTGTGGACTCAGTCTCCATTGTGGGGTGTGTAAGAGGCAGCCAATCAATGATTCTCTCTCATCATTGATGTTCCTATCTCCCTCTCCCTCTCCTTTCCTCTCTGAAATCAATAAGAATATATTTAAGAAGAAAAAAGACAAGAGAAGTCAAATGGATTGTTTCATTCCTTACAGACAAAATAACGAACTCTCTGAACTTTTCCAGTTAGCTAGTGGCAGACACCGTGTCCTCTGCTTGGATCCCCAGTAGATTTTCTGATGATCATGTTACCAAGTGTACCTTCTTTTATCCCCGTTAGAACCCTCTCCAGGGATAAAGACTTGTATGACATTCAGCTCCTGACAGTTTTCCAAATTCAGGACACAACAGGTCCTGCTTTGAGTCCCACTGTGCATTCTAATGGCCCCTTCAGTGTATGTACATCTCTCTTCTACTAAAATTTTAATTAATCCAGATGCTGAGAATAATTTGGCTAATTTAATGTCCTGATTAAGTCTGGATTAAACAGAATTCCTTTATTTCAAAATGTGTTATTTAAAGAAAACATTGCTAAACCATGTTAGTTCACATTCTTGCTTAAATATTAAGACTAGCAGCCCTGGCCAGTGTTTCTAAGTGGTTAGAGCACCGGCCCTTGAACTGAAGGATGGTGGGTTCCATTCTTGTCAAGGGTACATACCTGAGTTGCAGGTTCCCCTCCCTGATTGGTGCTCATGGGGGAGGCAACTAATTGATGTGGCTCTCTCACATCAATGATTCTTTCTCTCCTCTTTCCCTCTCTCCCCCTCCCTTCCACTCTCTCTAAAGTCAATGGAAAAATATCCTCCAGTGAAGATTAACCAAAAAAAAAACATATATGAAGACTTAGGAAATCTCTGCAATGAAAATAATTATTTTATTTTATTTTATTTTGTACCTGGAAAGAGAAAGTTCCAATTCAGGCCTCAGCAGGGTAATTCCTTTTCTGAAGCCCTATTTTTTAGTAGGGGAGCTGTCCAGTGCTGAGATTTTAGAAGTTGTCACCCAAGACTTGATATTTTAATTCTATGCCCTCACCTCCACCCCCATTCCAGCATTACACGCCAGCCACCTTTTTGTTCCTGTCTCTTATGACTCTATTTATACAATGACCTGCCTGAAATAATGTCTATAAATAAAAATCAAATCAGACCTTTGAGTTTTTTTGCCTCCGTGTCCTATCCATAAACCCAGGCTTAGATTTGTCAGACCATGTGTGACTGAGAGTGGAGTTTACTGAAGTTCATGTGGAGAAAGACTGTTCTAACTATAATAAGAGAAGAACAAATAACTGGAGGAGACATTTAGTCTAGAAGGCAGGAGAATTCATTTCTTGTCCCAGCAACGTATTAGATCTGGGATTGGGGAAAAGTTATTGAACCTCGATCTCTAAGTCTCCTGACTTATAAGAAGGAAGGGGTTTATGATTATCTCTATGACTGTGTCTTGCTCTACCCTTTGACAAGCCCACGAAATTCTTCAGCAGCATTCAGTCAAATGGGAAAATATTGATTCCTAATTAAGACAAATTTTCCAGGAATGATTTCAATCTTTTTAAACAAGCATTTTATCTGACACAGACAACACATTATAATTTTTATGCCTCTTTTATAGTCTTACATCAACCAGTGGCATCTTGCCAACTAACCTTTAGGGAGCAATTTCACAAATGTTAGTGAGAGATGTAATTTTTCTATAAAATAAAAGTTGGGTTATTTCATCCTTTATGTACAAAACATCCTATAAATTTGAAAAGAAGACTAATTACATTTCAAAGGAGCCTATTTGGCATATTCCACCCAGTACTGAGCTAAGAGTCTGAAATCTTTTGTAGTCCTGTCTGCCATGAGGATTTGGAAAACTCCACAGACAAATGGAAGCACAGTCTTTAAGCTAATGATGATCAAAGGTCACGGAAATTATTTTGTAGCAAAGTTATAAAGTTATTTTTTTTCAGTCCAACCCAAAAGTTTAGAAAAATCATAAATCAGGAGAAAATAAGAAATAGCATTATAATAAAAGGCTAATATGCAAATCAACCGAATGACGGAATGATGCGCCCTGACCACCACGGGGCAGACGCTCAATGCAGGAGCTGCCCCCTGGTGGTCAGTGTGCTCTTACAGGGGGAGTGCAGCTCTGCCAGAAGCTCTGAGCTGGGCTCATGGCTGGCGAGTGCAGTGGCGGTAGCGGGAGCCTCTCCCGCCTCCTTAGCTACTGCTGGCTTAGGGCCTAAGCCGTCAGTCGGACATCCCCTGAGGGCTCCCGCACTGCAAGAGGGTGCAGGCCAGGCTGAGAGATCCCTCCTCCCCCTGAGTGCATGAATTTCGTGCACTGGGCCTCTAGTAGCATTATAATGAACTTGGTGACTTTTTTTAAAATATATTTTATTGATTTTTTACAGAGAGGAAGGGAGAGAGATAGAGAGTTAGAAACATTGATGAGAGAGAAACGTCGATCAGCTGCTTCCTGCACGCCCCCTACTGGGGATGTGCCCTTGACCAAGGTACATGCCCTTGACCAGAATCAAACCTGGGATCCTTGAGTCCGCAGGCTGACACAGGCTATCCACTGAGCCAAACCGGTTAGGGCAAGGTGACTTTAATTTATATCCAGCTTTCTTCTTTAGGATACTACGCATCCTCTCATTTTGTTTTGCGATTTCCTTATATATTTTCAAATGAAGATGCTCAAATCTCCTTTTGCCATTAATACATATTTCTTTATGTAGATGTCTTTCTTCACCCTCAACATGATCTTTTGTATAAAAGTAGGTCACAGAAAACTGTTACTGTCAAGCCATTCAAGAGCTATTAAGTCACCTTCCTGGGCTTATGAAGCAAGGCCTGGCAATACCAGGAAACAATTTCAGGTAGCCTACACTAGCATTGCTAGGACACTTTCCTATGGAAATGTCTTTGTTAGAAGAAAACGGGTAATTTTAAATATTGTACTTGTTTTCAATGACTTAAAAATCTCAAATTTTAGGCTCGGAAAGTTAAACAGAAATAAAGTTTTATTATATGACACATTAACTGATTAATGATTTTGCAAAATACTCTTTAAAAACCCTTAGACAAGAGCCGTATGAAAAACCATAGTGAACACTGAGTTTAGAGTCAGAAAATCCAGGTTTGAGACCTGATCTGCCACCAATAAGCTGTGGTCAGTCACACACTCTCTATTGGCTGCACTTTTCTCTCTGCAAAATGTGGATTTCATCGGGAAGATCCTTTAGGTCCCATGTGATTCTATGGCCTTTCTACAATTCTCACAGTTCATGCAGTTTACACACATGTATTGAATTCTGAGCGTGAGCCAGGCCCTGTCCAGGGACCGGAGAAATGACAGATGACCAGGTAGATCCCTGGCCACTCAAGAGCCCAGTGGGCTAGACCAACAGGGACATTCTGAGGTGTGACTGCACCTGCCCAGTATCAATCATCCCACCTTCTTGCTACACAAACATGCACCTCCACCCCCACATACGTGTACCTGCTCATCCAAGCAGTCTCCCCACCACAAAGATAGCAATTAACCCAACTCAGGGCATGCACTATATGCTAATTTCCACAGCTAACATGGATCTTTATGAATGGCTGAATTCTTCAGCATAAATTGGTTGTTAGAGCCCGGCTGGCGTGGCTCAGTGGTTGAGCATCGAGCTATGAACCAGGAGGTCATGGTTCGATTCCAGGTCAGGGCACATGCCTGGGTTGTGGGCTCGATCCTCAGTGTGGGGTGTGCAGGAGGCAGTCAATCAATGATTCTCTCTCATCATTGATGTTTCTACCTCTCTCTCCCTTTCCTTTCCTCTCTGCAATCAATAAAAATGTATTTTAAAAAATAAATAATAAATAATAAAAAAATAAAAGAAATATGATTGGGAAACTGAAAATCCTCCATCGTGACTACAGAAAAGGAAGTCATTTTAAAATTATACCCAGCTGTATGTTAAAAAGACAGAGACACTGTCACCAACTCTGGAAGAGTGTCTCCATCTTGCACTAAAATATTCCCTCCATTAGTTTCTCTTATCCCCTCCTCACTCTTTGCTCATTAATTGCTCATATTGTCTGAAAACCAACTACCAGCTATTTATTGCTTTGGTTTAAAGTATCAGCCCCTGTTAAAAGATAAATCTTCATGGTATAGATTATATGCTATGTCTTTTTCCATCATTAACTGCTCCGTGTGGTGGGAATGAACTTAGCTCTTCCTATTAAGGGCAACTGACATAGTCCAAACCCCTCTGGTACAGGGAGGGGGCTGGACTCAGGACTGGGTGAGGCTGAGGGCTGTGGAGATGGTGGTCAGGAGAGACCAGAGATGCTACCTAGGGGCAATGTCACAGCTGAGACTCATGAAACATCAGCCCAGAAGGCCCGGGCAGGCAGGGAGACAGAAATCATGGGGGGTAAGAATAGGGCCTGTAATAAGAAACCCTAACACAGAGTAGCCAGGTTCCAAGTGAAGGCTGAGTGTGGCATTCCAGAAGCTTCCTAAGACACTGGAATATAAAGTCACAGGAAAGTTTTGTAGAAATCTATAAAAAGGGTCAAATCCAGAAAGAAATGGGGCACGGGATAAATAAATTAAAATCGGGGAAGGGAGGAGAAACTGGCCCCAAATTGATGAGGATGTCTTGAAGATGCATTAGAAAACATGTTCATGGCCTTGAGCTGTTCTGAAGAAGAAGAAAGGAAGAAATACACTGAGTGGCCAGATTACTATGATCTCTGAACACATAATAATCTGTCTACTCAGTGTGTATCCTATATAATAAAAGGCTAATATGCAAATTGTCCCCTCGACCAGGAGTTCGACCAGTAGGCAGGCCGGCCAACCGCCATGTCCCCTCCTCCTGGCCAGGCTGGCCGGACCCCACCCATGCACGAATTCATGCACTGGGCCTCTAATACACACACACACACACACACACACACACACACACACACACACACACACTCTGAGTGGCCAGATTATTATGTGTTCAGAGATCATAATCATCTGGACACTCAGTGTATATCACCAACATCTGGCTTTAGCCATCCGAGGGTTTAGTGCCAACACTATCTCACCTCCCACTCAGAGGAGCCAGGAGCTCCCATCACCTCCATCTCCTGGGGTCTCCTTTCTCACCAATGCTAGAGCTCCCCCTTCCACACGGGTCCCGGAGGAAACAGTCGGGATGGGACATGGAGTTCAGAGATTAACAGAGCAACTGAATTCGTAAAATGGTGTTTTCTTTCCACTAGTTTACCCCCCACCATCTGAGAAGTAACTGAGTCCAAACGTCCCCAGGGCTGGCCCCTGGCTTTGCTCTTCTAGGTCCCGCCTCCTTAAAGGCTGGCACCACACCCATCAGACGTCTTCGCTGGTGCTGTGGTGCCTGCCTTCACCTCTAGAAAAACATCCCATCAGGGCGGGGAGCTTTCTGTCTGACCTCGTGAGTCCCCTCTGCCTGTTTGAGTCTGGGGCACGCTCAGGCCTTGTTACATGTTTATAGAAGAAATGAATGAAGGGATCAATTGATCACCTCGAGCTCCTTTTACAGATCAACCACCGAGATTTGAAAATATACCTTTTTTTTTTTCATCTACAATAAATAACCACCAAACCTCTCCAAATGCTGGCCTTGTCCTGAGGCTGCTGTGTCTACATCAGACTCCAGTCCAAGGCCAAGGCATTGGCTGAACAAAAGGTCTTGGTTAAAAAAACCATACATCCAGGCCCAAGGCCTTTCCCTGTGAAGCAGAGGCTTTCTTTGTCAGAGGAAAATTCCTTTCCTCCCGCCTTCCACAAGCACACTGCCTCTAGAATCCCTCTCTGCTCACACCCCTTTCCGTCTTAGGATGCAGTTTTGCGAAGGCAGGAAAGATAAGGAAACAGAGGTCTGAAAAGATTATGAGAAAGCAGCCTGGCCTTGGATTTCAACGCTCAGATAGAAACAGACACTTCAGCTTAAACTCTGCTTGGAAATGTGGGCCCATTAATGCTCCTTAAAGCGAAAGGGACCCCAAAGGAACTGATGCGACACGGGGCTGGTAAAAGCAGGTTATAGAGAAAAGAGAATGCAAATGCTTTGTTTTCTCTAAAGGAGGTCCCCGGGGGACAGACACAGCTATTTCCTAGTGTAACTCAGGAAGGTTCTGATAAGAACGTTTTTCCGTGGCTCTGCAGTTTGGTGGTGCCCAGCGCTACACTCTCAGCCCTCCTGGGGGACTCCCTGCTGAGAATCACGGCATCTCCAGCCGCTGCCGACACTGAGCGCCCCACCTAATTGCAATGGTCCCCCCTCTTTCTTTCACAGGCACCCTGGCACTGGCCACAGGGAAGAGAGCAGCAGAGCGAAGAACACAGAGCCCTCATTCTGCAGAAGCCGCGCAGCTCCGGGCAGCTGGAACCAGAACCCCCAGAGCTGCAGTTCGGAGCTCGCCCGGGCGGTACCCAGACACTGCAGGTAGAGCAATGCCATCGACTATCTCAGCAACAGAGATGCCCCGAAGCTGCTGTTCTCCCCAACAGGACCTATTTCCGAGGCTTAAGCCCCACTCTGTGGACTTTGTGATGGCAGCCCTAGCAAACGGGTAACACCCACTAACCCTTCACTTGTAAATTTCCCCGGAGGCTGTGTCCAAACGCCATCCTAGAGAATGTGGGGCAGGATGGAATGACCTTTGTCTCTGACATTGAACTTTGGGTCTGACATTGATGGATGTCACTGTTCCTCCCGGGGCCTCTGGGATCCCTTTTCCTGCCTCTGGGGTCCCTTTTCCTGCCTCTGGGGACCCCTCTCCCCACTGCATCAAGGTGCTTCTGCTTTGGAAAAATCATGCCCTCGAGAGTCTTTGGGGGACTGCCTCCAGACTACTGGAGTCCCCACCTGCGGGGAATTGGGGATTTCCTCCCGCAGCCCCTTACCTGGTCATTTACAAGACGGTCACTTAGGATTCAGGTGACCTCCATGACCACAGAACAGAACGGGGAGACCCTGGGACAGGGGCTCCGGTCCCACACATAGGAACAACCTGTCCCGATGGCCCCTTATGCTGGTTATCCACCCAAATATGGTAACAGTGCAAGGAAGGGAAATACAAGGGATGGTTTCTGTGGGGGGCAGAAAGGAACTAGGACGTAGGTCTGAAGTCAGAATGGAAAAATTTTTTAAACAGCTAACTGGAAAAGTCACCCAAGTCACCCCTCACCGAGTACAAAAGAAATAGTTTCTACCTGACCACTAAGCCCCGCCCCCTGCATGCCAGAGGCATGACAGAGCTGTCCCTGCCACAGACCACCCACATAGGGAAAGATCCGGTATAGGACTTCTTCACTGCACCAGCAGGCCATATTAGGAAGGGCCTGAGACAAAGGGGTCCCGAATTCGCGGGCAAATTCAAAGGGGCCAATCAGGGAATGCCAGATCTTCACGGGTAGAGGGAAGGGGTATAAAGGAAGGGACTGCCCCTTTCAACGGCGCTCTCGCCATGGCACTTGCCTGCTGCTGCGTCAGCTATGGCGGGGCCCAGATTCGAATCTGCAATAAACTTTTCCCTGTTTGATCCAATTGGTCTCGGTGGTCTATCTCCGGGGGACGCGCTCCATTACAGTTTCCTCTGAAAATTATATACCTAGGAAAGAAAACCTCTCACCAGAGAAAATGCATATGTCAGTACAACTCTGATTTCCACCAGAGGGATAATGAGTCCAAAGTATCCACTTTTCAGACACGTAGCTGTCAAAGATGTTGAGGTGAATTCAGAGTACACACAGACAGATCCTTTGATCAACTGATTCTAAAAACGGGAGCGCAGCCGGCGTGGCTCAGTGGATGAGCATCAACCTATGAACCAGGAGGTCACTGTTCGATTCCCAGTCAGGGCACATGCCCAGGTTGCGGGCTTGATCCCCAGTGTGGGGTGAGCAGGAGGCAGCCAATCAATGATTCTCTGTCATCACTGATGTTTTTCTCTTCTCCTCCCCCCCTCCCCTCCCCCTCCTCCTTCTCCTCCTCCTCCTCCTTCTTCTTCTTCTCAAAAATCAATAAAAATATTTTTTTAAAAAGAGGGGAGACATGGGTACCCCTTTATGTCAGGTGGACATGGGAGCCCCTCTTTGTCCCAGAGGCAGCTGGCAAAGTCCGTGCTTTGAAAGTGCTCCTTGCGCCACTGGCCTGCATGCTATCTGTGAATGACGATCGTGTTCTCTGGAAGGTCGACCAGTTATCCTCAATTTGTCCACTTCTCTTTCATCAAAGCCCTTTTCCTTTCCTTATCTCCCAAATAAACCATTATGGCCACTTTCTATTTTGGAGGCAGAGAAGGGCTTATCTCTGTTTATTTAAAGATTTATAAGCTGTGTACTTCCAGAAGGACCCGCGGCCACTCACCGTTCTGACACGAGGCACAAAAGGCTCAACAGGACATTTGAACAGAGAGCAGAAACAGCCCACAGGAAGGGAGAGAAGAGTGTCGGTGCTGGAAGGTGCCACAGCTGAACAAATGTCGGGAAATTATTACTGCTCCAACTTTTCCAGCTACTAAAGGCAAAAGGGAAGCATGTCGTGGTTGCCTGGCTTTGGTTTCATAACATCCTACAGCTCGTAAATTTCTCTTCAGAAATGCAGTTATTCTTTAAACAATCTGTTGAAACTCTAGAAACAAAGTGACCTGGATACTGAGGGTCCAAGTCTCAGAATCGTCTCTGCATTGACAGCTAAGGAGCGGGGGGCAGTGGCTGGATGGCTGATGGCCACTTGTACATCTTATTTCAAACAACTGCTAACACTAATGCAAACAGCATGGGAGAGCAGCCCCCATTCACGGGCACCTGTTACGCACCAGACACTGTGCATGTGTTACTTCACCCTCACACCCCATCGGGTTGAGTATCCTCATTGTCTTCACATGAGGACAGGGAGGCATACAAAGTGGAAATGACTTGTTCAGAGTCACGCAGCTAACACAGGTAGAGCTGGGACACTGCCTCTTGTTATTTTATAGCACTATCGGATATAATAAAACCCTAATATGCAAATTGACTGAACGATCCGTTGCTATGATGTGCACTGACCACCTGGGGATAGACGCTCAATGCAGGAGCTGCCCCCTGGTGGTCAGTGTGCTCCCACAGGGGGAGCACCGCTCAGCCAGAAGTGGGGCTCGCTGCTCCTTAGTGCTGTGGCAGTGGCGGGAGCCTCTCCTGCCTTCGCTGCAGGCGGGCAGTAAGGAGTGAGGGGCCCTGGACTGCGAGAAGGATGTCCAACAGGTGGACATTTCCTGAGGGGTACTGGACTGCGAGAGGGCGCAGGGCACAGGCCGGACTGAGGGACCCCCCCCCCTCAACACACACACACACACACACACACACACAGTGCACGAAATTTCATGTACTGGGCCTCTAGTATGAGATAATTAAAACAGCAGCTCCAAAGCCAAAAATCAATAAGCAAATGCATGTCTTCGTCAGACATAACTTCACAGTGTTTTGTATTTGCTTACTAATTAATACTTGGAGAACTAGTTTGGCTTTATCATTTTCATTATCAGTTAATTATTCTTCAGACTTTCATGTTCCCGAATGGCCCTGAATCTTTTATTATTATCATTATTCAATTAGAAACTGTGCCCCAGTTTCTATCTTCCAATAAACTCTGGAGGGATATCTGTCGAGTGAGTACATGTATGTGTAAGAGAATGATAAGACAGCCTCTTATCCTAAAAATATATTGAAGCAGGAAAAATAGGCTGCACATTTATTTTATTTTTTTCTGAAGAAGCTCAAAATGGCACTTCAGCTCATTAACTCTAGATACATCCCTGTGCTTGCGAAGGGAAGGGAAGAAAACGGATAAAAAAGAGAACTCAAACTTCAGGGAGAGCAGCTAAGTGGCCGCCAGTGAAGGATCTAAAATCAGACCTTAATTTAAAATCATATTCAGGGATGATTTCTCTTTTGGGGGAAAAAACTAGAAAAAGTATTTTAGAGAACTTATTTTTAATCTAGAAAGGAGAATTTGGAGGTGCATGGGTATTCATATCTTGTTATTCCTACTTTCCTGTATTTTTTTCTTACTTTTTAATTAAAAAAAACATTTTAAAGAAATCTGAAAAGAAAAAAAAAGTACTTTTCTACACAAAGATATCTCTTCTTCCTAAAAGGAAAATGTTATTTTCAGAATCAATTTATAAAAATAACTATCCTAGATTTTATTCCTCTACTACTTTCTAAATTTAAAAACAAACATGAAAAAGAATATCCCCTAAAGCAGAGTAATAAACATTAAGAAAACCATGATCTGATACTCTTGTTCTTTAAGTAGTTCTTTTGTAATAAGAGTAACAAGTGATTGACAACAAAGCAGTGGGAATACAGTACATTTGGGCAGTGTGTTAAAGCCCGTGGGCAACGAAGTGGCTTCTATTGAATCTGCAGCTCTGTCGTTTATTAGTGGTGAGTCTTGGGCAAGTCATTTCATCTTTCAGTGCCTTACTTTTCTTACTGCATCATGAAGAGTTTCCCAGAGTTTTCTCAGAAGTAAATGAGATGCTTTACATATCTACACTTATAAAAGAGAAAGATGCAAATTGATCGTACCTTCGCGACGCCCACCAGCCAATCAGGAGTGAGTATGCAAATTAACCCAACAAAGATGGAAGGTTAATTTGCATATGCAGGCACCCAGCGGCCCGGGGGCAGGGTGAGATGCCTGTGTCGTCGCCATGGCCACTCCGGGCCTCTGGGAAGCGTGGGAAGGTGGAAAGGCGGCTCCGGGCTGGAGCAAAGGCAGAAAGGAGGCTCCGGGCCAGAGCAAAGGCGGTGCCAGCAGCCAGGGGAAAGAACGCCCATTCTTGCATGAATCTTCATGCATCAGGCCTCTACTTATATATATGGAAACAGGTAATGTAGCCAAAAGGCAGGTTTGACTGCCTGCCACAACAAAAGCCAAACTCATGAGACATGTGCTAGTGCAAAAGGAAAGAAGTTTATTCAGGTGCCCTCACCTGGGAGAATGGTGGACTCCTATCTCCAAGACCATCTCCCCTTCCTGCTCAAGCCCACGGTTCTTATAGGGATAGGGAGAGAGGGTTGTTGTTTTCTCTGTCCAATTAGCTTACTAGCTTTGGACCTGCTCAGGCCCTATCCTTTCATTCATCTTTCTATCCTTTGGCAGGCTCAGTGTAAGAATCTCCTCCTGGGCCATCTTGGCCAATGGGGGATACTCTCCAGTGCTCCCTGACTGTCTACCATATCAGAGGGCCTGCCATAAGGAAACCTGGAAGTGATGTAGCTGTCAGCCTGCCTTCCAACACTGGACACAGCAGCTGCACATCCAGGCGAACCAAATCCATTGGGCATGTCCAGGCCCTCAGCACAGCCCCAGTGCAGTCTGACCCTCTAAAGTGCCCAGCCAGGCCCACATTCACCCTGCTGCCTGCTGTCCCTCTCTGACTGTGTGGTAACAGTAACAGCAATCAGTACATCCTCCTAGGCCAGGGGTGGGCAAACTTTTTGACTCGAGGGCCACAATGGGTTCTTAAACTGGACCGGAGGGCCAGAACAAAAGCATGGATGGAGTGTTTGTGTGAACTAATATAAATTCAAAGTAAAGGAGTGGAGGGGAGAGCAAGAGAACCCTCCGCTCTTTCGGCTCTGCGGGCCGGATAGAATAGCCGAACAGGCCAGATCCGGCCCGTGGGCCGTAGTTTGCCCACGGCTGTCCTAGGCATTCCATCTTTTACAAATAACTGGCTTAACAAGAAGCTTTGTTTACCTGGGAAAGCTGGGATCCTCAGGTCATTTTCAGGTGAGGCAGGTTTAGCCCTTCTTTGCAAATAAGCCAGGATGGGTTTATTCCCAGAGTTCTAATGACCAGTCTCATGTTCTGTTAAAAACAAAATTCCATCGAGTAAATTTGAAGATCTAACTGGCTTAATTAAACGATTCATCAATCGAACGGCATCCCACCTAGCTCTAGAAGGGCGCTTCTGAAGACTAGTACCTGTGCTGCGCCAGCACTGCCAAGGGTGAACCTGAGGAGGGGCGGTGAAGGATTGAAGAAAAGACAGACAAGAGAATACGGCTGGGGCTCGGTGCATCTCCCATGCCTGGATGAGGACACAAAAGACCCAGCCTGCAAGCCAATGTGTTATTTTATAGTCTGATTAAAACAAGGGTGGATTAACATGTATACAAATGTTCTTGTTTTGGCAACACTTGCTGCACCTCCCACAGCCCATTCGCTACTTAGGAAGGAATTAGGGAGGTACAAGGTCAGGCTTAATTATGCTAGGAGAGCTGTGCCCTCCAGGCTGGGACTTGTTTGTGGCCCTGCCACAGGTCAGCCCGAGGCTTGACCCTAGAGCCGTCCCCTACAGGTACCAAATTGGAAGGTACTTATAGGCAGAAACCGAGCAGGTCAAGAAGGTTATGAGCAAAAGAAAAGAAAGGGTTGCTTCAGTCCAGCACATCTTTTGGAGGGAGGAAATGACAAGGGTCAAGAAAGCTAATCAGGAAATTTCAGATCAATTGAAGGTCACATTGTTGGGACAGGGTGAATACAACAATTAAGTTTTGTTTGCTATCATGGTGCCAAACGACTCCAATTTGGGCCTGTTATTCCTTTTATGTTTAAGCAGGTCACAACCGGGGTGTCTTCTCCTCAAGGGTGGCATTGGGAGAAGCAAGCACATGCCATGAGCTGACTCTTAATAAGGCTCTAATTTGCTTGGCTCTGGACCTGTTTATTTCCCTGACCTGACGATGCCTGAAGCAGCTCTACGGAGGCTTCCAAGCAACTCCAGACCCCTGAGTTATTGCAGGTTAAAAAAATGTTACATAAGGAGGGGCAAGCTGGATCAGGGACTGGGGGGCTGGGGAAAGATGGGGTACCAAGAGAGAATGAAAAGGAAAAGAGAACAATCTACCAGTGTGATTAAAGGGCGCCCTCCCTGAGTTATTGCAGGTTAAAAAACTGTTACATAAGGAGGGGCAAGCTGGATCAGGGACTGGGGGGCTGGGGAAAGATGGGGTACCAAGAGAGAATGAAAAGGAAAAGAGAACAATCTACCAGTGTGATTAAAGGGCGCCCTCCCCAGAGTTTAACTCAATACAGAGTGAATCTCTCCTTCTGCGGGCGTTTTTCATCTCCTGCAGCAGCAGGTTTGCCATGAGCAGAATTAGAGAGAGAGAGTGAAAGCCTCAATCTCCAAAGGGAAGGTAAAAAGAGGAATGTATGGCTGAAAGGCTCAGAAATACTCCTGGAGAAAAGCATAACAGCTTCGTTAAACCTGCTTGCTGCCTTGCTAGACCCCCTCGGGTAAGAATGGCCTGTACACCCTAACCAGCCGTGGGCAAACTACGGCCCGCGGGCCAGATCCAGCTGTTCTATCTGGTTCTCTTGCTCTCCCCTCCGCTCCTTTACTTTGAATTTATATTAGTTCACACAAACACTCCATCCATGCTTTTGTTCCGGCCCTCTGGTCCAGTTTAAGAACCCATTGTGGCCCTTGATTCAAAAAGTTTGCCCACCCCTGCAACCGGTTTGGCTCAGTGGCTAGAGCGTCGGCCTGTGGACTGAAAGGTCCCAGGTTCGATTCCAGTCAAGGGCATGTGCCTTGGTTGCAGGCACATCCCCAGTAGGGAGTGTGCAGGAGGCAGCTGATCGATGTTTCTCTCCCATCAAGTTTTCTAGCTCTCTATCCCTCTCCATTCCTCTCTGTAAAAAATCAGTAAAAATATATTAAAAAAAAAAAAAAAAAGAATGGCCTGTACTCTGCCCCATGGACAGGAGAAAAGCAATGCCACCTAAAGCACAGTGCCTGGCTCTGTCACCCCGCGCTGCCCAGCAAGCTGAGCACAAGCGGCTGAGATGGGCAGCCATGCCCTTGTCCAATATGACCCAACCCCACCATGCAGCTTTGTCTCCACACAAGGGCCTCGTCCTGAGTCTAGATTAGACGCCACCATTATTTACTCTAAGACAGTGGTCGGCAAACTCATTAGCCAACAGAGCCAAATATCAACAGTGCAACGATTGAAATTTCTTTTGAGAGCCACATTTTTTAAACTTAAACTTCTTCTAACGCCACTTCTTCAAAATAGACTTGCCCAGGCCGTGGTATTTTGTGGAAGAGCCACACTCAAGGGGCCAAAGAGCTGCATGTGGCTCGCGAACCACGGTTTGCCGACCACTGCTCTAAGACATTCTGTCACAGATATTACATAATCCCTCGTGTAAGTCTTAGCTTTAAAAAGGTGAAGGGATTAAGCAAAAACAAAACAAAACAAACCCTCATAGACACAGTAAGAATCGAGAGCTAAATCCCATCCACACAAAAACTCTTGAAGGTCCACAATTAGTTTTGAAAGGGATTCTGAGATCAAAACTATTGAGAACCACTTCTCTAGCCCTAAATATCCAGCAACTCCAAATGTTTCTGCTGAGATTGGGTACCCTGCCCCCGCCCCAGGCAGCCCTTTTTAACAAGATATAATATCATTCTGACTTCTTGCATGACCACACCAGGCCCACCAGTAACACTTTGCCTCAACCAATCGGGAATGCAGGTCACACATGCCCTTTCTTCTCAGCAGCCATCGAGAAGCCAGCCTGGCTAGGTCCCGCCCCTCTGTACTTCTCAGCGTGAGTTGGACCCAAGGTCCCTCTCCCTCACACCGCTCAGGACAGGACGTATCTCAAGCTCAGAGCCTGAAGGAGAAAGCACAACCTCCAAACTCCCTTGTGGGTGAGGGGCAGGGACTTAGTCCCACAGCACTCTCCAGAATTGTCCTCCCTTCCTCCAGCAGTTCTCAGTTCGTTCAAACCCACAAGGTGGTAAGAAGCGGTGTGGGGTTTAAGAATACTGTAAATTCTCAACCCTAAATTCTCCCTGTTCTGAACCCCTATTATATGTTGCTTATATTCCTCTTGTGGTTTTGAGGTCTGATTCGCATCGAGCTGTTCATGATCAAGTACAAACCCCGACTAACCAGAACGAAAGCTGCTCGAGACTGTGGTTTATTCATCTCTTAACCCACAGCTCTTAAAAGAGTTTCGTTTTGTAACTCATTTTGTATTTCTAATTCGTCTTTGTTATTTTTTGTATGTGCTTTTGTCTCTATCATTCTATGTTTTCTTGGATTTTTTTTCTCTTGCTATTTTGAAAGATTTATAGTCTATGTTGGGTTCTACCTGGGATTAGCTTTATAACGAAGTTATACACCTTCAGCTACATTACTGAGTGCCTCAACTTCTGACACAATAAAAGCAAGGAATGATGAACACAAATCCAGGAGAGTAATTGCCTTTGGGGGGGGGGGGTGTAGGCTGTAGGATGGGATTAGGATAGAACACATAGGTAGATGCACATTACGGTAATTTGCTCAAGATCCTAAACTGGGTGGTGGGCTCCAGACAATCATTGTGCTATAATGTTTTGTGGTTTATATGCTATTATTTATATTGCCATGTGTACACAAAATGTTATTTAAAATCTAAAATCTAGTTACCAAAAATCTTCCTGAGTGTTGACTTTCTCCACTCCCTTCCCTGTTTTTCCGCCCATCAGCACCCCTGCCCAATCTCAGCATACTACTTTTTACTATTATTTTCTTGACTTCTTATCCTGTCTGTTTTGGGTAAACTACTATGTAGTAGTTAGTGAAAAAATACCAAAAACAAAATGGCATGTACACCACCAAAAAATACTTACAAATCATGTAAACAAATAGTGTTGTGGGGTTATATATGACAATATTTTCCATGGAATTATTGTTTGATACCTCATCATTTGAATTAAAATCTCAAAAAGAAACAATAAATGTAGCAGTATAACCTTCTTACATACACAGCAATAAAAATATCATACTATTAGAGGCCCAGTGCATGAAATTCGTGTACAGGTAGGGTCCCTAGTGGCTGCCGGCTGGGGTGCCTCCCTTCCCCCAGGCCATCTGCCACGGCCGCCGCCAACCCCACCCCCTGGTTGAACTCCCTGTCGAGGGGACAATTTGCATATTAGGCTTTTATTATATAGGATTTTGTACATGTAATTTTGTACATTGTTTTAATCAGAAGAGTTTTAAATTTTCAGAATAGGAAACAGTCTCTTTAGCTGAATGGCTTTAGCAGATTACAAAAGCTAAAATTGTTGGCAAATTTGCAGCTAAAAAAGTAATTCGATGCTAATTTGCTATTTAAACATGCATAAGATAAGTGAGAGAAAGGCAGGCCTGTCAAAACAGACAACACACAGGAATACAGAACACCTCAGAGCCAGATAATTAAAATGTTCCTCCATCTCCTCACAGAACAAAAGGGGATGGAGCCCACAGCCCGGGCATGTGCCCTGACTGGGAATTGAACCTCAACCTCCTGGTTCATAGGTCAATGCTCAACCACTGATGGGCAGAAATTGCATTTTTTTTAATTAGCTCATGGTTTACCAATCAACTTCAAATTAGCTCAAGAGTGTTTCTGCCAGGAGTGGATCTAACTACAACGCTAAAGGAAACCCGGGCATTTTAGTGAGCCTGTCGTGGGTAAACGTGGAAGCTCCCACAGGATTTCGGAGACAGGAAAAGCAGTCCTGGACCCAAGGTTCAAGGTTGCAACTGGAGCTGAAGGTGCACTTTGCAAATCAAACCTCCATCCGCAGCAGCAAATGTCACAGAGACCTGGGGACCTGGGGGACAGCCGAGGGCACGTGGTGGCTGACATTATTTTTTCCGGAACCCCTTCTCCAAATACCAGTGGCGCCCTGGGGGCCGCCGAAATAATCGAAATGCTCCTTAAAGAAAAAGCTTTTGTTGTTTTTGTCAATGTGGTCAATGCAAGACATGTATCACGCTTCGTCCTGTCTTCACCCTCCTGGAGACTCAGGGTCACGTTCCTTTTCCTCCGGGAACAACTGCGCTCCAGACCGGGCAGAATGGAGCAGACCTTGGGATCTCGCCTGGCTCTCCTCCTCTCTCTCCCTCCCAAAGGGCAGCGGTATGTCAAAGCGCTATGTTTCTCCTGCGGCTTTTGACTCAGCACCTTTCGTTGAATGTCTTAGTCATGGAAACGCTGCCTCGGTTTGGTTCTGACACCCCTCACCCTCTGCACTCCCCTGGCCCCAGCTCTGTCTGTTCTGCAGTGTCCCTCCAAGCTCCGCACCAGGAACTGTGCATGTTGGCAGCATTTACTCAGCCATCCCTTATTGAGCACCTACTAGGCCCCTTGCACCATGCCAGGCACACACAGGGGAGGGGAAGGTGCATAATGTACCAAAAAAAAAATGATCTCAGCATGGAGCAGGCAATGAGATGAGAACTGAAGCAAGTGCTTCAGTTTATAGGAAAATGCTATGTTCCAAGTAGAAACACCAATGATGAGAGAGAATCACCGATCGGCTGCCTCCTGCATGCCCCACACTGGGGATCAAGCCTGCAACCTGGGTGTGTGCCCTGACTGGGAATCGTACCGTGACCACCTGGTTCATAGGTCTTTGCTCAACCTCTGAGCCACGTTGGCCAGGCAGAAGCTGTTTTAGAATGGGAAGAACTTGGAGAAATAGCTTACCCATGGATGACTTCCAAGAAGAGGTAACTGTATGTACTTAAAAGCATAGAAATGAGGATGTTCAGGAGACGGCTGGGAAAGAATGCGTAGCCCCACTTAGCCACGGCCTAGGGAGCTCGCTGAGGAACAGATGAGGAGGGTGGAGCATCCATCCTGCAATGGCCTACAGTTCCCTACATCTTCCACGGAATTCATTAGGCAGTTGGTCCCACGGACAGTCAGAGCTACTTTTCTCCTTTACTGAAACAGAGCCACTTTTCTAGAGTCTACTCCTGACATCCTCTCCAAAGAAGTGACAACTGTGACAATGACTGGTCAGCTCGCAGGGCACTGCACGACTCTCCCGGTGGACTTGGCCTCTTGGATTTAGCACTGTTTTCCCTGGCCTTTCTCCAGCTCTGGGGGAATAAACGGACCCCTTTGCAGGAGGTCATGCAGGGGGCAGGGCTGTACCCCAACCTGATTATTTTATCAACTGCCATCGCTGCCCAAATCGAAAGACAGCCCAGGCATACGGGAGAGCAATGGTGCGAGCTGAGCAGTGGAAACATGCGACAGACACGGGAACAGAATGTCGTGCGATGCGATCGCGGACCATGTGCTTGAAGAACCACGGGTCCTGCACTGACAGTAAAGGGGAGAATGCATGCTGCTTTGGGGCAGCATTTGGTCACAGGAGCTGGGAAGGTGATAGGAAAATGCAAGACGATAAAAGGGCTGCTCACGGAACAATAGGAACTAAGAGGGTGATGTAACACGAAATACGTGAATGGGCCCCAAATCCACAAGCATTTAACTGAGGGGCCAGTATGGTCTGTGTTTACTATCCTATAGAAATAAAAGGATGGAATGTTTTACATCATAAAACATGTCTCTAAAGAAATTAATTCTCTGGAAAGACATTATAGAAACCATCCAGACTCAGTCCCAATAGATGGCAGTATTCATCTATTGCGTATTTGTAAGGTATTAATAATAGTGTAACTTATTTATTCTCTCTAGAGAAAGATAAGATGCATGCTGACAGGTTTTTTAAAAATAAACTCCTACAATGAGAATAGTGGTGACTCATTTGTTTATTCATTCCACAGGATTTATAGAACCTACGTTTTGTTGGGAATTAAAAACATAAAACTACATAAAAACTGGCCCTTCCCTACTGCATAGTGGGGAACACACATAAACAAAAGATTGTGCAATCAGAGTGCTAAGCAGTGTCATAAAAGTATGTACAAGAGGCCCAGCCAGCGTGGCTCAGTGGTTGAGTGTCGCCCTATGAACCAGGAGGTCACAGTTCAATTCCTGGTCGCCGGGATTGCAGGCTTGATTCCCACTATGGGGTGTGCAGGAGGCAGCTGATCCATGATTCTTTCTCATCATTGATGTTTCTATCTCTCTTTCTCTGTCTCTCTCTCCCTTCCTCTCTGAAATCAATAAAAATACATTTTTTAAAAATCATATTTGGAACAACATAGTATGAAGCAAATCCTAACAAGAGACATTGAACTAATTCGTGGCAGTGAGGATAGAGAGAAAGTGGCGCATTCAAGAAATATGGAGGTGAGCCCTAGCCGGCTTCGCTCAGTGGATAGAGTGTTGGCCTGCAGACTGAAGAGTTGCGGGTTCAATTCTGGTCAAGGGCACATGCCCATGTTGTAGGCCCAATCTCCCGTAGGGGGTGTGCAGGAGGCAGCCAATCAATGGTTCTCTCTCATCATTGATGTTTCTATCTCTCTCCCCCTCTCCCTTCCTCTCTAAAATCAATTATGTATATGAAATATGGAGGTGAGCAGTCTCAAGGACTTGGTTTGAATATGGAGAGGAAGGAAAGTGTTTGAGGATCAGGGAAATGGTGGTGGTAGGACTCATCTCCTACAAGAGATTCTCAATGACATCACTGGTGGATTTGTCGGGGGAGTCTCTCAGGGGGATGGAATATTTAAAGGGCTGAAAGAAGAAAACTGTCAACCAAGAATTCTGTCACCCGGAAGCCACTATGCTCTAATGGTAACAGACCAGAGGTAACGCTCTCTAGACAGCAAGCCGGACACAAAGAACGGATGGAGAGTGAATATATAAATATATGATTCCCCTGACCTAGTTCCAACAAGCCATTTCTTAGTCATCTCAATAGAAAACTCATTAAAGTTTCCTTCCCCCACAGACCTCTCCCATTTCCGTCTGTCTGCCTGGTCTGCCCTGTTACTCCAAGTCCCTGCTGATTCACAGGCGCAGGCTTGGCTCTGTGGTGAAACCCAAATCACATCAGATAACCCTCAGTCCCTCCTCTGCCAAGTCTTCCTAATTACACACTCATCTCCTCTCCACAGAAGCGCATGATGGCTTGTTTCTCTGCCCATCAAGTAAGTAGCACAGGTGAGTCTGTGGGCTGGGGTGCCTGCAGGTGCACGGCAAAGCAGTACAGTGTGCTGTCTGGAGGACTGGAAGGATGGGGTGTTCTGTTCCATTTTGCTCGGTCATGTTACAGCTTATGCTATGGGCACAGAGCAGCGCTCATCTGAAGCCTTTCTGATACTCCTCTTCATTCCCTCTCTCCACCCGAGAGGGAGACAGGGGTGGAGGAGAATGAGGTCTGGGCCTGAATCCCAGGACAGGGGTTCTGCAGTTCAAAAACTCAGGATGCCCAGCTGGCATGGTTCAGTGATTGAAGGTCAAGCTATGAACCGGGAGGTCACAGTTCGATTCCATGTCAGGGCACATGCCAAGATTGCAGGCTCCATCCCCAGTAAGGGGCGTGCAGTTGGCAGACGATCAGTGATTCTCTCTCATGAATGATGTTTCTATCTCTCTCTCTCTCTCTCCCACTCCCTACCTCTCTGAAATCAATATAATTCATAAAACAAACAAACAAAAAAAAAACTCAGGATGAGTGATTTTGAGGGCCCTCCATTCCTACTTAGCTGTCATTCTTGAAAATTAGAGGCCAACCTGAATGAATTCACGAGGACGGGCTCATTGAGGATTTTTAGGGTGGGGTAGGCCCTAACTCAGGGGCCTCCCTCGTGTTCTGTGGGGAGACCTACCTGCGAAGTTCCCAGCCACAGCCAGACGAGGAAACAGAAGTCCCCAGAGCTAGCTCCCATGGCCAAGCAGATGCGTCACTCCGTCGCCTCAGGTCACAGAAGACGCCTCCTTCCTTGGTCACAGAAGATGCCTCGGAAGCTCGAGGTGGGAGGGATGCGGGAATTCACTACCTTCTCCCCGCAGTACGCTCAGTGTTGGGAGAGAGCTCAGTCTTCTGAGTTTGGCTCAGACCAAACTATAAACAAACCCTTGCAAGAGATGTCTGCTTTCAGTTCCAGGAAAACTGAGAACGCCAACCAACAGGAAGCCAGGAGACAGAGAAGCTCGATTTTATGTCTTAAGAGAAACCCCAGGCTCACACTCACAACACTGGAAGGCAATGGATTGGTTCTGGTTTCCTCTTATCCTTTTTTTTTTTTTTTAGAGAGAGACAGCGAGAGAGAGAAACATCAATGTGAGAGAGACACATCGATTGGTGACCTCCTACAAGCACCCTGACCAGGGCCAGGGATCAAGCCTGCAACCTAGGTATGTGCCTTTGACCGGAATCGAACTCAGGACCCTTCAGTCTGTGGGCCGATGCTCTATCCACGGAGCCAAACCTGCTAGGGCTGGTTTTCTCTGGTCTTGTTCCCTGGACTGAAAGAGTGAAAAGAAAAGGAAACTGTGAGGAGGACAGACTGCGGAACGTTGGGGCTGACAGGAGCCATAGCAGGCTGCATCTGTTAACATATCTTAATGAAAAGAAGGAGATTCCTTCCTGGAGAGGGAGCCAGGGGAAAGGTGTTCTACTCTTCCTTTCCAATACATTACCAGTTTCCATGGAGACCAAGGTAAAGCTGCTACGCAGATTCTTCTTGTGCAAGCCAGAGTGACATCACTGTGCCTGGGGACCGACTCCCGCCTCTGTCCCCGACCTCCTTTTCATTCCACCTGCCCTCCAGCGGCCCCCTCCCAGGACCCACGCTGTGCGGGCACCTCACCATTCAGACCCCTAAAGTGGGAGTCGGGTTGGGGCCAGCTATGTAATTTGCAGGACCCCGTGCAACACAAAAATGCAAGCTCCTTGTTCGAGAAGCAGGAGGGAAGTGTGAAAGCTGCTAAACAGAAAGCTCTATCCTTCCTTCCAGTCTCGCTCAGCTTGTCAGGGGGCTTGCTATTGGCGAGTTAATGTTGTTCTAAGGAAAGCCAAATGAACACTGTAAATTAATAGGGTGGATAGGACTGTTCGCCTTTATTTTTTTTTTAAAATATATTTTATTGATGTTTTACAGAGAGGAAGGAAGAGGGACAGAGAGTTAGAAACATCGATGAGAGAGAAACATCGATCAGCTGCCTCCTGCACACCTCCCACTGGGGATGTGCCCGCAACCAAGTCACGTGCCCCTGACCGGAATCGAACCTGGGACCCTTCAGTCCGCAGGCTGACGCTCTATCCACTGAGCCAAACCGGTTTTGGCAGGACTGTTCGCCTTTAGAAGGCCCGTTAGAAATGCCATCGTAAGAGCCTTTCACTAATGCGGAAGGATGGAGATGACGCCATTCCTACTGCATAGCTCGTCACGCGTGTGTGTTTTGTCTACCAGGACAGCAGAAACGCAGCACACGACTAACTCAGCTCCGTGTCATCTGTGCTCATTCTACCCACACACCCTACCACCAGCTTCCTGACGAGGAAGAGGGGACTAAGGGAGAGGAAGAAGGGGCTGCCCTATCCTTGTCTTTCTTCCCAGGTCACCGTATTCGGTGTAAGGAAGGGTATGACAGGGTTCCTTTGTGACAGGGGTTTCTTAAATGCTCGCCTTCTACTTTGAAAGTAAATGTGGTTGTCATGGCACGCACGGCTTTAGGATCTCGGTGCTCCTGTTAACTCAGCCATGACCTTCGCACGTACCTTGTCCTCCATTCGAGCTTCTGGCGTTAGCAGCCTCAGGGCCTGAAAGGTGTTACTGTCCATCGCAGCACCATCCAGTGAAGATTCTCCCAGGTCCACCCGCTCCACAGTCCAACTGCTCGATGCCTTTCCCACTCTCTTTGATTCGCAGTGTTGGCAAAGCGGCTCCGTCTTAAACGGACGAGTCAATTCATGGAGCAAAGTCAGTGAAGTGGGTTGCCTGCTTCCCTTGTCTAAAGATCAAGGCTGATGGGCTGAAGGCTTCACTCTGAAGGCAATTGTAGAGCCCGCGCGAGGACTCTGCTTACGATGGTTTGTCACTCATGTTTCTTCTCAGCCAGAACACAGGGACCTGCGTACAAGAAATCAGTGTTTAAAAACGACAAGAACGGTGAGAGAGCAGAAAGCATTGTGCCAGGGGAATCCCTTGCACAGCTCCTGATGAGACAGATGTGAAACTTGATCAACGCCTTAAACAGGACCCGTGGCCACCGGCTTCCCCGATAACAATTCTTCCTGCAGTCCTGTGGCGAAAATCACTGTCAGGGTGCTTCTTACCAATTTGGCACCGGAGCTCATGTGTGTTCCTTAAATGAAAAGGACCTATGCTGTCTGCCCATGTTGTTACGTGAATTAGGGAAGGAGTGGGTCATATACAAATTCCTTATACATTTTGTAGATGGCGAAAACACAACCGCCCAGGTAAACGTTTCTGGGTGTGTTTTTAAAAATACATATTTTTATTGATTTCAGAGAGGATGGGAGGAGAGAGAGACAGAAACATCAATGATGAGAGAGAATCATGGATTGGCTGCCTCCTGCACACCCCACACTGGGGATCGAGCTGGCAACCCAGGCATGTGCCCTGACCGAGAATCAACCATGACCTCCTGGTTCACAGGTCAACGCTCAACCACTGAGCCACGCCAGCTGGGCTCTGTATGCATTTTGATGGTAAAACTCTTGTAGTAGGTAGAAGGTGAAATTCATCCATGAAACCCTACATATGTTATTATTAGCAAAGCTTTAACTTTTACATAGGCTAACTCCTTCTGCATTTCTGTGCTTTTTCTTCAAGAAGAAAAAAAATGACAATTTAGCAGTCAAAGTTATAGTCATAACTTTGCTCATTCATGCTATAAGATTTGACCTTCATTCATTTATCTACTGGCTTAGAGCTGAAATTGATGGGAAGCAGAAACTCACAATAAAAAGGAAAGTTATTTTTATAGCTTGATTTTCCCATATTCCCCAAAGAACGAAAGTTATTACCTCAGTAAATCTCTGCAGCTTGGTTTTAGTATTAAATATTAAATAAATATTGTGAATTTACAAAACTGACTTGGCAGAACCTTCTACAGCCTCGTACTTAGCTTTTATTCAAATCTGCTGATCTTGCTATAAATTTCTTATTTTGGAAATAACATTGCGTAACTACATTTACTCTATTTCTGCTCCTGTAGTAGCAGCTTAAATCCTTAACATAATTAAGGTTTAACATACCCTGTCAACAGCTGTTGGATTATTTCACTTGCAAAATGCTTGAATTTCATGCCAAATCCTCACCAGTGTCCTATCCCTGCTGCTGTCTGGGCATTACAGAGGGCTCATTCTTTTACCAGATAAATATTGAGGTCCTACTATGTAGCAATGCTATTTAGACATTTCAGGATCACAAGGATGAACAAATGGGACTCCATCAAATTAAAAGTTTTCTGCACAACAAATTGTCAACAAAATGAAAAGGCAACCAACTGAATAGAAGAAGAGATATGCAAATCACATATCCTATAAGGGATTAATATCCAAAATATTTAAGGAACTCATACAACGTAACATTAAAAGAAATCCAATTAAAATATGGGCATAGGCCCTGAATATACATTTCCCCAAAGAGGACATACAGATGGCCAACAGACATGAAAAGATGCTCAACATCACTATTCATCAGGGAAATGCAAATCAAAACCACAATGAGATACCACCTCACACCTGCCAGAAAGGCTTTCATCAATAAATCAACAAATAACAAATGCTGGCAAGGATGTGGAGAAAAGGGAATCCTTGTACACTGATGATGGGATTTTAAATTGGCACAATCACTATGGAAAACAGTATAGGAATTCCTCAAAAAATTATAAATAGAGCTGCCATATGACTCAGCAATACCACTCCTGGATATTTATCCAAAGAAAATGAAACCACTAATTCAAAAAGATATATGCACCCCTATGTTCATCGCAGCAGTATTTACAATAGCCAATATATGGAATCAACCTAGTTGTCCATCAATAGATGAATGGATAAAGAGGATGGTTAGAGTGTCTGCCCATAAACCAAAGGATCAAGGGCACATGTCTGGGTTGCAGGTTCGATCCTGGTCAGGGTGTGTGCAGGTGGCAACCAATCAATGTATCTCTCTCACATCAATGACTCTCTCTCTCTCTCTCTTTTCTCCCCCCCCTCTCCTTCCCTCCCTTCCACTCTCTCTAAAAATCAACGGAAAAAATATCCTTGGGTGAGAATTAACAACAACAAAAAAAGAATATTCATTGGCAAAAGTGAGAATTTAAAAAGAATCCATGAATATCCAGAACTTGCAGAATTTTCTACGCAGCCTCTTGACATACCTTCAGTATTATACCATCAGCCTGAACAAGCTAGATTTGTCATTGAAAGAAAGGGTTACACTGCGATCATGATTTTCATAACAAGAAGGCCCACCATCTGTACGAGCTCCAAAGCCAACACAACTTCTACCTCTTGAAAATGTTTTATTTTAAGAAACAAAATAGTTTCATTAGAAATAGAAAGCATACAAGAGATACTTATATGGCTTTAAAAAGAGTCCAGAGTCTAGATAAATGCCTTAAAGCCCTTTCTATCCTCTCTTGCATGGCTAATGTTGGTGACAAGGTTGGCTTTAAGCTGGATTCATGGTATTTAACCTTGACTGTCTGGTTTGGGTTTGCATAACATTAAGTTCTGGCTACTGTACGCTCTGTTCAAAAATCTAAAAACCTATTATCACTTGGCTTAATGGACTGTGCAACCTAATTTCAAAAGGGAAAGTGAACTTCAGGTTTCCTCTCTTCAGTTGACTGTGAAGTTGGTCTTAGGATATTGCTGTCTCCTTGCTATGATTTATCATTCATGGTTTCTTCCATAAAGAAGGACCTACCACGTCACAGTGTTTGGCTCAAAGGGAGCTGGTCACACCTGCCCAGAGGGACACAAGGGGCTCGGGGAGAGGGCACAGTAGACTGTAGATGGAGAGGTCGTGAGCTTAGAGGGCATAGAAATTTACATTTTAATCTAAGTTCCACATCTCACTCGTGACTCAGTGTGACCTTGAGCATGTACCCTGACATACCTGACCTTTAGTTGCCTCATCTGTGAAATGGGGGTAGGGACTGCAGTAGACAGCTCCTGCCTTCTCTGCGAACAAAGGGACATGGGTCCCCCTGGGCCATATCTGTTCCAAGTAATCTTCCCGCCTCTGCCACAGCTGACTCGTCCCAGAGTGACTCCTGGGAACGCAGCTCTCTTCCCTGCAAATAGATGTTTGCACAGAGACACAGAAACCTGGAGGTCTCTGGTGCTAATAATAATGATGAACCCAGACAGGGTTTACTATGTGCCAGACACTGCTCTAAGCTCTCTCTGGATACCGTTTACACCTTCAGAGCCAATATATGTATCATCACCTCCACTTACCAGAGGAGGAAACAGACCCAGAGGGAGAGAACCCTATGGGGAGAAGATGCACAAAGTCCTTCATCTCAGATCCTTGTAGCCATCCCAGCTCTAACCTTTTCTTTTCTTTTTCTTTTTTAAATACATTTTTATTGATTTCAGAGAGGAAGGGAGAAGGAGAGAGAGACAGAAACATCAGTGATGAGAGTCACTGATTGGCTGCCTCCTGCACGCCCCCTACTGGGGATCGAGCCCACAACCCGGGCCTGTTCCCTTGGCCGGAATCGAACCCGGGACCCTTCAGTCCACAGGCGGACGCTCTATCCACTGAGCCAAACCAGCTAGGGCCCGGCTCTAACATTCTCCAAGTCTTTGTCGTCCAACAGTTTGGATTCCCTGGGGGACTTCAATAGTCCTTGAAAAAAATTCCTCTTTTTTTTTTAACTCAGTTGGCCAGAGTTGGGTTGTTTGCAAACATAAGAGATTGTTCGCAAACAAACAAACAAACAAAAAACCTTAAATGAAGGCAGCATTTACCATCAGGACTGCTAGACAGAGCTTAAGCAAAGCAGCGGACACAGGGCCTGCACAGTTACAAGAGAGGGTCTGGAGGTGTTTCCTCACTGAGCATCTCAACCATCCAAGGTCCTCTAGTCCCAGGATGCAGCTGCAATATGACGGCCTCTCACGGTTACTGAAAGGTTGCTCTGTGCCCGGCGCTGCGCGAGGGCCTTTGCTTGCATTATTTCCATTTGAATTTGGGGACTTGCCTCTGAGGCAAGGACTTTCATTGTCTCTGTTTTACGTGTGGAAGCACGCAGTCTGGGTCCTTTCACCCTTCCCCCTCCCGCCCTTCCCTTACCCCCCGAGTCGAAGGAAGGTCGACGTAGTGTAAACAGCAGATTCTGTGCATGTTCATGCCTCTGAGGATCTGACCAACATCAGCAACAGGAAAGGTGGCTTTTCTTGCAGGTGCCACAAGGTACAGGATGTGTAAGCCCCACGGCCACCCGAGCTAGAAACACTGAAGTATCTGAAGCCAGAACACGGGTCATGGAGATTGGAGGCACCGCCAGAGGGCACTGGGGCACTGGCATGAGCAGAGTGGGCCCAGGAGCAGAGATCAGAAGGGGCCCGGGAGAGAAGGACAGGAACACTAGCCCAGAGAACTAATGAGGAGAGAGGGCATCAGGGGACAGTGGGGTACCCACCCTCGTCAAAGCCAGGATGGTTTCCTAGCTGGTCACACATAGCAAGACCCACGAGACACTGGACAGCACTAAGGGTTTCCACGGAAATGAGAACACTTCTGCTGAGGCAGGTTAAGTCATTTGGTCGAAATCACAGAGATAGGGTGGAAGAGATGTAAGTGGAACCCAGGTGTCTGATCCTTTTCTGTTGTAGTTAACCCTCACTTGAGGATATTTTCCCATTGATTTTTAGAGAGTCGAAGGCAGTGGGGAGAGACAGAGAGCAACATCAATGTGAGAGAGACATATCGATTGCACGTGCACCAAACAGGCTCCACCAACCAGGGCTCAAGCCTGCAACCAAGTGTGTGCCCTTGACTGGAATCGAACCCAGGACCCTTCAGTCCTCGGACTGATGCTCTGTCTACTGAGCCAAACCAGCTGGGGCCCAGATGTCTGACTCTTAACCCACTACTCCATATAGAGCTTCGGTTGTGTGGAACCATAAAACCTATATATCCTATATAATAAAACCCTAATATGCAAATTGACCGAATGGCAGACCAACCAGTTGCTATGATGCACACTGACCACCAGGGAGCAGACGCTCAATGCAGGAGCCTTGCACGCCTCCGAGGCAGCGCTATGAAGCAGCGAGCCTGGCTTCTGGCGGGGAGTGGGCCTAAGCTGGCAGGCAGACATCCCCCAAGAGGTCCCGGACTCCGAGAGGCGCAGGCCAGGCTGAGGGACTCCCTCCTCCCCTCCCCCAGTGCACAAACGTCATGCACCAGGCCTCCAGTAGAACTATAAAACCCTACTGCTCCAGGTTTTACACCCTAGGGCTCTTCTTGGGTTGTATTTGCTCTCATCCATCCCCCAAACCCTCTTCCAAACCTAGCCCAGCCTTCAAGGCCTGGCTCACAAGCCACCTCTTTCCATGCTAAGCCTTCTGCAGCGCCACCCCATCCCCCCAGCCTCAGCAACCCCTCTCTCTTCCTGACCCCCATCCTCACTCCCGCAGAGCCCTTTCCCTGTCTAACCACACAAAATGGATTCTGCTTGGCATGAGAGCTGAGAAGGTATGTCCAGTCTCCTCTAATTGAGGTCCTCAAGGGCCAGAGGTATTTTACTGGTATACGTCACCTGCTTTCCCTACCCCAACACACACACACACACACACACACACACACACACACACACGACCACCAGGACACTGCCTTGCAGTTAACACTCAATAAATATTTATTGTGAATCAGTTGTGGGATGAAATGCAGTGTGGTGACTACAGGTAACAATACCATAGTATATACTGCTCAACACACACACACAATACCTAGGAAGGTGCTGAATGTGTTAATTAACTTGCTGTGGTAACCATTTCACAATGTACACGTAAATCACATCACCATGTTGCATACCTGAACTATATACAATTATTATGTGTCAATTATACGTGCATAAAGCAGAAGAGAAAGAACACACAAATATGTATTGAAGGAGGCCAGGCCGACATTCAGAGGGTTCCAAGGACCACACCACAGGCTCCGAGAAAATGCGAGAGCCTCCAGCAGGCTCCCTCCACCCCGAGGGCCAGCAGGAGGCTCTGAATTAGTTTCTGGAAGCTGCTTCTAGAGCTAGGGAGATTGCATCTCACCAATAAGCCATCGCTGGTTCTCCAGACGTCAATGCGCTGCCTAATTTAAATGCACACAAAAGCAATCGAAGGAAGACAGGAGCTGCGTTCTGGCGGAATCGATGGAATTTACCACATTTACTCAGATAAGTGACAATTTGGTTCAGGAACCGTTTCCCATCCTCGCTGTCTCCCAGCTCCTAATGGGCAGCGGAGTCCAGCGCCCCCCGGCGGCCACCGGCCCGTGGTGCCCCCCACGACCTCACCGCAGCTCCTCAAGCTGCCCCACTGGGAGCATGGCCTGGGGGCAACCTACCTAGTTTGGAAGGTAAATCAGCTTCCAGCCCTGTCCGGTTTGTCTCAGTGGATAGAGCGCGCGGACCAAAGGGTCAGGGGTTCGATTCCGGTCAAGGGCACATACCTGGGTTGCAGGCTCCTCCCCAGCCCGGGCCCTGGCTGAGGCCTGTGCAGGAGGCAACCAATCGATGTGCTTCTCTCAGACCAATGTTTCTCTCTCTTCCACTCTCCCTTGGTGAGGCTGAGGAATTTAAAAATATATATGTATTTCCAGAGCAGGGAACATTATGAGTAAAGACCACGTCATAACCACTTAACTCCAACCACCCAGGCCATGTTCCTGGGCTGCGAGCATGTGCCTCCGAGACCGCCCCCCCCCACCCCCGCCCGAAGCCGGACTGAAACCAGCCTCAGTTGGCACCTTAAGTGGTGCGGCTGTTACCTTCACGCACCTTGGTGGGGTCACCCCAACACTGCAAACCAGGGAAGGGAGGGGAGGGGAGGGGAGATGGAGTGTGGCCTTTGCCCTGGAGGTCAAGGCCGGGCTGTACAAGGTCACTGTCCCGCGAGGTCAGGGCAGGTCCCCAGTCCGCCCTTGTGCTCTGGAACCTCCTGAGCCCACAGACGGACAGGAAATACCTGCTGCTGCTGGGTTTTCCCGGAGCCTCGTGAAACGCCTGCGGGCTCCGAGCTCTAGGGATGGGCGGCAGCACCCGCTCCTCTCAGACTTGCTTTACGACTTGCCCGCGAAGTTTACGACAGATTCAACTTTCACGGCCTCTTCTGCGCTTGGAGGCCGCTGCCCTCTTCCACACCCATGGCCTTGGATGGGGAACCTTTTTTCTGCCAAGGGCCATTTGGGTATTTATCACATCATTCTCGGGCCATACAAAATTATCAACTTAAAAACGAGCCTGTTAATGTGGTCAGGCATTTAGTTAGCTCACCCCTAATGCTTTGGCAAGGCCAAACCAAATGATTTCGAGGCCCTTATATATGGCCCGCGGGCCAGACATTCCCCGCCTCTGTGCCAAAGCCCGGGTTTCAATTGAACCGGTTTTCTCTCTCAGCTCCTTTGAGCTTTATCAGATAAAATCACCCCAAAGCTCAGTACTGGACCTCCACTTCCTTGAAAGAGCACTTTGCATAGCCCATTCTTGGCATCAGCCAGGAACACACACCCCACCCCCGTCCGCCCCCAACCTGGGATCAGCTGTTAGCAATGGTTCTGAGTAATCACTCTAAAACACCAATGGATCTTTATCACGTATGTACCTTGTGTCTAGTCCTCTGCTAAGGACAAAGAAAGCAAGCCCAGGTGCCAGTATGGTGGAGGGTTCAGGTCAGCCACAGGAAGCACCAAGCGGCAGGCTCCAGGGGCCGCAGAATTCGGAGGAGAAAGGGAAAGAGACGAAGTTGAGGAGTCCGGGGCACAGGAACGGAAGAGTGGGCTTGAGCTGGAACTGGCCAGGTGGGCACGGGAATATCGGGGGAACATTTTGTAAAGCATGTGCTTTTCTGACCACTAAGCTATACACCTGAAAGTAAGCTGTAATTGAAAAATTAAAATAAAAAAGATCGGCTCCAGGGGTGGGCAAACTTTTTGACTCGAGGGCCACAATGGGTTCTTAAACTGGACTGGAGGGCCGGAACAAAAGCATGGATGGAGTGTTTGTGTGAACTAATATAAATTCAAAGTAAAGGAGCGGAGGGAAGAGCAAGAGAACCGGATAGAAAAGCCGGATCTGGCCCGTGGGCCGTAGTTTGCCCACGGCTGGGCTAGTCTGTAGATCAGCAGAACAGCGTGAGGGAGGAGCATTCAAGGAGAGGGGGACACATGAAGATGGACCCTGGTCTGGTGAGTTCACGAAGCTGTGAGAACCGCTCAGTGACAGCTGAAAGAGAATGTTACCCCATCATAGGGAACAACGTTTGGAAAAGGAGCAAGATGGTGGGGGGTCTTGAAAGGTTCTTTTTTTTTTTTTTAATTTTTTTTTTTTATATATTTTATTGATATTTTACAGAGAAGAAGGGAGAGGGATAGAGAGTTAGAAACATTGATGAGAGAGAAACATCGATCAGCTGCCTCCTGCACACTCCCTACTGGGGATGTGCCCGCAACCAAGGTACGTGCCCTTGACCGGAATCGAACCCGGGACCTTTCAGTCCGCAGGCCGACGCTCTATCCACTGAGCCAAACCGGTTTCGGCTAAAAGGTTCTTGAAAATGGTTTGAAGCTGATGTTTGGACTCTTCTAAGATTTCTTACCTCTCTGCCCAAGCAGACTAGCTGTTTTCCACATTTTTAAATATATGTTTTACTAAAGCACCAGGTGCCTAACTAAAGCTTTACCCAACGTTCATTAAATGTGGGCTGCGCCATGTGCCCTGCCTGGGGCTGGAGATGCTCATATGTATAGAGGAGCTAGTGCCACTAGGTAAGCACAGCGCCGTTTTTCTGTGGTAGAATTATGGATGGCTTTTATTTTATTTGTAATTTCCTATTTTCCCCCTGATAGTTTTGGCCACACATTTGGAAGGCCTCCAATTGTTTCCTTATTTCTTCCTATCGTCCTTCTACCCTCAACACACAAATGAATCCAAGGGGTAATGCTCACCTTGGCAACATCCGATGCTGTGTGAAGGTTGCAACGCACTTCCTGGTTACGGTGTTGCTCATGTCCCACTGAAGAGAGTGAATTCGTGTGCAAGCCTCTTTCTGAGAACTCCTGACTGGGAGCACACTTCGTTCAGTTGCCAGAAGTAAAAATGTTTTTTCTTATTTTAGAAGTTTAAAAGGTTTCTCCTCTTTGGATCGTCACGTTTTATAAAGACATGGCTGATAACCATTCCAAACAATGCCCTATTTTCCCAGCTACTTACTGCCTACGTATGGCATCTACTGTTTAAGACCTGAAGCCTCAATGCCATTCATTTATTAGAGGCATATCCAATCAAGGTCCAGATCCATGGGAATGTTAGAAAAGTACAAGCTGGGACATATGTCAGCCCTTCCCTTGGGCTTGGAGTTTACAAATATTAGAATGTGATCTGATCTTGCTCAGGCAGCTGAGTTTTAAAGAATGACTGAGCTTGCCATCCGGTCTCAGTTGTGGATTCTGTCTCTAAGGACAGTCTCTCTGGACTGCAGATAAGGCTTTTCCTTCTATTTTGACAGGGAAACAAGATCACTAGACTGGAACCTACAAGTGATGGCGTAGACATCCTCCTCAGAGTCATCTTCTGTGGCAAGCGCTTCCTAAAGCCAGCCAAGGCCATGGCCAAGGCGTGTTTCAACTTACAAAGACTAGAAGAAACCCTAGATGGTTTGGCTCAATGGATAGATCATTGGCCTGCGGACTGAAGGGTCCCGGGTTCAATTCTGGTCAAGGGCACATGCCCGGGTTGTGGGCTCCATCCCCAGTAGGGGGCATGCAGGAGGCAGCCGATCAATGATTCTCTCTCATCACTGATGTTTCTATCTCTCTCTCTCCCTCTCTCTTCCTCTCTGAAATCAATCTATATCTATGAAAGCATAAGCGACCATTACTACTGGTCTACCACTCAACCAGTCGCTATGACGATGCACTGACTACCAGGGAACAGACGCTCAATGCAGGAGCTGCCCCCTGGTGGTCAGTGCGCTCCCACAGCCAACCTCCCTCTATCCTTCCGCCCTCCCTACACCCCCCCTTCCCAGCTGGCCCTGATCAGTCCCGATCAACCCCAATCACAGGCCAGGTAGAGAGTCCCCACCCATGCACGAATTCGTGCACCAGGCCTCTAGAAAAATATATTTAAAAACAAACAAACAAAAAACAACGAAGACTAGAAGACTTCTGAGGTGGAAGACTTGCCTTGGGAGAAGCAAGCCAGGCAGGGTACACACACACAGTGGCCCACACCTGGCTGGGAGGTCAGACTTCTCCGTTTTGTTTCATTATCTGCACACATCAAGCATAGAAGTCATAGATGCTTTTAAATAAACAACTCTGGCACCCAGCCAGTGTGGCTCAGTGGTTGAGCATCGACCTATGAACCAGGAGGTCACGGTCTGATTCTGGGTCAGGGCACATGCCCAGGTTGCGGGCTAGATCCCCGGTGGGAGGTATGCAGGAGGCAGCCCATCAATGATTCTCTCTCATCATTGATGTTTCTCTCTCTCTCTCCTTCTCCCTTCCTCTCTGAAATTAATAAAAATATATTAAAATAAATACAACTCTGGCAATTGTTTCAAATCCTACTCCCCACAACATGTCACCTGAGTGTGGCTAAGTGAGGTTGGCTGTCCCATGCTTTTCCTCTCCCTTGACCTTTATTCACTGGTGCTAGCAAATTCACAAACAGCCCAAAGGTGGCTGGGAGAAGAAAACAGAGGAAGAAAGAGTTCAAGTGAAAATAGCTGGATCCTTGCCCCTCAAAAACGTTTGTCTCTCAATGAGTGTAAATACCAACGATTTCAGACTCATTAACCGACCGCCCCTTACCTGGCATCTTCCCTCAGAGAATGCAGCTGACATTTCACACCGTTATACCCAGTGGATGCCCACGGGGTGCCTGTTGCCGTCCTTCTCCAGAGAAAGCTACCAAGATGGAGAGATTTAAATACAAGAGAGCGATGGCAGATCAGAAAATCGTCTGCCATCAAGTGAACCTTCTAAAACCAGCCTAGGCTGTCCCACTGTGGATTTCAACTTGGACCACAATGTTCTTACCCACATGAAGGAGAATAACCAGGGGATGATGGAGAGCCATCTGCCTTCACCGTTCATGTGAAATTAGAGCATCAGACTCTAACTCCGGTCCAGAGCCACCCACAATGCCGATGCCTGGAACTCCCGGAAGGAGTTCATTTGTAAAGACAGTTGGACTTACCTCGGCCCAGAGGTGAGGGAGAGCTCTTTTTGCAGGATTTCCCATTTAAAGCCTGATTTGGTGCTTGTTACCCAGAGGACAAGCACTCAATAAATGCTATTGACTGGCAAGTAACTTGAATGGCAGTCTGAATGCTCCTGAAATTAATGATTTCTTAACCCCTTTATCCTGTCTTCAGACTGGTATTGGAAACATCATCCTCAGAGCCTCTGTTTGAAAGAATAGGGTTGTTATGGATTCTTTTAGATCCTTTAGAAGCCTGATAATTTTGTTGATCTTAAAGTCCATCTAAGATGAGTAATGTGAATGGAGGAGTCATGCCATTTAAGATTGAAAATAATTCTTCAGCCTGGCCAGCTTGGCTCAGTGATTGAGTGTCAATCTATGAACAGGAGGTCACGGTTCAATTCCTGGTCAGGCCACATGCCTGGGTTGTGGGCTTTATCCTTAGTGTGGGGTGTGCATGAGGCACCAATCAATGATTCTTTCTCTTCATTGATGTTTCTCTCTCTCTCTCTCTCCCTCTCCCTTCCTCTCTGAAATCAGTAAAAGTATATTTTAGGAAAAAAAAAAAAAAGAAAATAGTTCTTCAAATTGGGTTGACAGTCACTGACTCCACAGAGAAATAAACCCCCTCCCCCTACTTCCAACGGACATTCTAGATGCCCTGGTAAGTAGAAGATTCCAGAAAGTAGAAAGTGAGGCCTACTTTCTCTTCCCACAAGTCTTAACCTGTCCCTTCTAATTTTTAAATGCACTGGGCAACGTGACTAGAAAAATAACATTACAGCCTCTTCCTCCCTTTGGTCTGTTCATGTGAATTCTGTCCTTGCCACCCTGCTGGCATAGAAACAAGGAAATGAGGGAGACGGGGGATTAAAAGGCATAAAAATGGACCCGATTGACTTACACTGGAAATAAGAGAGAATTCCTGGCCAGTGAGGATAGACTACACACAGAAGATGAGATAGGAAACAAACAACAATAGGGCAAGAGTGGAAAGAGGGATTTTTGGAGGGATGGGGAATGAGTTCGAATAAGGGAGGAGAGAGTTATTAGGGTACTTGTCACATTCAAAAGTCATTGAGAAAAAGAGGCAATGGGAAAGGAATGTTAATGAGCTTGTTCTGTATTAGGAATGATTTGGGGAGCTATTCATAATATTGAAATTGCTTTCCAAACATTGCTGTTGGACGCCAGCTTCGTGTTCCTGTGAATGCCACGCTGTGCTAAGCCTGGACCACCCGGAGCTCGGTGCCATGTGAATTAATGAGATTGTCACAGTTTTACCCAAGGCTAGGCTACCAGTTGAAAGGGTGTTTATATTTATCTTTGTGTTTTAGTCTATTGTACATGTAATTGCTTTCATTTCACTTTATTTTCAGATTGTTCATTGAAAAGATAGAACAGGATTAATATTTATAGATTGATCTCCTGCAAAGCTGCTGAACTTTATGAGTTTTTTAGTGGATTCCTGGGAATTTTCTATAGACAAGATCAGGTAGTCTGTGAATACCTTCTTCTTTCCTACTCTGATTATGCATCCCTTCACTGCCCACACACATGCGTGTGGGCCCGTACTATGTGCCTGGCGCTGGGCCAACTGATTATGGAGAGAAGTAAGAGGAGGTTCTGTTCTGAAAGAGTCCAGGCTTAGTAAGGAACCCCCAGTCCGCGGAGGGGGTGTAGAACAGAGTACTTGCTCCCAGATGACAGTCCTCAAGCCAGCAGAGGATCTAGAAAAGACCTCATGATGGCCTGAAGTCACGAGATGCATCGAAAGCTCCAGCTCACCGTAGCCAATGTACGGGTATACGCAGGAACATCTCCAGGAAGCATCTCCACACCTGGAATTCCATGGTAATCTGAATAAGTATCTCTGAGCACCTCTGTGCGCTGGGCAGCGCGCTTAGTGTTGGAATACAACGTTGAATGAGACACAACCCCTTTCCTCTGAATGGACTAAACGTAATTCAGTAACTCAAGTAAGAAAGCAACTCTGCCAAAAGCGATGAATTTCTTTTTTAAAAAGCCAAAAAAAACAAACAACCCTATAAATCGAAGCAGTTACTGTTACAGAACACACTAAACCCCAAGCAAGGTACAGTTTACGGATTAAGAGGTTCTATAAAGACTCCAAGTCTCTGGCATTTTCCAAACCAAGTGTCAAATTACTCCCTTGATTGACTTGTTTCCTTTTTAACCAGCAGCACGAATAGAGAGACACCTTCCTGAGATCCCTGTAGCACAAACCACTCTCACCTTAAAGCAGAAAATAATGCCGAGCGAAACCCCCTCTAGGCCAAATCAGAGACTTCACGTGGTTTCTGTTTGACTTAGGCTATGCGTCCTGTCACTTGCCCTGAGCCCACTCTCTGGCAATGGCGTAGCAGGGCTGAGCGCTTGGGGAGAGAAGGGACCCCAGTGGAGGGATAAGACCCAGTCTTGGGGACTGTCTGTGCACCGATGATTCAGCCCTGGACCCTGCCCCTAGGGGCTTGCAGTCTAGGATGAGGGTAAAGATAGAGACCTGAATAATATTTCAGGTAGAAAGGGAAGCCCTGACTAAGGTGTGCTGGGGCAGGGGATTAGCAAAGATATAAGGTGTGGCCAAAACCACGAGACTGATTTTCAAATGGTTGTAAGTGTGTTCTTATGAGTCGAGAGTTCGTCTCATACGTGAGAAGGCTACACACACACACACACGCAGATACTAGGACATACAAGATTAATTGCATATACACTGAGTGGCCAGATTATTATGATCTCTGAACGCATAATAATCTGGCCACTCGGTATATATCCTATATAATAAAAGGCTAATATGCAAATTGTCCCCTTGACCAGGAGTTCAACCAGCAGGCAGGCCGGCCAACTGCCCATGTCCCCTCCCCTTGGCCAGGCTGGCCGGACCCCACCTATGCACGAATATATATATATACTGAGTGGCCAGATTATTATGCTTTCAGAGATCATAATAATCTGGCCACTCAGTGTGTGTGTGTGTGTGTGTGTGTGTGTGTGTGTGTGTATTTTTTTTCTGTTTTTTCTTAGTTTTTGTTTTTTTTTCAATTGATTTCAGAGAGGAAGAGAGAGAGAGGGAGAGACAGAAACATCAACGATGAGAGAGAATCACTGATTAGCTGCCTCCTGCACGCCCCCACCGGGACCGAGCGCACAACCTGGCTATGTGCCCTGACCTAGAATCGAACCGTGACCTCCTGGTTCATAGGTTGACGCTCAACCACTGAGCCACACCAGCTGGGCAATATACCAATTCTTAGGGTTATTGGAAGGGGGTTGCCCATCTGAGCTCAAGCCAGGCACAAGCTTGGCCGGAGAGGGCCTCGGAAAGGACAACTGGACCGGCGAACACATCCGGTAAAGAGGAATAGGTGGCATTAGAGTTTGTCAAACGGGAAACATTTTTATGATGCTAGTGGCAGTGTCAAAGTCATAAGCCCTGGCCACTCACCACTAGCCCCTTGATCAATCCCACACCCCCACCCTCCCCAGCCACACTGGCCTTCTTCTGGCTCCTGGGTGTGCACTGTTCCTACTTGACATTTGCTCTCTGCTTCCTCCTCTGAGCTCTGGCAATAGGCACATCCTGTTTAATCTCTGCAGACCCCAACGCTCAGCAGTGAATTCTACGAATAAAGAACTGTCACCTGGCCGGTGTGGCTCATTGGTAGAGCATCAACCCATGAACCAAGAGGTCCCTGGTTCGATTCCCAGTCAGGGCACATGCCCAGGTTGTGGCTCAATCTCCAGTAGGGGGCGTGCAGGAAGCAGCCGATAGATGCTTCTCTTTCATTGATGTTTCCATATCTCAATTTCTCTCCCTTCCTCTCTAAAAGTTCTATAAAAACACCCTGGCTGGTTTGGCTCAGTGGATAGAGCGTCGGCCTGCAGACTCAAGGGTCCCAGGTTCGATTCTGGTCAAGGGCATGTACCTTGGTCGTGAGCACATCCCCTGTAGGAGGTGTGCAGGAGGCAGCTGATTGATGTTTCTCTCTCATTGATGTTTCTGGCTCTCTATCCCTCTCCCTTCCTCTCTGTAAAAAAATCAATAAAATATACTTTAAAAAAAAGTTCTATAAAAACATATTAAAAAAAGAATAAAGAACTGTCCTCTTAAGATAGGAAATGTGTTAATAACAAGTGCAGAGCACAGTTACCAGTTAAATTTATTTATTTTTAATCTAGGCATTCCTTTCATTATCAGAGTTGGAGCTCAGGAGAATGAGGCCAAATGGGTATAGAGAATACCTGCGCTGAGATTATATAATATGCTAATAAGGTGATAAAACAGTGTGAACTTCCTGGCATTTAATATTCAGAAGGACAACGAGCAGTCTCAAGGATTAAACAGTTTAGAAAGTTCCTTTGGAGACAATGAGCACCTCTGTGGACTTGGCACGCTTTGCATTTCACTCTGACAGGACGGTTTGCTTATAAACTGGAAAAGCGGACTGTTTCCCCTCGTGCCAGCCGAGGGGTGAAACTGGGAGAACAAATCTACTATCTTTGCCTTTTTGAGGCCAATGGGAGTTTTCAGTAGGTAGCAGATTCGCTCAGGGAGGGTTTGTTTTGTCTTTGTTTTAGCCCCAAAGAAGAGAAACAAGGGGGGAGGGGAGAAAGCAAAGCCCACTGTTGTTGGAGAGACATCACAGGACCCTCGGGGCCTTCTTTGTCTGGGCCGCATCCATTTTGATACCACTGAGCACTTCTGGGTTCCAGCTTTCCCAGGAAATGTGTCCAACAGCCTGGTCGTCAACCAGAAAGCATAGCCTGAATGATTAAAACCTGACTCCTGTCTCTTAAAGGTAACTTTCTAAGAAATCTCGGTAGGGTATTCCATTCCCAGGATGACTCACCGAGGTGGGCGGGCGTCCAGATCCACGTCTCGCTTTCTCCCTCTCATGGCTCAGCCACTGTCAGAGGAGTGGCGCTCAGTGATGCTAACGGGGAGCCTACAGGGACCTCCCCTCTGGCCTAGGATCTAAAAAGTGACAAGAGCCCGGCTGGTGTGGCTCAGTGGTTGAGTGTCGACCTATGAACCAGGAGGTCACAGTGCAAGTCCCTGTCAGGGCACATGCCCGGGTAGCAGGCTCGATCCCCAGTGTATAGCATGCAGGAGGTAGCCCATCAATGCTTCTCTCTGATCATTGATGTTTCTCTCTCTCTCTCTCTCTCTCTCTCTCTCTCTCTCTCTCTCTCTCTCTCTCCCTCTTCCTTCCTCTCTGAAATCAATAAAAATACATATTTTTAAAGTGACAACAGCCTGTCATCCCCACCCCAACAACCACAGCAAGCCACGGAGCCCATGAAAGAAGAACATTTCAGCCTCTTAGAGAGCAGAGGTTGTAAAATAACCTAATGCATTGAAATCCTGCGCCTCCAAGGAGACAGGACATACAACCATTCCACGCTGGCTGACAGGCCAGAAGCGGAGACCCTGACAAAGAGCAAGCCGAGGAGAGAACCCCACAGGTGTAGTTAACATTCAGAACTTCCCATCAAGCTAAAGTGCGCTTTAAAACATCTGGCAGTCGTTTGACAATTGCTCATTGATAGGAACAGAAGCGAGTGTTCCCGTGCTGTGTGCCTCTCACATCAGGAATCCCACCGCAGTGGGTAAAACGGTGCACAGATAAAGAAATCAAAGCTCAGCCGACTGGAGGCATTTTCTCAGCGGAAGCCCCGCCTGCTGGTCTACAAAGCCTTCAGCCTTGGATCATGTCTCTCTTCTCTTGCTGCTTATGATCAGAATGAAAATCTGAATTCCTGAGGCAGATTTTCTTTTAAGTCCTAAGAAATTACTGTGACAATCCCAGGAGAATGAACAAAGCATGACTTTTTCTTTTTTTTTTTTTTTTGCTTTGTTAATCCTCACCGAGTATATTTTTTCCATTGACTCTTAGAGTAGACAAGAGGGAAGGATGGGAGTGAAATAGGAATTTTTAGGTGTGAAAAAGACAGGTTAGGAAATTTTAGAAATGTTAGACATTAAGGGGACGGTGGAAGAAGCACAGAGCTGCCGTGCAGCAGAAGGTATATCTCCACAGAATAGGGGAGCTGAAAGCTGCCACAGATGCATTTCCATAGAATGAGGGAGCTGGGACCAGCAGAAGGTCTATATTTACAAAATAAAGGGAAGGAGCCCTCATCCAGAGGCAGAAGAAGAAAGCCCAAAGGGAATAGGAAAACAATAAGGAAGGAGCGGGGAGAACCTCACACGTCCCCTGTGAGGTTCCACCTTTGAGCTCAGGCGTTACTATAGTAACCAGGCTACGGGAATAGTGACCAATCAGGGGGGCTATCAAGGCACAAAGATCTGCAGGCTTTATAAGCTGCAGAAGAAGAGCCTCAGTGGGACTCTTTCCCCCTCCCCAAGTGGGGATCTGTGCTCTTTCTTCAATAAGTTTTCACCTTTGCTATACCATCTCCCGTCCCTGGATTCATTCTTTGAACTCCAACTCTGACAAAGAGTCCGATGAACCTTCCTGCCCAGGAGAACACCAGGTGTTCCAGTCCAAAAATCCCGCTTCAGAAGGAGAGAGAGAGAGAAAAAAACACATCAATGTGAGAGAGACACATCAACTGGTTGCCTCCCCGACGTGCCCCAACCTGGGCCAGAGATGGAACCTGCAACCCAAGTACGTGCCCTTGACTTGGAAACAAACTCGTGACTCTTAGGCGCATGGGCCAACACCCTAACCGCTAAGCCACATGGGCCAGGGCAAGAAAACGTGATGTTTTAAACATATGTATGCTCTAACTGTCTAACATCATCTGACCTGATTATCTGAATTCGTGAGGGAATTGTGCGGGAAATTAAAGATGTGTGAACACAGGTGGTCCTCAAACGGAGCATTCAAATGCCCACGCTCCTCTCTGCATCATCACTTTGCCTTCTTTCCCTGTGGTGATATGCTTCTGAGATTATTGTGGAAGTTAATATTAGAGTTCGTCGTATTCAAAATGTAAACATTCACTCCACCCTTGACTCTTTCAGAAATGTTACAAACATTGGGAACAAGAATAAGCTTTATTGTCCATGGTATTTAATATACTACTGGTAAAGTATCAGATCGCCAAAGCTGGAAAAGAATTGTTAAGAACATAACCACGTTCTTTAAAAAATAAAAAGCTTAGCCCTAGCCAGTTTGGCAAAATGGATAGCGTGTCGGCCTGCGGACCAAAGGGTCCTTGGTTTGATTCCAGTCAAGGGCATGTACCTCGGTTGCAGGCTTCTCCCGAGCCTGGGACCTGGTTGGGACACTTGCAGGAGGCAACCACTCAATGTGTTTCTCTCACATCAATGTTTCTCTCTGTCTCTCCCTCTCTCTTCCACTCTTTCTAAAAACCAATGGAAAAATATCCTGGGGTGAGGATTAACAAAAAAAATAAAATAACAAAAAGCTTAAACATTTTGATGTTGATTCACGAAGCCACATATTCCAAGCTGTTCCCCTCTGGATCATTTTGAGGTAAACCTCAAATACTAAGTCATTTCATTTATAAACATCTCAGCCTGTGATTAAAAAAAAAAAAAAACACAAGGGAAAAATATAGAACTGGATCTCATTGTTACACTTAAAAAATTAATAACATCTCATCAATATCATCAAATACTCCACCAGAATTCAAATTTCTCTGCTTGTCTCCTACGTATTGCTATAGTTTGAATACTGTTCTTTTTTATAGTAATCACTAGAGGACAGGTGCACAAAATTTGTGCATGGGGAGAGGTGGTGTCCCTCAGCCCAGCCTGTACCCTCTCCAATCTGGGATATCCCTGTCACAATCCAGGACTGCTGGGTCCCAACCATTGCCTGCCTGCCTGCCTGCCTGATTGCCCCTAACTGCTTCTGCCTGCCAGCCTGATCACCCCCTAACCACTCCCCTGCCAGCCCGATAGATGCCTAACTGCTCCCCTGCCAGCCTGATCGCCCACAACTGCCCTCCCCTGCCAGCTCGGTCGCCCACAACTGCCCTCCCCTGCAGGCATGGTACCCCCCAACTGCCCTGCCCTGCTGGCCATGTTGTGGTAGCCATCTTGTGACCACATGGGGGCAATCATCTTTGACCACATGGGGATGGCCATCTTGTGCAAGGGTGTGACAGTCAATTTGCATATTACCTCTTTATTATATAGAATAGGTCATCATTGTCCAAAATGTCTTCCCTGAGATATCAAATGATGTTATGCAATTTTTAAAAAACCTGTTGTGGGCCAATATATGAGCAGACACTGAATTAAATATAGTTACTCATATTTCTTTACTGTAGGACTTCCCTAAGCCCCCAATATGTTAATAAGCACTGCGGCCCTTGGAAAGAGCCCCCCGGCGGGCGGGGGGGAGGCGCTTTACCAAGTCTTCTGCAACATGGCTCTCCTCTGGACCCACCTGAGAAATACTTCTCCAGGCAAGTCCCTTCATTCTTGTGCCCGTTTTCTTTCCTGGCGTAACATGTAATGGGGTTGGTTTTGTTCTCCTGGAAGTTTTAACGAGGACCACTATGGTCTCTACAGAGCCCGAATCCTGTTACTAACTGCACTTCAGAACTATGGTTAGTGACACAGGGGACGTGTGGGCAGCAAAATGACCACCAGGCGTTTGGAAACAGGAGCTGAGTCCGTGGTACAGGGTGTGAGCACAGGGCTAGCCTCGGCGCAGAACGCTTAAGCCAGGCCCGCTCTGGCAGCTGGGAGCCTGAGCTCAGACTCTCTGAGAAAACAAAACCGTCCTCTATCAGGGAAACAGCCCATTCCCACAGCGACATCCCTGGTGACAACGCTTTCCAAAATCCAATACAAGCCCGCCTGTTACAGAGGAGGTTTTCATTCTTATCACAAGCAGCTCAAGATAAGCCATCTGAGAAATCCAGATTCAGTTTCAAATTGAAGGAGTATCCAGGACATTCTGTCCGTTGACAGGAACATCTGAAATTGGGTGTCTCCGAGAGATTTGAGACGTGCCAGCTGTGAATGAGGAATGGCCAAGCAGACTTATCTGGTCCCAGCACTTACTTTTCTGTTTCTCCCGAGATGCGTGTGGTTTCCAGCCTGCACCCAGAATTCTCACGCCAAAATGGCAGGGAGAAGAGACCCCCCCGCCCCCCTTGAGCCTCGAAATGGAGAAAGCTGCATTGACAAGACAATTCCTTCCCATCTCCTGGCCATGGGGATCAGCGAGAGAATGAATGGAAGGCTGACAATCATATCACATTAGGGTTGCATTTAGTTGGCCCAGATGACCCGGATGTTTTTGTTTTGTTTTGTTTTAATATATTTTAAATATCAGAATAGCCAACACAATATTGAAGGAGAAAAACAAATTTTTTATTTCAGAGAGCAAGGGAGAGGGGGAGAGAGAGAGAGAAACATCAATGATGAGAGAGAATCATTGATGAGCTGCCTCCTGCACGCCCCCTACTGGGGACCAAGCCCACAACCGGGTCATGTGCCCTTGACCAGAGTTGAACCTGGGACCCTTCAGTCTGCAGGCGGATGCTCTATCCACTGAGCCAAACTAGGCTAGGGCGACCCTGATGTTTTTGTGAAATCCTCAGCTGATCTTGAAATGCCCCCTTTGTAATGGAATGCCTGTCTACTAAGAACCTTTCCCAAAAGGACAATAGGAGTTCATTGATGGAGCTGGCTTGCTTCAGCTTGGGCAGAACAGCAATCAACATGAGGGATGCTAATTGGGATTCTGCCTGGTCTCCGTTTTCTTTTGCATTAACTGCTCTGGAAGCTGAGTTAGGAAAGTTGGTTTTCGCTGGCAGGCATGGGGAACATGACTGCAATTACCACCCACTCCTTGTCCAAGCGAGGGCTATAGAGAGTGAGGGATGTCAGAGAGAGTGACAGTGTTGGAACTTGTAGTCCATGGGAGTTTCTCTATTGCCGCCTGGGTAATGACTAGACATCTATATTGAGGCATTGTTATCAGAAACCTTCAAGGTGCTCGGCACAGGGCTTGCTACTGGGGCTAGAGTGGTACATTTTAGGGTTTGCAGGCTCATTGAGGAGACAAAGGTAAGATTACATTTCATGGCACCTGTAATCTCTTTTTCAACTCTTCTTTTTAAAAATTATCTTAATTGATTTTAGAGAGGAGGGGAGAGGGAGAGAAAGAGGTAGAAACATCAATGATGAGAGAGAATCATCCATCAGTTGCCTCCGGCATGCTCCACACTGGGGATCGAGCCCATAACCCAGGCATGTGCCTCGAACAGGAATCAAACTGTAACCCCCTGGTTCATAGGTCGACGCTCAACCACTGAGCCACACCAGCTGGGCTCCTTTTCAACTCTTTATTATGAAAAATGGCAACAGTCACAAAAGTGAAGAAATAATATATTCTGAGCACTCATGTATTCATCACTTCTACTTAAAAACCAACATTTGCCAATATTTGCCTATCACTGTGTGTGAGAGATTGTTGAACAACTTGAGAGTAAGTTGCAAATATCAGGACACTCAAAGCCCCTACATAATTCAACCACATCTCATCTCTTAGAAACAAAAACATTCCCCTCCCATTTAATCACAATATAAGTATCATATCCACGAAATTTTGTAATAATTTCCCAATACCACCTAAAATCCAATGTGTATTCAAATTTCCCAACTCGTCCCCAAAATGTCTTAGAGCTATTTTGTTTTGTTCTAACCGGGGTCCAATTAAGGTTTACACCAGTTGTTACTTTTCATTTAATGCCCACTGCTTTTTTTCTTAGGAATTCAATGGCTCCCTGACTCTTTGAGGAGATCAGGCTTGTTACAGAATGTCCCATTTGATTGCTTCCTCATGGTGCCCATTAACTTTTATTCTCTGTCAATGTTTCTTGTAAACTTTAAGTTAGGCCTACAGGTTTCATTAAGCGTGTTTGATAAGAAAACTTCATGTTTTCATTCCTTGCTGGTGGGAATATAAGATGGGACAGCCATTTTGGAAATGAGTCTGGAAGTTCCTAAAAATATTAAACATATTAAGAACAAGGCAAGAATATCTCCTCTCACCACTCCTTTTCAACATCAGACTGGAATTCCTAGCTAGTGCAATGAGACAAGAAAAGGAAATAAAATGTATACAGATTGGGAAGGATGAAATAAAACTGTCTTTATTCACAGATGACATGACCATCTATGTAGGAATTCCAAAAGAAATAACAAAACAATTCCTGGTATTAATAAGCAATTATAGCAAGGTTGCAGGATACACAATTAATATACAAAAGTTTATTGCTTTCCCCATTTACCAGCAACAAACAAGTAGAATTTCATATTAAAAACAATACTGTTTACATTAGTAGTACTCTCCAAGATGAAAGACTTAGCTATAAATCTAACAAAATACATATACGCTCTATGTGAGGAAAACTACAAAACTCAAATAAATGAAATTAAAAGACTAAATAAATAGAGAGATAGTTTATGTTCATGGACAGGAAGACTTGATATGACAAGATGTCAGTTCTTCCTGACTTGATCTCTACACTGAATGCAATCACAATTAAAATCTCAGCTGGTTGTTTTGTGGATATCAACAAACTAATCCTAAAGTTTATATGGAGAGACAAGAGACTCAGAATAGCCAACACAATATTGAAGGAGAAAAACAAATTTGGAGGACTGATACTACTCAACTTCCAGACTTACAATAACCAACGCAGTGTTGTGTTGGTGAAAGAATTAAGAAATAAATCAATGGCACAGAATAGAGATATCAGAAACAGCCCCACACAAATATTGTTAACTGATCTTTAACAAAGAGCAAAGGCAACACAATAGAACCAAGATAGTCTTTTCTACAAATGGTGCTGGAACATCTGGACATTTGCATGCAAAACATAAAAATAAAAACAAAAATTCTAGACACAGACCTTACATCCTTCACAAAGACTAACTCAAATGGGTCATAGAACTACATGCAAAGAATGGACTTACTTCTCAGGAAACTAATAATTATGTTGGTAATCATTGTGATTATTTGAATGGCAGCACCAGGAGAAATTTGAAGTCACTTGAAGTACAGAGTGATTTCCCAGAGTTAAAATGAAGCTCTCTTTATTTGCTTCTGTTAATTAAAAAATTAGAGTTAATGATACTCAAACTCTACAGTTAAAATGGCATGGCTCTATACTGGCTTAATGAATTCCCTTATGAAATCAACCCTAAAATGTTAAACCCTGGAAAATCATGAAATGTAATCTTCCTCATTCTTTTATGAGCTTAACAGATAATTTTTAAGATCAGTGTTTATGTTCCATACTGCAGGTTGTGTGATAACCTTTGGCCAAAAGAAATAAAATTCTGGCTTTCTGACTTATATATATACTTCCTTTAACCAGAAAGAAAATATACTTTATTTAAAATTGACAATTATTGGTGGCTTCGATTTTATTGTAAGTTTACCTCTGACCTCTTGAAATGTCACTGCACGAAACTGCCCATCAGAATTCTCCATCTAAATGCCCCCTCCTCGAACATTTAAAACACTAAACTCATTGTCTTTCCCTTTCCTTACAAATTTAACCTCCCCTGCTGCCAGGATTCTCCATCTCTATGGCTGACACTATTCTCCCAGTTCCCTCAGTCAATCAAGTCCCACCAGTTTTGCCTTTTCAATCTCTCTCAAATCTTTGACTCCACTTTTTTTTCCTGTGACCCCTGCCCCACTCCTCAGTCCATCATCAAGATGTCAAGTTATCAAATTTATACTGAGATTTCTGCAGTGACACGGCTGAAAGGCTAGCATTGTCATGCCTGCACATTCTTCCCTGCAGATGGCATTATACAGAGTGCTGAATTATAATGAGAATAATGTTTATTAAGCAAGGAACCACCATGAGGGAAGTAAACTGGATAAAATTTTAGAAACATGCTTCAACCCAAACAGTCTCCCTCACAAGCGGGATAACTGTGCCCAATGGAATAGAAAGATTGAACTCTGGGAATGACCTCTCTACTCCGGACAGTTTCTGGACTTGCACAGTTCATTAGCCTTCTAGTCAGGCTCATCCAAGACCAGAAATCAATCATTTTAAGATGGCTCTCCATATCTCTTCTTTATCTTTTATTTCAAATTTTCCCATCTTTAAATTTTTTTATGGACACTATTACAGGTGTCCCCTATTTCTCCCCCTTAGCTCACCTCTACCCATGCCCCCTGCCCCCTGACCTTCACCACTCTGTTGTCTGTGTCCATGGGCTATGCACATACGCTCTTTGGCTGATCTCTTCACCTCCTTTCATCTAGTCCCACCACACACCTCCCCTCGGACATCTGTCAGTCTGTTCCATGTATCCATGCCTCTGGTTCTATTTTGTTCATCAGTTTATTTTGCTCATTAGATTCCACATATAAGCGAGATCATATGGTATTTGCCTTTTTCTGACTGACTTGGCTTAGCATAATAATCTCAAGGTTCATCATGCTGTCACCAAGGGTAAGAGTCCCTTCTTTTTTACAGCTGCATAGTAATCCACTGTGTAAATGTACCACAGCTTTTTTTTTTTTTTTTTAATCCGTCTCTTCTTTAACTCCGTCATTTACAACTTTCAAGATACCCAAGTAGGGTGACCAAAGTGGTTCCTGGAGGGAGCTGTCCGTGGTCCTGAACACTGTTGGCAACTTTGTGTGATGTTACCACCTGGCCAGGTCAGATTCAAGGGAAAGATACAATTAGTTTATAAAGGTAAAATACCAATGTTATGCACAGAAACTATATGCATGATTTTTCTGTATACAAATTTAATGAAGTGCCCAGCCAGTGGGGCTCAGTGGTTGAGTGTAGACCTATGAACCAGGAGGTCACGGTTCGATTCCCAGTCAGGGCACATGCCTGGGTTGTGGGCTTGATCCCCAAGGTGAGGTGTGCAGGAGGCAGCTGATCAATGATTCTCTCTCATCATTGATGTTTCTATCTCTCTCCTTCTCCCTTCCTCTCTGAAATCAATAAAAAATATATTTTTAAAAAATGTCAAGAAGATAAAACTTCAGAAAATGCAGATATAGAAAAAAATGATGTTGAGACTTTTTAGTCTCATGATAAAGAATACAACAAAGGAAATATGTAAAGGCCTTGATACACATACATAAAATTATATAGCAAAGCCTACAACTAGAAAACAAACTGAGTTTTTATATATGTATGATATATTACTCACACCAATTTTTTCAGTTATTATGCTTATAGATGAAGAAATGGAAGCTCATGGTTAGTAATTCAAACCTAATTCTATCTACTCCAAAGTCAAATTTTCGTCATGATGCTATACTGCCTCTCCATGGAAAGAGACAGAGATCACATATACATGAAATTTATACCCAGTAGCAAATTGTTGGGGGAAAAAACACACAAGGCTAAGGTTATTAATAAAAATCAAGACCCAAATTAACTTAATCTGGAATGATTGACTGACAACAACAAAAAGAAAACTCGCTGAGGGCTTAGTTCAAAGTACTCCATTTGGGAGTTAAATAAAATGGTTTTACACTTACAGAATCAGACCTGTTCTGTTACTGCTCATTTGAAAAATGTCTCATCATTTTAGTTTTGTATGCTTCTTATGTCAGCCTGTGTCCCAGCAGGAAATAGTGGCATGGTCAGAATTAAACTAAAGAGTTTAATGAGGGACTGTTTATGGTGTTAAGGCAACTAAGAATGGTGACTCACCCAGGGACTGGCCCTGTAGCTTCCCAGCATAGTCATGGGTAGAAGAATACAGCCATTATTCTTGTTAAAAATGATTAAAAAGTACCTTTTTGCACTTACCCTCAAAACTGCTGCTTGGGTCTCCCATTGGCCAAACCCAACCAGACGCTAGAGAGCAGGGCAACCCGAGAGGAAGATTTAGAAGAGGTCAGCCTCCTAAGGAATCTTTCAGGGAGGAAAAAGTCAAGAATATATTTGGTGGGGTCCTAACTGGTTTGGCTCAGTGGATGGAGCGTCAGCCTGTGGACTGAAGGGTCCTGGGTTTGATTCCGGTCGAGGGCATGTACCTTGGTTGTGGGCACATCCCCAGTGCGGGGTGTGCAGGAGGCAGCTGATCTGTGTTTCTCTCTCATCGATGTTTCTAACTCTCTATACCTCTCCCTTCCTCTCTGTAAAAAATTAATAAAAGATATTTTTTTAAAAAAAGAATATATCTGGTGGGGAACAAACAGAGAATAACCAGCAAATTCCCTCTCATCCAACAGAGTGATTCAGATGCAAAACATACACACAAATCAGGTCCGTTAGTGTAGATTCTAGGTCTTGATCATCAGAGATATCCATCCCGTTGTCCTCTACACAGGCCAGAACAAACATGGTGGAAATCATGCTAAATCTGAATGACTCACAGAGAAGGAGACTTACACAAGCAGTGCACACCAAGAAATCCAACTGGTGTGTCAACCTTGACAGAAATTACGGTGTTTACTCCTGGGTAGAAAAGGCTCAGGAAAGACAAATATGAAGGCTCATGCAAAAGTAGACTTATTTGTGAAGGTCCAGAAAGCAGACTTTAGACACATGCAAGAGAGTTATTGGGAAGCAGAACCTAGCTTAACATAAGCAATAGATTTCTAATCTCAGAACGATCCAGCAGTGATATGGATTGCAATTGGAAGAGTAGTTCTTTATGAAATTCAATCATAGGCTAGGCTGCCATAGAAGGGACTCCTGAACTTGGTGGGACCTGCTAGTATTAAAGAAAAAATGATTGTCCTTTGCACTAAGGACCACGTAGACAAGACCCAAGAGTCTGAATTTGTTCAGATGTCCTCTCTGCTCCCGACACATAGACATGAAACTAGCGATCCCTCCATCAACAATATTTGAGTTTTTTCATTTCTCAGAGTTCAGTGGATGGTGACCAAACATCCTGAAGCTCAGCATGCTTCTAAATCCTCTCAAAACAACAAATATTCATCAAGACAGAGAAGTTCCACGCTTAACTTAGGCCTCACCTTCTACCTCCTTCCTTGGCCATGACTAGACAGACAGCTCTTTCCAAACAGAATAAAGGCCTGTTGAAAGGATGGTGTTTCCAGATAGAGGAGCAAATGCCTGATTCTAGAAGGTCTTCAAGAAAAAAAATGCTGTGGTAATAACATAGATAACTGTTCATAACCTATTCCGTGAGAAAGGTTGTGAAACAGTATACATATCAGTAAATATATCTACTTATCTATTTCTGTATATCTATATTGTGTATACAGATATAAACAGTCTAAATACTTATGTAGATATAGATATATACAGTCTAAATATATATCCAAAGAAATAATAATTACCTCTAATTAGTGGAATCAGAATTGCCTTCTGTTTTCTTCCTTTTGCTTACTCTATTTTCTATAAGAAACATGTATTTTTAACTAGGAAAATATCTTTTTTTTTCTTGTGCTTTTTAATTTCCTTTAAGAGAGAGGAGGACTGTCTAACTGTCTGTGTAGAGTTTTAGAAAACTTGGCTGCTGTGGCAGGTTGGCATGTCCTTATTTTTTCAGAGTTTGGATTCTGACCTAGAGGGGGCATAAAAGGCTGCCTGGAGCCTGTCTTCTTGGTGTGCTGTCTTCTTGCTAAAGGGTTTTCATGGATCATGAACCACAGAAGTGACTTCAGCAGTTCAGAGTCTGCAAAACAGAAGGCACAGGTGATCCAGGACAGGTAAGTGATGGAGAGCGAAGGGAAGGCAGGAAAGGCGGGGCCTTTGGAAACACACGATTAATTACCTTTTGAAATTCAGCTGCACTCCACTCTGCTCCCCAAACTCCCTTATGTAATGACTAGAGGCCCGGTGCACAGATTCATGCACCAATGGGGTCCCTTGGCCTGGCCTGCGGGGATCGGACTGAAACCGGCTCTCTGACATCCCCCGAGGGGTCCTAAATTGCGAAAGGGTGGTTCTTGGGTGCTGCACCCTGGAATCAGGCTCCTTCCTCTCTGGTTCCAGATGCGTCACCCGAGAACTGCAGCTGCCAAGTCACCGAAGCTCAGCAGCTCCTGCGTTGAGCGTCTGCCCCCTGGTGGTCAGTGCACATCATAGCTACCATTCGGACGGTTGAATTGTCAGATGGTCAGACGGTCAGACAGTCGCTTCAGGGGTGGGCAAACTTTTTGACTCGAGGGCCACAATGGGTTCTTAAACTGGACCGGAGGGCCGGAACAAAAGCATGGATGGAGTGTTTGTGTGAACTAATATAAATTCAAAGTAAAGGAGCGGAGGGGAGAAAAAGAGAACTGGATAGAACAGCCGGATCCGGCCCGCGGGCCGTAGTTTGCCCACGGCTGGCTTAGCCTTTTATATATATAGACTAGAGGCCTGGTGCATGAAATTCATGCACCTCAGCCTGGCCTGCACCCTCTCGCAGTCTGGGACCCCTTGCTCCTTACTGCCCACCTGCTCACTGTTTCTTACCAGTTGGTTCACTGCTCCTTCCTTAGCGCTGCTGCGGAGGTGGGAGAGGCTCCAGCCACCGCCACTGCGCTTGCCAGCCGTGAGCCCGGCTGAGTGGCGCTCCCCCAGCTCCTGTGTTGAGCATCTGCCCCCTGGTGGTCAGTGTGCATCATAGCAACCGGCCTTAACGGTCTCTTAGGCTTTTATTATATAGATGACTTAAAATGGCTTGTTTTATAAAACCCAAAGGCCCTGCAGCGAGGTAAGCAAGGAGGCCTTCTCTGCAGAGAATTCAAACACAATAATAAAACTGAGTAAAAGTGTGTTTGCCTTTAAAATCACTACACGTCAGCAATGCCACTTCACCCTCAGTACTTTGCTGAGGGCTTCAGAAACCCCGGCAGGAGGAGGGGCAGAATTCTCTGATGGGACAGGGACTGTCTTACTTTTCATTTCCCTCTCTCTCTACTCATTCCTCTTCTCTTTCCTTTTGTTTCGTTCTGTTTGGAAGATGTGGGAGGGACAAGTATTCCTTTAAGTCAGGCGTGGGGAATATCTGGCCCCTGGGCCATTTAAGGCCCGAGAAATCATTTGGTCTGGCCCTGCCAAGGCATTAGGGGTGAGTTAATTAAATGTTTGACCAAACATAGCAGGCTGATTTTTAAGTTGATAATTTTTGTATGACCCTTGAATAATATTAGAAACATCCCAATGGGCCTTGGCAGGAAAAAAGGTTCCCCATCCCTGCTTAAGTAGAAGTAGTGTCAGTGGGTCACCTGTATCTCAAACCCCCAGCAAGGGACAGATTGCAAGACTGGAAGATTTCTATGTGTTTGTTACTGTCATTAGACCAGCAACCCATCTTAAGTGGATTGTAGGGTCATAATGCTGCTTCTCCCTCTAGTGGCAACATTTACCCCCAAAAGTGACTCAGTGCTCTGAAGAACTAATTATTCTTTCTTTTATTCACCCTACATTTATTTTTGTTAAATATTTTTAAAAATTGGTTTCAGAGAGGAAAGAAGAGGGAAAGAGAGATAGAAATATCAATGATGAGAGAGAATCATTGATTGGTTACTTCCTGCATGCCCCCTACTGGGGATCAGCCCAAACCCAGGCATGTGCCCTGACCAGGAATCGAACTGTGACCTCCTGGTTCATAGATCGATGCTCAACCACTGAGTCATGCCGGCCAGGGCTATTCACTCCTACATTTATATGCAATGTCTCTGCAAATGTTAGAAAACTGTATTTCTTACATGCTGTGTATTATTTTGCAGGTGTCTAATGATAACGATTTTTATGCCATTGTATTGTTAAAATTACCCCCTTGCTATTGGATGTTGAGCACTATTTCTGTTGTATCTCCTATTGTATAAGGTTACTATGCCTACAGATTTCACAGGGACTGAAATACCTTCAAAGATGTGTGCTCTTTGTTTCCATTCATAGGATATTTTTAGTTTTGGAAGACTTTGCAGGTAAGGTTGAATCCCTGGTACTGATGAAACGCTCAAAAGAGCAATTCTATTATCCTAATCCTATTATTCTAGTTCAACTGGATTTATCTCATTTTCACCACAATGAAATTGAAACAGAATAGAATATTTTCTTATTTTTTTAGACTTGAATCAACTCCAGGACCCCAACATTACACAAATAGCAGTGGGAAAGACCGAGGCATTGAAAAGGCTAAAACGTGAGTTCCAGTTTAACCCGATTTTAACTCTTTTGTTTGTTTGTTTTTAATCCTCACATGAAGATATTTTTCCATTGCTTTTCTGAGAGAGGATGAGAGGGAGGGAGCGGGACAGAGAGGCACCTTTGACAAGAAATCGAACCTGGGACCTTTTGGTGTGTGGGCTGATGCTCAATCGAACCACTGGACACATCAGCTGGGGCCTGATTTTAACTGATTTTAAAAGTAGTCTTCCAAAGCATTTCTTCTTGCAGTATCCCTTATAGATAAAGGGCTAGACCAGGGGTCCTCAAACTTTTTAAACAGGGGGCCAGTTCACTGTCCCTCAGACCGTTGGAGGGCGGACTATAGTTTAAAAAAAAAACTATGAACAAATTCCTATGTGCACTGCGGGCCCGGGATGCGTCGGCTGCTAAGCAGGACAGGCAGCGGCACCTGGCGGGCCGGATAAATGTCCTCGGTGGGCCGCATGTGGCCCGCGGGCTATAGTTTGAGGACGCCTGCTAGATAATAATAGTTAGTCTAGCAGCCATTTCCTGACAGGGCTTCTCACTTACTCTGTATCCCGGGATGAAGCTCCGACTTAATTCTCAGTGTCCCGCTTGTCAACCTACTGAGCCCACCAATGCACTGAGACCCGCCTGTCCTATTAGAACTGCACAATTTGCATACATTTGCATTCTCATTTGCACACAGTAGGCCTAACTGGGAACTTCTGCTATAAACAGTGGTCTCCCCTTTGCCTCCAAGGAACACAGTGTAAGTTGCTACCCGAGTCTGTGTCTCCTGGCTGCAGCTCCTTTTGCTCAGGTAAACGCTTTTCATTCTTAATGAGAGTCTAACATTAATTGTGGTTTGCAGGGCTTACAGGCGCAAATACCACACCCCCATCCCTAGGGGTGCCTGTGAGGGTACCCAGAACACACGTGGCTCTCCCACTTTCCATCCTGAAGCGGTGAGGATTTGGTCTCTGGTTTTGTATCCTTATTGCTTTGCTTCTGGCACCTTCAGAGGCCCACGGGGAACTTTTACGAACAACTAATTGAGCAATTAAGTGAAACCCAGCAACTAAAACTCCCTTAAAAGAAAACACAAGGGAACCCTCACCCTTATCCAGGACACCCTTCAGGCCAAACCAGCTGGCCCCCATCCGTGCACCAGGCCTCTATCCTATCTAATAAAAGAGTAATATGCAAATTGACCATCACTCCAACACACAAGATGGCTGCCCCCATGAGGACACAAGATGGCTGCCACAAGATGGCCAGCAGGGGAGGGCAGTTGGGAGGGACCAGGCCTGCAAGGGAGGGCAGTTGAGAGCAATCAAGCCCACAGAGGAGGGCAGTTAGGGGTGACCAGTCTGGCAGAGGAGGGGAGGGCAGTTGGGGGAGACCCAGGCCTGCAGGGGAGAGCAGTTGGGGGCATCAGGCCTGCAGGGTAGGGCAGTTAGGGGTGACCAGGCCTGCAGGCGAGGGCAGTTAGGGATGACTGGGCCTGCAGGGGAGGGCAGTTAGGGGCAAACAGGCTGGCAGGGGAGCGGTTAGGCATCAATCAGGCTGGCAGAGGAGTGGTTAGGGGGTGATCAGGCTGGCAGGCAGAGCAGTTAGGGGCAATCAGGAAGGCAGGCAGGCGAGCAGTTGGGAGCCAGCAGTCCTGGATTGTGAGAGGAATATCCGACTGCCCTACCGGGATCGGGCCTAAACAGGCAGTCGGACATCCCTCGAGGGGTCCCAGATTGGAAAGGGTGCAGCCTGGGCTGAGGGATACACCCTCCTGTGCACGAACTTCGTGCACTGGTCCTCTAGTTATCATTATCATTATAAATGGCACTTATTATTATTATAAGCTTTTAACATCTACATCAGAGTGTCCTAAATTCATTTCACAAATAACACTCTCCCCTAGGGAAATATTGCGTTCAATAAAGTGTTTAATTAACTGAGATTAAACAGGACTTGTCAGATTCTTTACTGCTAATATGCATTACACACATGCAGGAATGGGACATTGTAGCAGGCTTCTGAAGGTTCCTCCCAAGGTTACGTATCCCCGGAACTCCTTGGCCCTTTTAACATCTGAAACTGGTGTTTGGGAAATCCCCTGAAACAGTCTGGGAGAAAGGACACAGTGAAATTTAGGTCGTGAGCTTGCACAGGACTTTTTTTTCTTTATTTTTATGGTTGACACTATTATGGGTTTCTCCCCTCCTTCCCCCCACCCAGCCTCCCCTCCCCTTTTCCTGCCACCTCCCAGCCCCTGCCCCCTTCCCTCCTGCTTTTGAATTGAACCTACGTGGGGGCTCAGCATTAGGACCTGATCCCATTCATTATCCTGAGTGAATACACTTTCTCTCTCGCTGTGCTCACCACATTTCTGTCCCTCAACCGCCTCACCCACATTCTTTCATGACCAACGCTAAGGAAGTTTCCATGTCAGCCTAAAGCAGTTGTGTTTTGTTTTTTCAACCGAAGGACTTGTATGCATGCATATAAGCACACCAATGGACACAAGACACTGGTGGGGGGGGGGGGATGAGGGCATGCAACAGTGGGTAGGGGAGGCTGGGGGAAGGTCAATGGGGAAAAAAAAGGAGATATATGTACTACTATATGTAATACTTTAAACAATAAAAAAATAAAATGAAAAAGTACAGGAGCATGCTTTAAATATAATTTCATATAGAAAATGGTACAATCCTATATAATAAGAGGCTAATATGCAAATTGACCAAACGGCAGAATGACCAGTCGCTATGATGTGCACTGACCACCAGGGGGCAGATGCTCCATGCAGGGGGAGTGCCACTCAGCCAGAAGCCGGGCTCACGGATGGCCAGCACAGTGGTAGTGGCAGGAGCCTCTCCCACCTCTGCTGCAGGCGGGCCGTAAGGAGAGAGGGGTCCTGGACTGCGAGAGGGTGCAGGCCAGGCTGAGGGACCCCCCCCCCCACAGTGCACGAATGTCGTGCACCAGGCCTCTAGTCACTCTAAAAAATGGATAAAAACAGTGCCCCATCACTATAAATGCTTTAGAATATGCATTTACATTGACTTGTGAGGATACCTAGTAAAAATAGAAATAAAAACAAACTTCAAATTGGGGGTTTGGGGCATGAATAGTCACCTTACATCATTCTTGGCTTGTCATGGATTGTTGCGTTTTGTTTTGGTTGTGAAAGAGGCAGCCGATCCATGATTCTCTCTCATCATTGATGTTTCTATCTGTCTCTCCCTCTCCCTTCCTCTCTGAAATCAATAAACAGGTATATTTTAAAAGTTGCTTTAAACCAGTTTTCAAGGGAAAAAAATCTTAAAAGCAGCCTGAGAACCAGGAAGTGGGAGAAGATCTGGCCCAAACCGGCATGACCCCACCTTCCACACTGCCCTCATCCAGGCCCTGTTACATGGTGGGGTCTCTCTTTTCCGAGTCCAGCCCAGAAAGAGAGATGATCTGGTTCTTCGAGTAGAGGGGCTGGGGATTGAGAAAATATGAAAGAAAGAGAAAAGACACAAAACGGAAGGAAAAAGCTAGGAACCGGGGTGGCGGGGGGGGGGCGGGGAGGGGACCGCTGCCCTCTTCTGCTAGAGAGACAGTGACCCAGACCAATGCAGCGTGTTTATTTTATACCCCACATACCAGGGGGTTTCACCAAAAGTGAAGACCAAGGAGATTATTTGCATTCTTGAGAAGGCCCGAGCATTCCTGGTGCTTGACTGGATTTACATATCAAAACCCACTACTGGACACCTGGGCTGAAATGAAGGCCAAGCTGATAACACCCTTGCCTCATGTTCCCAGGGCGTGGCCTTGCCTGTCACCTTGGGTTCAGCTGACAATAATTAAAGAATGCCCATGTGCCTTTCCAGGCGCTCTCTACGCTGTTACACTGAGGAATGCGACCCCCTCCCCTATCCCCCACTCCTCCGTCCTCTCAGTACTTACCTCCACCTGCGGTGGGTTGGCTGGGAGGATCTGACCGCAGCCACTGTGCCGGTCCAGGCAAATCAGAGCAGGACCACTGGGAGACTTTACAGGAGATGTGAGAACCAAGTGAAACCCACAGACATGAACCTGAGCCCAGAAGAAATGGACGGGAGTCCTTGCTGGTTCTTGCTGCATCTGACCTCAATGGTATAGATGCCCCCAGTAGCCAGGACCCTTCGTCCCGGAGCCACACACGCACCCAGGGGTGGGAGACACGGGAGAGGACCCAGGAGAGGGTGCAGCAGCTGCAGGCCCTGCACCTGCTAACGAGGTGAGCAGGGTGGGGCGTGGCAGGTGTGTGAGCTACCCCGTGGCTGCCCCTTCACTCACCCCAAATCTCCGGTAAGAATCTCTCTAGCCTAGCCAGAAACCAATAGCAACGAGATTTCCACACAATGAGTTCAACCTAATCGACACAGGAAAAACCACCACAGCAAGTAAAATAGCATTTGTGGGGGGCAGAGGATTTCACTTACCAAGGCTCTCTCTGGTCTCAATCAGCATTGAAAATCAAACACGTGTGTGCGGGTGGGCGCCCCAAGCTTACTGCCTAATGGATTGAGTTGTAATCACCTTTCTCGGTGTTTACAACTCCTGCCAGAACACAGCGATGAACTCACCAGGTGCAAGTGACTCAAGATGCCTTTAAAACAATGTCTTTATTAATGTTTAGAGAGAGAGGAAGGGAGAGGGAGAGAGAGATAGAAACATCCATGAGAGAAAAACATCATTGATCGCCTGCCTCCTGCACGCCCCACACTGGGGGTCGAGCCCACAACCCAAGCATGTGCCCTGACTGGGAATCAAACCAGTGACCTCCTGGTTCCTAGGTTGATGCTTAACCACTGAGCCACACCAGCCGGGCTCAAGATGCATTTTTGATAGAGAGGCCACACATTGGATCAAGGATTTACAAGAATACAAACCCATTAAATAACTCCAAAGAAAGATCCCCTCTCTAGAGAACTCCCCCCTCCCCCAACCCCCAAGGCTGCAGGGAAGGTGTGAGGGTGTCTGCTCTCAGAAAGGGAGATGTTGGCAAGCTGCAGGGGAGCCAGCATGGAATTAGGTAGTTAATGATCCTGAGTCTTGGCTGCCTCTAAGGGCTGATTTCCAAGCGTGGGTCCTGAGGTTCATTTAGTCTGATGCAGAAAAGAACTCAAGGGTCACAAAATGCGAGGTAACAGTGTCTTCCCACAGGTGGCCATTCCTCCGAGAGAGGGTGAGGGAAAGATCTGGAAGCAGCTTCGCTGAGATCTCAGGGTGCTGCAGGGTGCTAACAGCTGGTAGGAGGGGCAGCCAGCTTTCCCCAGACAGAGAGGCAAGGGGCTGCACTGGGAGAGCCAAATACAAGGAGCTGCAGAGAAAAGAATCTGCGGGGTTGGGGGGGGGTCGTTGGGGGTCAAGGGGAGGAAGGGGGGCCTGGTAAAGGAACATGCAAACAGGCTCCCAGTGGGAGCAGCGGGGGACTCACCTTCAGACGGAGGGCTTCTGGGAACCAAATAGGAAACACACACGCATGCACACACGCGCACACACTCATGCACATGCATGCACTCGTGCACACTTGCATGCACTCACACATACACACGCACGCACACACTCATGCACATGCACGCATGTGCACGCACACCCACATAGCACCCCACACATGCACTCACGCACATGTGCACGCACACAGGCACACATACACACGCGCACGCACACTCTCATGCACACGCACACAGCACTTATACATACACATTCGCACATGTATGCATCATCTCCGCCCCACGCCCGCCCCCCCACCCCCGTGGTCCTTCTCACGCCAGGAACACTCAGGGCTGACCCTCTGAGCTCTGGTTATTGGGACCTAGAGCCAGCGGGAGGTTGGAGCCCCGACCAGACCCTTGGCTCTCACAGACTGGTCTGGACTCGCACAGCTCCAAGGCGCCCCGAGCAGGAGGCTGGGCCCTGGTTTCTGTCTGCACAGAGTGCCTGGCCACCGGCGAAGAGGCCCAGGCAACACAGAACCGAATCCCATTCCAGAAATGACGGCAGTCACAGGACGTGGGCCTGTTCGCCAAGCAGAGAGCTGAGCCATTTGGAATTATTGATGCTCAGTCCGGAACCCGGAGTGGCTGGCTGCTTCACGGGATCAATCAATAATCCCAGCACCAAATTAAAGCCGGCGCTGCCATCTGGACCTGCCACGGGCTGATGGGGACCCGCCGGGCTGATGTGCCAGTAATTCTGCTTCTCCCGGCCTATTTTATAGGAATTGCACAGCACCCCAGACAAGAAACAAGGACAAGAACGCATAAGAGGAAATTCGAGTCTGTTCTGCTTGTGTACGAGCTGCTCTTGGACACAGAACAGGAATTTGTTTTATGATGTTGTTGTTTTTTAAGTGGAATTCTTTATGTTGGGGCCCTTCATCCCTGGGATTCAGCCTTTTAGATGCTGCTTCCTATTCCTTATTAAATTCTATGTGATTTGGGGGCAACTGAAAGGAGACCATGGAGTACCCTCTTTTACCCAATAAATACATGGCTGAAGAGTCACACGTAAATTCAGTTTTGGTAGATCAGATGGCCGTTCTAATTCCATCAGGAATGCCGCCATTTAGGGGAATCTGATGGGAAATTCTTTTGTGAAACCAAAAATCCTCTTAAAATATATAAATGGTATTTATCTTTTAATTTTTTTTTTGGTAAATACAAATTTCATAGAAATGCACAGAACACTTTTCTGGACCTTTCTTTAGGCAGACATCTTTTTTTAAATCCTCACCAGAGGATATTTTCCCATTGCTTTTTAGAGAGATTGAAAGAGAGCGGGACAGACAGAGAGAAACATCCACATGGTGTGAGAAACACATCGATTGCCCAGGCTGGGGAGGACCCTGCAACAGAGGTCGTGCCCTTGACTGGAATCAAACCTGGGACCCTTCGGTCCACAGTCCGATGCTCTATCCACTGAGCAAACCGGCCAGGCGAGACACATGTTTCTTTCTAGCACTCGGCTGTATCTTTATTCTACCCTGGCTAGTCTAGTCACTGTTCTCATCACGGGCCTTGTGCTTAGAGCAGTGGCTCATGAGCCTTGGTTCGCTGCTCTGTTGACTAATGAGTTTGCCGACCAGTGGCCTAGAGGGTTCAACTCACATTGTTTAGTGTAGCAGTTGGCACACATATGTCTCTCTTTGCTACCAAGAGATGACAACTGACAACATGAATCAACCTTTATTGTTGTTATTATTGGTTTTTAGAGAAAGTGAGAGGACGGTGGGAGAGAGAGAGAGAGAGAGAGAGAGAGAGAGAGAGAGACATGTGAGAACAAAACTTTAATTGGCCGCCTCCCAACTGGGGACTGACCCTGCAAATCAAAATAAATAAATAAATCCTATATAATAAAAGCCTAATATGCTAAGTGTCTGACTGTTCATTCAACTGTTCGACCAGTCGCTATGACACGTACTGACGCTCTGACCAGTAGGTTACTCCCACAGCCCCTCCCCGGCACCATTTGGCCCCAATTGGGACTGGGCAAGACAGGCCCTGGAGCCCTCCCTCAGTCCGTCCCCAGCCCCAGATCATGCACTGATGGGGGTCCCTCGGCCTGGCCTGTACCCTCTCCGCAATTCAGGACTCCTCGGGGGATGTCAGAAAGCTGATTTTGGCCTGATTCCTGCAGGCCAGGCCAAGGAATCCCACCAGTGCACAAATCTGTGCACCGGGCCTCTAGTAAACAAATAAACAAACAAACAGAGCTCATGATGATAGAAGTTCAATAATCAGAAATAACAATGATCTTAATAATAATGATTTTAAAATATATATTTTTATTGATTTCAGAGAGGAAGGGAGAGGGAGAGAGATAGAAACATCAATGATGAGAGAGAATCATTGATTGGCTGCCTCCTGCACGCCCCCTACTGGGGATCCAGCCTGCAACCCGGGCATGTGCCCCCGACTGGAATCGAACCTGGGACCCTTTAGTCACTGGACGATGCTCTATCCACTGAGCCAAACCGGCCAGGGCGATAATAATGCCCATAATGTATATAAATGCCCATTTCTTCCATGGTCCAGCTTCCAGAACAAGGGTAAGGCATCTCATCAGCATTTGCCCAGTGGGTGGGTGACCATAGCCCTGGTGTGGTTCAGAGCAGTGGAAGACACTTTGAGATAGACAGGCTTGCAAGTGAGAAGTTGCCTTCTCTCACAAAACCATTAGGACTTGGCCATCCATGGATTACCTGGATTCTTCTTTTAAGCTATTAAACAGGTTATATCTCCATCTATATATCCTCCTGGCAAAATGAGGCCCTTCCATTTCCTGTTGAAGCATAAAATAATTCCACCGGTTACTCTGTTTGAAATAACCCAAGCCCCCAGAATTTCCCTGTATCCTGGTAATCCGGTCGGTGAGCTCATCACCTGGGTTCCCTGCACTTGGGAGAGGCACTTTGGGACGTGTTTTTCCCCGTCTTCTCAAGGAGCCAACAGGTGTTACAAGTACAGAGGCACACGCACGCTCAGCAGACTGACATTTCTAGGGGTTAGGTCAGCTCTTTCTAAGACAGACTTATTATAGATTAGAGGCCTGGTGCACAAATTTGTGCACGGATTGGGGCTGATGGGGCTGGGCTGGCTGGGGGGAGAGGATGCGGGAGATTGGCCAGCCAGCCCCGACCCCTAGTCGAACTCCTCCAGGTCGAGGGGACAATTTGTATATTAGCATTTTATTATATGGTATTCTTCATTAGGATCTTGAAGTCTAGGAGCAAAAAGTATTTTCAGATATTTTGTTCTTCCTCCAAACCCAATGAGGGTGAATCTTGGCTACTTAGAGAATCTGAAGTTGAACAGTAAGATAAATAATGCAGCTAAAGCAACATACTGCCCTAGAAGCCCAGTGTCTTTATTATCCTTATATCGTAACATGTGAAGGAGAAAAATGCTCTCTTCAAGAATGAAATAACCCTGATGGCCTGTAAGGAATGGCACCTTCTCCACACACATCGTAGCGGCGCACTCCTGAGGGAGGCTGGGATGGATTTACTGCTTTCTCGGAAAACCCAGGCATGACCCACTTTATATAACACCGTTTCAATCCAGCTGCGTAGGAATGAAAATAGTCATTTCCAACGTGAAACGTCAGCAGCCCCGATGTGCCGTTGTGCTCCTTGAGTGACATGGACTCGCCCAGTATTCTCCTTTGTGATTGGAAAAGAGCTAAATTGGTTTTAATTTTTCACACCAGATCATCACCGTTGTTGCACTGAGTACTTGCACGGGACAAAATCCGTGTCCTGCCTCGCATTGCCTCGGTCCACCTCACTCCAGCCATTGCTACAGCAACCACCTTTGAGAAGAGGTCACCTGGCAACACCTCCCGTGTGCAGCGCATCTCCCTCGATGTTTGATATCGCAGAATGACACCCGCAGGAACCGGCCCAGACTCACACTAGCATCACCTGGATGCGTAAGAGAGTTAATGCCAGGGGGCAGCCCTGGGCCAACGGGAGGTGAGAGCTGGAGAGTAAATGCTCCTCCCCCTCCAGTGCTCAGTGGCTTTGGTGGGATCAAGCCCCCCCACGGCCCATAAAGGGGGTGACCTGAGAAGGCATCAGTACTAACTTTTCCTTCTCCCTATTTTCCTCTCCCCAAATCCCTCACGCCTCTCTTCTAGGAACATTTCTTAAAATTGGAAAATTCTGGAAGTCAGTGAAGGCTACAATCTAGGCAAATATGTTAAGTAACTTGTGATGGGTTATCAAGCGAGACTTGGGGAAGTCCTTCCAGTCCACTCCCTACATCACACCTCAGTCATCGACCAAAGAGCCGTTAAAAACAAACAAACAAAAACTAACTCTTTGAAAGATGGAATTCTAAACTCTTCTTCGGTAATTCCATTAGGTATTCAGATCTCCATTGCATATACGTTTTATTGAATAAGAGGCAGGGGACACAGGGGCTGGATGGTGGATGGAAGCCCTAGTGTCTAGAGTTGCACGAGCTGAATGGATTTTGCTCTTTGCAGGGATGCTAGTTCAGTTTCAGAGAAGTTCGTGCCAATTTAGTTCTTACATTTTTATCTGCTTCGAGTGTATATGACGAGTAGATGTGATGAAGTCCTCCCCTTATTAGACACGCCATAAATTCATGATCAATTTTAATCTTTTAACTGACTGACATTCTTTAAGCAAAAATAAAATTTTAAAAGGGAAGGAAATATATCCTAAAACATTTTTGTAACTTGAAACAATTCAGGCAGTTCTTGGTAAAAACAAAAAAAAAAACCAAAAAATAAAAATAAAAAGTCCTCTCTTCTCGCTCTGATTATTTATTTATTTTTTTAAAATATATGTTATTGATTTTTTACAGAAAGGAAGGGCGAGGGATAGAAAGCTAGAAACATCGATGAGAGAGAAACATCGATCAGCTGCCTCCTGCACACCTCCCACTGGAGATGTGCCCGCAACCAAGGTACATGCCCTTGACCAGAATCGAAGCTGGGACCCTTGAGTCCGCAGGCCGACGCTCCATCCACTGAGCCAAACCGGTTAGGGCACGCTCTGATTATTTTTAATATTTTCTCTTTGACTTTGGTGTTGTACAGAGCAGAAATGCAGCTCAGAGACCAGCTAGTCAAATCCCTCGCTCCATTTTACACATGATGAACCTGAGCGGCTGGAGTTGAAATCACTTCCCCGAAGCAAAAAGTGAAGTTTATTTATTTATTTTTTTCAGGTTTTTTTTTCCTTCTTGAAGTTCAGTTGCAGGATTTCTAACTCCGCTCAGTGGCTTTCTATTGTGATTCTATGTGACTCAGGCCACGGGCCAGTTTCCCGCTGTGGCAGCACGATGGACACAGCCGTGGGCCCATCTCTGAAAAAACCACGAAAAACACAAAGCTGTCAGAGATTCCCAGCCAAATGGTGTGGTCTGATGTGGCAGCCCAAGGCCTGGTCCAGGAGGATTTGCTTAGAAATGTCCAAAGAAATCAAGGCGGCCCGGCTGGTGTGGCTCAGTGGTTGAGCATCGACTTATGGAACCAGGAGGTCACGGTTCGATTCCCAGTCAGGGCACATGCCCGGGGTTGTGGGCTCGATCTCCAGCAGGGGGCGTGCAGAAAGCAGACAATCAATGATTCTCATCATTGATGTTTCTATCTCTCTCTCTTCTCCCTTCCTTTCCAATACCAATAAAAATGTATTAATAAAAAAAAGAAAGAAAATAAGGCAGCCTTCAGCTCCTCTTACCCATGCTGCTCTTACATATCAATTAGGGTGGGAGACGGAGTATAAATGGTTATTTGGCAGAGTGATGAAGTATTAGCAATCCAGATGGTCTAAGAAATATACAAGCATCGCATAAAGTTCCAGAAACACTTTATTTAAAAATGGAGTTGTAAATGCATTAACAAAATAACATAAGTAATAAATGTAACAAAAATAAATAAGGAGAATAATGTATTCATAAAAAATAAAAATAACATAGTAAAAGGCCAAATGTTTATATTTAAACAAAACTGTGTAAACACTTAAACAATAATGTAAGTAGACAGATGCCGGTATTTTCCTGAACAACTCCTTATCTGCTACTTCCAAGTGGATAGGATCAGCGCCCAAACAATCGAAAAAAGGAAACAATGGCGATTATGTTTGAATTTTTCTTCAAATGGACTGACCCTGTTTTAAAGTTTCATTTACTCCTTCAAAGCACTTGTTTCTTTCCAATCATGTTCTTTAAAACCTTTTTTCAGTTTCCTTTATTAGCATGGGTAACTTAGCTTCATTAGGAGAACAGTTCATTTACCCTTTCAAAAAAAATTAAAGAAAAATATGAGATCCATTACACCGCAGGTCTTTTTTGCACATCACTACAAAAAATTTTTTTTTTTTTGCGTCTTTATTAAGTGGCCCAACGGTACAGGATTTGTAAAATCCTGTAAACTTCTGAAGTGTACACAGTTCGTTTCTTAAAACAAATGTAGCACAGGATTATTGCTGAAATATTAAAGACCATTTCATAAATTTGCAAAGGTTGCAGGTTTAATCTTTATAGACTGGTGGGGTCAAGGGGAAACTCCAAGTCTGCTAATAATAAATGAATTAGATTCACCCAAATTATAGTGTTCTGGAAACACAAAGATAATCGCTTTCTTTTTCAACTTATCCAAACGTGACCTTACTGGAGAGAGAAAGGAAGAGGTTAATAGGAGATATTTTTCATAGGCTTCCTGGTTAGTAACTCAGGCCCCAAGCCTTTGTCATGTCCTCTTGCAGGGTCCTTATAAGTAAGACAGACACACAGGGTTCTCTACTGGGTCCTACAGGGAAACGCACAAGCAATTCATTGCTTGGGAGTGAAACTATCAACTAATCTCATGGCTACTGGTTCTCCAGATCTCCTAATGAAGAAAATTTTCACTTCATGATCGGTTCAAGGGAATTTTTTTTCCAACTGTCACATATAAACTTGGTAACACCGGGCCAATATACATGTTCTTAGTTTTAAAAATATACTCCACCTAAACTATCTGTGTAGTTTAATCTTTCTAATTATCATTTGCCCTAAAATGAGAGATAAACTCTTACTTCCATTAAAAAAAAAAAAAAGAATATTGAAAAAAGTGCCAAATTCATCTCTTTGCAAGTGGAGTAAAATGCTGTGGGTTAGAACAAATACAGTCTCATCAGTCTCCTATGTACAAAAAGGCGGTTAGTCCTTACTGACATATAGATATGTCCACCTACCACTCCCAGCGAATCTTAGTGCAAACATAATAGCTCATCTCCGTAAGCCCCAAGGCAATGTGTGTAGCTACGGAGTTACATAAATCACATACATGTTGGAAAATTCTAGAACACAAGAACGACTTGTGAAGGTCAGTTTGACTGTGGACAGTTAGCTGTCGCTGTATCCAATGGTAATGAGTGCTAATATAAATCCTGTTATTAAGAAGCAAATATAAGTGTTAACAAATCTGTACAGATGGAGAGAAAGTCCGTTTCGGGGAGCAGCTTGGCACAGAGGACACGGGGTCAGAAATGGTAGGTATTTAGTCTGCTTGTAGGTCACAGCACGGCTTAAAAACTAACCAAAAACAAAGATCTGTGCAGGGAGAGGATGCAATGATACAGTTCTGTTTGAAAATCATGAAGCCGTAAAAGGCGACATTGCCACAATGTGCTTTTTCCTACACGTGCACCAAGTGGCTGCCGCGGCGGTGGAAAGGATGGCTGTGATACCACGTTAGAGGAGAAAATAAATAAATAAAATTAAAAAGCCAGAGAGAGCAGATTGTACTTGACCAAGCTGTCTTGTTTTGTGCAAGTCAACGCTCCGCTGCTTCCACTGTTCCTAGTCTTTCCCCAGGTAACTAACTTCCCAGAGTCATTCCGGCACCGGCACCTCCTCCTCTTCCCCGTCGGGGTTGAACCTATTGAAGTGGATGCTGAAGTCAGCTTCCGACTCGGTATTTTCAAACTCAGCTGAACTGGAGATGGCGGCAGGATGAAGAGCCCTCGCGTCTGCCGGGCAAAGGGCCGGGGTCTGCCCCGGGCTGCTGTGGTTGTTGACGGGGCTGGACTTCTGTTTGGGGGGAGACGGCAAGAGAGCATTGGGAAAGCCCATGTTGTTCAGAGCCTCCAGGGTTCCGTCCGGGTCAATCATAGCATTGATCGCTGAAGGGAAAAAGGAAGAGGGCAAAAGACAGCTGTTGATGCAGTAAAGTTTGGATGTGAACACTGCTTATGACCGGGATAGTATTTTGACTATTTAAAAATATATATTTTTTATTGATTTTTACAGAGAGGAAGGGAGAGGAATAGAGAGTCAGAAACATTGATGGGAGAAAAACATTGATCAGCTGCCTCCTGCACAACCCCGACTGGGGATCGATCCTGCAACCAAGGTCCATGCCCTTGACCGGAATCGAACCCAGGACCCTCAGTCTGCAGGCCAACGCTCTATCTACTGAGCCAAACTGGCTAGGGCATATTTTGACTATTGATGCTTTTATTTGATGCTTCATTTTGGCGACCCCTTTCCATACTGTTTTGAAAACCCCACTCTCCATCATTCTGGGCCTGATCTAGACTACACAGACCTGAACGCTTTCCTGGTGCCTGGAGTAGCTCCCTTATGAGCATTTCAGAGCCGGATGGAAGACTGGGATTCGGACATGTGGAATTCAGAAGCGATCTTTTTAAAATCTGCTTTCATTATTTTAAGAGGATAAGTAAAAATATTGGTTATAATTTTAATGAACACTCCTAGCTGTATTAATCACTCAAGTAACTGGGGATCAATTGCTACTGATGGGGTTTGGGGTAACTCGAAGGTTGGGGAAACTGACATACATAAGCACACTCTGATGCCCCCATAACATGTTGTCACTCTTGCTGGTGAGTGCTAGGACATCAGCCATGTGCAAGTGTGGATGAGTCACACAGCCATTAGGATCCCCTCGTTGCTTAGATACTAACAGCCTATGGCAGCCCCAGCAGGCCAAACAAACCTTGCTACCTCTATGGGAGGGGCCAGTTAAAACCAGCTTTCAATCCAAAAGATCTTTGAGTGAATGAGGAAAAATCATAGTCAGTGATTTTCAACTTGGCATTGGATAGAGTAGAGAGTTGGGAGAAGGAAGCACCATAGGCTTAAGAATCACTTAAGAGACCCTTCTAAGTACACCCCCATTCTACCAGCGAACACTCATTACATGAGCAACCACTTTTACTCATGGGGGTATGTCCACACCCTCAGGTGTGTTGAGGGAGAATAAAGTCTGAGAATCAATTAGGTAGGACTAACATATCATGTCTATGATAATTCAAGCAATAAGAATTGAGTAGAATTAGCAGTCCACTCTGAAATCGGCCTGTTGTACCCCGGGGACTCCTGGGTCAAGACCTACACAGACATTAACGCATGATTAAGATGTGACACACACCAATGCACGTCCCTGTCCAAGTTCTCGAGGCAAACTGAGCCTCTCTTCTCTCTCTTCCGGTCCCTGTGGCCAACACGATGCATTCATTTCCTGTTGCTCATCACACAATTATCATTTGTGTCACTAGTTAATTTGGGTCATACCACAAATATACCTTAAGAATTGTCAAACCAAATAAATAATTCTGTCAATAAGCATTTTAAGCTGCATATGCATATTTTAATACATTATTTTATATATTTTTCACATATTAGTATTAGATATAATAGGTAATAGATACAATACTGTAAATTCATTTATAACATTTAGCAATATGCTCAAGATTGAACTTCATGTCTTTTTAATTGTTTATAATGGGCTTTGAATTTCCTTTTTATAAGTAATTTGGATATGTTCAAATCTATATTTTTATTCATGTCATAAAATTTAATCAAATAATGTTCTAATAGTAAGAATATTCTAAGAAATACCACTTAACATGCACTGTCTTAAACTGTTAGTTCTTTCTACTTCATTCAGTAGTAAATTTACCTTGAAGCTGTTTTTCAACTCTTTTCAGCTCCTGTAAGATGGAAGAAATCTCCTGTAGGAAAAAAAAAAAAAAACGACAAAAAATGACCTTACTTTACGAAAAACATTTTTATTTGATAGGCGATTCCTCTCAGACTCATCTTATTTGGAATACTTAACATTACCCGCATGGCACTACATTTGTAGCAACAAGATATAAAATAAGTAGGCTATCCAGTAAACATGATTCAAATTTTAAAATCTTTAAATTAATTTTAAAATAAAATTATTTCTTTCAATGAAATGATAGAAAATGAAAAGTTCAAAATTAAGAAAAGATTTTGGAAAACTGGTATTGATGAACCTCGCACACCTTTAGAAAAGAGCCTAAGGATTTGATTTTCTTTGGGAAAACGTCTAAGCTTCCAACCGCAGTTTTAGGATGACTCTCTGATCAAGAAAAATCTATACAAATTCTTGAGGAGGAGGCAAGCAATTTATTAAGCAAATGGAAGCGAGCCATGTCAACTTATTTTCAAAATGCCTACTTATGACGTACTAGAGGCCCAGTGCACGAAATTCATGCACGGGTAGGGTCCCTAGGCCTGGTCGGCGATCAGAGCCGATCCGGGCCTTCCTTCATTCCATGCCGCCTCCTGGTGGTCGGCGCACGTCATAGCGAGCAGTCGAACTCCCGGTCAGTCGAACTCCCAAGGGGACAATTTGCATATTAGCCTTTTATTATATAGGATGATTATTACAAGAACACGAATGCATAATAGTAAGAAACATGAAAGTTCCTCCTCCATACCCTCTATCCTCGTTTATTTGGCCTGTGTTAGCCTTTGAGTTTGACATGCTTGCTCTACAGCTTGGAAGTAATCAATATCTTAAACTTCTATGAGAGTTGGTTTAAGGCATAAAATTACTAAAACATGTGCATTTACATTTTCCTTCAAAAACATATATTAACAAAAAGCTCAAAAATAAGCATATCATTCCCTTAAAACAGTGGTTGGCAAACTGCGGCTCGTGAGCCACATGCGGCTCTTTGGCCCCTTGAGTGTGGCTCTTCCACAAAATACCACGGCCTGGGCGAGTCTATTTTGAAGAAGTGGCGTTAGAAGAAGTTTAAGTTTAAAAAATTTGGCTCTCAAAAGAAACTTCAATCGTTGTCCTGTTGATATTTGGCTCTGCTGACGAATGAGTTTGCCGACCGCTGCCTTAAATAAAACGCTGCTACGAAAATGTTTTAATGGCTCAGAAAAGTGAGTACCGTGCTTGAGGTTTTCACAATGGGAACTTCACTTTCAGCTCTCAGCTTGCTTTCTATTTCATCCCAATTCCGATCTTTATCTTTAAATAATATTCTATAAATAAAAAAACAGAAGCATTTTAATTTTCATATTTAAGAGCCTATCACATTTTAACAATAATACAAAAACAAAATCTTTTTTCAAGCCGACACAAGGATAAAGAACCGACTAAATATTACATAACTGTAAATTAAATATTGAGCCAATACTGCTAATGAACTCATTTATGTGAGAGATCTATATTAAGAAAGTAACTGAGTGGTTATGAATATACACGTAAACTTTTGTATTTACCTCATTCTTTATTGAAAACCAAATATAAAACCAATGTAGATGATATAACACTCCAAATTGTATCTGATATTTATAATTAACCATCAGTTATAAGAAAACACAACTTTGCTCAGATAGAACATCCCTAGTATAAGCATAAGAAGAAATTAAGATAAAAATAGGTTGAAGTAGGTATGAATAATTGTGTCTCCTAAGACCTCTTCCTATAGGAAAAGGAATCCTATTGGTTGAGCAAAGTGTGAACATTATTTATTTATTTATTTATTTATTTATTTATTTTTTGTGAACATTATTTTAAAGACTAAAAATTGATGTGCTTACTGTGTTTTTCTTTACAAATCTTCCTTTTGATAAAACAATCGCCAATAAAGATAATTATTTTTAGAAACTAAACTCAAGTATGTTAATTTATAAAATACCACAACATTTTGATTTGCCACTCAAATGTGGAAAAATAGGTTGAAGTAGGACACAGGGACGGGGTCTGCCCCGGGCTGCTGTGGTTGTTGATGGGGCTGGACTTCTGTTTGGGGGGAGATGGCAAGAGAGCAGGACTTAGGATCTGAGACATGACTCAGCAGGTTTAGAGAGATGCAATTACTAGGCATCCTTCTGGTTCTTTGTAAATTTCTTCACTGAGCCTGGAAATCTAGTTTAACTGCCTTATATAAGCATCAACACTGTACAAGTAAGTAAATTTCTTATTTGCATTTCTTCAAAGATCAATATGCCAGGTTCAACTTATTTAAAAAGAAATTCATCAATATTTAATCGACATTTACACATAACCATGTTTCAAAAGGCAATAATGGTTCTAGAATCTGATATAAGAACATTCTGATGGACGGTTGAATTTTCTAACCCTCCAAAATAAACCTCCTTGCCAGACATCTAAGAGCTGTTATCCTAGTGATGAGGCTATTATTGCACAGATAAACGGTCCTGTGCATTGTAAAGAGCCTTAACAGCATTAGGGCCGGTGGGAAGGAAGAAAACAATGACTATTTCATGGACCAACTTGGAACTACAATGGACTGTGTTATATGGGAAGTCTGTGCTTAGCCACAGAGTGCTGGCCATTCAGTGCATTTTGCCAGTACCTAAAACCTTTTTACATGCATTTTCTGAGTCTTTCAAGAGTACACACACTATCCCCTTAAGTGATGAGGAAGATAAATCTAGAGGAAAGTTTGAGGTCTTACAATAGAAGTCTCAAAAGTCTGTAACTTTAAAACACCATTATACTGTGGGGAATTGTTTCTGGGAACTAATAAAGTTAAACTGAGTGGGTATAGCTGTTCACTTTTAATGATAAGGGACATTTATTTCTCTTTTTGTCCCCTTCATGCTGCCCATCTCGCTTGCGGCTATTACTTCTATCTAAAAAGCAAGGGGCATGGTAGAGGCAGAGTAAGAGTCACTGCCACCGGCTTCACCAGTGCCTAGAGCGGTGCTAACAGGCTTGAAAAATGCGGAACAGGCCGGCCAGCATGGCTCAGTGGTGAGCATCGACCTATGAACCAGGAGGTTACAGTTCAATTCCCAGTCAGGGCACATGCCCGGGTTGCGGGCTCCATCCCCAATAGGGGGCGTGCAGGAAGCAGTCAATCAACGATTCTCTCATTATTGATGTTTCTATCTCTCTCTCCTTCTCCCTTCCTCAATGAAATCAATAAAAACATATATTTTTTAAAATGTGGAACAGGCAACTGTTAATAATAAAAGCAAGGAGGTAAAGCAGCACGACAGTACCTGATCTTCCCAGCTGTTCTGTCTATGGACTGCCGGATCTTCCTAGAGAACTGGAAGACGGACGAGAGCAGCAAATTATCTCCCATGACCTGACAGCCAGAGAGAAAGCAGACGTTAACACATCCCCGCGGCCCTGACTCATCAGCAAGCACGCTGGCACAGCTCACCGTGTTTAGGGGCCTTTAGTATGCCAATTATAATCAAAGATCGAGGAAGAATGTAATTAGTGTAATGCATGACCACATTGAGGGAGAAAGAAATATTAGCAAAGAAGTTCCTTTTTATTAACTGACTTGTAAAGTTGCCCTATTGTTTTGGTCATATCCCTTTCAAACATCAATCCGTATTATCCTACCATCAATTACTAGCATGATCCTGTCTTTCAAGCCCCCAAAGAAATTACCATAAAAGGGAAAGCATCAAGAATTGAGAATACTAAACTTACTAGCTATTCTTTCATCAAATCATATGAATATAGAGATGACGAAGATTATAATTCTTGTTCTCCAGGGCAGAGTCCAGTGGGACAGACACATTTTAAAAATTTGCTCAAAATATAAGTTTTTCTAATGGGGGTTGGTACCTCCCCAGTTGAAATTCATGGGCAAAACCAGGTCAGGCCCAGTTGGTGTGGCTCAGTGGTTGAGTGTCGACCTATGAACCAAGAGGTCACGGTTGGATTTCCCGGTCAAGGCACATGCCTGGGTTGTGGGCTCCACCCCAGTGTGAGGCGTGCAGGAGGCAGCCAATCAATGATTCTCATCATTGACATTTCTATCTCTCTCTCCCTCTTCCTTCCTCTCTGAAATCAATAAAAATATATTAAAACAACAACAACAACAAACCAAAAACCAGAGGTCAACAAACTTCTGCAAAGGGCCAGAGAGTGAAGACTGGGCAAGGGTCTCTGTCACTACTGAGCTCTCACTGCACAGGCCAGTGGGCGTGGCTGTGCGGGAAAAATAGCACTTGCCAGCAACCGGTGACAGAGGCCCAGCTAGCGCAGAACGCTGGGAAAAGCTCTAAACTGGGGGCTCAGTGGTGGGTTCCGAAATCAGCTCCTCAGGCTGAGAACTGCACCTGGACTCGAAGAAAACCCAGAACGTCACATATGGCTGTGGATGGTAAGAAGCTTTAGAGATCTATATAAAGTAATATATAGGAAATACAGCTGACTATTCTGCAAGAATGTAAGTACGGGCCTAATGCTGCGATTCTGTGCTGCAGGAATTCGAATGAGAAGGATTTCTGTGAGGGTGGCAGGAATAAGGCATCAGGAAAAGTAGATGGGAGAATGACAAGGACTTGAAGTTAGGGGGATAAAGGGTTAATTAGAATATGAAAAGCAACCATGGGCAATGAAAGGCTACAGAAGCACAGTGGCATTTTGTGAGCCTTGAGGAATCCAGTCCGAAGAGTGGAAGACACATTAATTAGGATGAAGTGAGAAAGGGCAAGGCAGTCTAAGGAAAGATGAAAACAGAAAAGGATCTCTCTTTTTTCCACCCCGTGAAGTGCAGCTCATTGTCACAGCATACTGAAGATTTCTGATATTAACCGGGAGATAACTATCAACCTCGATGCTTCCATTCTCTCTAAGAATGTAACTTCGTCCACATGGTTTAATTACATTTAGACGACTTTGTCTTCCTGGACCTTAGGACAGAATGACTGTAGATAAGATCAGACACCAATAACAACAAGTAACTATCAGGCCAGGCCAGGACCACCTAGCATTCTGCAGCTGTGCCTGGGAGCTAGCCACATGCTCTTCCATCAGAGGGAGATTTAAAAAATATATTTTAATTGATTTCAGAGAAGAAGGAAGAAGGAGAGGGAGAGAGAGACATCAATGATGAGAATCACTGATCGGCTGCCTCCTGCACGCCCCACACTGGGGATGGAGCCCACAACCCGGGCATGTGCCCTGACCTGGAATTGAACCGTGACCTCCTGGTTCATAGGTCAATGCTCAACCACTGAGCCACACCAGCCAGGCCATCAGAGGTAGTTTTTCGCTACTCCGTGCTATTGCAAACATACATATTCATGTAGACTAACTTTTAGCTCCTATTCCTGAAATCCAGGGATCCACAGATGCCAACCGAGGATCAAACCATTCTTGTCAGCTGCCTCCTTCTATATTCTCCTCCTACCCACCCACTGCGACCACTCCTGAGTCAGTTCCTGGGTGTTTTCCCTTCAGTGAAATACTGTCCATGTTTTGTTTTGTTTTTAAACAGATTTTTCTATTGGATTGTTTTGTCTTTTTAACTGATTCGTAAGGTTCTTCATATATTATAGATACTAATCCTTTGTCAGCTGCATGTTTAATATACTCAAGTTTATCTATGTTTTAAAGGCAAAACTTTTTGTGTCTTTCAAAGAATCATTCCCTAATACCATATCGAAAGATACTTAATATATTTTTTACTAAAAGTTTTAGAGTCTTGCTTTCACCCTTTAAAACTTAATTCATTGGGAGTTATTTGTATAAGAGGTGATGTCAAGATGAAATTTCATTCTACCCCTAAAGACAAGCACTTTTGCCTGGCTGGGGTGGCTCAGTGGTTGAGCATCGACCTGTGAACCAGGATGCCACGGTTTGATTCCCGGTCAGAGCACATGCCCGTTTGCAGGCTTGATCCTCAGTAGGGGGGTGCAGGAGGCAGCCGATCAGTGATTCTCTCTCATCATTGATGTTTCTATCTCTCTCTCCCTCTCTAAAATCAATAAAAATATATTAAAAAAAAAAGACAAGCACTTTCCCCAGCCTAGTTATTGAACAGTTCCTCCTTCCCCACAGATGGACATCCCTCTCTGCCGCTAGTTGATGCCGATGGTTTACGTACCTCATCTCTGCTCCAAGTCCTCCGCCTGGTGATTGTTAAGTGATCAGGAGGCTCTGGCGGTTGAGGCCTTGAATCGTTAGCCCGACAGTTGTTCCCTTCTGGTGTTTTAGAATTAACCAGTGGAGGGATCTTTCGGAAGTTGAGGCTTTCATCAAAAACTCGATCAACCAACTAATAGGACAAGAGCAAACCCTTATGAGAATAATTTGGAAAAGCACAGATATTGGCATTATCATTTTTTATGATTAGACAGAAGTTATTTCATTCTCAGGTAGTAAGAGAAGCATGGTATCTTCAATAAACCAATTACTCTTTCTTTTCATAAGCACTCCAAAGGTGTCTTTTATAAAACAGATGTTCATCTACATAGATTTTATTTTCAAAATCCAAAATACAGAGCTATTATCAATTTGATTCTTCCATGGACAAGATTTCCCCCAAATGGAAAACAGATGGTAAATTGAAAAAGCTGAGCCATGTAGATGGACAAGGAGTTCACATTACTCACATCGCCTTACCAGTGTAAAATAATGGTTCTCTTTCTTTTAGTTTCCTATCTTGGTTTTTCCTTTTTTTTCCTCCCCAAATCCAGGTGCTAAATTTCTTCACAGATACATAAATTGCAAGTTCCAATTCAATTTACAAAAGGAAAAAATTTAAAATCTACAAAATAAGTATTTTGGTCTTAAAGAAATTTTTAACAATGCTACAGAAATTACAGATTCCAACAAAAAGGATAGACTGCCACCTACAGTTCAAATTATACACATACAATACAAAGTAACTCGGGTTTACTGAAGAAGGAATACATTCTAGTACAGTATTCGGAAATAAAAAAGAAAAATGAAAGTCTATTCAATGAAATGTATGAATAATTTTACTGGGTCTGAGTGAATCATCATGTTAGATAAGATTTAGTTAGACAGCTGAGAAAATACTATCTTTATCATTTTAAATGTTCCGAAAAAATTGTGTATGTCTTGGCACCAAGAAGATTCTTTTGTTTTTTACCAAAAAAGGATCATTTTCTATACATATACAGTTGATCAACATGGTAACAAAACTACACGGACTGATGAAGCACCATTCACCAAATTAGGCAACACATAAAGGGGGGGGGGGGGGAACAACCAAAAAGTGACCATTATAGAATTAGACTATAAAAGGGATGTGACAGGAAGCAGCCAAAGACAGTATTATTAGCATCGTTTACCAGAATTAAACTTGTCATAAAGGCTAGCCATTTTTGGTTAATATTGGGAACATTATTTTATAAATTAAGGATGCGGAATCATCAATATTGGAAGCTGGCAAATGTCTTTCTGTAAAGGGCCAGAGGATAAATATTTCACTTTGAGGCCATCCGGTCTCCGTCCGACTACTGGATTCTGATATTGTTAAACAATGAGTGTGGCTTTGTCCTAATAAAACTTTAATCCATTAGTCCATTCTTTCAAGTGCCAATCTTTTGCTTGTGTTTCTGCACCAAATCAAGAGAGCCAACATGACCAGCGTACCATCAATTTTACATTGTGTTAAAGGTACCTTCTGGAGCAATGTTAAGCAAATGCTGCCCCCTAGAGGTGGGGAGCAGGAACTCTGGTTTTGGAAGGACAATAGCCTGTTAATTTACATTCCACAGTTTACAAGAAAGTTTCAAGACTGAAAATGTATATATATGTATTTGTGTGTGTGTGTACGAACATATATACAGTATATGTATACACATACTAGTATATATACACACATGTAAATTTTCAAAGGATCTTGTGTGTATATATGTTCCTGAGTATAAGTGAAACTAGAATTTTTCTTTCCTGGCCATTAGCGCCAACTCCTAATTCATTAGCTGTGAAAATACCTTTTTAATTGAAGTATTTTCATAGCCAAATTTTACAGAAACTTTATACAGTAATTTATCAAATTCTGGCTTGCTTTTCACATACCATTTATATTCATATTTTAAGTGAAACTATGCCCCAATAATTAGCAAGGTACTGATTGTAAATAATATCACAACTTCATGTCAACAGTAGTCATAGACAAGTGTTAGTCTTTACTCGTGTTGTTACAAACACACAAAAGCAATCTGTTAGAGCAAGGATGGAAACCGCAGAGCTTCGTGCAAACAGGGAGGGCGGACGTAAGTAAAAGAAATTGAGCAAAAAGCTAAAAGCAAAAGAAATAAAGAAAAGAAAGAACCTTATGCATTTCTCCATGAGGCTCTCCTACCTCTTCTCTAGTGTCTATGGCAGAGCCAGGGGTGGTGGCGGCAGTGCTTACTGTGGTACTAGGGGCAGTGCCTGAGGACGTCACCGAGTCTATCTCGCCGGCTACGTCGTTGATTTCCCGAGCAATGAGAGCAAGGTCTTGGCTGATCCTGGAATAATTTAAAAAAGAAGTTTCATCCCTTTTCAATAACCGCTCTAGAAACATCACTTATGATGGAACCAGTGATGTAAGTTGTACATCTAAACATGTGTACCCCAAACTTAAGGTTCTCTGGAAGTGTTAACTATTTTGATGTTCGGAATATTAAACTTTAATTAAAAAAAAAAAGTGAATAAAGCCCCGGCTGGTGTGGCTTAGTGGTTGAGCATCAACCTATGAACCAGGAGGTCACAGTTCGATTCCCAGTCAGGGCACATGCCCAGGTTGCGGGCTTGGTCCCCATTGTGAGGTGTGCAGGAGGCAGCCGATCCATGATTCTCTCCCATCATGGATGTTTCTATCTCTCTCTCCCTCTCCCTTCCTCCCTGATATCAATAAAAATATATTTTAAAAATGAGTATTAAAAAAATTAAATGAATAAAACTAAATTCCATACAATCTCAAGTTGTTATTTTGAAAAATATACATTAAACCCCTGAAGTAGTGATACGTTTTTTAAAATATACTTGGATGAGAAAAAGCATTACAACTTTATTTTCACTAACTTCTAACAGAAGCTTAGCATTTTCAGTTATAAATACAAGCAACAAACAATAGTAGTAGTAGCAATACTGGTGATTTCTGACACCAACAGAAATCACATTATAGTTGCTACAGGTAACTCAAAACATTTAGTCATCACTACTTCAAAATTACTGCAGTCATTAAACTCACAGCAATGATGTTCACTGCTGTATTTTAACAAAGAACCATGTTACTACTAGAGGCCTGGTGCACGAATTTGTGCACCGGTGTGGTCCCTCAGTCTGGCCTGCACCTTCTTGCAATCCAGAAACCCTTGGATGTAACTATACCGCTTCAGTGGTGTTTTGATAACTATACAGCATTTCAATGTAATTGTGTTTCTTTGCAATTCCACGTTTACGATTTAGGAAGATTATCCCGAGAAGAGCTCCGGAGCTCCCGCAGATGGCCAAAGGGGTCCATGGTACAAGAACTGCGGCGAGCACTTTACGCTCCTGTGTACGTCACTTCAGAGTACACACACGTCATCCGAGGGCCACAGCGTTCTTGTGAGGGGGACTTATCTCACTGGTTATGGACAAGGACACATTCTGAGAGAAGCTGAGTGGCTCGCTCATGACCACACAGCATAAAGGCAGCTCCGGCAGGGCCACACCCAGGTCCTCTGATGATCGCTGATAAGTTATTTCGTTCTTTATGAACATGAGCTCATTTCCATAAGGAACTAAATAACTGCCACCGGTGCTCAACCACTGAGCCATGCCAGGCGGGCTACTGCTATGTTTGTAAGAGGGAGGAACTCATAAAATCTACCACTGATACTAATGTTTTCCTCCAAAAGATTTCAATTCAATGACTTCAAAGTTTCCAACTTCAAACATCGGCTGCACATGAACTCAATGTTGGCTGCTCCCACAGGAAAGGTTTTGAAAAGACAGAACATTCTAAGAATACCTGTTTAAGCTCCCTGCGACTTTAAAATCCAAAGGACAACGTAGCATTTGTTTTTAACTTACGCAAAAATGTTACTTTGACAGACTTACAAGGAATGGAGTATTTGCATAAAATTTTAACTATAAATTTAAAAAGAGAAGCGAGGTTGAGGCTTATGCCCAACAGAAGCGATCTGTGGTCAATTCCTGTTTTATCTACCAGAGTGAATATTTCCTGGTCCCTCATTATGTGCCTGGCACTGTGCATGGCCCTCAGAGCTATAGTGGCGAAGAAGCGGTTAGGGTCCCCCTAATAAGCTTAGAATAATGTAATGAGTACCATTACAATAAAACATGTAATATAATCACAACCATTATATTATAACTAGAGGCTCAGTGCACAAAATTCGTGCACTCGGGGGAAGGGGGATGTCCCTCAGCCTGGCCTGCGCCCCCTCGCAGTCCGAGAGCCCTTGGGGGATGTCCGACTTGGGGGGTGGGCCTAAGCCGGCAGTCGGACATCCTTAGTGCTGCCACGGAGGTGGGAGAGGCTCCCGCTACCGCCACTGCGCTCGCCAGCTGTGAGCCCAGCTTCTGGCTGAGCGGTGCTCCCTCTGTGGGAGTGCACTGACCACCAGGGGGCAGCTCCTGTATTGAGTGTCTTCCCCCTAGTGGTCAGTGAGCATCATAGTGACGGGTCATTCCACTGTTCGGTCGATTTGCATATTAGCCTTTTATTATATAGGATGAGCGGCATTACAAAGCTTTATATTCATCAACTCATTTAATTCTCACAGCCACCTGTAAGAGAGATATTATCATCTTGTTTTACAGATGAGGAAAATGAGGCTTAGACAAGGTTATGTGGCCAGTTTTTGGTTAAGGTCACAAATAGTAAGTGATCTAACTAGATCTTTTTATGTCATGCTACATCTGACATTACCATTCCATATATAATTTTAAAAAACTTGTTCAATGTTGATGTAATGCTTTTGAGAAAAGGTTTAAAGTGTACCCTCAGATGATTTATCCAATTCTTGCAATTTCCTGAAATAAAAGAACAAGGACGAGAGACAGGATAACCAGGCTTAACGAGATAAAAAAATAATCCCACAAAAATAAATTTGTTTTTAAGGTTTTTTAAGCAGACATTTGTACAATGACATTTCTGACATTTGTAGAAAGCAGTTTGAATTAATTAGAAACAACACAGACCACAGCAATTTCAACACGTTACGCACGTTGTACTAAAATGAACAACTCAATGTGTGTACAAGAAGCACCAAACAAGCCTTCTTTTAATTTGCACGTATGCTGTGTATACATCAGCTGTTTCTTTGCATGGCAATTCCTATCTTAAAGTTGACTTAATAATATAGATCATTAAATAAATTTAAATCCACACTGCTTAAAACTCTCAACATCTACTAAAAACAGTATTAGTAAAAGGCAAATTATAAAAAAATAATGAATATCTTCAAGTAGAAATAGCAAATTTATAATGCAATATAGGTTATGAATCTATTCATATGCATGTTAAATCTAAGCTTACAAATTATGTGATGCTTCTAGATTATGCTAATAAAATATTTTACAACTCTTGTATGTGCTTTATTTCTAAACCCAAGCTTACAATGCCTGTTCTTTTAAAAATTTGTATATTTTCATTGATTTCAGAGAGGAAGGGAGAGGGAAAAAGAGATAGAAACATCAATGATAAGAGAGAATCATCGACCGATTGTCTGCCTCCTGCACACCCCCTTACTGGGGATGGAGCCCCAAACTCCGGCATGTGCCCTGACCTTATGGAACCATGACCTCCTGATTCATAGGTCGACGCTCAACCATTGAACCACACCAGCCTAGTATTAAAATGACAAAAATGATCATATACAATTAGTTTATGAAGGGACATTTTTAAGGGTCATTCCAGACAGGCTTATGTTGAATTTGACACTATAATAAAGCATGAGAAAAAGTCAAGCTCTCAACAGGCTTAAAGTTTAACTCACATATTTAACCTACATATAGACAATAGGGAATGCTCACAAGTTTCCTACTGATAAGGTCTTCCTCTTCTTTTGCTGGAAACTGTCAGGTATATTTATTACATGTTGGTGGCTTTTGACCCAATACTGCAAAACCTCAATGAAAGAATTATGGCAAACCACATCTCGTGCAGACAGTCAATGAAAGCATGGGGACCTGGGACAAATGGGGAATCGGAGCCACAAAAGACTGGTTTAGGGTGGATAATAATGAGCTGAAATTGGAGACTTCTCTTCGGCAGCCAGAACAATTAAATGGCCCAATTAGAGGGATAAAGTACATGGAATCTAATCCTGGCTGTCACAAGAGTAGGTATTTGATTATTTTAAAAAAGGTACATCCCATTATTGTCAATAAAACTAACTCCAAATGCTAGCTTAGCATCAACGATAAGTTATATTTGGTGAAATGTAGAAAGAGTCTTAAAGACAGGCTTATGAAGATGCTTCAAATAAATTGAGCAAGTCATAAATAAAAAGGTAATGGCAAGAGGATGACTTTGAAGGTCTCACCATACTGTTGGCCATCAAACATTTCCTAATTGAATGAGAACAATTTAATGGAAAAACATTAAACATCCCATTTCCACCAGAGACACAAAGTCCTTATTCAATGAGCAATATTTGAGATAGTGCAAGTAGCATAAGGTGCCTTCAGGTCAGAGACTATGATGAAAGCAAAGTACTAGGAAATGTTGAAAAACTATGCAAACGGAAGAGTAGCTGATATTTGAACTTGAGGACGGGTGTCCTGTTCCCATTCTTGCTGTTTGGAGCTGGCCTAGCCCAACAGAATTAAAGAAACAGGTTGGCCCTACCCAGTGGTCGGCGAACTCATTAGTCAACAGAGCCAAATACCAACAGTACAACGATTGAAATTTCTTTTGAGAGCCACATTTTTTAAACTTAAACTTCTTCTAATGCCACTTCTTCAAAATAGACTTGCCCAGGCCGTGGTATTTTGTGGAAGAGCCACATTCAAGGGGCCAAAGAGCTGCATGTGGCTCGCGAGCCTCAGTTTGCCGACCATGGCCCTACACTTTCATACTTTGAACCAATAAATCAGGTCTTAAAACTGAGCAGATACATAGTTATTGCCTGATAAGGAAATTTTTACCTTTATAGTCTTTTCTCCAAAACAAATAATACTTTAGTATTTTCAAAGCTCACCTCCACCCACACACCCAAATGTAGTATATCTTTTATGGTGCAATTAAAAGGCTTTTTAAAATTAAAATAGATTGTAATGCATAAATGTATTTCATTACATTGCTTTACTGACTATAAGGAAACCCACATCACTTAATTCTGGTCACAAAATTAAACCAGCTCTTACAAAAACAAAACAAACCCAAAGAAAAAGCTTTTAGTAAAGTATTAAAATTACAAGCAGTTTGGGTTTTTACTGTTAACATTAAACATATTCATAATTTTAATTGTAAATATTTTAGGCTTGAAAAATATAAAACACAGATATTTTAAATCATTTTAAAATATATTTGCTCAGTATTCCTTTTATTTGAATTTCACTAATAAAAATATTATGTGTAAAAGATTTAGTAATAACAAAAGCCTTTTTTCCTCTTGTCTTGAAATATCAGATGACTCTACTTTGGAGTTAAATCAAATCAGGCAGTAGGACTGGTGGGTTTTCTGGGACACATTTATTTAATAAACATTTCATTATTTTAAAAAAACCAGACCACTACTGCACCAGTGTTGTTACTGTCAGAACAAAACAACATTTAAAAATAATTGTGTTTGGACTGAAAATGCAAACAAAACTCTGGCTGAGATTCTTAGGTACAAACAAGGCAAAACCTAACAAAGTATTTTATAAGTTATAAAAATTTAATGTCAATTCTGAAACTCCAGTTATATCTGGAGTCTCATAAATTCAAATTATAAGATGTACAGAAAATTGGAAGATTACAATGAAGTTCTAAATATAAAAAATATAAAGTTCTAAATATGAAATAAAAATATAACCATATTTGAGTATATACCTTACCCACTCAAATATAACATTTCTAAAAAATATTTTTTTAATGGATTTCAGAGAGGAAGGGAGAGGGAGAGAGACAGAAACATCAATGAGAAAGAATCATTGATCAGCTGCTTCCTACTGGGAATCGAGCCCTCAACCTGGGCATGTGCCCTGACTGGGAATTGAACTGTGACCTCCTGGTTCATAGGTCGATGTTCAACCACTGAGCCACTCCAGCTACACACATATAACATTTATCGATAGCTTCTTCTATGTCAGGCTCGGGTATATATGTGCATCAGTTTGTCAACTCTCTCAAGTTGGAACTATGATGTCCATTTTATACCTGAGGTCACTAGAACAGTTACTGAACTTGCCCAGGGTAACGGAGACCTTGTAGAGGACAATTTGAACCTAGAAGTACTGATTCCAGAGTCCATGCTCTTGACCACCTGGCTATACCGCATCCCCGTCATGTAGGTTATCCCTCAGACTTCAGCAGTATTCTGTCCCCCCACCGTTTCCTGGCAGTATCAGCCACTACCACAGCTCTAAGCATGTTCCTTTCTGCACTTCCTCAACCAGGATTCCAGCTCTCTTCTGCTTCCTATATTTCAGAGCCTGAGTTCTATCTGCTAGACCTTCCCACATGGTTGTCCCACAGGCACCTTAAAGCCAATGGCAAAAATAAAGCTTCTCTCTCGTTGCCTTTTATGTTCCTTACTCTTATCAACATCCCATTGAACCACCGTGGAATCATTGTTAATTCCACCTCCCTGTTCTGGCAATCAGCTAATGCTGTCTATTATCACACCTCCGTAGCTCTCATTCTTTGTTCCCTCATTAACACTCTCCGGTCTTCAAAACCTCACATCAACTTCTGGGACAGATCACTAGTCTGTCTTTAGGCTCTTCCCTCTGAAACACTTCTGTACAAGGCCTTCCTGTTAAACACCTTCAAAGCACATAAAACAACATGCACCCTCCTGAGCTGGCATTCACAGCCTCCCATTAGGGAGCTGGCTTGCGCTGTCTTCAGCCTGGTCATCCATTAATTATTCACCTTCACTCCGCCCGCCCCAAATATATTTTTATTGATTTCAGAGAGGAAGGGAGATGGAGAGAGAGATAGAAACATCAATGATGAGAGAGAATCATCGATGGTTGCCTCCTGCACACCCCACACTGGGGACCAAGACCACAACCTGGGCATGTGCCCCGACCTGGAATCAAACCGTGATCTCCTGGTTCATAGGTCGATGCTCAACCACTGAGCCACGCCAGCCAGGCCACCTTCACTCTTATACTTGAGCAAAACTTCCTACTTTTTAACCCTCTCACATCACTCTGCCTTCTATCAGTTACACACACCTTTGCCTCCTTCTTTGGACAGTGAACTCTCTGAGGACACCCACGTCTCAGTCACCTTCACAGTCCACTCAGCTAAGCACTGTTTCACTCACAGGAGCTGGTGAAGATTTCTTTGTTGAGTGGATGGGGACTATGTGTATGTACAGGCATACCTCGCTTTCTATCCTTCCTCTCGGGGGCACCCCCCCCCCCCCGCCCTTTATTAATTCCTGAAAACAAATAAACAAACAAAATACCTTCTCTGGCTCTGACATATATGGTGGAAAAATATACCTCGAAAAGTTAAAATTTCAAAGGTACATTTTATTATTATAGTGCTACGGACAAACTACAGCGAAAAGGCATAAAACCATTAAGGGTTACTTGGCCTGGCCGTGGAGTCCTGCTCTAGATAATACAGTACACATAGACAGTAGTAATACAATGCACAGAATAACGCAATGGAACCCAGTGAAACTATACCACACAGTTCTCGTTCACTCTCCCATTGCATTCTTTTCTGTTTGCGGGCAGGGATGTGGGTTTGGCCAAGAAGGTGGTTAGTTGTTCTCGTTTGGTCTGAGAGCCTGAGAGGGGAGGCTCCTGAGAGGAAGCAGACAGGCACCCTGGTACGTCAGGCAGCACCTGAACTTGTGCGGTGGGAAATCTCCGCCGGAAGGGACCAAACGATGAGACAAGAGCAAGGCCAGCTAAGGCCAGCTGTGGCCCTCACTACAGGAACTCTGTGGGCCCGTAGACTTCATGCCCTTCCTCTAACTGCAATTGGCTTACCAGGCTTCAATAGTTATTCTCAAAAAATGCCACTTGTATGGTAACGTAACAATGTTTAAGCAGCACGATGGTATTAAAAGCATGTTGTCTAGGAATTAAAAGCAATTACAAGTAAATCATCATTAAAAACTCTAAACATTACATTAAAACAATAAGCATAAAAGACACAATTTATAGGAGTCACTAGAGCAAAGAAAAAAGAGATAATGACCATTATGTTATAAGTTTATTGTGTTTTTTTTTAAAGCACCTATGGACTAATATATAATTCTTTAATAATGTTGCCAAGTGTAAAACTTGATAATTTTTGCATGGATATGATGAAAACATTTAGGTAACATAGGTATACGGCAATAAAATTCCCCTAATATCTTACAAGCTTTAAAAAAATTATATTTTAATCACTATAGCATGTTTGATTATAGCCTCTCTCAATGTTCACCCACAAGTTATCAATTAAAAATCACATCTGAATTTTACTTTTTATTATATTAACCAAATGGTTACAATAAATGTATTTAACATAGAAAATAAACATATTTGGATTAATTAAAGGGCTGACTATACTTAATAAACTCATAAATGTGAGTACAATCTGCCTACTCTAATTCTTCACAGAGAACATTAACCACATACCTCTAACAAGTACACTATTACCTCTTGTAATAAAAAATTTAGCTGTGCAATTCTTCCAATTATGTAGAGCTGATACTAACTACCTCTCAAAATTATATTGACTCATCAGCATCTCTATTATAAATAAAAAAGTAATCAGAAGATATTCATTCCACAATATGTTAGTGACACCGGCATTGGAAATACGAGAGGAAAACAAAAATGAATGGAGAGTAAACCAAGTTCACAGTCACCTGTGGATCTCACCTCGGGGCTGTTAGGACAGATCAAGTGAAAGCTAAACCTGGTCACCACGTTGAAATGCTGGCACCCAATGTCCACCCTTCAAGAGAACCCACTGACACCAACCTGGCTATCTCCTCTCGATGAGCAGTCCAGTCTCGGATGTAGTCTTCCTGCTCTTTTATCCGGTGTTTGAACGAAGAACTCGTAGGCATGGCTGACCCAGAGCTCTGCAATCGTGTCGTTTTCAGGGCTGGAGAAGTACGTAGACGAGTATGTTTAGGGGAGTTACGGTTTGATCCAAATTCATCTTCTGAGGTGGAAGCATAATCAGTAGGAAAGCGCCTCCATCTTGAATTTACTAAATTAGTTTAATTGTTAAAAAAAGAATTATTATATCATCTGTTAAAGGAGATAAAGTAAAAAATCACAATTTCAAAAACACTATGAGAGCACATCACGATTTTCAATAACTGACATACACATACCTCACAAATAAACGTAAGTCTACTACTCCTTAAAGATAAAACATTACAGTTTGGTAAATTAAAAACAATGGACAATTAAAAATAATCGAAACTGTTTTCTGTAATATGGTGAATAAACATTCAGATGAAAAAGTCACTAATGGTAAACAACTACGCAAGCTCTATTCATACATGTTTAACGTAGGTACTTTTTAACCGCAAATATTTCTCATTCGAGTGAAGATGTGGATTTTTAAAAAATGACAGCAACAATAACAACAACAAAAATAAATTAAGGGAAAAGATTTCTTCATGCCACATGGACTTTCAACATGGAGATGACAGAAACCCTCTTTTCCCAACATACACACGTGCATAATTCCTGCGTGGAAATTATGGCAGAAAAAAAACATTACCTCTGTCACTCAACATCCTGTTATGCTCTGATTGGAAAGAATCTGTTTACATGTAAAAGCACGACAAAGCATCTTCTGTACAAGCCGCTGCTTTGACACAGAAAGCAGATGGTGAAGTAGACAATGGCCTAGAAGCTACGGGGAGCAGAACTCCGCAGGCTCCGCTCACAACCACTGACATTTAGCACAGGAGAGCACATTGAAAACCGGCAGACAAATCAACGCAGACACTTCACCGCGACTGTTACAAGAATCCAACATAATTTGTGAAGCATAAATAGAGGTTAAAAAACAGAGAGATGCCTGGCCAGCGTGGCTCAGTGGTTGAGCGTCGACCTATGCACCGGGAGGTCACGGTTCGATTTCTGGTCAGGGCACAGGCCTGGACTGCGGGCTCTGTCCCCAGTGTGGGGCGTGCAGGAGGCAGCCGATCAATGATTCTCTCTCATCATTGATGTTTCTATCTCTCTCTCCCTCTCCCAAATCAATAAAAATATATTTAAAAAACACACAGAGAGATGATGGCTAATTTACAGTTACAATACACTCCATGAGGGCAGGAACTATGCCTGTGTAATTCACCAGTAAATAGCTAGCACTTAGAAGGTTATCTGGTTACAAATGTTTCATATATTTTTTTAAAAAAGATATATTTTTATTGATTTCAGAGAGGAAGGGAGAAGAAGAGAGAGACAGAAACATCAGTGATGAGAGAGAATCATTGATCGGCTGCCTCCTGCAACCCCCACACTGGGGATTGAGCCCGCAATCTAGGCACGTGCCCTTGACCGGAATCGAATGTGGGACCCTTCAGTCCGCAGGCTGACGCTCTTCCCACTGAGCCAAACTGGCTAGGGCTGTTTCATATTTTTAAATAAATAAATAAATTCCTGGATATGACCATCTGCTTTTCTTGAATTAGGAAAAACCTAATAAAAAGCTTTGGGTTCAAAGTAACAAAACCTTAACCCCTGCTGTAAGTCCCAATTGCTAATAGTATTAGTAACATTTTTCTCTTTCTCTCATTAAAAACAGAAACTGGCCCGGCTGGTGTGGCTCAATGATTGTCAACCTATGAACCAGGAGGCCACAGTTAGTCAGGGAACATGCCCAGGTTGTGGGCTCAATCCCCAGTGTGGGGTGTGCAGGGGGCAGCTGATCAGTGATTCTCTCTCATCACTGACATCTCTCTCTCTCTCTTCCTTTCACTTCCTCTCTGAAATCAATAAAAATGTATTAAAAAAAAAAAAACACAACAAAAAAGCAGAAACTGACCATGGGCTGCATAGGTTGGTGAAGTCTAGAATTCCTTCCTCTTATTCCCCTCGAATTTATATCTTTCCTGCCCTTTCCTCCCCAACTACATTTTTGCATGGAGCCCTGTAAGGCTGAGTTGGCTCGGAGATAAATTGGATACCTGATCTGGCTCTCAGATAAAAGAGAGACATCTGCAATCAGGAATATGCCATAAATCAGAGACTATCCATTTGTCCTGACTGACATCCTATTTGAAGCGCCTGGCACTCAGAACTAGTCGTGGGTATAAGAGAATGAAGATACGCAGAAACTTCATGGCTGTCTATAGAAGTGTATGCAAACACATATACAGAACTCTAGGAAATTAATTAGTGTTTTGAAGGGTGGATTAAATATAATTTCTGATTTTAATATCATAACTTATCATTAACGTAAGTAATACTTTACCATGGTAGATATTTACTCATTTGAAAACTCCCTAATGAAACTGACCCTGAGAACCTGAAAATGATTTTCAGAGAAGTTTAGAAATAAGAGCAAATTGGTTTTAGGAAAAAAACAGAAATATAGAAAACCAATTAAAATACGGCTAAAAACATCAGTAATATGGCAGAAGAAATTCGATACTTTTCATTAAAGGCATTTCATTTGGTACCTTAGAATATTATTCATAAAAGGAAATGCTTAAATAAGGAAAAGATCATTTGTTAGATTAAAATTCGATTTTTGATTTGGAAACTATGGTAACCATACCCATTATTGAAAATTGTTTGGAAAGAGCAATACCAACAACAAAGACTTTGTTTTAATAAACTGTAGAAGATACGAAACCAGAAGCAGGTATGATGGGACCAATTTAGAGGCAATTTAGAAAGAATGGCCACAATAGCTGATATAGTTCATGAGTGGCAGAGCGCAGGAAAGCAGAATGAGAAACGGAGACCACATGCTACTAATGTGTGTTACACACCATGTGACAGTATATAAGCAGAGCCACACTAGAATGAACTTTTAGTAATCTGAGTTTCAAGGTCAGAAAACAGTAGAGACATTTTAGAGAAAAATAAATAAAAGAAACACTTTCTTTTCATAAGAAACTAGAGGCCTGGTGCACGAAATTTGTGCATGGGGTGTATGTGTCCCTTAGCCCAGCCTGCACCCTCTCCAATCTGGGACCCCTCTCACAATCCAGGACTGCTGGCTCCCAACTGCTCGCCTGCCTGCCTTCCTGATTGCCCCTAACTGCTTCTGCCTGCCAGCCTGATCACCGCCTAACCACTCCCCTGCCAGCCTGATTGATGCCCAACTGCTCCCCTGCCAGCCTGTTTGCCCCTAACTGCCCTCCCTTGCAGGCCTGGTCACCCCTAACTGCCCTCCCCTGCAGGCCTGGTCCCCCACAACTGCTCTCCCCTGCAGGCCTGGGTCCCCCGCAACTGCCCTTCCCTGCAGGCCCAGTTGCCCCCAACTTCCCTCCTCTGCCGGCCTGGTCACCCCTAACTGCCCTCCCCTGCAGATTTGATCGCCCCCAACTGCCCTCCCCTGCTGGCCATCTTATGGTGGCCATCTTGTGTCCACATGGGGGCAGCCATCTTGTGTGTTGGAGTGATGGTCAATTTGCACATATTAGATAGGATTCATAAACTTTCCACGTATTTTTTTAGGTCTCTTTAAGAAGCCAGTAAGAATGGTGATAGCTTTTAAGAACATCTTTAAAAGAAAAAGCAACCAAAAGAAGAAAACATATTTTAAAAACAGAAAGGTAACATATCTAGGTTTGTTCTCCTAAAACTGAGGGTAAAATGAGAAAGAAAGGAAGCGGGATGTAGCAGAGAAATGAAATTGATTGCTCTTGCAGTAATTAAGGGTTAGTTTTCCAGTGGAAAACACACCATACACAGTGTACTAGGCTGCAAAGCTCAGGTGCCTCTGGAGACCCCGCAGCTTGTCTAGTAACAGCACAGACTGAAGTTAAAACAGAGAGAAAGGACTGCGGGGGAAAAGGGGCGGGAAAGAGACTTTAATACCAGGACCTCTGACCTGCTGTTTCTCAAAGAACTTCTTTTAATACCTTTTGCCTTTCTTCCTAACGATAGCAGCTCTACATTTATCTGAAGAAAATCTCCATAATCTGCTAGTTCTTGCAAAAGAAACTTCAAACTTCCCCCAATGCCTACGTATTTCACAGAACTGTGGAACAGAATGGCCTTAGACATTAGATAGTCTAAAAAGAGGACAGACAACCAGAGAGGCCCTGCCTTATTTAACGCAAAGCCCAGTCCACCGACTCCGAGTTCAAAACTCATCCCTTACTATTCTGATCGAGTGACAAGTAAATGCTAGAAAATCTCTATTTTTTGAAAAATTATTTCCAGTTAGACTAAATTTTTTTAAAAAAAGGCATCCTCAATTTCTCATAGAACAATAGACTTTCAGATTTCTCTCTGTGTTGAAGAAAAATGTTACTTCAGCCTCTTGAATTTTATTCTGCCTAGGTAAAATCATTTACAGAATTAAGTTTAATTTGATATCATTAGGCTTATTTGATATCTTGGCATTACTAAGGCATTTCAGATAAATCATTAGATTGAAAATCTGTATGGAGGTATTTGAAAGGCCAGTCTCTGGTAGAGGTTTCTTGGTTGGTGTGATGATGCACATGCAATAAAATGAGAGAAAGTTCTAAGATGGCCTTAATTAGTTTCATAGCTCACCTGAAAGTTCTCTCAGCTACATTAATTATAAGCTTATTTTAGTTATACAATTATGCAACACTTCCTTCTTGTGGAAGTAATAAACTATGGTCACTATAAAAACATACCATGATCTAGAAAATTAAAAATGGAAAAGTTATTAGAATCATTTATCTACGAATGGTCTGATTTCTTTTACTGGTACCAAAATTTTGTTGCCTTTAAAACACATGCACATTTATAGATGTAACAAAAGCATTTCAGACAAGCACCACATCTTCATGCCTCATATAATACTTTTGTGGAAAATTAAACCACAAACATGTTTCATATGTGTTTTTTACGAGCATGTAGCAATAAGATCATTGAGGAAAAGATCCCTGACAAATGACTCAAGCCATGAATAGCCAACATCTAACCCCTCCCATCTATAAATTTGAGGACTAGAATAAAAAAGGGAAAGCAGCCTAAAAAAATTCTAAGGATATTAATGTGCTGTTTTTATTTTTTAGACTGTGTACTTAAAACATAATGAAAATCACCTGCTTTATTTTGACAATTCAGGGTACTTAGTTTAAAATATACATTTTTAATATAGATCTAGACATTTCTACATAACAATATTAAAGGTTAACTGAAGGAATATTTTTGAGAAAAAACTAGTTAAACTAGAAGTATATTACATCAGAATTAAAGAAGTATTAAAAAACCTTCACTAACCAGAGATTTCCCTTCTTCTGTTTTTATCATATATATTTCTTTGAAAAACTTTTTAGGTATAGCCTAAAATATGAAATCTGAATTATTACAGATTTATTTTTACATATGCCAATTTGGGCTCTATCATAGGCTCTAGGTTCAGATATTAAGATTTTTAAAGTTTATAGTGTGCATGGCAACACTGATCACATATTCCTTTAAATCATATTTCAGAAGCTAAGAATTTTATTTTCTTTTTCCACTCAAGATATTATGATTATCTTAAGTACAAATGTCATAATATCAAAGATAATTCAATTAGCAACATTATAAAAGTATGTTTGTCTGTTTTTTAACTACCTACCCCATGTAGCTACTTGAATATTTTGCCACTGACGGACATGTTCTGGCCACTGTCTTTGTAGATAAAATATAAGTGTGCATCTTGAGAGAATCTGATGTACAACCCTGGGTCCTGACTGGGAATGTGGCATCAGGAAGAACATGAACTTGGTAAAACATCAGAATTGCGAAGACCTTCATGTTGTGTACTGGCCTTGTATGCGCCCCTGGTAATAACCCAATGGAGTCCCGCTCTGGATTCTCATCCTGTCCCTTCATAGCTATGTGACCAGAGCAGGTGATTTCATCTCTTGCCTTAGCTACCTAAACGGAATAACTCTGCTAGCTGTTAAACCCCATGATTTTAATTATTTATTTATTTTTATTATTTTTAAAATATATTTTATTGATTTTTTACAGAGAGGAAGGGAGAGAGATAGAGAGTTAGAAACATCGATGAGAGAGAAACATCGATCAGCTGCCTCCTGCACACTCCCCACCGGGTATGTGTGCAACCAAGGTACATGCCGTTGACCGGAATCGAACCCGGGACCCTTCAGTCTGCAGGCTGATGCTCTATCCACTGAGCCAAACTGGTTAGGGCAGATTTTAATTATTTAATACACTGCTATAAAGTCTGAAGAAGGCCAGAATCTCATACCTCAATTTGCCCTAGAGAATGTCAGTGAACAATTCAGGTACTTTATGGACATAGAAAACCGCATGTTTGTCAAGCTCTGTGTTCAAAGAAGCCAGAACAACACTCATCCTTAAAGACGTGAGTGTAATGTGACATCTTACAGCGTCTCTTAGACTTGCTGAAGTTGTCATGTCTGGTTTGCATCTCAAATAAGCCCTTAAGTTAGACGCTGAGGAGCAGCCCCAGATCGCTCACGTGTTAAGAGCTACAACGAGGACAGAGGGAGAGGTGTCCAGTGCAAGTGGGTGACACACAGCCCACGTTACAGCCTATGTCAGGACAGGGGAGTACTGAAACTTAGAGATGAGGTAACAAAACGCGCAGTTTTGTCAGAGGACACCCCACAGAATGGGGCACAAAGCAAACGTGAGTTGAAGAGGTAGAGCCATAGGAACAACAGAATAACGCTGAGTAAACATAAACCAAGGGAGAGTAGTAGTTAGTTTAAAATACTTGGTAATCAGCCCGGCTGGTGTGGCTCAGTGGATTGAGCGGCAACCCATGCACCAAGAGATCACCAGCTTGATTCCCAGTCAGGACACATGCCCATGTTGTGGGCTTGATCCCCAGTAGGGGGCATGCAGGAGACAGCTGATGGGATGTTCATCTCACATCGATATTTCTCTCTCCCTCTCCCTTTCTCTCTAAAATCAATAAAAACATTTAAAAATACTTGGCAATCAATCTATGAACCACCAACTAAAACTTGAAGTGTAGAAACAAGAGGGTGGGGCATTGGGGAAAATGCACGTATTCTGTGTGGAACCATGAGTATATGCTATCTTCAGCCTACACTCATTCCTACCACAGGTACGACCACCATCACCACACCTCCCGACCAGGACAGAGATGGAAAGGTGAATAGCGTGGAGGAAGCAGCAGCGAAGAGAGAAGAGGAGGAATAAAAATGAAAAAAAGTGGCACATGAACAGTGCTTAGTTTTGGGTCTTGCAGGCTGTACTGTGCAGATGTAAAAATAAAAAGACTGCCTACCGACTTTGCCGTCACTCTCACCCAGGACTTAGCGCTCACTGAGGTACTTCCTGTCTGAGGATAACGAACCTTCAAGTTTTTAACATCTGGCTCCCCCCAGCCCCCAGGCGGGCCTTTTCAGCCACACCCACATCTGAGGCTGATTATGAAGTAATAAGACCATGTCTACAGGACACACAAATATCTGTCTCAGGGCCAAAGGGGCCACGAGTATTTCCACGGGCTTCAGCTCTCAATGCGAAGTACAGAAACAGACAAACGTGCCAGAAGCAGTTAAAATCTGGTGGGGGATATGTAGTTTTTATAAAGATTATGTTAATGACAGCTGGTGATGTGGTTAAGTATGATAATGCTTTGTGAGATGCTGCTCAGAAGCTGTACATTTCTATAGCCCACTCTGACCCAGGTGCTTAGGGACTTCTTAATGAATCCATCTTCTTCCACTGAAATAAATCAAGGGTTAGTTTCACCTGCCCGACCATCAACAGCTCTAATTTTTAAAGTATAAGTAAAGGCATATGACATTTCAAAATAAATAGGGGAAAAAAGGGGTAAAATACTGATGATTTCATTCAGCTCTGAAAGGAGTAATAAAAGGCAGAGTGCTTTTCTTCAGGTTCATAAGGACTTGGAATTAGGTGAGGATATTGGAAAGTTAAACACATGCTTTTAGGAGCAAAATGCTAATTCCTCTGGTCTAAACCAGATAATTCCTATCTAATTTTGACAGACAAATCCAGATATCTCACCAACTAGACAATTAAATCTCCAAGATCAGTTCAGTATATGTCTAATTTTGAAATCTCTATTTTACTCCAGGATATTGATTGGAAGTGTATGTAACTTCCGAATTTTCTACTTACAAAGCTAAAAGAATTTTTAGAGGAAAAGACCCTTTCTAGAGTAACCTTCCTGTTGAATACTGGGGAAACACTGGAGATTTAATTTTTTGAAACAGAAGTCCCACAACACAAAATAAATATGCTAGTATTATAAAATATCTGGATCCAATTTACCTGAAGGTGAGCCATGCGTTGAGGTCATACTTTTGACCTTGGAGTCTGAGAGCCGAGAGATGCTGTTGGCTCGAATTCTCGGAGAAAATTTATCCGACGGGACTAGTCTGGCTCCACTTCTAATGATGGCTTCTGCGGTCCTTGAAGAGGCACTACCCCTAGAGATGGTCGCCTCCGAGTCGCTGCGAGCGGACAGTGAGCCGAGCCTGGTTCTCCGAGGCTGAGCCAACAAATCAATCCTCGAGATGCTCCGCCTTCCCGTGGGGGGTTTTGACGTTGAACTTGTTGTGGACACTTCAGAAGCAACAGATGCTTTGTCAGCATCGGCAAGTTCACTGTCTGAAGCTTCCCCAAGTCGGGCTCGGCGCAAGAGGGAAGTCCTGGTGGGCCGTGGCCTGGGGAGGGTGGTGGACTTACTGGCTGAGCCGGGGGCCACTGGAGAAGCCTTGGACTTGGTCCCCTTGCTTCCCTCCAGCTTGGAATGTGCGTGTTCATCAGCTGCGGTAAGTGGAGTCCTTCCGAGGGGTTTACAAGAGTAAGTCTCCTGATCAGATGACAGAATGTCAGAGATGGCAGAATGAGGTACGCTGGAGGTCTGGTCATCGTCTGTTAAGTCTACCGAAGGCTGTCGCATGCGCCCGCTGGACTGGACAAATTTCCGCCCGTCTGCTCTCAACCCTACATCCGTGGAGCGGCCTTTTGTTTTCTTCTCCACCTTCTCCCTGGCACCGGAAGAGGACCTGGCAACATCCTTGGACGGAGACCCTGAGGAGCACCTGTCCTTGTAGAGGCTGGTGAAACTCTTTCGCTTTTGGGTTGACTTCCTTTCCGTCTCTCCAGTAACCAGGCTGATGGTACTGGCTGTGTCCACATCAGATTCCGGGGAAATCGAGTTGTCTCTATTATAACTGGGGGTATCTGGGCCTTCATCAGTTTTATTATCTTCTCGCAGTTTCGCTTCTAGAAAAGCCATGACTGCTTCTGTGTCTTTCAGAATGAGGGTTGTGTCCAGACTGGAGTCAGCATCCATGGAGTCACTTCTGTCGCGCAGTCTACTGGCGGATGCCAACACTAAGGAAGGGGGCGTCGATGACGTCTGCTTGTTTATGTGGGGGATCAGCTCGATGGGGACGTTTGGGCTGGGCTTCTCTATGGTGAAGCTTCCTTGTCGCACTAAGGGCTTGGAAGACTCCTTCTTGTCTCCGCCCTTAGGAGGGTGGCCTTTCAGCTCATCGGCTTTTCTTCGCTTGCCCTCACTTTGGATCGCCCTCTCTCCTTTGCTCGCAGGATGTCCTGGGATTTTTTCTTGAGGCTGTGACTCCTGTTTAAGGGACTCCTCCCTACTTCTCTCTACTGGACCCGACGCATTTTTGGAAGATAATTTAGTAGGTGCCCACTGTGCCTGTTCCGTTGGCTCCTGGTGCTGAATTTTGGCTAATGTTTGCTTAACCAAAGAAGCTTCCTTGTCAGGTTCATTTTTCTCCTTCCCAGGAGAGGAGATGGCTAAGTGCAGGAGGGCTTTGTGATCTCCGCCGGTTCTCAGGGTCTCCCCATTGACCGCCCTGTTCACCTTGCCCAGGGCTCTGTCAGCATCTTGTCTGTCTTTCTGGTATACCTGTGCCGGGGCCTCTTTCTCCTGGAGCTCCGTGTCCTGCTTTTCCCCGATCTCCGACCTCGGCGTCAGAGCCTTGGCTCTGGAGCTCTCAAGAGCCTTTTCGTCATTGGGAAGCTGGGGAAGGGTCCGCCGCCTCCTCTCTCCATGCCCAGCCAGGGAGGCTGCGGAGCCGCTGCTTCTCACGGAAATGCCAGACTCACTGATATCTGCATCTGCAAAGAAAAACCACAAGGCAGAAATCAGGGCCAAAAGTGAAAATACAAATAACACCATATTACACTAGGTTTTGAAGTGTAAGTGAAGCAATGGCTTAAGTATAAAATAAAACTTTGACTAAATAAGCCAGCATTGTGACAGAGTAGTTTAAAAGGCAAGTACAGTGCCAAGGGCAGTAACAGGCAGATGACTGACCAGGGAGTCAGGAAAGTAAACTGTACGAGATGAAAATGAGGGTCGTCTGATCCGAAACGTACGTCTGCTGCTTCCTTGACTTTTAACGTGTTTTATGGAAGCTCACCGTGGTCACTCTTGCTTTTGTGACTTATCCCATCCTCTAAGTTCTGCTCAAGACAACAGACTCTAACTAGCAGATTACAGAATTGCACAAAGAATGCCTAATAACCCTGTTTACTTGCTATACTTTCAATGACATGGTAAGGAAGAAGAATATACCTAGTTTTTAATAAGCGTCTTATCTACCCGAGAGAATAAATTGGATTTCCAAAGTCAAAAAGAAAACTCGGACTTTAACAAGGTTTTCTAAAAATAAAATTCAAAGCTGATTAAAATAATTTTTTCAATTGTAAGTATGAAAAAAGCTGATAGGATTTGTCATAATTTTACAAATGCAGAGATTTTAAATTATGGTTGTCTGGTATATGAAGGCCTCATAGAGAAATACATGATCACTTTCTCTTTTTCAAATAATCAGAAGCCAGTGAGAAAATACATATATTAATGTTTCCATGTAAGAGAACTTGAAAATACTTATGGGGGATTTTCCTGAATAAATGGAATGTGTTTTGAAATGAGGGATACATCTTTCTGAGAAATATAAATTAACACTCAGAGCATCCTAATCTTTGAAGTGGGGAAAAAATATGCTAGCTATAGCTTTTATAGGTCTTTTGTTCCCCATTACAATTCTAAAAGTTTAGCATTTAAATCTCATAGCAATACAATGATTATGATGCAAGAAAATATTAAACTTACTGATTTAACTTTGAGCAATTAATCATAAATTATTTTATGTCTTATCTCCTTGCTACTTGAAGCATCTAAAATGTAATAGCTATTTTATCTTTTTGTATATTTCTAAGCATTTCTCACACTGGACAAATATTTAAAAGAACACTTTATATTTAAGTGGATTTATCAGTCCATCTAAATAAATTCATTTACAATAGGAATAAGATAATGAAGGTCTATTTCTTTTTGTTTTTGTTGTTAAACCTCACCCGAGGATATTTTTCTATTGTAGAGAGAGTGGATGGGAGTGGTAGAGACAGAGACAAATTGAGGTACATAACCTTGACCGGAATGGAACACGGGGCCCTTCTATCCACTGAGCCAAACTGGCCAGGGCAGTCTACTATTTCTTTTCTTTTTTTTTTTTTTTAAATATATTTTATTGATTTTTTACAGAGAGGAAGGGAGAGGGATAGAGAGTTAGAAACATCGATCAGCTGCCTCCTGCACACCTCCCACTGGGGATGTGCCCGCAACCAAGGTAAGTGCCCTCGACCGGAATCGAACCTGGGACCTTTCAGTATGCAGGCTGACGCTCTATCCACTGAGCCAAACCGATTTCAGCTACTATTTCTTATAACAAGGGTAGAACGTTACTTTCCAGTTACTTAATAATTTTATAGTGGACTAGAGGCCCAGTGCACGAATTCGTGCATGGGTGGGGTCCGGCTGTCCTGGGCCTAATCAGGGTGGATCGGGGCTGGGCCTGTTGGGAGGAGGAGATGGTGGGAGGTTGGCTGGCTGGCTGGCCTGCCCCGATTGGGGCCTGATCAGGGCCGGGCCAGCCAGGGGAAGGGGCTGCGGACAATTGGCTGGCAGGCCCTGCCCCCGATTGGGGTTGGAGGGCCAATTGGTGGCGGGGCCAGCCATGGGGAGGGACTGTGGGTGGTGGGCTGGCCAGACCACCGCTGAATGGGGTGGGGGGTTGCCGATCAGGGGCCAGTGGCCTGAGGGAAGGGCCATGGGTGGTTGGTCGGCTGGCCCTGACCCTGATGGGGTGGGGGGGGCCGATCTTGGGTGGGGCCAGGCTGGGGAGGGGCTGCAGGCCGATCAGGGTGGTGGGGGCCACTGGGGGCGTGGCCAGCTGGGAGGAGGGGCTGCAGGAGGTTGGCCAGCCAGCCCCGCCCCCTATTGGGGTGGGGGGTGCGGTGGAGTGGCCAGGGGAAGGGGTGGCCAGGGGAAGAGGTTGGCTGGCCAGCCCCACCCCCTATTGGGATGGGGAGTGCAATCAGGAGTGGGGAGTGCAATCAGGGGTGGGCGGCCGGGGCGGGGGGAGGGGTGGGTAAGGGAGGGAGTATTTGGCTGGAGGCCAGCTCTTGATCGGGGTGGGAGAGTCCGATTAGGGACAGGCCAGAACTGGGGAGGAGCTGCAAGGTTGCCCAGCCAGCCCCATGCCCTGATCGGCTGGTTTGCTGGCCACAGTGGGCGTCATAGCGACTGGTCGTTATGGTCATTATGGCCGTTACGGTTGCTGGCTTTTTATATATATATATTCTTTTTGTAAATGTACCTAGCTCCTCTGTAGTCTCTGTTTCCCAATCATGGAGTAGTTTCTGTGAACCAACTTGTAAATCACTCTGTCTTTCCAAACACTTTTGGCCATACTAACAACTACTACAATTCCTGACTGGTGCAGGCTACAGCTTTCCTAGTGAACTGTCGTGTATCTTGTTCAAAGAATTGCTGACTAATGTTTACAAAATTCCTAAATCAGATTGTGGGGGTGCCACCAGCCAGAGACAAAATAAATTTCTATTTCCATTTCTAAGGATAACAGAATACAGATAAAAACTACATGCAAATTCTCCTTGAGGGTTTTTTAAATTAAGAATGTAATGAACTAAATCTAATAATATCATTAGAGGCATATAATTTTGTGTTGTTCTTTTAAGCCTATATTTCACTTTGCAGAAATATAATTAAAAGGTAATAAAAATCACATTACATAGATTTTCAAAAGATGCAGTTAGGAGATTAAGTACATTCTTTTTTATTGACATATGGCAGAAAGTAGCATTTAAATATTTGTTGTATGGGATGATTTGGAATTGTGTTAGTCTTTTAAAATTTTCATATACATTATATATACTTGTGTATAGTATGTGCTTAATCTACAAATTATCTCTATCACCAGTGTGAGTTAATTTTAATGATTTCCACGTTAGTGAAATGAAAATGATATATGGAGCATAAGCATGAACATATGTGAATATGCTTATTTGGGTTTAAATTACTGCTCACTATATAGATTTACTAGTAGCTTGTTTTTAAAACTGATGTGTTATTCACACAGACACACACAAAAAATACCATTCTCTAAAGGAACAGGGACAGACAACTCCAGGATCCTTTCTTCTGGATCATGCCTCGTGTGATTGGCAGCCAGACTGGCCCACTGTGAGACCCAGCGCTTGCTTCCAGATGCAGTGGTGCCTTCCTAAGGGAGAAAACAAGGGAACATGATAATGCAGTCTGGTCACACCTGATTCTCATGGAAGAGAATTCCAGTTAGTCACATTAACCTGTCACACAAAGCAATACTTAAACCTCAGATTCCTATATTATCATTCATTAAATTTCCTCATTCTATATAATAAAGGGCTAATATGCAAATCAACCGAACAGCAGAACAGCCGGTCGCTATGACGCGCACTGACCACCAGGGGGCAGACGCTCAACGCAGGAGCTGCCCCCTGGTAATCAGTACGCTCCCTCAGGGGGAGCACCACGCAGCCAGAAGCCAGGCTCACAGCTGGCGAGCGCAGCGGCGGTGGCGGGAGCCTCTCCCATCTTCTTGGCAGCGCTAAGGGTGTCTGACTGAAGGCCTCCAGTCAGACATCCCCTGTCTCTACCCTTAAAGCAGTGCTCTTTGAACCCTCACAGTCAAGTGTGAAATGGAATTTAATTCATGATATGGTCCCACAGACTTATGGACAGAGAATGGTGATTCTTCAGACCAGCGCCATCTAGGCATTTAATATGGAAGTGCGGAAAAAAATGGTTTCCCCTCTAAAAATCTAAGCCAAGGCTTCATATTGAAACTGGAATGACAACTAAGGAATAGGAAGCTGTGACTGAAAACTTATTTTAAATTATTCAAAATGACATTTTATTAAAAGTGCCAGATTTACTGTATTAAGGACAGGCTAGAAACTGCTGAAGTAAATATTTCATATAAACTGTATACTACTGAATGATTTCAAAAGTAACACATTGAAATAGAAAGTATACATAATAACATACATACAATGGAGCCTAAGGAATTCTTGCTGAACCCCTGAATTCCCTTTTAAGATTTTGTGGTAACCACCCACCGTTCTGGCACTGAAAGAAGTACCTCAGCCATTCACATCATGCTAGGACACCCAGAATGCAGTGCGCTTCGGGGCACACACTGCTGCAGGACCAGTCTGTAAAAATGTTCCAGTGGCCTGTTTAGGCAACTCCTTCAACTGTGATCCCGGAGGCCGCAGTTGGAGTCCCGGTCAGGGCACGTGCCCGGTTGTGGGCTCGATGCCCGGTGTGGGGTGTGCGGGAGGCAGCCGATCAATGGGGCAGGTACACATGGGGCTACAGACAAATCTGACTTGGCATGGTTTGAGGGGGTAGAGAAAAGAAGGAAGAGTCTATTTAAGTTCACATTTACCAGATTAATCAGAATATGAAGACATTGCCTCAAATAAGTATCGCTTGCCTTCGATAAGTAAATTAAGCATCTTGTAAAACAGAAGCCAGAATGATAATTCTCTAAGATCAAGGGGGAAAGGTCACTAAAGTACAATAATTGCTTTGACAGTTTCCAGGTAATGGCAGGCCATAAGGGGACAAGTTTAACATAGAGGTATATTTACCTGAATATAAAAAATATTTTATGTATGCTTCATAGAAATGTAACTACTGACATTTTGTTTTATTTATACCTTAAGATTTTATTTGTATTTTATATTTATTTACCATATTCTAAATTAACTCATTTCCTGAGAGGCAGTATAGCATCATGAGTAAGAGAATGAGTTAAGAAATCACGGCTGCTTCAAGTTCAAATTCTAGCTTCACAAGGTACTAGTTTTAAGACCTTGGCCAAGGTATTCACTGCATACTGGCTTCCTGCCTTGTAAAACGGTACACAGAAAGCTTCCATTGAATGTTAGCTCTTATAACCTGACTAAATTATAATTAATTCATACTTCTCAGTTACATGCATTTTTTAGATTTCTTTTTGACATATCAGTGTGAAATGAAATTCTACGATCACTTCTAATAAGGGAATAAACATTTGTTAAGTGCATAAATCTCAGGAAATTACTATGCTGGGTGCTTTATATACCTTATTAAACTCTCGGTAAACAGATTAAAAATACCAGTTGTAGAGATGAGAAAACGGAAAAAAGAGAGGGGAAGTGACCGAGTCAAAGGCACGCTGTTAAAAGTGGCGGTTCTGGGATTTGAACTCTGGTCTTTCTAGCTCTGCCATCCCATGCTGGCTCTATAACCACCTCACCACGCCATCCTTGATCAATTTCACTCTACTCTAATCACACTGCCTGAGGTCACAAGTTGTATCCATCAGGCATGTTTCCTGGGAGGCCAGGTCTTTCCATTCTGAATCATGACCCCCTAGAAAGCAGGAGCCGTGTATATTTTTTGTTTTCTCTAATAATGCCAATCAGAGCAGCGAGCATCTAGCTCATTCACTGCTTACTGAAAGCTAACATTTCCCCCACCGACAACAGAACATTAATTTGAAAGAACACAGTAGCAAGAACAGAAACAGAACTATTGCATGATGGCCTTGGGCTTTCATTAGAAACAAATAATGTGGGAGGATTTCATTTTGAGGAGTATTTTACAAGGGGACATACACATAACTTAATATAATTAAAAATGATGAAGCCAGGCTGGCGTGGCTCAGTGGTTGAGCATCCATCTATGATCCAGGAGGTCACAGTTGGATTCCCGGTCAGCACACATGCCCGGGTTGTGGGCTCCATGCCTGGTGTGGGGTGTGCAGGAGGCAGCCGATCAATGATTCTCTCTCATCATTGATGTTTCTATCTCTCTTTCCCTCTCTGAAATCACTAAAATTATATTTAAAAACAAACAAACAAACAAAAAATAGTTTAAAATGACGGAAATTCACATCTGTGCGTGTAAGAAGTGAAGTCGAGGGCGAGACGGTACCTCGGCGTGGTGGAACCCAGGTGTGCCCAGCGGTTTCCTTTCCTCCATCATCACTGCGGCAGAACTGAGGGCCCAGTCTTTTATCAGGTCTTTCTGCTTCTCACTGATAACAGGCCTGTTATAATCCTGATTGTCATCCACTCCAAACACCTGGGGGGAGAAGGCCATTTTATAAATGAAAAGTCAGGTCAATATATGAATATTATCAGTAACTTCAGGGGCAAATAAAGATGCTCTAAATTCATTTCAATCATGCGAGCAAACTTGTTTAATGACAAGGTAACATCCACGTGGAGAGAAAGCTGGGCAGTAACAGGGCAGTGGCAGCTCACATTCACGTGAGTATCCTTTCTGAATGTTTAACAAACGTACTGTTTGCTAATAAGAAATACTCAGGCCGCCAAAACCGGTTTGGCTCAGTGGAAGGGCGTCAGCCTGCGGACTGAAAGGTCCCAGGTTCGATTCCGGTCAAGGGCATGTAACTTGGTTGCAGGCACATCCCCAGTAGGAGGTGTACAAGAGGCAGCTGATCAATGTTTCTCTCTCATCGATGTTTCTGACTATCTATCACTCTTCCTTCCTCTCTGTAAAAAATCAATAAAAAAAAAAAAAAAAAAGAAATACTCAGGGTGTTACCCATCATTTGGTAAAAGATGTCAAGAACACTGTAATAATGCAGAGTTAAAAAACATACCACTTCCTCTTGTTCCAGTTTGTGTCTTTGTTCTATTATTACTGAGAAACATGTTGGGAAACTATAAATGCATGATGGATTTTATGTGTTCATTCCCTCACAAATGTTGAACATTTACATACATGAGTTAAATGTATGCATATAACTAAGTTCCCAAATAACACTTTATTGTAAGATCTTTGTACAGGGTGTAGCATGATTCCCAAACTATATGCACCTAAAATCACTCACAGGCCTTTGTTTGAAATGCAGATTTCTGGGTCTACACACAGATTAGCAGATTTTGAAGAAGCAGATTGTCTCTGGTAGACACTTTTGAAATATTCTAAATACAGAGACCAACAATCATGTGCTTTTAAGGGCAGGACCTGAGTCTTACTCATTTCCTGGCTCATAATAGGCCCCGGCTTAGCCAGAGACTGAGGAAATGTTAACTACATCAACCTGAATTTTCCATAGGCTCTACTGTGTTCTCAATGCTCATTATTTACAGAAATCAGCTGTGGCCCTGACTGTACAATCAAGAAAAATATCCACTTTGTAGAAAGGAGCTTCAGAACATAACGAAGAAGAACCAATTCTGTTTTAAAAGGGAAAAATGCCTTTGTTTAAGGTAATTTCTAGAAAACTGTGTAATGATCATACAAAACATCTATCTGATAAGTTCTGAAGTTCACATTGACTAAGGCAGATGTCAGATTTTCAAAATGACTAAAAGTTGGGAATTTTACCACTAGATGGCCTTATTACCTAGTATTTAATTCAAATGTAACTTTAGTTTTAAGAACCGCTCATTATTCAAATTATTTTTGCTTTAAGAGCAGCTGGTAACCTGGGTTGGCGAACACACAATACAATATACAGATGATGCATTATAGATTGTACACCTGAAACCTATATAATGTTATTAACCGTCACCCCAATACATTCAATAAAATACAAAAAGAACAAATTGTATGTTATCACATTTAGATCAAATAGGAACTTTAATAACACACGGAAGCACATATTTAGAAGGGACAAACCTTCATTTCGCTAAACGTTGGAATTAGTTTAACAACAACAAGCAGGAAAGAATACTAAGTATATTTTTCTATGTGCTCTGCCTCTGACCCCACTTGAGCAGAAGGCAAATCAGAGCTACTAAAGTTATTTGGGCTGTCTTAAAGTTTAAAAATTTTCTAAGTCACTGAACTCCCAATTTACTGGTTTATCTCCTTATTTTTATCAATACGACTAGAAAAAACCCAACCCAAGTTGGAAAGTGGGAGATAAAAACAGCCACGTGTGCTGATTACCTGCATGTTGGACCTCATTGGCATGTTAACTTACAAGTTACCTCGATTTTCTGATTTGCTGATTTTAATTCTAATCATACTCAAGATGGATTTCCAAACCTTGACTGTCTCAAACATCTAAGCACCAGCAGTTTCTAATAAAATATAATCAATCTCTCCAAATCACTTCTGATACAGACAAAGACATAAACACAAAGTAGTAAAGCTTTTAGGCAGGGAGTGGAGTTGTATAGAGAGTTCTCAGATGATAGTCTATGGATTCCCTCTAATGCACTGGAGATGCTGTACATACATCTGTCAGAGAAGTAACTTTTATTTATTTTCCAGACAAGTGATGAGCCTGAAGTACCACTGCCTGGGGGAAGCAGCCTTCAAAGCGCATCCCCATATTTTTGCTAGTGCTTTGAGAAATTAATGATAGCAATGCTTAGCCAGCTGGAAATTCGTATCATCATGTCTGTGTGTAGGTATAAAAACATCCATTTGTGACAACTTGCATGAGAAAACAAAGAAGACCTCAAAAGCTAACACTGTCTACATACTTTAAGGGTATTACACTTCTAACTGCATTTTAAAAATTCAGAGTTCAGTGGAATAAATGGTTCTAAATACTTAACAGAATTTGTATGACCTACTTGTAGTCTATTTTTAAATTTAAAATTTAGACAAAATTGTTAGAAATAAAGGAGCTCAGAATGGAGGCAGGAGAGATGTTTTATGATTTATCATGGTAACAAGCGCTCATAGCAGAATGCTACTCACAATAGTCAGAAGGCAGAAACAACCCAAATGTCCATCAACAAATAGTGAGTTAGTAAATGCACACAATGATACATTATTTGGCCACAAAAAGGAATGAAGAGCTGACACGCGCTATGTCATGGATGAACCTTGAACACAGGATGCTGAGTGGAAGTAGCCAGTCACAAAAGGCCCCATGCTGCACGATTCTATTTCTATGAAACGTCCAGAATAAGCCAATCCTTCGCCCAGAAAGTAGACTAGGGGTTGCCAGGGACAGAGGGAGGGAGGGTCGGGAAGCGATTGCCTAATGGGAGTGAGATTTATTCTGGGGGCGATTAAAATGCCCTGAAATTAGACACTGCTGAGGATTGCACAACCTTGTGAATGTACTAAAAGCCACTGAATTGTACACTTAAGTGGCTAAAATGGTGAACGTTCTGTGAATTTTCCCTCAATTTTTAAAAAAACGCACCATCTGTCTTTATTCTTCCTTTTACTTCTATTGAATAAAAACATGTTCTCCAAATGTTTGTCCTCTCCCTGAATCCATCCCGTGTCTTTGATTCCTCCCATTCCCTGGGAGTTATAGCCACAATCTCTTCCTTTCCCATCCCTGCTCAGCATTCTTTTTCTATCAGACCCTTCTTTCCTATCTTCAGATGATGCTCACGTCTGATGGCCCTATAGTTAACATGCCCAAATTCCCTCCTTTTTATGGCTCATTTCCTTGTCACACATTCCTTCCTTTCATCCCTAAAATCTGGCTGCTCATCTATCCCCCTCTTCTTGCCAAGAAGATCCTTAGTGCTAAGTCATTAGTGAGGAGCTGCTAGAAACTCAACCGCATCTCTAGTCCTCTACCAATCAGGGCACTTCTCCTGAAACTTGCACATTTCTTCTGACACAACCTACACTCTTTTGCACCTTTCATACTATCAGAAGCTAAGCATACACAGGCTTTCAACCATACATTTCAACAAGTTACTTTAGGATCAATATAGAAACTAGTTACATAATACAGGATAATCTGTTCATGGGGGTCTGATGAGATCGGATCAATCTATAAGTTCATCAAAATAAATTAGCTAAGATAAAGCTAACCTCATACATGTATTGATAAAAATGAAAAAGCATATCAAATTTTTCTTCTCATTCATATGGAGTGTCAAAAAAAAAAAAAAGATACTGAGTGTCTACTACATGCCAGGCATTGTTCTAGGTACAAGAAATACAGAAGTGATCAAGACAAGTAAGATCTTTCTAGAAAGGACAGAGAGAAAATAAACCAGCTAGTGATGAGTTCCGTAACGAAAATAAAACATGGTAATCTGCGGCGACCCGCACGGTAAATGCCGGGTGAGAGAACGCCTCTGAAGGAGCTGGGCTGCGAACACAGGGAGAGCTGCCTGTCAGTCCCTGACAAGCTCCAGCCAGGAAACTAAGGACGATTTCACACAGGAACAGGGAAAAGGAAGTGGGGCAAACCTGTCAAACCTTAAGCTTCTGCCTGGGAAAGGCGAGTTCCCTGGTGGGGCTTTGGGAGCTAATGGGGCAGGAAAGGGTTCCACACTTAATGAACGTTTTCTAATATATATTTTTATTGACTTCAGAGAGGCAGGGAGAGGGAGAGAGGGATAGAAACATCCACGATGAGAGAGGATCATTTATCGGCTTCCTCCTGCACGCCCCACACTGGGGATCAAGCCTGCAACCCGGGCATGTGCCCTGACCGGGAATCAAACTGTGACCTTCTGGTTCATAGGTCGATGCTCAATCACTGAGCCACACGGGCTGGGCACCCCGATAAAAATATTTGAAAAATCACTTAGTGAATAGGGGCCAAGGAAAAAGATTAGTACAAAAAAGGAAAATCGAGCTGCCAGAATTTAGCTTGTCGGAAGCACTCTTTGCTCTGGCCCATTAACTCAGACTATTTCTGGACGGAAAGGAAGTAGGAAAAAGATGAAGTTCAACTTGAAAAGCTGTCTGTTTCGAAGGTCCTCTCTTACTGTCCCAGGCTCGTGTCTGACCTCCTGCCCCTTCAGCCCCACGCACAGCGCATTTTGTCTGAATGGACCTGGAGGGGCCGCCGCCCGCTGGGTTCTGGCTGGCACTACCCACCTAGCTGACTCTGTTATCCGTGGTTCCTGGCTCAGGCTCGGATCTGGCCTAACATCTGCTGTAAACTTCAGGGCCTGGAGCATCCGCATCCCACACCGCTCCCCCCTGGACCCGGGTCCCAGCACTGACTTCCCTCGGGCTGCCTGACTCGCTGCTGTCAACATGCCTTTATTCTGTGTCTCTGGTCTAGTTAGTCCTCCTGGTACTGGATTCTTTCTTCTCTACCAGCTGCTGCCTCCAGAACCAGCACCGAGTGACAACAAGGCCCATGCGGGGAGGGAATGCACTAGTCAGAGGCATTCTGGGAAAGAAGCTGCCACGATGGCCAGGAGTCAAATCTCAGCACAGGGAAGTGTCTGGAAGAACTGCTTTATGGTATGCAACTTACGGAAAACAGAAATACCACCCCCCTCCCCCCCCCGCACCCCCAAAGACAGAGCCTGAGGCCCTCTACAATGACCATTTTTTTCCTTGTTTATTTAATATTTAGCTTTCTGTGCTCACTCTGTTTTTCTCATTTAGCGTGGAAGGCTAGGAAGCAGCTCTGAGCACATTCTCCCAACAGCGTCTGTTTTGAGGGAGCAGTGGGAGGGAAAAGAAACTGGTACTACTGAGACTAGGACGGGTTCTCTAGCTGTAACAGGGAGGTGGAAGGAGCGGGTGGGGAGATCACTCCTACTGGGGAAGATAATCACCTTTAATCCAGCAGTCAACAGCACTTGTCATAGCGCATCTCCACGTAAGCTTAGATGTGAAACCCAAGAGATCTTTATAGAGAATAGGCATTTGTGTTAACACCACAAGAGGGAATATTTGGGGACAGCGCATAAAACAAGGTTACCTGCTGATAAGCACACAGCACAGAAATATCAACCAAAGTGCTGTAGCCCCATAACCTGGCGTTGCGAAGAGCCCTCTCACTACCATTTACTACAGCCGGCACAGAACAACAAACATGTGACATTTCAGCTTGGTCCTCTCTATTTTTTTAAAAATATATTTGTATTGATTTCAGAGAGGAAGGAAGAGGGAGAGAGAGAAACATCAATGAAGAGAGAGAATCATTGATCCGCTGCCTCCTGCACACCCCACACTGTGGATCAAGCCCGCAACCCAGGCACATGCCCTGACCGGGAATTGAACCGTGACCTCCTGGTTCATAGGTCGATGCTCAACCACTGAGCCACGCCGGCCGGGCTTGGTCATCTCTTTAAAGATCCTTTTTTAAACTGTAGGCAACTTCTTCCAAGATGCTAATACAGGTTCTTCTTTACACCCAGGAATACAATGCATTGTGGGAAAATGGAAAAGGCATTCAGTGCTTATCAGACCTAACACTGGTGTATTATGTGACACTGTTGCTCACTCACTTTTTTAAAAGTTCTGTTTCTGGTCCCAAGATGCAATTTCTTTTATTCTTCTGTTTGATCTTTTTCGGGCTCCTTTGTTCACACTTATTCCTTTGACCAGTGTTGGTGTTGCTAAGAATTTCATGTACATTCTTTCTACGTGAACGCATCTATTATTTTGCATTCAGCTACTCTCTAGTAATTCCCAAATCAGTATTTCAGCCCAGACCTCTTACCTAAAACTGAGACATTTATATTCAACTGAATGTTGGCCATGTCAGCAGCTTTTTAATTGCTTCTCTGCTTCGGGCCTTTCCAATTTTTAATCCATTCTTACACCTCTGAGGTGATTCGATCATCACTGCCCTACTTAGCAGTTTTCAATGCCTCCCACTGCCTTCAGCATTAAAGAATCTGGAGTCCGCACTGTAATACACAAGAGCCGTCAAAGTCTAGTCCAAGCTCATCTCTCTAAAGGGAACACGGTCCTCTGAACACGTCCCCCAGCCTCCGTGCTTCTGGACACGTCTCCACATATGGAAACCCTACTCAAACATGTGTGTGATGGGATTAATTCCACCTGTTTCAACATGAGCTCCGTTGGCATTTCAATTCAAGTTTTATGGAGAACGTGTGAAATGCCAGGCACCAGCAGTCATGGTGTTTTTAATGCGGTGTGTGTGGGCGGGGGGGCGGGGGAAGCACAGGACTTGGTTGGAAAGTCTGTAAGGAGGATTCTCTGAAAGGTCGGGGGCCTCTGAGGGGACCTTGCCGAAGGCGGCAGCCCCTAGCTTGACTTTTCCAAACAAGTCCGATCCCCCGGGGTGTTTTGCTAGAATCTCTGTTTAGTCTTTAAAGACCCGACCTTGTAGAAGCATATACTTTCTCAAGGATGCTTACCCTGCTGATTGTGTCTAGAGGTTAATTTTAGTTCAAGCTGTTGCTACAATAAAAGCCAAGAGGACAGGCAAACAGGGCTACTTGGCGGCGATGGCCAAGCAGTGCCTCAGCCCTCTCTGTCACAGAAACGTGTGTTAGAGCAATCATTCATCCGTTGTTCAGGGTCTGCCCGTCAGCCCTGGTGTGTGTGTGTGTGTGTGTGTGTGTGTGTGTGTGTGTGAGTGAGAGAGAGAGAGAGAGAGAGAGAGAGAGAGATGAGGGAGTGAGGAAGTGAATAAACAGGAAGCTATCAAAGGCATGTTTAACCTGAGAGAGAGAGAGAGAGAGAGAGAGAGAGAGAGAGAGAGAGAGAGAGAGAGATGAGGGAGTGAGGAAGTGAATAAACAGGAGATATCAAAGGCATGTTTAACCTGAGAGTCCCTCTTGGGAGCTATTGGTACCCTTCCTCCAACAGATTATGTCCATCAAAGCAGTCATCGGACTATCTTTACTCACGTTTTCACTGGTGTAGTTCCAGCCCTCTACATACAACTTTTTAGAAAACTGAAAATCTCTCCTAACACAAAGCCTGGCTCACAGCTGATGTTGAATAAAGATGGCTAACTAAAGCAGCCCTCACACGATGGAGAGAAAAAGGGAGGAGATTGCATAAAAGTCTTCGGGACCAAACAAATTCCGGTGGACAGAGCCCATGCCCCACCATCCATCCCATAGACCCCACTTCAAAGGGAGAGAGAAATTGGACGGCAGAGCTTCTTCAGCCATTTGCTGCCTCTAGTTACTCCTCCAGAGTTCTTGTGCTTGATTGTGACTCTTCTTGGTTTTTGTTTGCTCCACACTCACCCGTTACTTCTTCTTCGTCAGACACTTGATGCCCGAATCTCTGCTTTTTGGTTGCCAGAGCCTCACTAGTTGGCCTGGATTTGCCTTCTAGCTGTAACCAGGGCTACGAGCACCTCAGCCTTTTCTTTGGTCCTCCGAGCTAGTGCAGGGACTCTTCTTCATCCCCACCGTTACCGTCTCAGCTCTGTTTTCTGCTTCAAACTAAGAATGACTGTGAATTACCGACTCAGACGCATAGTGCCACGGCTCCCTTAAATGAATCCTGCTTTAAAATCTTGCTTTTCTCGCCCTAGCCAGTCTGGCTCAGTGGATAGAGCGTTGGCCTGCAGACTGAAGGGTTCCGGGCTTGATTCCGGTCAAGGTCATGTACCTCGGTTGCAGGCTCCTCCCCAGCTGGGGCCCTGCTCAGGGCACATGCAGGGGCAACCAATCGGCGTGTTTCTCTCACATCAGTGTTTCTCTGACTTTCCCTTTCTCTTCCACACTCTCTAAAAATCAATGGAAAAATATCCTCAGGTGAGGATTAAAAAATAAATAAATAAAATAAAATCTTGCTTTTCTCTGTCCATCGTGTGGCCATACAATTTGTCATTGAAACTAAGGCTTGCCCTGGCTGGTGTGGCTCAGTTGGTTGGGCATCTTCCCCTGCACCAAAACGGTGCTGGTTCAATTTCTGGAGGTCAGGGAACATGTCCAGGTTTGATAATAATCTGATCTTTGTTTGTTTGTTTGTTTAAAGTATTACAGGTCTCCTCCCCCCCCATTAATCTCCCGCCCCCTCGCCCCCCGCCCAGCCACTCCCATCCCCGAGGGCAAGCCCCCACCGCCCCACTGTCTGTGTCCATTGGCCATGCTAATACGCATGCATACACGTCCTTTGGCTGATCTCTAACCCCCCCTCCCCTGCCTTCTCCCGAGGTTGGATGATCTGCTCAGTGCCTCCTTGTCTCGATCCATCTTTGTCCATCAGTTTATGTTGATCATTATATCTGACACATGAGTGAGATCATGTGATATTTATCTTTCTCCGACTGGCTTATTTCACTTAGCATATGCTCTCCAGTTCCATCCATGCTGTTGCAAATGGTAAAAATTCCTTCTTTTTTACCACAGCATAGTATTCCATTGTGTAGATGTGCCACAGTTTTCTAATCCACTCATCTGCTGACGGGCACCTAGGCTGTTTCCAAATCTCAGCTATTGTAAATTTTGCTGCTATGAACACAGGGGTGCATATATCCTTTCTGATTGGTGTTTCTGATTTCTTGGGATATATTCCTAGACGTGGGATCACTGGGTCAAATGGGAGTTCCATTTTTAACTTTTTGAGGAAACTCCATACTGTTCTCCACAGTGGCTGCACCAGTCTGCATTCCCACCAGCAGTGCACGAGGGTTCCTTTTTCTCCACATCCTCGCCAAATAATCTGAATTTTAAAACTTCTTACCTTACACTTTTTTTAAAAAACCTTATTCTTTTATTTTCTATTAGACAGTATTTTAAATAGCAATGCACTTGTCCTCATAGAGGGAAATTATGAACTTTAAAATAATAGGAAAGAAATGTCATTATCAATTCCCAATGATAAAAATAATCCCAAATCCCCAAGAGTCGTTTTCTATGCTCACACTGCGTCCTTAGAGGCTTCTTTTCATCTAATCATAAAACTCGCTCATCTGGTTCTTACATGTCACACCTCTATTATCAACAACCCCATAACAGTGCTCACATCGCATCGATCGTCTCCAGTGGTCGGCAAACTGCGGCTCACCAGCCACATGCAGCTCTTTGGCCCCTTGAATGTGGCTCTTCCACAAAATGCCACGGCCTGGGCGAGTCTATTTTGAAGAAGTGGCATTAGAAGAAGTTTAAGTTTAAAAAATTTGGCTCTCCAAAGAAATTTCAATCGTTGTGCTGTTGGTATTTGGCTCTGTTGACTAATGAGTTTGCCAACCACTGTCCTAGACTGCGGGGTCTCCATCTCAACAATAAAAGACATGGAGCATGTGCTCCTTAATAAATGCAAGCTTAGAAATTACATACCTGCTCCAGTGTAACTAGAGAACCCACGCCAACATGGAAATAAAAACTGTGAAATTAAAAGTAAACATAAGTGGCCTGGCCGGCGTGGCTCAGTGATTGAGCATCTACCTATGACCCATGAGGTCATGGTTTGATTCCCAGTCAGGGCTCATGTGCGGGTTGCAGGCTCGATCCCTAGTGGGGGCCATGCAGGAGGCAGCCAATCAATGCTTCTCTCTCATCATGGATATTTCTATCTCTCTCTCCCTCTGCCTTCCTCTCTGAAATCAATAAAAATATATTTTTCAAAAATAATAAAAGTAAAGGGATCTCAAAGGGTTATCTTGTCTACCTCCTGAAGGACCACTCTGTAAACTCATCATTTAAACTAGCGCATCTCATGTTAGCGAGCATACAAACCATCTGGAGATCTTGCTGTCAAAGCAGATCCAGGTCAGTGGGTGTGGAATGGGCCTGAGAGGCTGTATTTCTAACAAGCTTTCAAGTGATGCTAATGCAGTTCACACGCTGAGTAACAGGAACTTAACAAGAGATCAAGTATTGGCCAAACTTGGGTTGCTATCTTCCAGGGAGTAAGATAAACAGCTGATTACAAAGTCAACTTTCCATCACCAAGAGCAAAACTGAGGAAAACTACTTTTTAGCCAGGCAACAATCACTGGGCACATTAACCAGTAACATGAAAATGCATCTGGAAAGTAAATAATCACCATGGCTGGGCATACCCTCGCTCAGCTCAAAGTACCACAACAAACGGATTTCGTTTTCACACTTTCTTTCTATCACCAAAGATAGAAATGAATAGACATTACGAAAATAAGAAAAAGAACAAAATTGATTAAAACATGTATTTTCATCTGCTTCCAACATGAAATAGTAGGCAGGAAACCTGTGATTAACTATTATCAGCTAACATTTATGTTTGTATCAACAGTCATAGCAATTTGGGGTTTTTTTATAGCTTTTTTTTTTTTTTTTTTTAGTTTTTAAATGTATGCAAAATGAGAATGGCCAAAGTATACTATTTAAAAACCCTATCTTAAATGTAAACAACTGTAACAGGTCCCGACAGTTTAAATGTAAGGACTTTACCTCTGAAACTCAGGCAAATTCAGAACATAAGCAGAATACAGTCAGAAAGCATTTGGTCTTATTGCTAGTCTTACAGTTTCCCTAACAAATGCTAGGGTTCCAATACCACTGCCTGCATGAGACCGTCTCATGCTGACTCTCCAGTAATTTCCGCCAGTCAAATCCACCCCCGAAAACTAGCATCATCCCCACATTTCAGTTATTTACCTTGTCAATCATTTTTCTTGCTTCCACTTCCTCACTGTTGGGATTCTCTAACTCAATGGTATAAGTACCCTTGTCACTTTGGTCATCATCATTATCCTTTTCAGAAGTAGCAGAGGGAGCTTGGTTTTTTAACATTTTATCCATCTCCTGGCTCGGTCTGTGCCCAAGACTCCCTGAGCTTCTTAACAAGGCAGCTGGTGGGAAGGGGACCGGCACGGCGGGCTCCTCTGATTTCTGCTTTAACCATTTCCCATGTGGAACACCATGCCCCCCTCTGCGGTGCACAGAGCTAGTCTGGAAAGACAAAGAAACCACTTTGGCATCTGCTGTTGGAGACTGGGGTTTTGCAAGTTTTGCGTGTGGTGTGGAGCAAGTCGATTCCTCACGTAAGACGCCCGCGCTCTGAGGAAGAGAACAAGGCCTTCCCTGGCCGGGACTGCCTGCATCAGAGAATGCAATCAGGAGGGCGGTGTGACTTACGACAGCCTGGTCCTGGTGCTGGTCGGCGGCCAGGGCCTTCTGCAGCTTCTTCTGTTCCGAGTGGTGGCGCCTCAGGTGTTCCTCCAGCGTGGCCCGTTTGCTACAGCGCCTGTGCGCCCCAGCGTTTTCGGAATCGCTCTGGGTGCCATCATCATGTTTATTTCCTGGACACAAAACAGAAACGGCATAGTAGAGAAGGGAAAAGTCCCCGGAGAAAGTAAGAAGCATGCACAAAGGTGCCATTTGTTTTGCCCCCTTCGCCATTCAATCTGAAGTCATATGTTCTTCCCTCGACTGCAAAGCTTCCATTCGAATTTCACCAACCAACAATGGGGCCCTGTATAAACCACTGAATAGGACTGTCTTTCTCTAAATTTTAACTTTAGGATGATGCATCAATGCTTTAGCACAGTGGTCGGCAAGCTCATTAGTCAACAGAGTGGCAAACTGCGGCTCGCGAGCCGCAGTTTGCCGACCGCTGCCTTAGCAGATAAGCAGTGCGACAGTATCCATGACAGTCTGTATTTATAACATTAATAAACATGAATCCTACCTTCAAACCTTATACTTTATTTAAGCAATCAAAAATATGTTTCTAGAACTAGTGAGGAAGAGACAGGGAAAGGGTGATTCTACTGAAATGCTTACCCTTCACAGGAAAAGAGAATACAAATGCCATAAAAAATGTGATGAATCTTAACTTTCAATGATATATACTACATCCCTAAGTATAGCGTCTTTATAGTTTCCACCAATTACTGTACAATTATTTACAAACATCTTTTTAGCTACAAGAATTTTTGAAAATCTGCATTTTGAGCTATAAACTCTGGTGGCTTCCGAATTAAATAAAGCATGCTAAAGGTCTATCTATAAAATCCTACATAAATCTAACACCTACTGGGCAAATGGCATGGTGCTAAATATAACCATATAAAAATGTATCTGCACCACAAAGCATACAGTTTAGTTAGAATATATTAGAATTTTGAAATATCAAAATGTAAAACTATGACAAGTCAAGTATTACTTGGCTTTTCACTGATTTAGAATTCTTATTACCTAAATAAGAATATTACAACAGTCAAATAAGTATTATATATGTGGCATAAAATTACTAGGAAGTCAAGAGTTATTCTATGCATGTTCAAGATCGACTCTTCAATGAGGGCTTTTAGAAGCTATAAATGATCTATCAACCAGGTGTGTTCCAAAGTTTCCAGGACTAAATCTGGTTTTTAAGTTGTCCTGGGCCACAAATGTAATCTGAATACTTGCTGAATAATATGGCATCAAAGAAGATGGTGAGCAGCACTGAGGACTCGGAGGCTGGGAGGGACAACACATATATGTCCCAGGAAAACGTTGAGTGTCATATTCATGGGCTGGTTCTGATAAATTAGAAGCTACTGGTTGGTGCTAGTGATTTAAAAATGTGGTGCATAAACGCAGCGAGAAGACTCAGGAGGGTGAAGAAAATAGGCAAGGGAAGCCCAGGAAGTTAGCAAGACCAAAAAAAGGGGTCTGGGGAGCTCTCCCAGCGCAGGGATGGTGAGTAATAGAAACCTCAGATATGACAACAAATCTGAAACTTTCTTCCAACTAGTAACTATTCAAAATGCAATCTGAAAAGAGCACACACACTTGTTTAATTAATAGACTCCCCGCCTCAGATAATCAAGCTACAAAGTCGGGATAGCAGATGGAATGCAAAAAAACCCATAAATAAGTAAAAAATAAAAAATCCCACCAGTTCAAATACAAAGCTCATTAAAAATATGACCTTTTACAACCTATCTCACTGTTGCAATTGGATATATTGAAAAGAAATCCAGTTTGTAAGACCTGGATGTTACCAAACACCAATATTTCCTGCATAATAAACACAAAAAAGCTGAATCACACACGCACAACATGAAAACAGCATTTTTACTGAGTTTAGTTCTTGTACCAACATATAAAATTTGGCACGTAAGTGGTGTCAGGCCCTTTCAGTATCTTCTCTTTAAGTTATAGCTTAAAATTTCTTCCTTTTTTAAAAATATGTTTTTATTGATTTTAGAGAGTGAGGAAGGGAAAGGGATAGGGAGAGAGAGAAACATGGATGTGAGAGGAACATTGATTGGCTGCCTCCTGCATGTCCCCCACTAGGGATTAAGGCCGCAACCTGGGCATGTGCCCCTGACCGGGAATTGAACTGATGACCTCTTGGCTCATGGGTCTACACTCAACCACCGAGCCACACTGGCAGGGCTAAAATGTCTATTTTAATGCATAGGTCAGCCATTTTCTTTTCTGGGAAATTTATTATTTCTCTGATATTTCTCAGTGTCACACAGGGTGAACATCTGAGCAGAACTGCAATCTCTGTTTTCACTCAACAAAAGAACCACTAGGGAACTCCCCTCCGCATTGGGTTCTTCCTGCCTGTTGTCTGTCCTGGTCTGTGCCTGAATAGCTGACTGTCCCTTTAAGCACTCTGGGGGCAGGCCAGCTGTACCGCCAGCAGCCGTGGCCGGAAGCAGCAGCTCTCCTAAAGGGTCAAAGTGCATGGGCTTTGTGAACATTCTTGGCGTCACTGTCCCAAAGCGCGTGCACTTTACTCTTGCAGGAGCAAAGCAGTTTTGTGTTTTGGTTTGGTTTTGCCTATTTTCAAGTTTCTGACTGAGCTAAACGGTTGCTGAAAATTTAGTGAATATAAAATTATTACTGTTTGCTGTCATTCCATTATTTGGGTAGAGTCTAGGTATATACGTTTGATAGCCTAAAATGTGGAAAGCCTTTATCTAACAATGGCAGCTCTGGGTTTGGGGAAAATCAAATGTCATTTGTAAGAATATCTGGAGTAATAAAACGGGTCTATCTTGGACCAAACTGAGTTATTTTCAGGGAGATTTTTTAGATGGCTTGTAGAACGGTATGAAGGCGTATCCAGTAGAAGGGTTCTGAGCAATGGCAACATACTAAAATATGTATCTACCTAAAAATCAATTTCGAGGGGTGGTAGTATTGATTGTATAATTTCTGGTAAGGTTTTCAAAAATGTAATCATTAATGCATGGATATAGTGTGAATGTGGGCATTAATGCCTCTCTTTGGAATTAGGCTTGTTCAAGAGCAGAGAATGTCTTAAAATGATGGCTTAAAATAACAGCAAATACAGAAAATAGTGATAATGACTAAAAAGCAGTTATAATAAAAGGGTATTTTTAAAAAATGGTAGCTTATAAAAGGATCTTTTAGCTCACTTTTTATATATTTATTAAGAGTGGCTTTAAAAAGACGTTGTTACTTCTAAATTTTCAAGGTTTATGCTACCTTTTACATTATACTAGGATATCAATATTATTTATCCAATTCAAAAAAATTGTTGGTTTACAAATCGGTAACTTTTATTTGTAAGCTTAACCTATACATTCATATATGGATCTCTACTGTGTATTTAATATTATCCAGTGTAAGTAAAGGATAACTATCACATGTCAGGTAATTGCGTATGATTATAATTAAATATAGTAATAGGCCCAACAAAGGTTTAGGTAATCTCACCATCTCACTATCTTGAAATACCTTAGAAGCAAATCAGAAATAGGCACTTCTTCGTCACTTGACCAGATTCCCAGGGCATAAAGTACGAGTTAAGCCAGGGTCAGTCTTGTCATTGATTTCAGGTCAACCGATTCATTGTTTACTCTAATTACAGAATACCTATCACGTACTCAAGTATCAGGTGAAGTGTTAGGAATACGAGGTAAGTAATAGTCTCTGACCTCAACAAGCATTTTTTTAAAAGCTCATTAACTCCTTGTACAGTTACAGAATGGCCAGATTAACATGCAATCATTTCCCTCATAGATAGCTTGTTAAATAAAATACAGAGTAACACAAAACTGTATTTGGCAATTCTAAAGTAAATTTAATTAGCAAAATCAATGGAAAAATTAGTTGATAACCTCTATGTACAGGTATAAAGATGTTGCATTTTTTGGCCAAGAATTATACCAGTAAAGCATATATAAAAACTATTTCATGAATAAATAATTCAATTTGTCATTTTCATAGAAGTCTGACTATCAAAAAAATGTAATTCAATCAATTCCCAGTAAGTTATCTCTAAACAAAAATTTTTTGTTTCACGGGTAACTACTAAGAACAGTTTGAAACACTCTATCAACAATATGACTTTATTACCAAGGCAGAACTTTTGACCCATTATCAAATGTCTTAACATTTCTTTCAAAATTTAGATATTGACATTTTACTGGAAGGGTCCCAATAGAGAAGATTATTATTGAACATATCTTTTCCTTAAGTCAAGAAAAGGATGAGAATTGTCTTCTAGGGAATTCCACTGCTGAGCTGACTAAATTTTTAATTCCATAAGAAAAAAGAGACAGACTTAATGGCATAAATCAAATTTACAAAACCAATCTGGTTTTGGCAAGAACATGAAGGCAGACTATTTTGAATGAGTTGACCATGGGCAGTATGGCTTGCTTTTGAGCTTTAAAATCAAATATAAACCTTGGAGAGAGCAGTTTTCTACCACATTATTAATCTGATAGCAGTTGGGCAACTGTGAAGATGGAATTTTCCTTATCAGAATATAGGAAGTTCGGAAACGATCAATTCACTTTACCTTTCAACCTTTTCAAGTAAACGGGAACATCACTCTTAATACTTTTGGAATCGTCTTCGGTTCTCTCCCAGACCATCTGAGGAGGGTTGTTCTGAGCTAGCCAGTCGGCGACTTTGTTTTCTGGGGCCATCATTCCAGTCTGAATCCCCGGCAGGTCTTGAGTTCCAGAAGAAGACTTCCTGGACTTGTGGCGCTGCTCAGAAGTAAATTTTGTCACATGGTCTCTAATCGTTACCTTCCCTGGGGCACTGTCATCAAATTCAATGGTAAAGGAAGCATGCCCTGCACCTGTGGTATGGGAGCTCGGTGTGTCTTTTGTTGGGATTTCATGGATAGTGCTTTCTGTGATTTGTGACGGCTGCTGGAACTCTTTTGTAGGGATTTCAAAATAACTTGGTTCCCTACATAAAGGAAAAAGGACTTCTTCATTTGCAGCTGCAGACTGTTCCTCAACTTGCTTGGCATCTAAGCTGCACCCTAATGAGAAAAATAAGAGAAAATTCAAGATATTTGGGAGCTTCTAGCATTTGAAGGAGTCAAGAGAACCAGAAGTCAGATCCCAGCCTGGATGAAAACAAGGGCAAATGTCACAGAGAAGAAATCATTTTGGTTGTGAACATGGTATTCAGGCACCAACAGGAGATGCAAGGTGAACAGCAGCCATGGCAAAGGATAGCAAAGCAGTTAAGAGATGGACCTTGAATGGCTAGGGCCATGTTCTTTCCAACTGCGATCTAGAAATCATCGAGGTGCAAAAGAACTGAAATCCAATGGAGATGGAGATATATGTTCAATGTATATATTATATATCTCAAGTGACAGAAAAAGGATGAATTTCCTTATCAAGTAAGGAGAATGAAATATCTTGAACACAAGTAGAACTCCTAGGAGAACAGGTGCTCAAGTGAGGAAACGCACATGAAGTCAATATGTAAGCGATGCTCTACAAGTAACGATCCCACTTACCATTCTTCCCCTTCACATTCACAACCATTACTTATAGAACGACCAAAACAATACCCTGACGTGTGATCCTTGCAGGAAGATACATTTGATAAAGAGTAAAAGAATACTGAAGACAAAGCATGTGGTTTGCCTGCGACATTGCAATCCAAGCAGCAGTGTGAAAAAATAAAAGTAGAAATTCAGTTGCCAGCCATTCATTGCAGAAGAAAATTCACGTACATTTCTATACAGCAGAATATGTACAAGTGTCAAAAATCCTTGGAGAAAAGCTGAATTATAAAATCAGATCAACAACAAGAGTTAGCAGAAGAAGTAAATAGCATGGGAATGCTACCATTCGTCTATTGCCCAGAAGCGAATATAAAGGCATAAAAATAAAAATAAACACATTTATACAGAAAGCATGTAAAGGCATAGAAATGAAAATGATAATTGAAATGTTTTAAGTATGTGTTATCAAAAGTGCAAATGCGATATATATATATATATATATATATATATATATATATATATATGTGTGTGTGTGTGTGTGTGTGTACATTTTTTAAAGATTAAACTGCCCTGTTTTTCAGGAGGCAATTGACCATGGCTATTATCAAGATGGTAAAGAGTGAGTTCAAATGAAAAATATTTCCCTAAAGCTCAAACAGCATTCATTTTGAAAATACATTGGTAGAAACCATCCGCAGATAATCTATTAGGAGGAAAAGGCAATGCAGGGATAGCACGCTGTTTCCAATCATTTTCTAATTAAGTGAAGTATTTAGTCTTTTGAAACATCTTTTGGAATATTAAATCTTGATGGGATTCTTCAGGTGCTGTAATTGACTTCTTGGCATATTCTGAATATGAAACAATCATAACACTGTTTGCTTTTAGGGTATAGAAGATTGGGACGGCAACATTTCTGTAACCAAAAGCATGGGGCAGTGTATAGAAGACATCAAGCTAATTTTAAAAAAAAAGCAAAAAAAAAAAAAATCTATGCAGAAGATAAACAATATCCAACCAAAACAATCTCAATGTAAAAATGATCCTTTTCAAAATCTACTTAGTTTTTTCACCACTGAAAATGAAAAAAATTATATCAAGAACAACTCTACATCATCAAAGCAAATATTTTACATGCTATTTGAAAGGTTATACAAGACTTAATAATTTAAAGTCACATTTAAAATTTTTCTTTATTAAAAAGTTAACTTATCTTTTTCTTAATAAAATGTTCACTTGGATTTGAATATTTACTCTGAAGGCCTATCACTTAAAATTCCTGTGACAGTATAATGCGTTAACCACTCGACATATATTAATAAACTCATTAACAAATGTTATTTTTTATTTTTTCATACATTGATTGATTTATTATTATGTACAATGTACTGTACTTGATCAATTCCATATAGTACAACTGGTTTATAAACCATGACCCCAACAGAGATACCTAATCATTCCTTCATTCCTTCATTCTGGTTTGCTTATCCTTCAGATAACAGTAACACTAGGGACAAAGGGTGGTAGTTTTTTATAAAACGATGTGGCTGAATTACGATGTAAAAACCACCAAGAGCTGGTCCAGGGATATATGATTTATGTCCACTTGCCACTCAGCACTCAAAGCAATATTTTCCTCCCTTGGGAATGAAAAGTTCCCAGTTACTACTAACACACTTTCAACATAATCTTCACATTCTAACAGCAGAGACCAGCAAGCGCACACAACTGCTTTTAAGGTTATTGTTCCCTTAGTCCTACTGCAAAATCGCCTTTACTCCAAGGACTAGGAACCTGAGACTCATGCAAGCTAACATCGACTCTACCCAGAAGTCAGCTGTCTAACATGGTCGAGTGGCACTTTAGAACAGGGAGGCAGCATGTTAGGATCCGATGGTTATAACCAGGCGGTCTGGTTCAGTAAAGAGCAGGGATAAGACTTCAAATCAGATTAAATCCCGTCTCTATCAGCCGTTAGTCCTCATCTTCCTCCCTGTAGAATGAGGAAACAGCACTATCTGCCCATAAGACTCTGTGAACATTCGGTAAGACAGCACTGAGTGAGATAATGTAAGTCACTCAGAACAAAGCCTGGCGCAAGCAGGCACACAGATAAACGATTCCCTCCTGTCCTGCCCCAGATCTCCAACTTGGTTAAGAATGAGGAAAACAACCAACTAAAACCAAAACCCACCAGAGAGGGTCGGACCTGCGTTACCACCATCTGTCCACCATCCGGAACTGAAATATCATTGCTGACATGTACACATAAGGAACTGTCTGACATTGAAACTGGGGCTCAAAAGAACTGTTGGCCCAGAAAAAAAAAAAATAAAATAAATAAATAAAATTAAACCAAAAACCTAACTCTAAGAAACCCAAGACAGACATGACACCTGTTCTCTCCTATCTGCGACCTTCACCAACAAGGAAGTCTCTCTGGAGAGCCCAGTGAGGCTTCAGGTGAGACGTATTACTAAGAAGTAAGAGTCAAGTTGTAGAGAGAAGACGGAAATGATCTGGGGGAGACAGGGCTCAGAGACAAGCCCAAACCGTTCCGTGTACAAGGCGTACACACAGCCCTGCAAAGTCTCCCAAGGACATCGCTGTGATGTATCACAGTCCCATGTTCTCTACTCAGTATTCATCACTTAATATTCATAATGATTCCGAGTCATAAAGCAAACATTTTAATTACATTCCGCCTCCTCTGCTTGGGAAGGCAGCGATATGGGTAATTCATTTAATAGAAATACAGGAAATCATTCAACTTTGTAAAAAAATTGTCAGTTGTAAAAGTTCAGTCATCTGGAAAATTCATTATGGGGAAGAATTCCTTCCTCAGAAGATAAGAAAAACAGATCAAGTGTGGGCCCACTATATGTGGGAAGTGTAGGCCTACTAGGAAAATTAGGGCTTTTCCAAATTAAAACAGAGTTATAAACAGCTTTCCTCTCTTAGGAAACTGACAGAACATACTCTGGAATTATGAATTTAACATCCATTTCTCTTCCAAATCTATTTTGTTTATACTAAAATACACCAAATAATATACTACATATACTAATACTTTATACTAATATTTTATTTATACTGATACTGTTGTAAATCTAAATTCTAGATACTTAAAAATTTCTAATAACTATGTTAGAATTAATTCTGTTTACCTAAATCAGAGCAATTGGTGATAATATTCTTAACTTCCTTAAAATATTTTATGACTGAGTGACCTTCCAGGGGATCCTGTAATACACAGAATCCAGGAAAAGAAGTTCCCTTTATTCTTCTGTACTAAATTAAATAAAATATCACACTAACTCAAGATGACACAGACTGTAATGTGAAGGCTCCTTCTCCCTAGTACAGTGGTCAGCAAACTGCGGCTCGCGAGCCACATGCGGCTCGCGAGCCGCGGTTTGCCGCTCTGTTGACTAATGAGTTTGCCGACCACTGACCTAGACTCTCAATTCCAATAATTACAAGCTGTTGTTGTTCCTTGTGATTAAGCCCCTATCCCAGTGGTCGGCAAACTCATTAGTCAACAGAGCGGCAAACCGCGGCTCGTGAGCCGCAGTTTGCCGACCACTGCCCTAGTATATTCAAGTACTTGGTATAACAAAGACTGGTAAACCACTTTTGCTTGAAAGGAGTTACAACCTGCAAGCGTTTAAATTTAGTTTGATGAGATTGAAAATCAATGTGAAAGAAACAAAAATCTGTTCCTCACAGTGGTGCACACCGTCTCGAAATGCACGCAATGCGTAAAGGCCTTTCACTGTAACCCAAATAAATGTGTAATCCAAGTGGGCAGGTAGGAGAGCATATCTAGCCCTGGTTGGTGTGGCTCAGATGGTTGAGCACAGTCCCATGCACCTCAAGGTCCCAGGTTCAGGTCCCAGGTTCGATTCCCAGTCAGGGCACATGCCCAGGTTTTGGGCTCGATCCCCAGTAGGGGGTGTGCCAGAGGAAGCAGAATGATGTTTCTTTCTCTCTCTCTCCCTTTCTCTCTCTCTAAAATCCAGAGACAAGTATACCTGTTACAAGTATAACAGGAGGACTGATTTTTCCCTAATAGCACTCAAAATATTCAAACGATTTCAGGAGAACTTGATTGCTCTGATGTTCAGATTTGCTTCTAGGGTGTTTAGGCTATTTGGTAAGTCTGCAGAGATACTGGAAACATGGGGACCCTTAGAGAGGAACGTCAAAAATAACCAGGTAGCCCTGGCTGGTTTGGCTCAGTGGATAGAGCATCGGCCTGCAGACTGAAGGGTCCTGGGTTTGATTCTGGTCAAGGGCACATGCCCGGGTTGCAGGCTTGATCCCTAGTAGGGGGAGTGCAGGAGGCAGCCCAGCCGATCAATGATTCTCTCTCATCATTGATGTTTTAATCTCTCCCTTGCTCTCCCTTTCTCTCTGAAATCAATAAAAATTTATTAAAAAAAAAAAAATAACCAGGTAGTAGACAGATACTCTATTCTCCTTTCTGGAATGTTCACCTGTCATGATTAAGTACTATGATTTTACTTCTAAAATTTGGTAATCAAGAAGCAAATTATTTTTTGTTTTACCAAAATAGTATGCTTAGAAAAGAAGTAAACTAATAAGCATTTGTGTTTCATGATTTGAAAGATTTTTTTTAACAGAAACAACTTAATTTCAAAATGACATGAAATAACATTTAGTATATATTTTCAGATTGACTCTACAATCTATGCTGGCATCATAAATTATTTCAGGTCAGTAAATACTTTGTTTTCCTCATCCTGTATTTAAAGACTATAAATGATAAATCTGAAACAATATCTTTATATTTACATAAGAAAACAAGTGAGCCCAGCTGGCATGGCTCAGTGGTTGAGCACCAACCTATGAACCAGGAGGTCATGGTCCCGATTCCTAGTCAAGGACACATGCCCAGGTTGGAGGCTCGATCCCCAGTGTGGGGTGTGCAGGGGACAGCTGATCAATGATTCTCTCTCATCACTGATGTTTCTCTCTCTCTCTCCCTTCCTCTCTAAAATCAATAAAAATATATTTTAAAAAAAGAAAGCAAGTAAGACTCTCATAAGGCTCTTAATCAGCTGGATCTGACTGCGTGCTTTAAGCTATTTAACACAAAATGTAAATCACTTAATTCCTTCTTCCTCAAAAATAATCTCAAGATTATAAGACGGCTTTTGTCATCAGGCAGAGATGACACTCAGATGAGAGGTCACACAAGCTGATAATCACTTTTTGCTGGGAGATGCCTCATGGTTTGCAATTTATTTTATTATGATGAGGTATGAGCGATCTATTTTCATGCCAATTTATTTTTGGAGTAGTTTTTCAAATCTTTGTACTCCATGAAATATATCTTTTTTGAGGGAGAGAGAGTGTGTGTGTGTGTGTGTGTGTGCACACGCGTGTGTGCGCACGCAATGGCTACTGTAATGTTAACGGCTTATGGTTAAAAGGTGGACTTGGGCCTAGCTGGTTTGGCTCAGTGGATAGAGCGTCAGCCTGTGGACTGAAGGGTCCCAGATTCTATTCCGGTTAAGGGCACATGCCTGGGTTGCAGGCTCCATCCCCAGTAGGGGGTGTGCAGGAGGCAGCCGATCAATGATTCTCTCTCATCACTGATGTTTCTATCTCTATTTCCCTCTCCCTTCCTCTCTGAAATTAATGAAAATATATTCAAAAAAAGAAAAAATATCCCCTGGTGAGGATTAACAAACAAATGAAATAAACCTTAAAAAAAAGAAGGTGGACTCGGGAGTCAAACTGCCTGGGTTAAAATCCTCACTAGACTATTTGCTAGCTGTGTGACCTTGGTAAGGAAATTCACATCGCTGCACCTCAGTTTCCTTATCTATAAAATGGGAAAAATTACAGTAACAATCTCCAGGTATAGCTGAGAATTAAATGATAAATATATGCAGGGTACTAACAAGAGTGTTTGGTTAAGTAAGAATCACTGAAGTGTTAGCTATTATTTATAAACTAGTGGCCTGGTGCATGAAATTCATGCATGGGGCGGGGGGCGGGTATGTCCCTCAGCCTGGCCTGCACCCTCTCCAACCTGGGACCCCTCGGGAGATGTCCAACTGCCAGCTGCTCCTAACCGCTCACCTGCCTGCCTGCCCGATTGCCCCTAACCACTCTGCCTGCTGGCCTGATCAACCCCAACTTCCCCCCAATCCAGCCTGATCACCCCTAACTGCCCACCCCCATTGGCCTGATTGCCCCCAACTGCCCCCCCCACTGGCCTGGTCGCCCCTAACCGCCTCTGCCTCGGCCCGCCACCATGGCTTTGTCCGTAAGGACATCCAGAAGGTCTCTGGAAGGTCTCCTGGTCTAATTAGCATATTACTCTTTTATTAGTATAGATCATGATTCTGTCTCCAGGACAGAAATTACACATATACTTCACTGTATTCTACAAGTTACAGATTTCAGATTTCAAGTCATTTTGTGTGAAGGGGAGGAATAGATTTTGAATGGCAAGATAAAATCACCCTCACAATTATTTTCAGAATTTGGCAATAGTTACAATCTGCTGTGTTTTCTTTTAAATGAACCTCTATAATCAGTACCTTTCCCCCTCTTCTCTCTATGAGGTGGCTCCAGTGCACTGTGGTAATATGTGATCCTTGAAATACGGAACTTAAGTTTAGATGAGAAGGCATACACACAAAACACTGAATGAAACAGTGTTATATATCAGCAATACATATATACAGATACACTTAGAATACTTTATCACCTCATGTATGTGTGTATATATCTGTGGGGATAAAGCAGGCAGGAATTACAGTATAATTTATGTGGGAAGCCACTGGTAGACAGTCTAAAAACAACTGGTTGTGAGACATAAGGCTCTTAAGGAAAGTGGGACATAATTAGAACTTGGACATAAAATCTGTTTGGCAGGCAAAAGACAGCCACTGTAGTTTTTTTTTTTTAAATGAAAAGAAAGAACTGAGATTTTTTTTTTTTTTTGCAAAATGAACTGCAGGAGGGTTGAAACTGGAAGTAGGAAGTTCAATTATGACTTAGTGAAAAAAAAAAGAAAAGGCAACAGTGAGAAGGGAAGATATGAAGATTTCAGATGAAGTAGACATTCTTGACCGCCTTCCAATATCCATTTCCTGTACCTCCTCCTCAAAGAACTCCAACATTCCCAGGAATCTCCTCTTCCCCGACACAGCTCATGTGCCTTAGAGCAAAACTAACCCCACACGGCGTCAGGGTGGGCAAGGCTGGCTGAAGGATAGTCTCTTAACCCTTGCCAGGGGTTGGTTCAGAAACAAGGGGGTGACCTACTCGTGAACCTGATAGAGGCCGATGAGATGAGAGATATGCTGAAAATGTTGGGGAGAATTCCTCTTGCAACTGCAGGGGTCCTCTGGAAGCAATCTTTGCTACTTCCTGCTGGCTGTGATCTGATAGCACACACCCTGGATCGCTGCTGGCAGGCAGCCTACATGTGCGAGGGGAACTGCCCAGTATGCAGCCACTGTGAGTAGAAGGGCTGAGAGATGGACAGAAACCAGCCAGTGGATGACACCGTTGAGATGCTGCGCTAACCAATCCTGAAGAGACTCAGATACTTTTTAAAAAACATATTGTTATTGATCCCAGAGAAGAAGTGAGCGGGAGAGAGAGATAGAAACATCAATGATGAGAATCATTGATCGGCTGCCTCCTGCACACCCGACACTGGTTATTGAGCTTGCAACCTGGGCATGTGCTCTGACCAGGAATCAAACCGTGACCTCCTGGTTCATGGGTTGACGCTCAACCACTGAGCCATGCTGGCTGGGTGAGACTTAGCTATTTAAGCCACTAAATACCTTTCCTGTTTAGTCTCAGGAAGCATGTCTGTTACTTGCATGTGAAGGTATGCTAACAACACACCAAGTTTCTGAGCTTGGGCATCAAGAAACCTGTGTTGGTCTCAGGCAAGGAAGCTGTGAGGCGAACTGATCTGCAAAGTTCTAACTTCAATTGGGGCAAAATCAAATCAAGTTGATAAAGGCAGCTTTCGGAGACACGTGTCCTGGAAAAATCAGAGCACATTTAAAGAACCAGTGTCCGTGTTCTCCAGCTACACAAAAATGTCCTATTTCTCTTGCAGAACTGGGGTCAGAGGTAGGAACTGACAAGTGTTCTGAAGGCATCTGCCCTTGACTCAGAGCTAGTTCCCGTGCTGATCCTGGTGCCCGCATTTAGTTCCTGCAGGCCTGGATCCTTATCTGCGCTACCAGTGACTCCAGGCCAGAGGGGACGGACAACTCACACCACTATTTCCTGAAAATCTTGATTTTCCGGCTTATGGGCACTGAGTTCATTACTACACCCCTCCAGCAACAGGAAGAATATATTTCCTGACAACTAACTTGAGATTCTGACCCACAACTATGTCTTCATTCTGGCTACTGAGCTAAGCTACCCTTGTTGCTACCATATCCCAACAAACTGGATAGACTGAGGCTTGAAAGGTTTTAATTTCATGTCATATTTCTAAACATCAGAGAAATTTTTCATTTAAAAATCTACATATACAAAAGGCTAATATGCAAAGTGTCCCCTTGGGAGTTTGACTGGGAGTTCGATTGCTCGCTATTACAGGCACTGACCACCAGGGGGCGGTGTGGAACAAAGGAAGGCCCCAGCCAGCAGCTGGAAGGCCCTGATTAGCCCTGATTGCCAGCCAGGCCTAGGTATCCTACCCATGCACGAATTTCATACACCGGGCTTCTAGTATAATTATATGCTTGTGAACCTAATGAAATTAGTTATATTGAAATAAAATGTCCAACTACATTATTAATGTTTTCCCAAGTTTTAACAATCTCATAAAAAAACTGAAAAAAATATTTTTAAATGATTTATAAAGATAATGGAATTAATAATTTATGTGAGAATCATTTAGAATGAATTAAAATTACAATGTTAATGTCATTAAAATGTTCATCAACTTTTTTTAAAAGTCAAATTACAGAGTAGTAGATATCACTTTTTAAAGTAGATAGGTTTGTTACCCGATAATAATATCCCCAAATCTCATAATCTGCGATTTTTTTTACCTGAGGTTCCAGTTTCATGATTTTTTTCTTCTGGTTTGCCATTTGACTTGAAAGCTCTTTTTTCATCCACCTCATCTTCGCCCCACCACGAAGGCTGCCCATATAATGGAGTACCGCGGGGCATGGCAGAAGTATCTGGAAAGAGGTAGGAAAATCTGTCTAAAGCATATGAAACTGAAAAAAATAATGCTTTGGAGACATTAGAATTGCCTGGTTGATCTGTCAAATAAAAAACAAAGTATAGTCTAGATAGCTGAAAAGTACTTAAGTTAAATAACAACTTAGTATTTGTGTAAGACCTTATTCAATGTTGGACATGACTAAAGAAATTGTATTTTACACTCGCTAGTATCTAAGTGATGCAAACTGCTAAGCCAAATAACTTTCTACTCAACCATAATGAGTTATTTGGTCAACAGAAATGACCCCTTAAGTCTAAATATAAAAGATTAAAGTCAATTTTGCTATGAGTGACTATTTAAAATTTTTTTAAAGCCATAGGACATTGCATATTAACTAAATTTAAACTTGCTGTTAATAGGACTAACAGATTTACATTTGAACAAATTTGGTGATGCCTCTCAATTTAAAAAATTGCTTTTGTATGAAAGGGATTATTTATCTAAAGCATTTTTTACAGCTTCTGGAACATAATAAATATGATCATTGTGATGATACAAGCATCAGTGGGTATTTCCTATTAATTTATTTCAGTTATTATAATTCAGAAGAAAAAGCAAACACATGTGAATTAATAAAAATACTATAAGGTGAATTACATTTAATTCCCTTACATATTTAAACATATGAAACACACCTACATACAACTGCCATAGAATGTGGTTTATAATGCTTTGCAGCGAAAGCACTGACTGCATTAAAATCCACTGTGAAACTGTTATTATTATTATTACTAAAGGCCCGGTGCATGGATTCGTGGGGTCCCTCAGCCTGGCCTGCATGGATCGGGCTGAAACTGGCTCTCTGACATCCCCCAAGGGGTCCCGGATTGCAAGAGAGTGCAGGCCAGGCCAAGAGACTCCACCAGTGCCCGATCAGGGCCAGGGAGGGGCCGCGGGATGGCTCCAGGAAGTGTCCGGCCTATCTGGCCCAGTCCCGATGGGCCAGACCCCAGCAGCAAGCTAACCTACCGGTCAGAGCATCTGCCCCCAGTGGTCAGTGTGTGTCATAGCGACTGGTCGACCGGTAGAAGAGACAATTAGCATATTAGTCTTTTATATATATAGATTATTATTACTATCTGGACATGGACAAGATTTTGAGAACAAAGTCTGCCATTTCGCACTCAAGTATAAACATGGTGTCTTCAATGAGGGGAGCATACCCAGGGCCTTCTCCTCGGCCTTCAGGGCCTCGGTGGCTTTGTGCTGAACTTCCGGTGGAGGATCTGCCACCTTCGAATCCACGCTTTTGGCACAAGCAGATTTGGATGATTCTGGTTCTGAAGATTTTTGGGACAATTGGAGCTGAATGGTAAACTTCTCGTGCTAGAAAACATCGCAGTGAAATATCCATGAATGAAACCAACCCTAGTAAACAGTAGGTTTATGAAAGAAATAAGGAAAAGCTTTTTACCTTTAGAGCTTCTTCAGGGACCCTCATTTCTCCTCGTACTACAGTGAAAAGATTTGTATGTGAACGGGGCTAAGGAAGAATACAATTTCAAAATTGTCCTATTGGAATCAGGGAATTCTAGCAAAATTAGTATATCCCCCTAAGACTTAAATGTTAAACTGTGCTCACAAATATGAAATTTTTCCATTTTAAATACCAAAGAAAATCTTGATATATAGCAAGTAATTCTACACTTAGGCAATAATGGCCTCCAAGCAAATAACTGGGTAATGAATCTGAGCACAAAAGACATTTTCAGTTCCAACAACGGGACTGAAAAGAAGAAAGAGCACCCGGATCAAACCATATTGATAGCTAATCACAAACATGTAAAAGGAAGTAACTCATCAGTGATTACCCCGAGTAAATCCTGAAGGAATTCGATGACTCAGACTCTCAGCACTGATAAAAATACAGTTCATATGAGAAGGTAAAACAAGGGCTATAATTAGGGTCCTTACAGCAACCACAGCCATCTCTGAGCCCCACGAATTGCCATCAGGGTCAGGTTACATGATCAAACAACGGATTCTATACAGATCAGAACCAAGTGCTGCATGTAATGAATGCGTTCATTATTATGCCCCAAAGAACAATGCCTCTGTATGTTAAAAAGATCTCCCACTACACAGGGGAGGTCACATTTCCCACCATTACTTAACCCTGGAATGAAAAGGCTTTTATACCATGTGCCATACCAATTCACAGCACCCATGACTTCAAGGGGAGAAAGCTATAATCACCATGACTACTTGGGGGGGAAGAAAGGCTTCCCATGCATTAGGAGCAGTGCACTTGTAAGGGTATTTACCTGTATTTCTACTCATTCAAATAATAAAAACTCAGAACTTTTTAGAGTGGTAAAGAGCTTTGGGGAATCTGCTCTTCATTTCCATTACCCGGCTTCCTATTCCATAGTGAATGAACTTGAGGATTGGAGGGCCAGACCCCAAAGACAATACTCTCCTCACCTGATCCCAGGCTGGGGCTCCCCTATCACTTTACATTGCTCCCTGTAGCTGTGAAACATTAAGATTTCCCTTTTCGTTATGAACACATGCTGGTACATATTTGCTGGTATATATGCAAGTGTGTATTTCATAACTAAGTACATTTAATGAAAAATAAAAGTCAAGTAGTTTTGCCTTACTTCCAAGAAACTCATTAACAGCTGGAGAAGATTCAGAGCATCCTTACATTTACAATGGAAAACAGCATATTTTACAAATTGAAAGCTATTTCTACTTTTTATTTTTATTGATTTTAGAGAGAGAGAAAGGGAGAGGGAGAGAAATACATTGATGCGAGAGTGGAACATCGACTGGTTGCCTCCTGTACGTACCCCAACCAGGGATTGAACCCACAATCTGGGTATGTGCCCTGACAGGGAATTAAACAGGCAACCTTTCATTGCATCTGATGATGCTCAACCAACTGAGCCACACAGGCCAGGGTCATGTCTATTTTTTCAATGGGAAACACCAATGAGGTTAGCCAGCTGTGAGGGTTTTCTGGTGCTTCCAGGTAGCTCCTGGGGCGGGGGTGGGGGGGTGGGGGTGGGGAGGGAGCTAGAAGGCTATTCCCCGAGGCTAGCCTGGAGTATCACCTTTAGACTGAGACTCTTTCTAAGATCAGGGAAAACTTGAGACAGTCTTGGACTTCACCTACCAAAAAGATTCCTGTGTGTCGGCCTACCAAGGAACTCAGGAATCCTCTTGTTTAGTTCATGAGTTTCCTGAGAACTCTGGTATGACTATGAGATTCTGAGGCTGCCCTCACCCCCAATTTTATCTCCAAAGCTACCATCTTTCTTGTGGTAGAGACCTAGGTAAGTGACTGTTTTTGCTGCTTAAGAAAAATGACCAACTAAGGTACAATTACTTATGATGTCAGTAAGTTACAAAATAAACAATAGAATCATGTCAATTATATCTGAATTTTTAAAAATAAACTTACAAACATTTTAATTCTTTATTAAAAATCATAATATTTATAGGCTAATTCCCCATTTCCTTACATATGATTGTAATTCTAATCATTCTTATGTTCAATTTATTCAGGAAATAAATAAAAGTGGCATCACTAAAAGTGGCATCATGGGAATTCATCTACATACTAGTAATGTGACCTCTGACACATCCTTTAACTTAATGATAATTAAGACCAGAAAGAGCAAAATTTTCAATCCTTTCAGTTACTCCTAGGGGCCTGGCCTTAAAACACCAGGGGGCAGATATCATTGTGAGCACATCTTTCAAAAAGTATTTTAAAAATTAAGTCATTAAGTTGTTTCACTGGGGAAATACCAATCACAGAAGAAATGGGGGAAATTTTAAAATAGTTCCCAAATATTACATAATGAGATTTTGTTACTTGAGACAAGATTTCCAGTGTTTCAGAAAGTGTTGTATTCTCAAACAACTGAGATGGGTATTAATATTCTCTTATAAACTGTGCTATATTACTAAAATATGTCACTCGCATCATGTTGAAGACACTGATAAGTGAGAATATTTGAATGCAGTTATTTTAAACAATGAAAGAATGGGAATAAAGTACTTTTTTTCTAAATTTATATATTTTTATGATTTAAAAATACACATATAAGGCTATTCTTAAAAATTCTCCTTAACGTTAACCAAACATTTTTTCTTTCGAATCTTCTCATTGGGAAAATTCCCTATTTGATATCTGATAATGAAATATACAATTATGCTACATTAGGGTCCACAGTGTACTGAGATCCTAACAGAAACCCAAGGGGTTTTAGTTATGGCAGCCTGTCCAGTGTTGCTCAGTGGTTGAGCATCAACCCATGAACCAAGAGGTCACTGGTTCAATTCCTGGTCAGGGCACATGTCTGGGTTGTGGGCTTGATCCCCAATAGGGGGGCACACAGGAGGCAACTGATCAATGTTTCTATCAATCTATCCTTCTGCCTTTCTTTCTCTCTAAAATCACTAAAAACATATTTTAAAAAAATAAACAAAAAAACAAATGAAAAAAGTTATGTCAGAAAACCATCCAAGGGAAAAATTTGTAATCTATTAATTTTGTCTATATCTTTGGAAAAATATGCATTTTACTTTAGCAGATGAATACCTTGTCCAACTTGCAGAAGACCCTGTTCTATAGGAACAGTGTTTAAACAACCAATTTTAACTTTTCTTCTAGGCTTCATTCTTTCATCAAATAGCTCATCTGAATTTCTTAAATTTAGTTCTTTTGAGCTTTGAAAATACCCCTGATTTTTAAAATTTGAAAAGTGGCCCCAACTGGTTTGGCTCAGTGGATAGAGTGTCAGCCTGCAGACTGAAGGGTCCCAGGTTCAATTACAGTCAAGGGCACATACTTGGGTTGCAGGCTTGATTCCCAGGGGGGCTGCGAGCAAGAGGCAGCTGATCAATTACTCTTTCTCATCACTGATGTTTCTATCTCTCTCTCCCTCTCTGAAATCAATAAAAAAAAAAAAATATATATATATATATATATTAAAAAGTTAAAGTAAATTAAAATTTGAAAAGTGTGTTCTTGTTTTTTTATGGATATTAACCACATTAATCAGGAAAAATCTTCATGTCTCTGAAAAAAGAGTGGATTTTTAATTATGTTTATCCCCTCTAGATTATTTTAGCAGTCATGATCTACACTGCCAAGCAAACTGTTCCAAGTATAGACAAGTCATAGTCACTACCACATTTCCTATTTTCTCATGTTTTGAAATAGCTGGTGCCAAATGGTTCAGGAGGTACTTAAATACAATGTCCACTTGCATTTATTTTTTAATGAAACTTATTACGCTGGTGGAAAATGACCCGTGAATAAAGGTTTTAATGCTAATTCTTAATCATTTTATGGGATACATATTTTTAAAAGGATGTAAAATATACAACTCAAAAGTGTTAATGTTGAATGGTTTCACTTTTCACACATTCCTTAGGCTCTGCAAGTGTAAAGGTCATGTGATATGCTACAACACTAGTTTTTCATCAAGTTTAAGTTAAATATAAAATAATAATTACTTATGCTCTAAGAATGATTTTAAAGTGTTAGTGCATTTAATTTATCTAAATATCAATTCTACTTATCTGAGACTACATTTTCTCTGCTAGTGATAAAAATCCAACCAAGCAGCTAATATGCTGAATATATTCCTCAATATCAAATTCCAGGTAAAGGTAGTAATTGAAAAAATCAACACTCAAGAAAAATATTCAGCACAATGTGGAATATCAATAAGTCCTTTTTACAAAGCTTATTGCTTTGACTAGATGGACATGTTTTTCTTCTTTGTCAACCAATCTTATCCTTTTTCTTACTGGTGATTCTTTGCCCTAGCGTAGGCAGTAGGAGAGTCATGTCCCTGTCCAGTTCTTAGAATCCTTTTTTTAAACAAAAGATTTTAAAATACACACTAAGTGGCCCAGCCAGTATAGCTCAGTGGATGAGGGTTGACCTATGAACAGGAGGTCACGGTTCAATTATGCTCAGGACACATGCCCAGGTTATGGGCTCGATCCCCAGTAGGGGGCGTGCAGGAGGAAGTTGATCAATGATTCTCTGTCATTGATGTTTTTATCTCTCTCCCTCTTCCCTTTCTCTCTGAAATCAACAAATATTTAAAAAATAAAGAAGTAAAATAAAATACACACTAAGTGCATAATGTACTTAACCAGGGAGTGTGGGTCTTAGAAGACACAGTATATTAACAATTTTGAATTAACTAGGCAAAGAGATGAAATAAATGGAGTAAAAGTAGGAATGAAAGGCAAGGCAGGGTTAAATTTGTACATTGCTCCTGGAGGTTGATCTGTGCCATTATCATCCCACCAAAAAAAAAAAAAAAAAAAAAAAAGTCTCTGGGCTGGGCTAATATTAAACATTCCCCTGTCCTCTCCCAGTTACATTCTTTGATATCCAAACTACAGATGTAATAGCACTGCAGGGAGAACAATGTTAAAAATAGAGGGGTCCATCAAATTTTCCAGAATTATTTTTAGAAGCAGGCATAGCAACAAAAAATATATATATTATTTTTAAACATGTATTTCAGTATGGGAAGGCACAGAGACTTCTAGCATGCCTGTACTGAGAATTTTTATGTCTAAAGAAATGTTAATGTACACCAGAGTAGAGGATTTTTGAATGAATTTAATAAATGCACAAAATCAGATAAGGATATCATATCCAAATCTCAGCTTATCTTCCAGTTTCAAGGTGATATACGTCTGTTCTGGAATCCTTACATCATTCACAAAAGTCTACAAGGAAAAAAACGAAATGTTAGGTTTACATATGAAGCATTAATTACTACATTTCAGACAAATACTCAAAACTCATACATAACATACGGTGGCTCATACAGTTTGTGTCATAAAATGTGTCATGCATCCCATACGCTGGTAAAATATTCCACACTAAACCCTTTATCCCATGACTATTAACACAGAGAGAAGCAGGTCACGGCCTACGCCCACCAGGCTGCCAAGACAAATCTAACAGCTAACAGCCGAGAAGAGCTTTTAACCTGAAGCCGGCCAGTTACAGAGGGCCCTTAACTCTCCACGTCATCAGAATGTACTGGACGCGGTTTTAGCTTTTTTTGGACAATTCTAATTATTTCCGAGGATTGCTATTTCATTACTTTTATTCTTAGAATTTTTTGAAACAACAAGGAGAAAATTTACTTTCTAAGAAAACGAAATAAAACTCATTGTTTTACAGTTGCAATGAGTCCTTTGGACCCTTTTATGAATCTAATATACATATGAGATCTTAGTGATCTTATTTTTCCTGTTTCATAAAACATTCTACTATTTCACTAGCCTGTAATTATTTCACCATCATGCATCAGTTTTTCTAACTTTGCAGAAAATGACCAAAACAAGAATATAGAATAATGGAATTACCTAACATAAACACTATCCAACAGAAATAGATTGCAAGCCACAGATATACTGTTAAACTTTCTAGTGGGCACATTAATGAGGTAAAAAGAAAGAGGTAAAATTAATACTTCTTTTCTGTTCTTTTTAAAAATTTGTTGTTGAAAGTATTACAACAGATGCCCCCCCTTTTTTCCCATTGATCCCTTCCACCCCACACCCACTCCTCCCAGGCCTTTTAATTTGATCCATATGTCCAAAATAGTTCCATTTCAACAAATAATGAATATAAAAATTCATAAGATATTTTACATTCTTGTTTGTGTGTGTACTTCAGACTATTCACATTTTAAGTTCTCAACAGCCACATATGGCGAGTGGCGCTGTAGTGAAAGGGATAGCAGGATGATGCAATCACAAAATAAATCATAATTTATTGCACCAACCCTCAGTTTTCTTACTGAGTTGCTCAAAATATTGCAACATCTTTCAAAAAAAATAAATAAAAGACATCTGGACAGTATCTTTGTCTTTTTTTTTGGTTTAGCTATCAACTGAGAATTCAGAATTTTTCAGTTAATGTCCATACAGGAGAAAACAGAAAAATATTTCACAATTATAAGACAAATTAAAAGAGATAGACAACAGTACTTTAGACTATAATAACAATGATAAAACTGATAATAATGTAAGCAAACTATCAGACCATGAGTCTTCAGATGAAGATAATCCCAGATGAATTTTCTTTAATGTAAGACTCTCTCTAACACAAGAAGAGACAAGAGTGTTTCAAGGACAAAAAATATATAGAGTATTTTTCATCCAGTTAGCCATTCAATAAGAATCATGCAATATTTTTCAACAAAAAACCTAACCTAAACTATTATGTTTTTAAAAAAAAATATGTTTTATTGATTTTTTACAGAGAGGAAGGGAGAGGGATAGAGAGTTAGAAACATCGATGGGAGAGAAACATCGATCAGCTGCCTCCTGCACACCTCCTACTGGGGATGTGCCCGCAACCAAGGTACATGCCCTTGACCGGAATCGAACCTGGGACCCCTCAGTCCGCAGGCCGACGCTCTATCCACTGAGCCAAACCGGTCAGGGCAACTATTATGTATTTTTAAAAAAGTTTTTGACTGGGTTCTCTCCTTTTCTGATGTTTTTGTTCCAACGCTTATTTGATTTGTTTTTAAGTGAACAAATACTCAAGGAAGGTCTCTATATAAAGGTTATATCACGAGCATCAAAGAAAAGAAAAAAAATCCAGTAGAAATACATGTTACCATCTTTCCTTACCCTTTGCCACAGAATGGAGGGACCTGGAGTATTATGCTAAGCGAAACAAGCCAGTCAGAGAAAGATAAGTATCACATGATCTCACTCGTATATGGAATCTAATGAACAAAATAAACTAATGAACATAGATCTGGAGACACAGAAGCATGGACCGGACTGATGAATCTCAGAGGGAAGGCAGGGGTGGGGACAGAAAAACATGGGAACTTACATGCATATATGCATGGCCCATGGACACAGACAATAGGGTGGTGAAGGCTGGGGAGGGGAGGTGTGGGTGGAGGGGGTCAATGGGAAAAAAAAAGGGGACATCTGCAATACTTTCAACAATAAAGACAGATTAAAAAAAGAAGTTGCGCTCTTTATTTCAAGCACTAATAATGTGGAGAAAGTGAAATTCTGCCACAATTCGAGAGTACACCTAAGTGTGGTCGGTTTATGAGTAATCCTAAATCATATGCTTCCAACATGCTTCACAAAAAGAAAACTAATACAAATAAAAATCAAAGGCCTCAGGTATTTAACACTCTAATTTCAGGTTCATTCCCAAAATGAATATTTTAGAGTGTTTTAAAACTTTTATCTTGAATATTCTATATATAACTCAAAATACTCTATATATAACTGCAAAACAAAAAAGCTGAGAAAAATGATAGGAAAAGAGAAGAATAAAAGAAAAGGTTAATTCACGGATGTGTAGTGTGCAGGAGATAAACAATCAGGTGCACTGTGTAAGTGGAATGCCACAGTTTTAGGCCAATTTTATTCTTAAAATGGTCTGAACCTAAAACACCGTATTTACTTAAAATGCCTAAGATGACATATAAGATCCATTTTTTAAAATATTTTTATTGATTTCAGAGAGGAAGGGAGAGGAAGAGAAAAACAGAAACATCAATGATGGGAGAGAATCATTGATCGGCTGCCTGACTAGGAATTGAACTGTGACCTCCTGGTTCACAGGTTGACGCGCAACCACTGAGCCATGTGGCTGGGCTATAGATCCATTGTAAAGCTTAAGACTGCTCAACTCTCTTAAATATTAAGTGTTTTAACACATGGACTGGGTCCTTTCAGAGATCAACAAACATAATTGTATCATGCTGGCATTTATGACAGAAATATTCCCTAAGGTCTAGAGATGTTTAGGACATATGAGCCAGACACAAAATTCCAGCTTACAAAACGAAGTGGAAACACCTGGGGGGAAATAGTCTCCTGAAGATCTAAAACTATAAGAGGAGGAGAGACAATTTCAAAGAGCAACACATGCAAGAAATCATTTCATTAAAGCAATTACAAAGCATGTTCACCAATAAGCATGGAGGAAAAGGAGGCTTGGTTATGCGTCATTTGATCAGACCTCTACCTGTAGGCAGGACAGAGGAGGACAACGAGGCATAGAGAGTGAAGCAACAATGGAGAGCTCCAAGTTCAGAAGGGGGGCTATGGGCTTCAAATTCAGGTCTGAACTATACATCTCAGGTTCTCTCCACATCAAGGAAGCTGGGTACCCAAGCCAGGCCAGCTCCCAAACGCCCCATGCAAACAACGAACCTCACAGAAGCAAACCAAACTAGATAAATACCTATTTAATCTTCATGCAACTAAATTACATAATTGAGAGTATAAAATCTTATAACCACCATGTATTATAAATATATTAGAGGCCCGGTGAATGAATTTGTGCATGGGTGAGGTCTGGCCAGCCTGGCCAGGGGGAGGGGACATAGTGGTTGGCCAGCCTGCCTACTGGTCAAACTCCTGGTCGAGGGGACAATTTGCATATTAGCCTTTTATCATATAGGATATACACTGAGTGGCCAGATGATTATGCTTTCAGTGATCATAATCTGGCCACTCAGTGTGTGTGTGTGTGTGTGTGTGTGTGTGTGTGTGTGTGTGTATATATATATTAGTGGCCCGGTGCACGAAATTCATGCATGGGAGGGGGGGTGTCCCCTCAGCCTGGCCTGCACCCTCTCCAATCTGGGACCCCTTGGGGGATGTCGGACATCCCTGTCGCAATCCGGGACCACAGGCTCCTAACCACTTACCTGCCTGCCGGCCTGAATGCCCTCAACTGCCCCCCCCCCCCTGCCAGCCTACTTGCCCCCAACTGCCCCCCCCGGCCGGCCTGCTCCCTGCCAACTGCTCCCCCCGCCAGCCTGCTCTCCCCCAACTGCCCACCCCTGCCGGCCTGATCACCCCCAACTGCCCCCCCCTACCCCCCCCCCCCCCGCTGGCCTGAGTGCCCCTAACAACTTCTGCCTCAGCCCCGCCACCATGGCTTTGTCCGGAAGGATCTCCGGAAGGCCTTCTGGTCTAATTAGCATATTACCCTTTTATTAGTATAGGTATATATATTAAGTTAAAAATTTTTAATTTATTTTAGAGAGGGAGGAAGGGAGACAGATAGAGAAATAGAAAAATCAATGATGAGAGAGAATGATTGATCAGTTGCCTCCTGCACTCCCCGCACTGGGGAATGAGCCCACAGCCCAGGCATGTGCCCTGACCAGGAATTGAACCAGTGACCTCTTGGTTGATAGGCTGATGCTCAACCACCAGCCAGGCACCATGAATTACATTAATGCTCCTAGAACTCTAACTCAGTGGCCAGGAGCACAGCCACTGTAACCACACTTCCAGGGACACGTCTCCTCTTCTTCCCCGACCACTCCTCTGTATCTTCCATATCACACAGGACCCTGTTCTGAGGCTGGCAGGAACTCCAGTGTGGAGGGGGTGGCAGCAGGCGCTGGAACACAGGGAGCTGGGGGTGGGGGCAGCCTAGTAACAATGGCGGGGCTGGAATGGATGCAGTGGTACCAGAGGGTCTGGTGCTCCCAGAGGCGTGATGCTCCAGGGGCGGGAGGGGCAGGAAGGCTAAAGGCAAACCAGGGTTCTCATGGCCAGGAGCTTCAGGGACAGGGAAATGGCTCAGTACATCAGCTACAGGGCCAGTTCTGCCTCCCCAGGCAGAGAATAACATCAAGTATACATATAGGAATCTTGGGAGTGCATTTTAGGGTAAAACATTTAAAAAAATATATTTTTATTGGTTTCAGAGAGGGAGAGAGATAGAAACATCAATGATAAGAGAGAATCATTGATTGGCTACCTCTTGCACACCCCGCCTCCCCACTGGGGATTGAGCCCGCAACCCAGGCATGTGCCCTGACCAGGAATTGAACTATGACCTCCTGGGTCATAGGTCAACACCCAACCACTGAGCCACGCTGGCTGGGCTTAGTGTAAAATTAAAGAGAGGAGGAGAAACCAAGATGGCGGCATAGGTAAACACCTAAACTGCTGCCTCGCACAACAATTTCAAAACTACAATTAAAAGACAAAACGGAATAATCCAGAACCATAGGAAGGCTGGCTGAGTGGAAATTCTACAACTAGAAGGAAAGAGAAAAGCACACTGAGACTCAGAGGAGCTGCAGGAGGCAGAGGTACTGAGACGCGCGTGCGGAGAGGACTGGCAACTGAGGGCGCAGCTGGCTTTCTCAAGCGGGAGGGAGACAAAAGTTCCCGACTGAGCTAAACTCCAGTTCCAGGCGAGACTCTGGGGACCCAGACTCATACGAGGTAAAACTAGACTGTCAAGAAAGAGAAAAGCACACTGAGACTCAGAGGAACTGCGGAAGGCAGAGGTACCGAGGCGCACGCGTGGAGAGGGCGGGCAACTGAGTACATGGCTGGCTTTCTCAAGCGGGAGGGAAACAAAAGCTCCTGACTGCACTGAACTCCAGTTACGGGCGAGACTCTGGGGACCCAGACTCATTCGGGGAGAAACTGGAATGTCAGGCAGTGGGCAGAACTCGAGGGCGGCTTTCTCTCAGAGGTGCTTGCATCGATTACCACGGGACACTGAGACACAGGGTCCTATTAGGGCAGGGTTGACAGGAAACCAATACTGTCTGCTCTGCCCTGAGACTCCGCCCCATCCAAGCTGAGCACAGAGGCTTTTGCAAGTCTTCTCCCATAAGGGTGTCTCTAGCACAGAAATTCTCCCAGCGTAGACACAGCTGATCCTCACAGCCAATTGGCCTGCAGGTCAATTCCTCCCAGTGATACCAACAACACTCAAGGTTTAACTACAACAAGAGTGTGCACACAGCCCACAAAGGGGTGCACCAAGAGTGTCCACTCCGGTAACTGGGGAGGCTGAGCCACTGGGCCCTATAGGACACCTAGCACACAAAGCCACTCTATCAACTCAGGGAAGCAACCAAAATGCGGAGACAAAGAAACAGATCACAAATGAAAGAAATGGAGGAAAGCAAACGACTGGATATAGAGTTCAAAAAAACGGTTATAAGGTTTTTCAAGAATTTTCTAGAAAAGGCCAATAAATTTAGTGAGACCCTCGAGGATATGAAAAAGGACCAACGAGAAATTAAGCATACTCTGACTGAAATAAAAAATATTATACAGAGATCTAACAGTAGACTAGAGGATTGCAAGAATCAAGTCAAAGATTTGAAATACAAAGAAGCAAAAACCACTCATCCGGAAAAGCAAAAAGCAAAAAGAATCCAAAAATATGAAGATAGTGTAAGGAGCATCTGGGATAACTTCAAGCATACCAACACCTGAATTATGGGGGTGCCAGAAGAAGAGAGAGAGAGCAAGATACTGAAAACCTATTTGAAGAAATAATAACCAAAAACTTCCCCCACCTGGTGAAAGAAATAAACTTACAAGTCCAGGAAGTGCAGAGAACCCCAAACAAAAGGAATCCAAAGAGGACCACACCAAGACACATCATAATTAAAATGCCAAGAGCAAAAGACAAAGAGAGAATATTAAAAGCAGCAAGAGAAAAACAGTTAGTTACCTACAAGGGAGCACCCATACGACTGTCAGCTGACTTCTCAACAGAAACTATGCAGGCCAGACGAGAGTGGCAAGAAATATTCAAAGTGATGAATAGCAAGAACCTACAACCAAGATTACTCTACCCAGCAAAGCTATCATTCGGAATTGAAGGTCAGATAAAGAGCTTCACAGATAAGAAAAAGCTAAAGGAGTTCATCTCCACCAAACCAGTATTATATGAAATGCTGAAAGGTATTCTTTAAGAAGAGGAAGAAGAAGAAAAAGGTAAAGATAAAAATTATGAACAACAAATACATATCTATCAACAAGTGAATCTAAAAATCAAGTGAATAAAAAAATCTGATGAACAGAATAAACTGGTGAATATAATAGAATTAGGGGCATAGAAAGGGAGTGGACTGACAATTCTCGGCGGGGAAAGGGGTGTGGGGGGTGCGGGAAGAGACTGGACAAAAATCATACACCTATGGATGAGGACAGTGGCGGGGGGGTAAGGGCAGAGGGTGGGGTGGGAACCGGATGGAGGGGAGCTATAGGGGGAAAAAAGAGGAACAACTGTAATAATCTGAACAATAAAGATTTCTTAAATTAAAAAAAATTAAAGAGAGGAGTGAAAGTGGTCACAGGTAGAGTGATTTAAAGCTTGAGTTTAGTTGGTAAATGCTTTTAAAAAAATGCAACAGTGTATTTTAGAAAAGTATGTAGACTACAGGGTGCTTAATTTGTTTTAACTCTTTTTCTTACCATAACAACTAACACTTATGAATGCCGACTATTAAAAGTGGTTAAAATTATTTAGCGCTTCACAACCTGAGAACACTGCTAGTTTACTTTTTCTATTTAAAAAAAAATTGAGGAATAGGAGAATTAGGTAACCTGTATAAGGTTACATCATTTGTATGGTTTCGAGCTGGGCTCACAACCACTACATGTACCCCCTTACTTCTGAAATGACTACTTTTAACCTGATGCTCTCATTTCCGGAATTGTATGAATATTAAGAGTAAGCAGGCTGGAATACATAGTCACAAACCCAAACAGGCGGTCAAAATGAGGAGACAAAAAAACCCTCAAATGAAAGAACAAGAGAATTCTCCAGAAGAAGAGATAAATGAAATGTAGATAAGAAATTTATCTGATATTTCAGAATAATGATGGTAAAGATGCTCCACAGCATGAGAAAAGATAGAGTGACTATGAAAAAAGAACAGTCGGAAATAAAGAATGACAGAGCACTAATAAAGAACACAGTGGAAGGAATACACAGCAGATTAGGGGAAGCTGAGCGGATCAGTGAATTAGAAGACAGGGTAGAAAAAATCACTCCATCAGAGAACCAAAAAGAAAAAAGTTATAAAAAAGAAAGTGTAAGTAGGCTGAACAATAGTCTACACATTCTCTTATGAATAAAATGGGTGACTGCTGGCGGTTCACCGACTGTGGCTACCAAAGGCCGTTCTGGCGTACTTCCTAGCTGTCATTAGGGTGACAGTACCTGTATCATTCGTGGGATGCTTTGAAGTTCTGTAACAGGCACATGCCCACATACAGTGCCCCATTTAATCCTTTCAATACTAAAGAGAGGGAATGAATTCCTATTTCACTGGTTTAAAACTGGAGGAAGGTAACTAAATTTTGCATTGAGTCTTCAAATTCATAAACTTTTAACTCATTCCATTTCCATACAACTTTGGGAACTAATATGAATAGATATGAGGAAACTGAAGTTCAGACAGATTAAGTGGTTTGTCCCAGGTTAGACCACTGGTAAATTACAGACAGATTCAAATCCAGGTCCTGATTTCAAGTTTGACATGCAGACACTGCTCTGTGAGTTATTGTATTTCATAAAATTTTCCACTGTGATCAAATTATAAGAAAGATCAGCTTAGACAAACTTAGAAGTTAATATTTTACCTGATTTTATAATCAACAGCAAATAATTTTTAAATTTGGTCATAGTCTCATCAATTTCACTTGGATGTATTTCACACTTATTAATGTCCTAGATAATAATGTAAAGACACCTTTGAACAACACTGTGGTCAATATGAAACTTTCTAGATTTATAAACAGAATGTAACGTTATAAAAACACTAGTGGCCTGGTGCACAAAATTTGTGCATGGAGGGGGCAGTTCCCTCAGCCCAGCCTGCACCCTCTCCAATAGGACATCCCTCTCGCAATCTGGGACTGCTGGCTCCTAACTGCTCACCTGCCTGATGCCTGATTGCCCCTAACTGCCTCTGCCTGCCTGATCACCCCTAACTGCCCTCCCTTGCCGGCCTGATCTCACCCCCAACTGCCCTCCCCTTGCTGGCCTAATCTCGCCCCCGACTGCCCTCCCCTTGCCGGCCTGGTTGTCCCCAACTGCCCTCCCCTGCTGGCCTGATCTCGTACCTAACTGCCCTCCCCTTGCCGGCCTGGTTACCCCCAACTGCCCTCCCCTGCCGCCTGATCTTGCCCCCAACTGCCCTCCTCTGCTGGCCAATTTGACTCTAATTGGTCAGTTTCTATGCCAGTCAGTGTCAAAAGCTCCACCTCCTAGGTAGCTATTGGCTCCTCACAGTTGACCCAGATTTGGTTCTGATTGGTCAGTTTCTATTCCAGTCAGGTCAAAAGCTCTGTCTCCTAGGCAGCCACTGCCTCCTCACAGTTGACCCAGATTTGGTTCTGATTGGCCAGTTTCTATGCCAGTCAGTGTCTCTGGGCCTATCAACAGGGCCTGATCAGAAAGGTGGAGCTGATCAGCAGCCCTTGGGGAGGCCTGGAGAGAAATGGACACAGGGCTGCTGGCCAGGGTCTGAGGGAAAGAGAGAGGTAAGTGCTGGTCAAAAGCTGCCTCAGATGCTACAGATCAGCCCCTGCTTCTCTCTTCAGGTCTCTTTCCCGGCCTGTTTCAAAGCCCCTTCAGCAGTCACTGCTGGGTCACTGGGCCTGCAGCCTCAGTAGTCAGCACTGGGTCCCCATGGCAACCCAGCGGTGACTGTAGGACTGACTTCCAGTTTGGTGTCCTGATTGGCCGGTTTCTATGCCAATCAGCGTCTCTGGGCCTATCAATGGGGCCTGATCAGAAAGGCAGGGCTGATCAGCAGCCCGGTGGAGGCCTGGAAAGAAATGGATGGGGCTGCTGGCCAGGCTCAGAGGGAAAGAGAGAGGCAAGTGCTGGTCAAAAGCTGCCTCAGATGCGACAGATCAGCCCCTGCTTCTCTCTTCAGGTCTCTTTCTGGGCCTGATTCAAAGCCCCCTCAGCAGTCACTGCTGGGTCACCGGGCCTGCAGCCGCAGTAGTCAGCGCTGGTCGCCATGGCAACCCAGCACTGACTTCCAGATGGTTAGCCTTTGGTCCTGATCCGTCCTTACACCCTGGCTCTTTATTACAGAGATTCTACATATAGAACTAGATTCAAGTCTTAAAGTCCTTCATATAGAAAATTAATTCAATTCCATTTAAAAGAAGACTTAGTGGGTTCATGCAGAGCCCTGAGCTGGGCACTATGGAATATTTATAAAAGCAAAGGACACATGAATGTTTAGGAGCTCACAGTGTGGCACAGCGAGAGTGCAACAGCAGACGGAACACGAGGCTCAGAATCAAGCACTCCAAAGAGAGATTCAAACAAAGGTTTACAGGTGCAGGGAGGGAAACAGGAACGCTGCAACCAGGAGCTGGACATCAAAACCGCTTGCTTCCTTCTATGCCTCATGTTAAATCAGCTTCTCCCTGGTCTGCGCATCTCTTCCTACTTTAATCCATTCACCATGTTAACATCAGCCAGTTAATATTCCTAAGTACCTTGTGTCTTTTCTTCCTTCATGAAAAAGTGGAATGTGGGGTTTGCTTTTTTAAAAAAATATATATATTTGTATTTATTTCAGAGAGGAAGGGAAAGGGAGAGAGAGATAGAAACATCAATGATAAGAGAGAATTATTGATCAGCTGCTTCCTGCATGCCCCCTACTGGGGATGGAGCCCACAACCCGGGCATGTGCCCTGACAGGGAATCGAACCATAACTGCTCAACCACTGAGCCACACCGGCCGGAATGAGTGTTACTTTTAAAAACAAGTACAAATTTTATAAATGACAAGGCAGATGGGAGAAGTACTAGGCTGAAGAAACTCTAACAAATTATTTTGAGGAGACAGTATAGTTTGGAGCTGCTGTTTGGAGGTATGGCAAGGGAAAGTGTGATGGAGCCTGACTCTGGAAATGTGGGCGATGCCAAATATGAGCTATTTCAGTTCAAACCTGAAGAACGTAGACTTAGTCCTATGTGCCACGAGAAACAGAAAAAGGCTTGAGTAAAACCAACAGGAAGACATGCTGACAAAAAAATTATCTCAGCCCTAGCTGGTTTGGTTCAGTGGATACAGTATTGGCCTGCGGAGTGAAGGTCCCGGGTTCGATTCCAGTCAAGGGCACATGCCCCGGTTGCAGGCTTGATCCCCAGTAGGGGTCTTGCAGGAGGCAGCCAATCAATGGTTCTCTCTCATCATCTATCTCTCTCTCCCCTCTCCCTTCATCTCTGAAATCAATAAAAATATACTTAAAGAAATTATCTCAAAGAATAGACATCAAAGTCCTTCCATAGTTGGCCAATTCAGTACAAGAAAACATGTTTTACCATATTTGCCAATTTTCTGCATATGTTTTTGCATATAAGTTTTATGTATGTTTTGAAAAGCAGGAGCAGTTAGAAGCAGTTGGGATACATTTACTTTCTGTTGCATTCATTTTAAGATATTCAACAGCACAGATATGAACAATATTATATTTGCTTATGGTAGCAGAGCCCATAAGAAAATGGAGAAAAAAATAGGATAAACTATTCAATACTTCAGCTTTTTCTTATTCTGTGGCTATTTCTATTCTGCCAATGTAAAAAGATCAAATGAAGATTGAGGAAAAAAATTCACTGCAGTAACACAAAAAAATATCTTCAAAGTAGGAATCAAAGCCACAATGAACACAGGTGTTTAGATCATATTCGTTCAGGTAAATGGATACGTTTCATTTCTCTTTGCTCTGGTATAGAAGGTCCTAGCTCCACCACCATCTAGCACCAAACCACATTTCTACCTTTCTTTTCTGAAGTTAACCCATACTTCTCTGTCTCCCAAGAATGCTTTTCTGCATCCTTACTGCCATGGCTTTCGATTGGTTTCCCACAGATAAATTCAAGCCATTCAGTGAGGTCAAGCTTTCATCTCATCTCCCCAAAGAAGACTTTCTTAAAAATGACAGATAATAACCAACAACTTTCTGAATCCTTGTATTTACTGCTTTTATACCGTTTCTAGGGAATGTGGGCTAGTTTTATATTCTATTGTATGGTTCTCAAAGTGCTATGTACTTAGTAAGCATTTCAAAGTAAAATGTATCTAGCCAGTATGGCTCAGTGGTTGAGCTTCAACCTATGAACCAGGAGGTCATGGTTCGATTCTAGGTCAGGGCACATGCCTGGGTTGTAGGCTCACTTCCCAGAAGGGGGCGTGCAGGAGGCAACTGATCAATGATTCTCTTTCAGTATTGATGTTTCTATCTCCCCCTCTCTGAAATCAATAAAATATATTTAAAAAAATAAAAGTAAAATACAAACTAAAGGATATACAATAAAATACAAATAGGAAATGGAATCTGATTTATCATCTTACCACCCTAAACTGCTAATCAAATAAGACCAAAAATAAACTCGTCACTTACCCCATTTAGGCTGCCCAGATCTTTGACCAGATGTTCATCCGCAGAGGCATCGTAATTGATGACAGCATGCTGCTTATCCACACTACGAGACTGAGAGGCATTGTTCAAAGTTAATAAATATAAGAAAACACCAGAATAAACAACAAACACAAAGATTTCTAAACTAGATACTCTATATTAATAGATTAGTATAAGTAGGGAAATATCATAGCAAAAGTGGATTAAATGATATTTTATTGTTACTATAAAATGCAAATTTGGCAGCACTCCCTAAAGAGGGAAGCAGCCATAATTTTAAGACATTCTTTTCTACCAAACTCACACATTCTACTTTTGAAAGAATTTAAGTCAGCTGACTTTCTTGAATGTATGAATTTTTTTTATAACTTAAAATTATTATATGAAAATCATGTGAGTTATCTCTATTATAAAAACCCCTTGGTTGTGACGGACGCCTTCAAGGCGGAACGACCAAAGATTGGTCAAGAGGAGGCTGTGTGCACAGGTGAGCGGGGCTGTGAGCATGGTGGGGCGGCGGGCAGGTGGGCGAGGCCGCGCAATTTCGCACGCTGGTCTTCTAGTAGCTTTATAATGTTTTGCACATATTGTAAAAATAAACTACCCTATAGCATTTTCTTCGTTTAACACTGAAAACGACAACATAAATTGTATAAGGCGTCCAAAGATGTAGAGAAAAGGGACACGATGCGGCATGTTCCAGATAAAATTATCCTAACTTCAAACATGGATTCTAAACCTGGAATTCATGAATGAACTCTGAAAGGGGCAAGTCACAGAAAGGAATTCAATGACAAACTGATTCTTAAAATTGTCTTTAAGTCTCTTTAAAGTTCTTCTCCCCCCCCCGCCCCCGAGAGCTTAGTGAGCTGTTTGCAGATGGAAGCACCTGAAAGATGAACTATAAGCCTGTGGAAACCTTTACCGAAAGGAAACAAATACCATACACTCACTGAAAGAAATGGGCTGCGAACCACTAAACCGGAACTCAATAACCATTCATTACAGGGTTACTAAGTGAACCTGGTATACTAAAAGCAAAAGAAGCATCCAACATGGGGAGGAGATGTGACTTCCGTGTCTAGTCCAATGTATAAAAGAGCTTCGAAGTCACTGCACCCATCCTCATAAGAAAAAAGCTGACCAAGCTGAAAATCAAAATCTCATCTTATTTTCATCAGAGAATTGAGGTCATAAGACCAAGTGCCAACCTAAAAGCTGGAAAGACAGGCAAATACAGAGAATGGCAGCCTGCTGGAAGCAGAAACCATTACTCCAGGCAGCAATTAGTAGGAAAACCTAAGGGCAACGTGACTAACTGCGCAGACTTGAGTGTGACCTAGAGATGAAAACACCCAGGGGCATAGCCTGGAGGGGACATCACTTTGTCACTAGTTTTACCTCCACCAAGGATCTCCCAGTGAAGATGGCAGAATCTTCTCCTGCTCAAGGAGCGGGGAGGGGAAAATAACGAGGTTGAAATACATCCAGAGCATTCTGTTCTTACCAATGACATGCCCTCAAGGAACACTATTTTATCAGACCTCAACCAATTTGAGTTTCACCAGACTCTAACAGACATAGGGGGATGGAAATGGCCACTCCTTCACAGATGGGATGTACCTATGAAGCTCACAGTCCCACTAAAAGACTGAGAACTAATTCACAGAATTTTACAGAATGCTTTCCCTTCCCCAAACCTCACCATCACATCAACAGGAATTTATATCTCTATATATAAAAGCCTAATATGCCAAGTGTCCGACCTATCCGTCGACCATTCAGTTGACCGCTTGACCAGTCCCTATGACGCGCACTAACCACCAGGGGGCAGGTGCTCCAACCGGTAGGTTAGCTTGCTGCTGGGGTCTGGCTGATCAGGACTGGGTGAGATGGGCCGGGCACACCCTGGAGCCCTCCTAAGGTCCCTCCCTGACCGGACAGCCCCCATTGGCCCCAATTGGGCCTGGGCGAGATGGCCCCAATCAGCCTCGATTGCTGGCCAGGCCAAGGGACCCCACCTGTGCACGAATTCGTGCACCAGGCCCCTAGTATATACATAATAAGGAATTACAAATGGGAAAACAAACACACACACAGACTATTTAATATTTAAGAAGGAGTCTCTAGGGAAATGCAAAAGACAACACGGGGGAGAAAACCAAGAGCACTTAGAGGAAATGTTAACTTTTGACATTTTTAGTTACAGCAAACAAACACAGCTTAACTCCTAGCTACATATGGGGAACAGGCCAGCATCTAATAAAGTAACTATACTGATGTAAATCCTAGTTGAAATGATCCTTTCCAAATAAATATTACTAAAATTAAAAGCTTTTTCCCAATTAGCTTAAATTCCACACTAAAAAAGTTTTGGTCCTTCCTTCTAGAATACAATACCTGTATATTAAAGTAACTGACACTATGAAGAAACAGTATGTGACCTAACACAGTCTTCCAACAATACCTAAGCATTCATCATACCTACGCTCCTGGTCTTCTTACAAGTTTTAAAGGTTGTTTTCTAGTATTATTTTATTTTCTCTGAAATCTCGGTTTCTCTAGGACAAATTGCAAATATCAGAATTAAGAGCAACTTTATAAAAAGTAATATCACTGCTACTTCTCTACAGCTTACCTGAAAAGCCATCTATGATGGCAAATTATAGCTATAACCACTGTAGAACATCGGCATTGAAGCTAAAAATCACTCCAACTTCATTTTGGTTTTTACTGCTGTGCTTTAATTTGTTGCTCTATTTAAACCAATTAAGTGCTAAATTCAGTTATTAGGGTGATAAGAAACAAATGTAGTACCACTAGGAAAATAATTTCTCCTTATTGTGGATTTATCAAGTTGAATTAGTCTAAGGATAAAAATCTCTACATGTTTTGAGGCAAGTGAGATTTAAATTACATGTAGGTTCTCAAACAATATTGAATGGATCATCATAAATAATCTCTCTGTGAGAAAATAAAGAGCAAAAGTCCTTAGAACAGTGTGGACAGGGATCCATATTGGTCTCCTTGGACTCTCAGCTTCCATTTGTAACATTCTTATTTCCATGTAAGGAGAGACTGACCTGGAAGCTCCTAACTAGCTATTCCCACATTTTTGGGGATGACACATGGAGAGCGTCTCTTCCACTCTCAGATGAATAAGTTCCCCTGATCTGAACCTAAGATACGGTCCAGTTCCAATGGGCCTATCTATATATAAAAGCCTAATCGACCGAACGACTGAACAACCGATCGCTATGACGTGCACTGACCACCAGGAGGCAGACACTCAATGCAGGCTGATGGTCAGTGCGCTCCCACAGCCAACCCCTCCCCCCCATCAGCCCCAATCGCTGGCCAGGCCAAGGGACCCCACAAATGCACAAATTTGTGCACCGGGCCTCTAGTATCCAAAAAGAATCATTACTGCCTGTTTCTCAGTTGCCCTGCTCACCACTCCCTCTCACTGAGGAGCCCAGCCAAGAAAATCTCTGTACTGTTCTGTTTCTCTCATTGAATTTGTTTGATTAAGGTGTCATCATATATGCAACTTACTCATCTATTCATAAAGCTATATAGTGGCTTTACTTTTTGTCTCAAGACTATAAAATAAATTCTTTCAAGTAAAAATGTAATGAGCATATGCAAATTGGATTCTTCCCGGGATAATTCAGGGTTTCTCGGTCTCAGCACTATTGTTATTTGGGGCCAGATGGTTCTCTGTTGTGTGTGGTGGTGGTGGTGGAAGGAAGTACGCTGGACAGTGTAGAAAGTTTAGCAGCACCCCGGCTTCTTGGTCACTACTTCTTAGATGTCAGTAGCAACAACCTCCAACTGCCCACCATTTGTAACAATCAAAATGTCTCCAGATACTGCTAAATGGCCTTGGGAAGGCAGGATCCCCCAGGTGAGAACCAATGGGCTAATAAACATTTCTACTCTAAGTTCTTATTTACTTTTTTTAATCAAAAAGAGGAAGGAAGGAGACAAGGGAATAAACTTAATTCTAGATTGCCAGGACCTATTAAAATAACGAATTCTCAAAATCTAAAGATCTACTAGCTACTCATATCACTCAAAACTACCTTACAAGTATCTTTTTAAAAATAACTCCTTTAAACCAAATTCAGTAAATACCAAAAATGTTCACTTATGCTCAAACTACTGGAAGGCATTGCAACGAACATCTCTTAAAGAAGCATGAAGCTAATGTCCGCATTACTGCTGTGTCCGTGATGAGATTCAGTTTTACTTCATGCTATGTAATTTTATGAATTATTTACCCGTCTTATTTTTAAATTGCTTAATGTGAATCTTTACTTAAGAATAAACTTCTCTACTCTGGAGTCTCATTTTTCAAAATATAATTCCTAAGACTTAGAACTTTTTTTTACACGATTCAAGGAGGAAATGGATTAATCACTTAAACTGGTAGCTGGAGCTGTAAGAGGGAGAGGCAGAAAGTTCAAATGTATAGTGTTGTTCCCCAAAGGAGTAGAAAACTATTTTATATCAATTCCAGGTTTTGAGCAGACACACATAGAAGGCTGGTCCCATTACCTGCAACATGAGCTCACAGTCTTCTCTCCCAACAAAAATCATTTCTCGTGGCAGCCTGTGGCGAGTGCCTCCACTGCTCACCAAAAACCAGGATGTTAAGCTCATTTTCTGCTTAGCTTCTAAGTCTTTGGCAAAGCTACATCATCCTGCAGAGAGAGATTCAGAAAAACACACATTCAGATATTTGTAGCTTTAGCATCCAATCACCAAACCCTAAAAGTAAGGCTAAGAATAGAACTGCGTTAAACATTTACCCCTGACTAAACACAGTTCACAGGTCCTGGGAAATGACATATTTACCAAGTTCTCATTAGTAAAGTAAGTCCAAAAACTCCACTAGGAGTTCAATTAAAAAAGAAGACATTAGGTAATTAAGTATGCAGTCAACTTAATAAACATGTTTCACTTTCCTGAAGGGCTTTGAGCATCACTTATAAAGGTCTATAATCTTCAAGATAATGGTCACATTAGTGTTATTTTAACCTCAGTCAACACTAGCAATATTGCACAAGTAAATGTCTAACTTATAAATGATTTGAGAAAGACATTCTAAATTCAAGTGAATATATTTTATATCTGATTAAGAACTGACAATGAAAACCAAAGAAATTGCTTATTTTCTACCAAGTGTAGATTACTGAATGCACTTTCAAAGACATCAATTTCAATTTCTCTGGTCTGACATATAGTTTACTTTCTTTATACATTTTTCTAAAGCAACAATTCTTAAACCTTTTGTTCTTGGGACTCTTGCACTCCAAAACAAAGGACCCTGGTAGCTTGACGTGCTCTGATCACCAAGGGGCAGATGCTCAATGCAGGAGCTGCCCCCTGGTGGTCAGTGTGCTCCCACAGCCAACCTGCTGAGGTTGGCCAACCTTCCATGGTCCTTCTCCCTGGCCCGCTGGCAGGCCCCTCCCCTCCCCCCCCTCCCCCCACTGGCCAGGCCCGATCAGCCCCAATCAGGACTGTGCAAGAGTGCCCTTGTTGGCCCCGATCACCCGCCAGGCCGAGGGACTCCACTCATGCATGAATTCATGCACTGGGCCTCTAGTATAAATTAAAAATTATGTCTTTTTATAAAATTTTACTTTCAATGAGGCTTAGAAGGTAATTAAAAATACATATTTTCTGAAAAACAAAAATACATATATAATCCTCAAGGTGAGGGGTATTTTTATTTATTTATTGGGACAATGATCTTGAGTCCTTTTCTATCTTATCTACAGTGGGAGAGAGTGAGATATAACATAAAGCAATTTTCTCTAGTTCTTATATGGAACTCTCCCCATCAGAGATGAGGTCTCAGTTCCCACGCCATCACCCTGACGCATGACTTGCTTGGGCCAATGGGATGATGTCAGTAGATGTAATGAAAGCAGAGGCTCTACTGTATTGGGGCAACTGGGCTTGCCCTCTTGCACCTATGTTGTCATGAAAAAAAGAATGTGCCCTGATTCCAAGTGGATGAATGAGAGTGAAGTGGAAGAGATGGGGACCTAAGATGCAACTTGAAGCCAGGCCCTCAGTACATCAGCCAGCCCCTACTCTGAGCATTGAGGGTTCACAAAGCAAGCAAGCAAGAAAACCTTGCCCCAAGTAACTCAGTCCTAAGGAATGCTGGCCAACAGATGTCAGGAGAGGGATTAGCCAAAGGTGATAGTAGAGCAAACAAGAAGTCGCTGCCCCAGGCTGGGATAGGAACACTGGTGCTGGTATAATTCCAAGCGCACAGCTGAAATACAGAGACATTTCTTCAGCTCTGTATCCTCAGAGCCCCCTCCAATGTTCACCCTTAGTGACCAAAAACTATTTTTATGAATGAATGAGTAGCTCTGGAGCTGCTACAAATCTCCTGGAAGTAAAGATCATCTGGAAATTTCCAGGGAGAAGTGGCTAAAAATTAGTCACTGAAACTGTGATCCAATTCGATCTAGCCATCAGATGCTAGTTACTGGCCCCGCCTCATTCTGTCGCCTCTCCTTTCCTCTTTATCTCCTTGTCATAGGCAGCTCTCTGACAAAAGCTTAGAGCTCTGACCTTCGGAGGTCAGATGGAGGCCAACACAGAACCAGCTTCGCAGGCCCATGTCTATGCTCCTACTAGCTATACTTAGCTTTTAAAGGGACTGTTCTGATAGGTCAGAGCTCATTTGTTGATCTATGAAATAGACATCTAATATTTAAGCTTTAAATTAAAAAAAAACCACACAAAAAACCACCCAAACACTATGCAGATATTCAGGAGAGCACACAGCTTCACTGTACTCCTAAGTTTCAACATGATATAGACTTTACAGCTTTTGTTTATTTATATTTTTAAAAGTTGCTTCCAATCACTTATAATTAAAGTTGAGGACTGAGGGCAAGAAGAGTCTGAGTGATCTTAATTACTACCGAGAGCTGTGAGGTAGGCAACGAAAGTGCACTTGACATAACGACATTCCAACAGAAATATGAAATAAACATCACATCACATAACCCAGGGCAGGGGCTGTTTACTCAGAGGGTTAGGTTTCGGGGGAGGAAGGGGGACCGACTATTACATAAATGACCTTCATTGTATGCAATCACTTGAGCTGAGACACATGTTAAGGTAGTCTATCCTTATGCTTCTGCAATTAACTGGCTGACTCACCACCAGAGGGCTTTACAGGAGTGAACCTCTCTTACCCCCAACTTTGCAGAGAAGAAATAACTGACTTCACATTAAGACTATCCATCTGCACAGCTGACAATACCTTCCTCTAACCTGAGCAATTCTCACTTTAATGAAGTATTGTCTATTTATGTATCCACGTGCCAATTCTTCTTCTGCTACCAGGAAGTATGAACGTGTGCCAATGATCTCCATGGGCTTGGCCCAGTGCCTAGCTGGCTCGATATTTCCTGAATGAATAAATAGTAGGAGAAAGAAGATGTGATTTTCCTAACAAAGTAAGTGAAAACTCAAAACAAGGGGGAAAAAGTAACAAAGTTCACCTCCTGAAATTGTCACGTGCACCAGCAGTGAAGTTTATAAATTAAAATGAACTAAGCTACTGCATCAACTGACACATTGGCTTTTGTAACTTCAATCATGTCTTTTCAAACATTTTTTAAAATTAAGACTTTTTTAGCTCCACCAGTGCGGCACAGTGGTGGAGCATCCACCTATGAACGAGGAGCTCACGGTTCGATTCCGGTCAGGCCACATGCCAGGGTTGTGGGCTCGGTCCCCAGTGTGGGGTGTGCAGGAGGCAGCCGATCAATGATTCTCTCTCATCATTGATGTTTCTCTCTCTCTCTTTCTCCCTCCCTTCCTCTCTGAAATCAATAAAAAATATTTTAAAAAAGTATTAAGACTTTTTTAGAGTAGTTTAAGGTTCATAGCAAAATTGAGGGGAAAGGTACAGAGATTTCCCAAAACTCCCAGCCCCCACACATGCATAGTCTCCCCCATCATCAGCACCCCTATCAGTGATACATTTTTCACAATTGTTGAACCTACACTGACACATCATTATCATTCAATGTCCAGTTTACATTATGGTTCACTCTTTGCTGCTGTACATTCTATGGGTTCGGACAAATGTATAATGGCATGTATCCACCATTATGGCCTCACAGAATATTTTCAATGCCCTAAAAACCCTCTGTGTTCCTCCTATTCACCCCCCCACCGCCAACTTCTGATCTTTACGGCCTCCATAGTTTTGCCTTTTCCAGAATGTCATATAATTGAATCATAGTACGCAGCCTTCTCAGATTGGCTTCTTTCACTTGGTAATATGCGTTTAAGGTTTCCACAAGTCTTTTCATGGCTTGATAGATCCCTTCTTTATAGCATCCAATAGTATTCTATTGTCTGGAGGTACCTTAGCTTATGTATCCGTTCACCTGCTGAAAGACATCTTTGATTGCTTCCAAGTTTTGGCAATTATGAATAAAGCTGCTATAAATACCATGTCTTTTTATCCCATCATACAAAGTACCCAAAAGATAAGTGAATAAATTTTAAACAAATATATAAATTCAGGATTTATATTTAACACTTTCCCCTACTAAATCCTCAACAGAAAATATCCTCAACACTAAAGTCTCCACCTTTCATCCCCACATATTTCTGAAATGAATCAATTATTAGGGTTGCGTTTCAGCTAAGGACTCAAGATCAAATAAGGTACAGCTATGGTTGATCATATGTTATAAAAACAATAGCCATAATTCTATATAATAAAAGCCCAATATGCTAAGTGTCCGACTGTTTGTTCAACTGTTTGACCAGTCACTATGATGCACACTGACCACCAGGGGGCAGACGCTCTGACCGATAGGTTAGCCTGCTGCTAGGGTCTGGCTGATGGGGACTGGGTGAAATGGGCAGGATATGCCTTGGAGCCCTCCTGTGATCCCTGCCGACTGGCCAATATCCCACAGTCCCTCCCTGGACAGCTGGCCCAGATCGGGCGAGACAGGCTGGACATGCCCTGGACGTATCTGTACACTGGGCTGGTTTCGGCCCGATCCCTACAGTCCAGGCTGAGGGACCCCACCGGTGCACGAATGCACTGGGCCTCTAGTTTTAAATAACCTTTTAATTTATAATATGTAGCATTTACTATGTGCCAGATAATGTTCTAGTAACTTCACACACACACACACACACACACACACACACACGCATAACTTTTTAACCAGAAAAATTACATAAGTTCTAAAAAATGGACATAATAGATCAATTGAAGTAGAGAGTCCATTATATAGAGTACTATAAAAAGAAATCATCATTTTTTTTCTTCATTCACAAGTATTTAAGTTCGCAGCACTATAGATAACAGGGAGAAAGTGATGATCAAGACAGAAAAAGTCCTGCCGAAACCGGTTTGGCTCAGTGGATAGAGCGTCGGCATGCGGACTGAAGGGTCCCAGGTTCGATTCTGGTGAAGGGCATGTACCTTGGTTGCGGTCACGTCCCCAGTGGGAGGTGTGCAGGAGGCAGCTGATCGGTGTTTCCCTCTCATCGATGTTTCTAGCTCTCTATCCCTCTCCCTTCCTTTCTGTAAAAATATCAATAAAATATATTTAAAAAAAAAGACAGAAAAAGTCCTTCACCGCATAGAATCAGTAATAGGCAAAAGCTAAGAAAATAAATAAAACAACTCCGGTGACGATGAGAAGAGAGGAACATGAGAAACAGAGAATGCATGAGGTGACAGGTGCAGGGTGGCTGGGTGGTCCAGGGAAGCATCTCTGAGAAAGGGACATAAACGTAGCCACATTGACAAAGGCAGCTCTGCTGTGTCATTAACCTGACCTGGGACAGAGAATGAAATATACTCCTGGGGGAAAAATATTTCTTTTAAATCCCCACCCCACTAGAAACTGTACAACTAATCCAAAGAAATAAACCCACAGCTGTGCTATTTTTGGATACCCACCAAGATACTTGTTCTATGCTCGTGTGAACAAACGTGGTACTGGGAAAATTTTTGCTTCCATATACTCATGATTATTTTGGAATGAGTGCTACACATTTTGCCTTTATCATCTGCCACATATAAATATATGTGTGTATTTAATTTAAAAAACAGTCAAAGACATTGAGAAAAAGGTAATTTATACGATTTGCCTGAGTAATATTTGACTGTAAATTTTTTAAATAAAAAATAAGTACAGATGGCATGACAAATATCAATAGTCATATAGTCTATATCTGAGTTTAAGTATTTTCAAAAAGATTTGATGGGAAAAGTCAGTGATTTACTAAAAGATCACTTCTTCAAAAAATCATTTTATAAAGTGCTTAAAAAATGCATGAGAAACCAGTTACACTTTTCCATAAATTATCTAGACATTAAAAGTTCTTGCCAACTTTTCTCTGCCAGTTTATGAAATATGCACAGTCTGACTGGCTCTCTTTTGTAGAACTGTACAACTGGGTTAAAAATTCATTTTGTTGCTTGACATCAGCAAGTCGATTAAGACTATGATTCAAACATTTATCAAGTACTTCCTTTGTGCCAGTAACCACGTGAGGTGCTTACACTTCATTCCTTTATTTCACTCCTGGAAGCATGGGAGAAACATTTTTCCCTTGAAGTCAAATGACTCCCCAAGGTCACAAATCTGGCGGTAACAAACAGCAGCCATCTGGACTCACACCTGGGCTTCAGACACCAAGTCCTAGGCTTTTCCACAACCACTGTCCCCTTTGCATTTTTTCCAGTCTACTTACAAATGAAGCTGGTGATCCCACTTCCTACAGACTCAGATTTGGCTAAAGAATTTGGAAATTGCCCAGCAGGCCTCGCTCAGTGGTTGAGTGTCAACTTAAGAACCAAGAGGTCATGGTTCAATTCCAATCAGGGCATATACCCGGGTTGTGGGCTCAATTCCCAGTGTGGGGCGTGCAGGAGACAGCCTATCGATAATTCTCATCATTGATGTTTCTATCTCTCTCTCCCTCTCCCTTCCTCTCTCTGAAATCAATGAAAACATATTTTTAAAAAAGAATTTGACTAAAAAGCAGTATATTTTTTATCTAATAACACTATCTTTTTGAGCAATAAACAATGACAGTTCATGGATAACTCAGTCCATTTTCAATCTACCTCGTACTCTCCTGCTTGGCCACCAGCAGGCTTGAACATTCTCTCCCTGAGGAGTCACAGACAAGTAAGACTCAATCAGTTTATATTGAGACCAAAAATCAGCTACCCAACTAGAGGGATGAGGCAAATTTATGAACTGGGGTGCAGCGTGGACCAGAAACCTTGAATCTGAAAGAACTGTCAGCGCTCTAGGCTCACTGAACAAACACGCATCCCACAAACCTTTTCAGGTGAGAGGTGACCAAGAGCAGACAGAGGTGCACAAAGCTGTCTCCACCAAGTGCCTACAGAATGCACAGGGGGAACGGACAGAGGGAGGAACGCAGTGCAGGGGAGGGTCTGTACGACCCTGAAAGCCAGCATCCACCTTTCTGATTTCTCTTGGCTCTGTCATCTGTGTGGGATGAATGTTAGGCCCATCACTGTCTAACGTGTCCTTTAAGAGTTGTTTCTGCTCATCGTCACACCTCTCTCCCTTACTCACTGCACGCTAACTGTTTGGGAGGTTGGCATAAACCATTTCAACCATAGTTATCAGTTCAACACATGAAACGGGAATCAAAATCGAAGTGCAGAGTAACTCACAAGCCTCAGAGTATGTTTTAAGCAAGGACAGATTTTATAACTACATCAGAAATGCACCTGTTTACTGCCTAATAATACGTTGTTAATTATTAGCCGAAATTGTGAGCAATAAAACTAGGATGATGGAGAGGTTTTATATTCCACAGTCTGATAAATGAGCCATTAGCCACATATAAACTACTGAGCATTTGAAATGTGGCAAAGGCATCTTAGGAGACTTTTTATTTTAATTAATTTAAATTTAAATATCCATATATTTAATAGGGGCTACTCTAGCTAGCTCAGCTTTAAAAACAAGATTAACATTGAGTATGGCATTAGTGAAATGCCTCATACATCCTATTTAATAAAGAGGGAATATGTTAATTGACCCTCATGCCGTTGCAGAGATGGCAGCACCCACAACCAATAAGGAGGGAATATGCTAATTGACCGCCCTGCCCTCAAAGATGGAAGTGCCCACAGCCAATAATGAGGGAATATGCTAATTGACTGTCCTACCCTCAAAGATGGCGGTGCACACAGCCAATGAGGGGATATGCTAATTGACTGCCCCGCCCTCAAAGATGGCGGCGCCCACAGCCAATAAGGAGGGAATATGCTAATTGACTGCCATGCCCGCAAAGATGGCGGCGCCCACAGCCAATAAGGAGAGAATATGCTAATTGACTGCCACGCCCTCAGAGATGGCAGCGCCCACAGCCACAGGATGGCGGTGCTCAGTTCCTTCAGCCCCACCAGGGCGGCAGGTGCATGGCAAGCCGGGCGCACCCCACGCGCCTGCCTCTGGAGTCGCCCAGTCCCCTCAGCCCCCAAGCCGCCCAGGGCCGGCCCAGGGCACAGGCAAGCCTCATATGTCAGCTGCCCAGCCACCCAGGGCCGGTCCGAGGCTCAGGTACCCAGGGCCGGCTGAGGCTAGCACTGCTGGCAGTGGCAGCAGCAGAGGTATGATGGGGTGTCACCTTCTCCTGATCGTCGGGTCGCCTCCTGCCCCTGAGGGCTCCTGGACTGTGATAGGGGGCAGGCCGGGCTGAGGGAACCCCCCTCCAGTGCATGAATTTTAATGCACCAGGCCTTTAGTATAGAATATAAATACATACACACATGCAAATAGGCTAATACATGCAAAAAATGGGTTGGAAATAATTTGACCTGATCAAAGAGTGTAAAGAGCCCTAGCCGGTTTTGCTCAGTGGATAGAGCATCAGCCTGCAGACTGAAGGGTCCCGGGTTTGATTCCTGTCAAGGGCATGTACCTTGGTTGTGGGCACATCCCCAGTAGGGGGTGTGCAGGAGGCAGCTGATTGATGTTTCTCTCTCATCGATGTTTCTAACTATCCCTCTCCCTTCCTCTCTGTAAAAAATCAATAAAATATATATTTTTTAAAAAAGTGTAAAGAGCTTTATATTTTCATTTATAAAGGTATATAGCATTCATACAAACTAATAAATTATATAAGCAATCAAGGCTATCTTTTGGCTGCAATGATTCAGTAATAACTTCAACTGTTACTATATCTTAAGTCCATGCTTTCATATATTATTCATGAGACTATTGATGCTTAGAGTGATTAGGTCCATCATTACCAGAACTCCATGAGGTCTGCAACTGCTTGCCGGAAATATTTTGTAGTGGGAATATTCCTGAAAAGGCAATTCTTTTAAAAGGGAATCTCTGGGTCTAACTATAGAACAAGTCCCTATTGACATTTATTTCATTTGGGGAAGAGCTTTTGCAAGTTTGAGGATAAAAAAGTCGCTAAAATAGCCCTAGCTGGTTTGGCTCAGTGGATAGCATCAGCCTGTGGACTGAAGGGTCCCAGGTTCGATTCTGGTCAAGGGCATGTACCTAGGTTGCACACTAGATCACCGGCCTGGGTTGGGGTGTGTGTGGAAGGCAACCAATTGATGTTTCTCTCTCACATGGATGTTTCTCTCTCTGTATCTCCCCCCTTCCTTCCACTCTCTCTAGGAATCAATGGAAAAAATATCATCAGGTGAGGATTAACAAGAACAAAAAGAGCAGCTAAAAGAGATTACTGGTACTTTTAACAATTATTACAAGGAGATAATGCTTTGAGCCCAAATGAATAGGATATGCCTATAAAGGGTTACCTTCCAAAAACTTTCTTTCCTCAGTGCTGCCTCTCTTTCTGCTCTGTCCAGCCTCTCCTTCCTTTTTTAGCCCATCTCTACACATCATACACATCCTCCAGCTCCTTTGACTCTCTCTTCTTTGTGACACAATGGGCCATAAAGAGAAAACTAAAGAATATTTTAAACTTTCACATGCTCAATATTACTTTACTAGAAGCCCAATGCACGAAGATTCGTGCAAGAATGGGCCTTCCTTTCCCTGGCTGCTGGCACCGCCTTTCCGCTCCAGGCCCCGGAGCCACCTCTTTCTGCTCCGGCCCCGCCCCCAGCCGCTCGGCACCTGCATATGCAAATCAACCCGCCATCTTTGTTGGGTTAATTTGCATACTCACTCCTAATTGGCTGGTGGGCGTCACGAAGGTATGGTCAATCTGCATCTTTCTCTTTTATTAGTGTAGATAAACTGGGGAGTAACCTCAGAAATGATACTGTTTATGCCTTTTATTTGTACAAATGAGAAACATGAGACACTGAGATTAAAGATTTGTTCAATATCAGCTCAGCCTGTGTGGCTCAGTGGTTGAGCATCGACCTATGAACCAGGAGGTCATGGTTCGAATCCCGGTCAGGGGCACATGCCCAGGTTGTGGGCTCAATACCCAGTAGGGGGCATGCAGGAGGCAGCCGATCCATGATTCTCTCTCATAATTGATGTTCCTATCTCTCTCTCCCTCTCTGAAATCAATAAAAATGTGTTTTAAGAAAGATGTGTTCAATATCATATAGCGAGGAAGTAACAGCCAACTACAAAGCTCTGCTCCTTGTGCAAAGCACCCCCTTATTTACATCATGTTGACAAAGTATCGGTGTCTGTGTCTGCGTGTGTTTATCTGAAGGTCGGGGACCAGCCTCAAAGTCATCTGTGACAGACAATGACTACACGGTCTGGTTTTTCTGCAGCAGGTTTGCAATGACAGTATTTATTAAATAAAATGATACGTGTGTTTTATAAAACAGATTTAGGTGTATGCAGCAATTGTCTCAAAAAAATTAATGTGGTTCTTGCCTTCCTATGACCCCATTTTCCCCCAGTAGTTTGCAACTCTTCATTGAAAATGGTTTCCTCTGGCTCTATTAAACAGATACAGCCATGTCACACTACTAAAGGCCAATCTATGGTAATAAGAAAAATACATTTTATATTACTGAAAGTCCTATTAATATTTTTATTGTTAAAATTTAAAAAAAATATATCTTTACTGATTCCAGAGAGGAAGGGAGAGGGAGAGATAGAGAAACACCAATGATGAGAAGGAATCATTGATCAGCCACCTCCTGCACACCTCCCACTGGGGATGGAGCCCGCAACCTGGGCATGTGCCCCCAACTGGAATCGAACCCAGGACTCTTCAGTCCGCAGGCCATGGCTCTATCCACTGAGCCAAATCGGCCAGGGCATATTGTTAAATGTTTTAATTGAACTAGTTTACTGCTTCCATTAGATGTTTGAGAATTCTATCAAAAGAGATAATAATCTTACATTTCTTATCTATTCATTAATTCTATATTCATGTCCTAGGGGGAATTAGGTCAGAAACTTTTATATGATTAAATAAAGTACTCAAAATATGAAAAGAAGTAAATAATTTTTGTTCCCAGAATTACCTATGAACTGATTCATAAATATCTTAATTATTCTCCCCTGCTCTGGACATTAGCCCTTATTTTATCCCTATTTTTTAAAATATATATATTTTTATTGATTTCAGAGAGGAAGGGAGAGGGGGAGATAGAAACATCAATGATGAGGATCATTGATCGGCTGTCCCTTGAACACCCCTACTGAGGATCGAGCCTGCAACCCAGGCATGTGCCCTTGACTAGAAGTGAACCTGGGACCATTCAGTCTGCAGGCCAATGCTCTATCCACTGAGCCAAAACACTAGGGCTCTACCCCTATTTTTGATATTAATGTGCTTGATAAACATTTGCTTTTGCTTTCCTTATTTATGCCGGATCCAGCATAGAAGGTGCGCCCAAATTTTTAAGAAATGATATTTGATATTATATTTGAATTTTGTCATATAGTAAACTTTTTAGGGTATATAGTATATATCTATAGCTCAAAGAAAAACTCAAATAATCTAATGAGAAAGTGATTTTGTAACAGAGCTCAAACAAAATTTCTAAATTTTACTTTACTTACCCTTCATTAATTGTTCCCACCTCTCCAATTTACTAATTTTATATTCCTTATTTTGTACAGTGGCTCTTTACCATTCTGGAATTTCTTAGGGTCAAACTGTACTTTCTTACCTCAAGAAAAGGCTCTTAAAAAAAAAAAAAAAATATATATATATATATATATATATATATATATATATATATTGATTTCAGAGAGGAAAGGAGAGGAAAGGGATAATAGAAACATCAGTGATGAAAGAGAACTGTTGCTTGGTTACCTCCTACATGCTCCCTACTGGGGATTGAGCCCACAACCTGGGCATGTGTCTTGAGGGGGAATGGAACCCTAACTTCTGGTTCATAGGTCAATGCTAAACCACTGGGCCACACCAGCCAGGCAAAAGGCCCTTATTTATTATCTTTTTAAAGGCTCTTATTTTTATTGAACAGCCCAGACAGAATGCCCACATAGGTGAAGGGCAGAGTATAGTAGAAGTGGAAGTTAGTGAATAAAACTGACAACAAATATTTTACTCCTGGATTTCCTACAAAAGGAAATCGCAGAATTAGTAGATTAGAGAAACAGTGTATGTTTCATTTAATAGCTCTTCAGCTTAAACAAAAACCCAAATAAAATCTTATTCCCTTACATCATCAACTATGCTCATTTCCCCTCTCTGCTTCCACAAATCAGTTCCCAGCTGGCTGCCCGAGGCCAAGACCACTAACCTCACCCTGAGCTTAGAATCTGTACTTTTTCTATTCCATGTAGCACCTGACAAACTCTTATCTAGTAAAACACCTTCAAAAAACCCCAAAAAACAACAACAGTTAAAAAAAGGGAAATTCCCCCTGACAGCCTTGGAAGAAGGAAGCTAGCCTGACTCCATTTTCGTTATTTAGACATTCTGCCTAGAATTAAAGGATGAGGATGGATGCAGTGGTTGCCAACCGGTGGTCCGAGGACCACTGGTGGTCCATCAGGTCCGAAAGACCGCTGGATTAGAGCAAGTTACTATCTCAAAGCCTCCCTCCAGCATCATGTCCTTTTCTCCACCCCAAGAATATTATGAGATGATGCGCAAAAACCGCCTATGGGGATGGCATGCAGAAGTAAGAAACGATTGTACAGACTCAGAATGAAAAAATACTTCATCACCAACCAACACATTCCTTCCAATCTAACAGTCTCAAGTGGTACCACACTTGGGGCAAAGGGGGAAGGAGATCCTACCTGGAATTACACCTTTCATTTGTCCTTTACATCTAACTCACTTGTTTATTCAAAACAGTTGGACTACTACAAGCTTTATTTTATTTTATTTTACTTTTTATTTATTTATTTTTTAAAGATATATTTTATTGATTTTTTACAGAGAGGAAGGGAGAGGGATAGAGAGTTAGAAACATAGATAAGAGAAAAACATCAATCAGCTGCCTCCTGCACACCTACTGGGGATGTGCCCGCAACCAAGGTACATGCCCTTGACCGGAATCAAACCTGGGACCCTTCAGTCCGCAGACCGACGCTCTATCCACTGAGCCAAACCGGTTAGGGCACAAGCTTTATTTTATAGATGAAGACACTGAGGTTCTGAAATTAAAGCGACATGTTCAAGGTCACACAATTCGGGATTCTCAGGCAATTCTGATAGCAAATCTCCTTAAATAGCTCGGCCTTTCCTGCTCTCTCTGTAGTGGCAGCAGCCAACTCCCTTCATTGAACAAGCAGCAGAGGCCGATTCGTGATGAAACTTTGCTCAGAGCTTAAGATGTAGTAGCTTCTGGAGAGGATATTGTGAATGTCCCCACTGATAAACTAGAAGAAATTATTTTCTCAGAGACAGTGTAGAAGGAAAGAGGATATTGTCTGCTTTCAGAAGAAGTATTTAGGTGACGAAAGGTGTTAGAGGTGACTGCTCATTCCTTATAAGTAAAAATACTTTTCTTTACTTAGCTTTCGGGACTCCACACTCATTACCTCACTGACCACTTCTTCTTTTTTTAAATACATTTTTATTGATTTCAGAGAGGAAGGGAGAGGGAGAGAGAGAAACATCACTGATGAAAAAGAATCATTGATTGGCTGCTTCCTGCACACCCCCCACTGGGGTTCGAGCCTGCAATTGGAGCATGTGCCCTTGACTTGAATCGAACCTGGGACCCCTCAGTCCGCAGGCCGACGCTCCATCCACTGAGCCAAACTGGCTAGGGCACTGGCCACTTATTTACAATCCTTCTTGATAGCTCCTTCTCTCTTGTCAGTATCAGGTCTCAATTCTCAGGCCTTTTATCAACCTAATTAATAAACTCTCAGCCTAAGGGATGTCCTCCAGTCCTGCGTCTTTAAATAGGGTCTACTGCCCTAGCCGGTGTGGCTCAGTGGATAGAGCATCAGGCCACGGGCTGAAAGGTCCCAAGTTTGATCCTGGTTAAGGGCAAGTACCTCAGTTGCAATCCCCAACCCTTGTCAGGACACGTGAGGGAGGCAAACAATTGGTATGTCTCTCTCACATTGATGTTTCTCTCTCTCTCTGCCTCCTTCCCTTTCACTCTCTCTACAAGTCAATTGAAAAATATCCTTGGCCCTAGCTGATTTGGCTCAATGGATAGAGCACTGGCCTGTGGACTGAAAGGTCCCGGGTTTGATTCAAATCAAGGGCACATGCCCAGGTTGTGGCCCCATCACAAGTAGGGGGTGTGCAGGAGGCAGCTGGTCAATGATTCTCTCATCATTGATGTTTCTCTCCCTCTCTCCCTCTTTCTTCCTCTCTGAAATCAATAAAAATATATTTTAAAAAAGAAAAAAAAAGAAAAATATCCTCAGGTGAGGATTAAACAAAACAAAACAAAAAAATAAATACTGTCTACTGATGATGCTTAAAATTTCAATATCTTCAGTCTGAAATGAACTTCTGAATTCCGGACTAGTATATTTGACTGCCTACTTGATATTTCCACTTGGATGTTTAAATAGACATTTCGAACTTAGTATGTCCCAAGCTCTTGGTCTTTTAAAATCAGAATCTGATCATGTTCACTATATCCACACTACCACTCAGTGTAAACCATTAACATCTCTTAGCCTAGATCACTCCAAATGTGTCTTAGCTTATCCCCCTTGTCCCTCTCTTTCCACCCTCCAGTCTAATATCCACAAAACAGCCGGAGCCATACTTTAAAAACATAACCCAATTCTTACATCAATCCCCTGCTCCAACCCTCCAATGAGCTCCCAAGGCAGTTTAAATAAAATCGACCAGTACAATCTCTCTCCAACCTCATCTCCTCCTACCTTTCCAGCCAGTGACCTCTTTGTTTTTAGAATTCACTCATCCCATTCCTGTCTCAGAACCACTGCCCTCTCTAACCAGATACCTTCATGGCTGCTTCCTTATCTTCTACTAGAGGCCCAGTGCACGAATTCGGGCACGGGTGGGGTCCCTTGGCCTGGCCAGCAATCGGGCCGTCTTGCCCAGTCCTGATGGGGGCCGATGGGGGCTGGCCAGCTAGGGAGGGACCACAGGAGGGCTCCGGGGCATGTCCGGCCCTCTTGCCCAGTCCCGATCGGCCAGACCCCAGCAGCAAGCTAACCTACCGGTCGGAGCATCTGCCCCCTGGTGGTCAGTCCACATCACAGCGACTGGTCGAGCAGTTGACCAAATGGTTGACCAATCGGTCAGACACTTAGCATATTACACTTTTATTATATAGGTTAAGTTTCCGCTAAATGTCACCTTCTCAGAGTGAGATGTCCCCTGACCACTCTCTAAAGTATACCTGTCCAGGTGCAGAATACTGTATAAAGAGGCTATCATGTAAAAGAGAGGGGTGAATTAAGATTAAATTGATAAAGTTGAATTGAAAAAAAATTTACTGAAAGGATAAATACATGAAGAGGGCAGCATGATTTCCTCCTTAATTAAAAACAACAGAAAAATAACATCTCAACCGTTTCCAGTATCTTGTGACATCGCTTACCTCCAGCATATTTCATTCATGCAACACTTCTATTTATAAATCTGCAGGCTGTCCTTGGCCCTCTCCAGTACACGGCCAGGATAAAGACATAAGAGGGCTGGCTTGTTAATTCTGTAAACGTCAAAAAGCCAGGAAGGGAAGCTAATCCCTTGGATGACAGAATCATGATTCAAGAAGATCTCAACAAGTTTTAATGCTGGCTACATTCAAAGATATGATTTTAAAACAGTTAAAGGTAACTAGCACTGCTTTAAAACCACCGTGAACGTGTATATACAGACTGGGAGAAATCTTAACATAAAAAAGATGCTGGTTTATGTTGACAGCATCAGTGGTTTCCAGACAAATTTTTCAAAAAACAAAGAGAAACAGTATCAAGCTGCCAACTTTTTATTGTTTATTTAAGAACACTAAGACAAAACCAAGGAATCCAAGACAAATGTCCAAAGAAACTTACCACCTAGCACTATCATTTCATAAAGAAGGGTCATTTTAGCATCAGAAAAGAAGAAATCAGAATCACCAAAAATAACAAATATCCCTTGACTCGCACAACTATGACTTGAAAAGCCACGTAACATTTTTTCTCTCACTTTCCTGTTATTCAAGAGTTAACACAATTTGAGACCGCAAACACAAGTGCACTGCTTAAGTCAAGGAAAGACATCATTTCACGGCACTATATTCAGACCATAACTGCAGAACTAAATAGGGAACCAGATCAGAGAAAGAACAGCTCTGACAAAACTGTAGTTGACAGATGAGAACGGTGAAGGAAACCACATCACATGAAGTTGCAGGGGTTGTCACATTTAACCTAGAAAAGAGAAAACCTAGCAAGGACCCGTCTAGTGAGGAAAAGCTTACTGCATCTCACTCATGAAGACAGAACTGCAACCAGTGGGAAGAAGTTACATAGTATAGACAGAGCAGATACTAACTCAACTTCAGTAAGATCTTTCCATACTTTTCAAAAGCTAAGTGAGCCATCCTCTTCCCACTTTCTCATGGAAATGTTGTTTGTGGAGAAGCTGGGTTCAATAACATCTACAGGGGTTTAGTAATAGGCATGGTGTTACTTCTAAAAGCTCCTCTAAGGCTAACATTTTATGAATCAGAAAGGAATCAATGTTGCCTTTTGAACCTACTAAAAAAGGTGAGTGGTCAGAATTTTTGCTATAGTCAAAAAAACAGGTTCAGTTATGGGTTGTACCACTTCGTAATGTGTGACACAAAACAAAATTATTCACTAACTCTGGGTCTCAAATATTCTCAACTGGAAAATAATACCTTATTTATAGTACTGCTGCATGAATTACACACACACACACACACACACACACACTGCCTAGCACTAACACTGAGTGGCCAGATTATTATGATCTCTGAACGCATAATAATCTGGCCACTCAGTGTATGCGAGATATATATATATATATTTTAGAGGCCTGGTGCATGAATTCATGCATGGGTGGGGTCCAGCCAGCCTGGCCGGGGGAGGGAACATGGGCGGTTGGCCGGCCTGCCTGCCGGTCGGACTCCTGGTTGAGGGGACAATTTGCATATTAGCCTTTTATTACATAGGATATACACTGAGTGGCCAGATTATTATGTGTTCAGAGATCATAATAATCTGGCCACTCAGTGTAGTAGGTGCTTAATACATAATAGATTATTCATTTATGTAATAAATATCATGTTCCAAAGAGTAATATTGTCTATCTTACTTATTAATGATTGTTAAACTTAAATGACTTCTCTGCTATGTCTCATTTTTCAAATCTAATGCATGCTTGGGATTCTTTTCCACTTATATATTTGTACAATCCCTATTTGCATGTTAGTACTTTTTTGAGGTTTCCTTTAAGCTCACTTGGGTGGTTTCCTTTCTATTTTTGTTTGACATAAAAGTGGGCTTTACCTTCAGTACACATTGGCTGTATCAGTTCATTTTGGCCAAAAAATTTTATAATATGCTCTTGGACAATCATTTCAACTAACTGGACTATATATCCAGTTTTATCAACCTTACCCCCAGACAGATGATTTCTTATTGTCTTGTATGGCTCACATTGGCCAACTCATGCTTAGCACTTCCCTCAAGAAATATATGAGTAAGTAAATTAAGGCCCATTGCACCAAGTGTAGTTGATTATTAGAAATCTTGGTCCTTAACAAAAGGTTATGAAATAAAGATGGTCTCAGATTTCTCCCCGTAAGAGGAAACCCATTTCTTACTGAAGCACATCAACATGTAATCATCAGTCAACATTATTTCTCCAGGGAGGACTTTTCAGATGGTATGCAATTACTCTTTTGTTACACTTACAGTATAATTTGAACTGAACGGGTATTTAAGTTGACAATTTAGTATCAAGCTGTGTGTAAGGCATTTATTAGGATAGTTTAACACCTCTAGTGTTCGCTATAGAGAAGACAAAAACATTACTCATTAACTGAAATAGCAAAAATTATTTTTCAGGAATAGCTTTTGTTGAGTAAAAAACATGTTGACAACTTTAAACATATACAGCATTCAGGATTAGATGAGTCATATCTGATTACTATCAGATGCAACAATAAAACAAGTTGTTGGTTTTCAGTGTCAAGAGGAAAGAAGAAACTGATACTTGGAACAAATAAACCAAATCACTAAGCACAGAATTTTTAAAGCACCCTGATATTTGCATGAACAGGCATAATGTACACTAATTTTCTAGTGTCATTTTCACTATTCTAATGCTCAGATAAACATGCAGATGGTTATTTATTTCCCAATAGGGTAATTTTAGAATAGCATGAAATTTACCAGTAGAATACATTTCAAGTGTGTTTTAATATCATTCCACACACCTAATTTAGTTAAAGTTTATTTTTAAGTTGAAATGTAAGAGAAACACTGAATTATTTTTAAAAGTCTATTATGTGCAAAGTAGAATTTAAGGATAAAAATTAAAAGGACAACAGAAAAGCACTTGATCCTAAAACCTACTCAATAAAAAGCATAAATTTAATTTTGGTAAAAAGTTCAACACAAAATTTTTCTCAAAAGGTAAATTTTTGCTTAAAATAATATACCTCATTAATTGATGAAAAATGAACTTCACAGGTTCTTGTTATGTGGCAATTTTATTTTTAACCGAGTTTGTAGAGTTGATCATACTACAAAATACTACTGAATAGTAGGAAATATTAAAATATGGTTACTTAGTAAGTAGCAGGGAAAAAATTTCCCAGGTTCTGTTTTTATGAAAACCCCATGTTATGGTATCTTTCCCTACATCAGTAAGTTAATTTCTAAAGCTAAAGTTCTATTTCAGTAGCATTATTTTCACATGACAAAGGATCAGATTAATACAACTGGGGTGACCATGAACTTGACTGTCACAGACCACTCAGAGGCTGGAGAGCAGCTTTCCTTACACGTCCACAGGGGATGTTACTTGCCTCTGCCTTTCATTGGAAGTTGGGGTTTGACGGACAAGTCAGTTAACTTTTCAAATTTTAGTGTCTTCCTCTGTCAGTCAAGTGCACTTAGATTCTTGGGTTTTAAAACAGCGAAATTGCGCAACAGCTACAAAGTTAGGAAGCAGGAAAAGCAGCCCTGGTGTAACTTAGAAACACCACACAGAAGGGCAGAAAAATGCAAGATGGTTTGTAACTTGCAACGTAATATTTCCTGAGCTGAATTCCTAAATCTTGGAAGCATTCCCAGGACAGATTTCATCAGTGAAGATCCAGATACTGTACCCATAATATAACTCTTCTCACATTATGCCCCCACCTGGTCCTCCCCATCCTACTTCATTCTCTTGGGCTTGTTAACCCCAGCACACGGTCGGAAGCATTGCAGGCTGAAGGATCAAGTCCTTTGAAAAGAGACCTTGGCAATCTGCTGCACCACATTTCGCTCAAAGGGGAGTGAATTTTCATAAAGAGAATAAAAAGAGGAATAAACAAATTCAGACATCGAAATGTACCAGGTCTATTTTTTATTTTTTGTTTGCTTTGATTGCTTAAAAAAGAAAAAAAAAATAGGCAAGATGTTAATCTATTCGCTTAGGAACGTAGCATGCGTTACCCAACCCACTGAAAAAACAATTCTGCTGCTTCATTTCCCAGCTACACAATAGGTCGCCGCCAGCCCTCCCCAAAGCCCGGTCTTCACCGTTAAACAGTCACTTTATATCGATCACCTTGGCAGTGCTTGCACGGGCACCGGCCCCCTGTCTTCCAGGACCTTGCATTCTTCAATTTAAGAAAGAAAAGTCGACTGCATGCCAAGAGAAACCGAGATTCGAGGACTTAGGACACAAACCCCACATCTTCCCGCCCAGGGTTAGGTCAGCTGCTAAGATTTGTCTCCCTTGGGTAATAACGTCAGGAAACCATCCCAAACCCCACATTTGAATCTTCAGGACAATGAGGCCGACAGGAAGCCACTGGGTCCTCCCCCGGGTTCACCACGGAGGCCGAGCCCGCGCGGGGTGCAATCGCCTGGCGGGGTGCGTGACACCCCGTCTTCCACGCCCTCCCACCGCGTCCAAAAGGCTCCTCGCGCGACCTCGCAAGCACCCCACAGCCCAGAACCGACCACAAAGAGGGCTCGGCACTGTAGGCGGCTCCGATCCGGGGGATCACTTCCAGCGGCCGCGCGGCCATTCCTCCCGGCTCCGCCCGCGCCCCTCGCTCGGCCACGGCGGAGGGGGAGGATGCACAAAGCCAAGCCGGAGAGCGCTGACAAGATTCAATACGGCGGCGGCGACGGGCCCGGGAGCGCCGGGGGCGCTGGGCTGGGATGCAGGGGCGCCCCGCCAACCCCCCGATCGGGTGCGTGGGGGGTGGCGGCGCCGCGCGGAGCATCCGGGAAGCGCCCCCCGTCCCCCGCCCCGCATTCCCCGCCCCGCCCCGCCGCGGGCCGAGGCCGGGGCCCGGGCTGCAAACCCGGGGAGGAGGATGTGGAGAGCCGCGGCGGCGGCATCGGCAGCGCCCAAGCCCGGCGAGTGCGCGCATCACTCACCCCTCACCGCGGAGAGAGGCACCGGTCGGGGAAGGCGGGGCGCGGCGCGTCCCGTGAGTCTCCGCACGCCGTCCTCCCCGCACCCTGTTGTCGTTGTCGCTGTCGCTGCGATCGAGCTCCCGGCCTCTCGGCTCCGCTGGGCAATAACGTTATTCCACACACGCCCCACACATAGCGGTAACGGCAGGAGCGGCGGCCAGTGCGCAGGCGCCTGGGGAAGGGCGAGGAGCCCGGCCCTATCCCCGCTCCGGCTCAGACCCGGCGATCTCTTACTGCGCAGGCGCCAAGAACAGACAATGAAAGGGGTTGTGCAGAGGGTCTCCCGCAGGCTTTCCCAGGTCCTACTGCGCAAGCGTGCCTCCAAGACCCACTGGAACAATGAGGAGGACCCCAGCATTAGCGGGCGCCGCAACTAACAGGGACTACAGTTCCCAGCGGGCAGTGCGCCAACTCCAAGTGGAGGTCGGGTTGCTGGGCATGCTTGGATTTGTAGTGTGAGCCGCCTTTCACAATCTCTTTGGAAGATTTTTAGAGCTGCTTTCTCTTGAGAATGTATTTGGCCGTTTTTGACAAATGTCGTGAAGAGTGTAGAGCTTATTTGCGTCTTTGAGAAGTTTCAAGGATCGATGCTTTCTAGCACATGCAGAAGGGTCAAGGCCTGCAATGAGCCCTTGCTGTCAGTAGGGTGGTCCAAAAGCAGAATGGGATGAAGACAGGACTAAGCCAGGAAAAGGGAGGAGCCTCCGAACAGTCCCTTGGCAACCGGATTTGGCAACTGAACCGTTGCAGCCTCTGCTCGGGGCGCGGTGCCCTCTGGGAATTGTAGTGTCGTAGGACGGGCTCTCGGGAAAGTCGAGGCTGCAAGCCCGCAGTCTATGAACCACAAGTCCCGTCATCCACCAGGAGGGCCAGTGGGTGGGAAGGCTGAGACCCTCTGAGTGGGGTTCCAGGCTCCCCGTTGACAGCCGCAGCAGGAAGCAGGCGGGTCCTGCCAGGGCGCCGAGGCCTCCTGTCCTCGGAGGGGAGATCACTGGACACTGTCCACCTCACTCCCATCTCCGGACCCCGAGTCTGCGCATGGAGAAGTCCCCAGAGAACTCTACCCTGGAGGAGGCTCTGGGGCAATACCAGCGGAGTCTCCGGGGTGAGTTGCCCGGAATCCTGCGCCGTACCCTCTGGGGACCCGGGCCTGGTGGGCGGGAGCTGGCCAGGTGCCTTGCCCAACACCCCAATGGGCCCCGCTCCAGCCCGGACGCGGAGGAAGAAGATGGGTGTTGCTGTGATTTTTGAGGAAGGGAGAAAGTTTGCTTTTACTGTTAACCAATGGTGTTTCCCTTGATTCCCTTGGTCACCTGTCCAGCTCTCTGATCTTGCCTTAGGCACCTTTGTTATCCAGCGCCAGCAGAAATGCTTGCATGGCTCTAGGCCACGTTTGCCCGCTTCCCACACTTGGCTCTTTAATCCAATAAGTTCCTAATGCGCACTTTGTACACATTCAAATTGCAGTGTAGTGGACTGAATGGGATTTATTGGACCAGGACAAACACACAACACTAATAATTATTTTAATCACAGCAGCTTTATTTAGTGGTCTAGGCTATTTACATACAGTAAATCATTTAAAACTTCAAACAAAGTTATGAATATTCCTATTTTACACATGGGGAGATCGAGCTGTAAAGACATTAAGTTTGGTCAAAGCCCACACAGAGACAGAGCCAGGTATTAAATTCAGGCAGGCTTGTTTGAAAAGCCTGTTTTTCTCTATTGATCATGTCATAATTACTATGACTGAAACCTTATTTAGTTAATTCAGATTTTCTTAGTATAGTACCCTCTGAGTGAGTAGCTATAGAAGTCCATACTTGTAGATAGCTCTTTCATCTTGGACATCATATATAACAACTAGAAACTTTGGTTCTGTTATTTTACAGTTATGATGTTGTATACAGGGTTATTGTGAGGAGCAAATTAAATAATCCGTGTAAAGCAGTCATTTTCACTTTCCTTTTCTTACTGTTTCTCATCAGTAAGAAATACATTTTATATGGGATTATACATGTGTGTGTATATATGTGTGTGTATATATACACATATATACAGTATGTATATACTAGAGGCCTGGTGCATGAAAATTGTGCACTCGGCGGGGAGGGGGGTCCCTCAGCCCAGCTTGCGCTCTCTTGCAATCCAGGAGCCCTCGAGGGATGTCCGACTGACGGCTAAGGCGGGAAGCAGGCCTAAGCCATCAGTTGGACATCCTTAGTACTGCCGCAGAGACGGGAGAGGCTTCTGCCTGCCATGAACCTGGCTTCTGGTTGAGCGCACTGACCACCAGGGGCCAGATCCTGCGTTGAGCATCTGTCCCCTGGTGGTCAGTGCGCGTCATAGCGACTGGTCGTTCTGCCATTCGGTCAATTCGCGTATTAGCCTTTAATTATATAGGATATGTATATATACTAAATGAAAAGTTTCATTGAAGAATATTCTACTGGCCCGGCTGGTGTGTCTCAGTGGTTGATCATCGACCTATGAACCAAGAGGTCACAGGTTCGATTCCCGGTCAGGGCACATGCCTGGGTTGTGGCTCTATCCCCAGTGGGGGGCGTCCAGGAGGCAACCGATCCATGGTTCTTTCTCATCATGGATGTTTCTATCTCTCCCTCTCCCTTCCTCTCTGAAATCAATAAAAAAATAAAAATTTAAAAAAAGCATATTCTACTGGAGTAATACATTCTATTTTTATTGTGTTTGTGTGTTGCGTTTTCTTAACCCTCTAGGTCATGACCAATAGTTTAAAAAATTATTTAATGCATATAGAACACTGACTCATTTATTTATTTTATTTTGTTAATCCTCACCCAAGGATATTTTTCCATTGATTTTTAAAGAGTGTGAAAGGGAAGGGGAGAGACGCAGAGAGAAACATTGATGTGAGAAAGACACATCAGTTGGTTGCCTCCTGCACCCAGCCCACAGGGCAGATTGAACCTGCCACTGAGGTACGTGCGCATGCCCGGAATTGGACCTGGGGCCCTTCAGTCCATGGGCTGACACTCTACCCACTGAGCCAAACCGGCCAGGGCCTTTTATTAATTGAGTGCCTACTATGTGTTAGGCATACTAGGTGCTGGGGTTGCAATAAGTAACTAGACAAAGTCCCTGTCCTGTTGGAGCCCCTGGATTAGTGGGGGAGAAAGACAATAAACAAATGAAATAATTACAGATTACTCTGGTAGAAAATAAGGGTAAAGACCAGTGCTTGGAAGCACTCATTAAATGTTAGCTACTATTTATACTTGGTACTTGCAGCAAAGGGAGGGTTTTTCAAGGAGATTAGAAAGTTTATTTTCAAGTGACACTAAACTTTGTAAGAGTTATTATCGTTCCCATCGTCAGCAGCCTTAGAAACTGTCAGCATTCTCAGTAGCCACACTGCAAGAGTAAAAGAATTGGTCTTAATGAAGGTATTCACCCTACTCACGTTTCAATAACGGTTAGATACAGAAATAATCATTTCTAACTTTTAAAAAAAATTAATTTCAGACAATAAGGGAGAGGGAGAGAGAGATAGAAACATCAGCGATGAAAACCACCAATCGGCTGCCTCCTGCATGCTCCCAACTAGGGTCCAAGCCCTCAACCCGTGCCCGGGTACTTGCCCCCGCCAGGAATCAACTGTGACCTCCCAGTTCATAGGTCGATGCTCAACCATTGAGCTATGCCAGCCAGGCTAAATTTTTATTTGAAAGCAAGAAAAATGCACTGCATAATGATAATATGAGTGATTTTGTTTAATTTTTGAGGTTGGCAAAAACATTTTGTATTATAAATGACTCCTAAAATTTCTCCTTCTTCGATCTTATTTTGAATTTTTATGTAAGCATCAGAGGCCATTTAATATTAGGCACTTTGATGCAGTGGTTAAATTCAAACTAATGTTATAGTACTATTTTTAATACTCATGAAGAGTTTTCATTCAAATTAAATTTAATACATTTTAAAATAAATTTGAAATTTAGTGTGCTAACAGTATAAAATAGAACATTTGTAATCAAGAGCAGACATAAAGCAAAGAAAAAAGTTAACTTTAAAAAAACATACACTTTAGTCCTGGCTGGTTTGGCTCAGTGGATAGAGTGTCGGCCTGGGGACTGAAGGGCCCTGGGTTCGATTCCGATCAAGGACATATGGCTGCAGGGGTGGGGCTCAGTCCCCACTGGGGCGGGAGGGCGTGCAGGAGGCAGCCGATCAATGATTCTCATCACTGATGTTTCTATCTCTCTCTCCCTCTCCCTTCCTCTCTGTAATCAATAAAAAATATTTTTTTAAAAAAGCACAACAACAACAAAAACACTTTAGCCCAGCTGGCGTGGCTCAGTGGTTGAGCACCCACCTATGAACCAGGAGGTCACGGTTTGATTCCAAGTCAGGGCACATGCGTGGGTTTCGGGCTCGATCCCCAGTGTGGGGTGTGCAGGAGGCAGCCGATCAGTGATTCTCTCTCAACATTGATGTTTCTGTCTCTCTCTCCCTTTCCCTTCCTCTCTGAAATCAACAAAAGTATTAAAAGAAAATCCAAACTAAAAAATTAGTGATAATTTTAACAATGAATCAAGAAGTGGCACCTGATTTTTCATGGGTTTTCAGGACTTACTTTGTTACTTATTTAGTAGCATTTTTATGTTTATGTAGCTTATATAACAACTCTTGGAAAGAAACAAAACTAATTTTGACATAAAGCATAGTTAGAAGTTCCTCACTTCATACCTATAAATTATCTCTTTTAAATAGTATTTTCCTTAAAGTCAAAATGTGTGTTTCTGAATAGAGTATGGTGGCATTATTTTCTATGGGGAACTTCATGATTATGAGTGTTTCTGCCTAATAACTGGAAAAGTATATTACCATTATTCAATCAGATCAAATGCAAGTTCAAGTTCTTTTGTATTGTTTTGTGTTGGTTTCGTAGGTTTGGTTTTGTCTGTCTGCTGTCACTTCCCCAAAATGTTTGCCTGGTTCAGGAGCAGGGGAAAAGCTAATCAGCATTCTTGGTCCTTTCTCGCAAGTTATTGCTCTGGTTTCTAAATAACTGTACATGCAATCATTACTAACAGCTCTTCATTTATAGTCAGCCAGGAAGCAGCCACATAAAAATGCAAAATGTTTTCACAATTTTGCGTGCCAGTCCCTCACTTTTTTCCTCGTTTATTTGCTTTAAATATAATTTGGGGCCCAGCCAGTTGCTCAGTGGTTGCTCATCGACCTAATCATTTTATATGCTGACTCCCCCTATTTCAACATTTTGGTGTTTCAGGCTCTAGATTGAATCTGTGGAAGGGTGTGATGTAGTCAGAGGAAGAGAATGTGTGACTAGGAGCCGGGTCACTAACTCTTACTGTTGCTTGGCTGACAAACATCTGTTAACTTGGGCAAGTTATAAACTGTTCTTAGATTCTTGTTCTTTATCTACAAAATAAAGTTGGGCCTCGCTGGGAATTACTGCCTTTAGGAGTCAAACACACACAGATGTGGGAAGCTGCCAGTGGAAGACATGAGGGAGTGGTGAGGCTTGTGGCAGAACCGGGCGGTTTATACTTTTTCTAAAAACAATCCATTTCTCTCTTGCTTCCTTCCTCCTTCTTCCCTTCCTTCCCTTCCTTTTTCTTCTCCCTTCCTCCCACACTGTTCCTTCCAATCAGAACACACATGAGCGCCCAGCCAGCGTGACTCAGTGGTTGAGGTCACGGTTCGATTCCCGGTCAGGGCACTGCAGGAAATTGCAGAGGTTTAATGACATTCCTTGCGGCTCGATCCCCAGTGGGGGACGTGCAGGAGGCAGCCAATCTATGATTCTGTCTCTTCATTGATGTTTCTCTCTCTCCCTCTCCCTTCCTCTCTGAAATCGATAAAGATTATCTTTAAAAACAAAACAAAACACGCTGGGAGTTGGTTCCCACTCCGGGCATCACTCTCAGACCCCGGATCTCCAATGTTCCTTCCATCAACACTGGGTGGGAGCGTCTGACTGATAATGGTTATGTTTCTCTCTAGTTAAGATAACAGTGAGGAGTGGAACCAGCTCATAGAAAGCGGAAGGTTGAAAATGGAAATAAAATATATAATTTGGGGGTGATTCTTTTTTTTTTTTTTTATAATTGATCTGATTTGAGAAAACTGAAGATCATGTCAGTGTCCTGTGTTTTACTTGTATAGATTAGCACATCTCTCCAGAGTCCACAGTGTGCTTCCCTCCCAGGGCGGGCTCACATCTGCAGGAGGCCCGTGTGAACCGTACTAGCCAATAATTTGGCCACAGGATCAGTCCACAGTGATATCATCTGGACCTTTGGCAAACTTACAAAAATATGTGTGTAGCTTGGGCGGAAGTTCTTCTTTTTCTCAGTTTTACTCCTCAAACTTGTATTTCTTCTTTCACTTCTTCTTCCCCCCTCCTACCCTTCCTCCTCCTCCAACCCCTCCTCTTTTCTTCTTTCCTTTTCTTCTTGACTGTTTTTTGAGTATTTTTATATTCTGCGCACACACACACATTCTCCACAGCTAATGTTTGCTTGTTTGTTTGTCTTACTATCAGCCTCATTGAGACCAAGACAGGCAGCAATATAATAGCCTCTGGAGCATTCATTATGACATGACAAAATTATGTTGGTAATTCAGCGCAGACTGAAACATCTCTGTTTTCTGAAAATTAAAAAAAACAGAATGGTTGGCTGTTAAATAAGGATTAGTCATGCAAATAAAACTTGTAAGCATCTGAGGTCCTTTTTTGCTGATGAAATTTAAATGACATATTAATTTTTTTGCTTTATATACTCACAAGACTTTTCTTAGTAATTTTAACTTTTATGGCCATTTCTTTTACCAGAATAAGAAAAAGACAGTAAAATTCCTGTTTTCTTTCCCTCCTACTGAGGACGTAAAATAGGCGAAGACAGGACTTAGCATCCAAAAAAGTAATTAGAAATTCCTAGCATCATCTAGAATCAAACATGGCTCAGTGTTATGAAGTTGTAAGGACATCTGTACATGTTCTTGGACGGAAAGAAGAGATTGAGTCGTTTTCAAGCTATTGAGATACTGAGAATAATTATAGTCCATCTTGGGATGTTTACAAGACATGCTCTCAGCACTTTGCTAAGGTTTTTAACCTTTCCACTAGTGATACTCCTTTCAGGGTCCAAAGGTGGAGAAAGAAGCCCTAGCCTTTTTAGCTCAGTGGATAGAGCATTGGCCTGCGGGCTGAAGGTTCCCCAGTTCGATTCCCGGTCAAGAGTACGTACTTGTGCACGTGTGGGAGGCAACCAATTGATGTGTCTCTCTCACATCGATGTTTCTCTCTCTCTCTGTTTCTCCCCCTCTCTCCTACACTCTCCAAAAATCAATGGAAAAATACCCTCAGGTGAGGAGTAACAACAAAACAAAAACACAAACAAACAGAAAGGAAGAGAAAGTAGCTTGACATGCACTTGTGCATGCACCCAAGCACCTTTATGACTGATTGTGACTGTGCTTCATCCAAGCCCGCTGGGATACTAAAGGAATGACCCCCTGAGGCAGCTCTGAAAAATGGCCTTGGGGTAGAACAAGTGTCTCATGTGTGAGGCCTTGAAATGAAATGAAGCTTAATCTGAATCCCAAGTTCTCGATGACAGTGGGTAGAGACATGACACCTGTCTGGACATCTGGACCAGAAGTGCCCCAACACCACTGCTGTGCCAGACTAGCTCGTGTCCTGCCCCCTTTCCACCAAGAGGCGGCTGCTGTTACAGTGTAGTAACGAGGTGGGTTTCATGGACGTCTCTCCTCAAGACTGAACACCAGCTGTCTTATTTGATTGCTCTGAATCAATAGAGCTCGCCCTAGCCGGTTTGGCTTAGTGGATAGAGCATCAACTTGCGGATCAGAGGGTCTCGGGTTTGATTCCAGTCAATGGCTCCTCCCCAGCCCAGGCCCTGGTTTTGGGCGCGTGCAGGAGGCAGCCAATCTATGTGTTCCTCTCACATCGATATTTCTCTGACTTTCTCTCTTCCACTCTCTCTAAAAATCAATGGGAATATATCCTCGGATGAGGATAAAAAAATAAAATAAAATAAAATAAAATAAAATAAAATAAAATAAAGAAATAAACCAGTAGATCTCAACTGGGGCAATGGTTCTGCCCAGAGGACATTGGGTAACGTCTCAAGACATTTTTGTTTGTCAAACCTGGGAGGGGGAATGCTACCAGCATCTAGTGGGGAAGGGCCAAGGATGCTGCTAAACATGTACAATGCAGCCCCTTACAACAAGAATCATCAGGCCCACTGTCAATAGCACTGAGGTTGAGAAATCATGATCCTGAAGGAAGGCTTTGCTCAGAGCCCTTGCTCAGCCCGAATCGTACTTGAGAGTCATTACAATTAAGGATACAGATTGTATTGACTGGTGATTGTGCCCGTGTTCTGCCAGGCTGGCTAGGATTACTTCTTTATCAATGGAAAGTGACAGGTGCATAAGTCCTCCCAGTCGGTGCCAAAAGAATGCCAGGTGTAGCCCTCATACTGCATCTAGCCAATCTCCTTGATTTGCCAACATCCATGCATCATTCATGATCTCCCAGACACTGCTTTCTTAGGAGGTTTGCATTCTTGCTCGGATTATCTTTCCCTCCCGGCGCCAGCCACTTGAGCACATTTGTCGGCTATTAAGAGTCTTATGGTAGTATTTTCTTTGGGATTTTTTTAAACTTTCTCTATACTGCTTTTGATGTCTCTCTCTATTGTCATGGCCATTTGCAAAGCCGGCTTTGTCTGGTTTTGGATTAGGCTGTTGTATCTTGGTTGTAGTACCTGTCAGTCCCTTAGTAAGCGGTGACAACAATCTCCTGAAGCAGGCTGAGGCCCGGTCAGGGTGGACAGACACATGTATCTCTTATCTCGCCCTGGTCTCAGTTTCCTGCCTGCCTGCCTGAGTCTGAGCTTGTTCTGAGAACTGGGATGCGTCTTGGGTCTCCGCCTGGGGCGGTCTGGTTGATTGCATGTTTTCTCAGGGACAGCTGGGCGCTTCCCAGGGTGTGGCTCCCTGTCCCTGTCACCAGGCTAATTCCCCTTCACATCCCCGGTACAGATGGACAATGTAGAGATTAATAATTCACAGTATGTGTATAAGGGGTGATCCTCGCTAGACTGGGACACACTTGCCTTTTGTTCAAAAACATCTTGATGAAGGGACATCCAATGGTGAGTCAGGAGTAAGAAGTAGGGAAACTGAATAAAAAAAAAAATGAATAAGACAGACTTCAATTGTCAGCAATCAGCAGCTGACTATAACCCGCTTGGTCCTGATGTTTTGGATAGTGGATAAGCGAAATATTATTTACTTACACTTGTGTTCATATGATTTTTGTAGGACCCAGAAGTCCTATTGGTGTTTGTATTCATAACTGAGTTGACATTCAGCCTGTGTGTGGTCCCGGGGAGGAGAAATCAGGATGCTCTGTGAAATACCCTCTCTGTCCCCTCAGGAGAGAAGAGGAAATGCGTGTCCTTTCTCGCTCTCTGGGTTGGAGCAGATGAAGCTGTGCCCATTAGCAGTGGGACAGGGAACAACTGGCACCTCCTGTACAATCTAGTTTCCTTGTGTGTACGCAGGAGGTACCGCATCCGGGGCGGCGGGGGGGAGGGTAGTGTTCCGAACAGGATTTATGGGGCCTTCAGTTGCAATGGCTCCAGTTGAAGAGCAATGGGTTTCCTCTGTCTCGAATCATTGGAGCATTATTATTCCTCAGGTTTAACTCTGTTTGTCCAAGTGTATAACACGTTTTGAAATAGAGTATTGAAATAACTTAAAAATATCACGTACCCTTAGCAATATCTCACTCAGTACTTCACATAATACTATTTTCATGGTGCAATTTAACACATCATCTTTGAATGTTAGACATTCTAAAAGATTAAACAAGACATTGGAGACATTAGAGGAGGGATCAATGGGCCATCAAACTCTGCCATCGTTGTAAACTGATGAAAGAACTCTGCCTCTAGGGACTGTCAACTATGCAATTTTTTTCACATTTCCTTTATTTTCCCTAATAGAGCGTATTAGCTTTTAGTCAGATTAGGTATAAATAAGTAATTATCCTTTGTCTTGGAGGTGAAGTTATTCGATACCTCCCGGAGCACACTTTTAATGTTAGTCAAACCCCCTGTTTCCATTCTAATGGAGGCAGTGGAGATAAGTGCTTATTCATAGACCTAAGTGCATAAATCTAAAGCTCTGTGCACTAAATTGCTTATCATGTGACACTTTGATTTCCCTTTTCCATTAACAAGTGTCTTTAGAGCATATGCAGTATTGGAAAACCATTGCTGCTTCTCATTTTGCTAAAGTCAGGAATGCATCTCCTCTGGACTTTTCTTAAACTCCCGATGAGTAACCGGAGGCCAGGCTGGCTTAGTAATCATCACCAAATTCCTGTTAGAGAAAGGTCTGTGTGGAAACAGGGTTGGTGTGGAGAGAAATGTAGTGATAAATTCACCAGGTCTGTTGTGTAGATGAGTAATAGCATTTCATCAGATTAGTGTTGAACCTTGACCTAAAGACCTGTCCTCTTTAGTTTAATCCACGTAAAAAATGAGTTTCTCTAAGCGAAGAACCGATATTAGATATTTTGTAATATAGGGTGTGTTTCAGGGTGTATTTTCTTCAGTTAAGTTATGGTTATTTTTTCTTTCCCATAATTTGAAGTTGATGAGCTTGGAGAAAATGGAATCTGTTTCCCAAGGTCCTGGAGAATATATGTTTATAAATATTTTTCCAGCGATAGTGAAAACGTAGGTGTTTTGTGGCTTTCTTAGGGTTCCCATATAGGAAGCAAGGAAGAGGAGCTTTTTCTCACGAGGACGCAAGAAGAAATAGGTCTACGATGTCAAAGGAGGGCCTGGAACAGAAGATGGCAACCTCATTGCCGTCATTGTTGTGAGTTGCTCTTACTGAGGGAAAGCACCGTCTCCTCTGAAGAACTTAAGAATTGTTTAAATGGAATCCATTTGGAATAGATAATAGGTGTGCATGAACCTGAGTGGGAATTCATCTTTTCCTCACATAATTATATATATATATATATATATATATATATATATATATTATATATATATACACACACATATATATATATATAAAATTAATTAATGAGTTAAAAATAATTTTCAAATACAGATGTCAAAATTTGAAAATGGTGACTGAAATCTGGCCCCCACCTCTAATGTACAAAGAACATGTTTTGTTATATTTACAGTTTTCTGGGTTGAAACCAGCGAATTTAATCATGAGATTAGCAGAAATTTAAACCTGAAATCAATGAAATTACCAATCGGTTGCTTGGTTCTCCAGTTGATATTCATGTAAAAATACCCACTACAGTAGAGTAGAACTATTAGTCGTATATCACTGCTGTCATTAGTATAGTCCTGCTATTAATGTAAGACTTGGATCCTTTGCTGAAAGTGTTTTGGGCTAGTATTTCCTGATAATTATTTCCGTTATCTATTGCTATATAACAAACCACCCCAAACTTGGAGGCTGAAAGCAGCAACCCTAGAGGGGCCACTGGGCTGTTAGCAGGTCTGGGCTTCCCTCTTCCTCGTGTGGTCTCGGGGCCTCTTCACAGTGTCCCCAGCAGGGCAGCCAGACTTCCTACTCCCGGCTTAGGGCTCCCAAAAGCAACCATTCTAAGAGGGAGGAAGCAGAACCTCCCAGCACTTTAAAGCGGAGGCCTGGTCTGGCCTGGGGTAACTTCCACCACATTGTATTAGTTGATGCCTTACAGACCTGCTCAGTTTCAGCGTGGGAGAGGAGAAGGGTGTGAGGCTGGGGCCTTGGGAACATTTTTAGAGATGAACTATAGTAATCTGCCTTAAAACACTTTGTTTTAAACCGTATGTTAAGTATGTGCTGGTGAGTGTAAGCTTCATTCTAGCGTTGGCCAGTTGCACTAACCAGGAATTGCTACATGAGCTGTCCTCAGCCAGCAGTACACATGAAGGACTGGTCTGCAGGGGCTGCCACTAAAAGCATCTAGTTATTCAAATCTTGATTGGAAACTAGGCCAGGCAGCTGGCTGTCTCGTGCCGGGGGAGGGACGTCGGCCCACAGGGACAAGGAGGCTTCCGTGGGCAGGGGCTTGGTGTGGGGGAGTCCCTCTTGTGGGTTCTGCCAACCCAGCCCCGTGTCTCCAGGTGGATTAAGGGAGTCTTTGGCTCTCTGCCTCCTTGGTTAGTGGGTCAGGGAGGAGCTCTGCCATTCAGTCCTCCTGCTGGTAGTACTATATGTAGTATCAACCACTGAGGTGTCAGTGACCTTAGCGATGAAGTCTAATCTTCAACTCATGAACTTAACCTTCCCTCGCTTCCTCCAGCACATTCCTCAGCAAGCCAGAAACAGAACTCGGCCTTTTCCCGTAAGGTTTCCGAAGGATTGCTTCTCCCTTACAAACTGCCCTGTGGAGTGTGGATGCATGTGTCCGCCCAGACTTCTCCAGCCTCACTCTTGCCGTGTTGTTGCAGAACGTGCGAACAGAAGCCTTCACCAGCTAAGTTGCATCCTGAGAGAAGGCAATGCCGCTGTTAGAGACGATGCACTAGATCCTTCTTTTAGCGCCGAAGGAGGAAATGAGGACACTGGGACTGCCTGGCACGAGCTACAGCACAGCCATGCCGGTGAGTTGAACGCAGCCCTAACCCGGGTAACCCACAGTGAATTCTTTAAACTCCGTACGGTAACAACTCCAAGCTCTCTCCCCTCTACTGCTGGGATTTTATCCCCGGACCACAAATCAGCTAATACAATTCCTTGCTTACTTTTTTTCCTTTGACTTCCCAATGCCTATATAGGCCAGAGTCCAAAATTCTTAGTATATTATAGCAACGTTTCCATAGATGGCTCCAAGCGACCTTCCCAACCTCATTTTTCTCGCCTCCTTCCAACCTCCATCTTGCAAGGCGTGCTCTAGTCAGACCAAGCTACTGGCCAGCCTCCTGTACTTCTGCATGTGCGTGCCTTCTCCTGGAATTTGTCTCACCCTTTTCTGCTGAGCGATCTCCTGTTCATCCTTTACAGTGTTATCTCCTCGGTGAAAACAGGCACCATTAGGTGCTTCCTCTTTTTGTAACACTATCTATGGTTCTAGGTCTACGTACAAACTTATACTGTTTTATATCTATCAGTGTATCACTCTTGCCCAGTGGATTCTTAGCTCCTAAATGGGTGAGATTTTCTCACCTTTTCTTTGCATCCTCTGTTCTTGATGCATAATGTGTGTTTAAACCAGCCTTGGGCAAACTACGGCCCGTGGGCTGGATCTGGCTGTTCTATCCGGTTCTCTTGCTCTCCCCTCCGCTCCTTTACTTTGAATTTATATTAGTTCACACAAACACTCCATCCATGCTTTTGTTCTGGCCCTCCGGTCCAGTTTAAGAACCCGTTGTGGCCCTCGAGTCAAAAAGTTTGCCCACCCCTGGTTTAAACAATATTTGTTAGATGGATGGAAGAATGGATGGGTGATGATAAACCATGGATCTCCAGTCAGGTTAATAAACACATTCATTGCTTCTGCCCTGTAGTTAATCAACTCATAGCCTTGTTGTACCAACAAGCAGCTGAGGAAAGGGAGGTATCTCCATCAAGAAGACGAAAAATGTCCCCTTTGGTAAGTATCAACATTTGCAACCCAACAAAAGCATTATTTTTCTAACTATGTTTTTCCTGTGCAGTGTCATTTTAGTGGCAAATGTGGTAGACCAGTTCTGAGCAGGGCGTTCTGATAGCGTAAATAATGTGTAAGAAGAAATTATTTCCCTCTGATGATTTTAGCTACGGAAGAGAGACTTCTGTGGCAGAGGGAATCCTGGTTTGTAAATTTATTCTTCATTGAAAAACCTGAGTGAGGAAATAGTTTAGAGAATTCACTTTGCAACTATTAGCAAATATAAAAAAGGAACAGTATGCGGAAAATATTAGCCATTTCTTTTTTAGAAGATTATATCTGTACTAGAAGCTCAATGCACGAAGATTCATGCCAGAATGGCCCTTCCTTTCCCTGGCTGCCAGCACCACCTTCGCTCTGGCCGGAGCCGCCTTTCCGCCTTCCTCCACTGCTCAGAGGCCCAGAGCGGCCAGGGGTGGGGCAGAATGCTCAGCTGCCCATGTATGCAAAATAACCCACCATCTTTGTTGGGTTAATTTGCATACACACTCCTGATTGGTTGGTAGGCGTCGTAAAGGTACAGTCAATGTTACTCTTTTATTAGGTAGATTTGATCATTTTTATTTTTATTTTATTTTTTTTTTTAAATATATTTTATTGATTTTTTACAGAGAGGAAAGGGAGATGATAGATAGCTAGAAACATCGATGAGAGAGATACATCGATCAGCTGCCTCCTGCACACCCCCCACTGGGGATGTGCCCGCAACCAAGGTACATGCCCTTGACCGGAATCGAACCCGGGACCCTTCAGTCCGCAGGCCGACGCTCTATCCACTGAGCCAAACCGGCTGAAATAGTAACAACAGACTTTTACTCATGACACACACTTGGCATCAAATACCTGTCTAAACAGTTCCTCCTTTAGGGAGTGGTACTGCAGCCTTAGCTGCCACTCCTATTCCATGGAGGTTTCTTAAAGGGAGTTGTCCCTTTCTTTCAAAACTAGAGGCCCAGTACATTAAATTTATACATGGGTAAGGTCCCTAGGCCTGGCTGGCGATCAGGGCTAATTGGGGCCTTCCTTCCTGCTGCTGGCTGGGGCCTCCCTTCCCCAGCTGCCAACTGCTGGCCTGGGCCTTCCTTCATTCCACACCGCCCCCTGGTGGTCAGCACACATCATAGTGAGTGATTGAACGCCTGGTCTCCCGGTCGAACTCCTGAGGTGACAATTTGCATATTAGGCTTTTATATATATAGATGGCTCAAACAGACAGTCCACCCAGGCTAACTATACTGCCTGGCATTTTTCCATTTGCCATGTGATTTTTATAACCACCGTCACTTTCCATCTTTAAAAAATGTTCATATCCCTGAATCTTATCTATTTGTGGAATTTTTAGGATAGAGAAATAAATATTTAGTAGCTGCATGTGATTCAGTCTGTGTTTATATGACGTCAGTGCTAAATTGAGAATGGAGATGGTATTCATTGATTTTTTGATAAAGACAAACATGCTTAATTTGTGTGTGTTTTTTTCCTTAGAGGTCATCAGAATATGAGGAAACCAATATGCCTACTATTCATAATCTTGTCCCTATCATCAATGATCAGTCCCAATACATTCATCATTTAGAGGCAGAAGTCAAGTTTTGCAAGGTAAGTTTCTCATTAAAAACATAAACCTGCCTAAATTAAAGTTTATATTAATAATGCCTTGTGTGAAAATTTGCTATTATTTTCATGTTTATAGCAATTATATTGACATGTTTATTGCAATTATATTGACAATCGCCATGCTTATATATGATTGGAAAGACTAATGTGTATGAAGCTTGGGAATGATACCCTTGACCATGCCATTTCTTTTTTTAAAAATATTTTTATTGATTTTTAGAGAGAGAGGAAGGGATAAGGAGAGGGAGAGAAACATCGATGTGAAGAGTAAAATATAATTGGCTGCTTCCCCCACACCCTCAACTCTGGATCTTGCCCTGATTGGGAATCGAACTGGCAACCAACTGAGCCACCCTGGCCAGGGCAACCAGGCCATTTCTGATTGCTTAAGTTTCTAGTAGTTCATAACTCAACCGTGTCTAACATTTTGATAATATGATCTCGTGTTTCAGACTTTTTCTATCCACTCCAATTACTTTAGCCCAGCTGATTGAAGAGGCTTTGGAACAGTAATCCCAGTCATTCCCCCACACTTGTCAGCCTGTAGAAGCTGGGGTGCAGCAGGCAGGGACTTAAGCTACTGGACTAAACCTGCTCCATTGTCAGTATAAAGGTTCTTACCTTGACTTTGAATGGTGGGAATGGCTCATGGGGACACTAGTAACAATGACCAAGAAACCACATGTGTCACTATGGCTTGAAATAATAGACAGTTATATATTGCTTGACTATATGGAGTTTAATAATGCCATTGGAGCATTTCTGACTTCCCAAAGTATGTTAAGGTTTTAGTTTTTCTTTCTTTCATTTTTCAATATCAATGCATCAGGTCATGTGATATTTTTATAGTAGTTACCGATAACTTTTTGTATCACATCTTGACCCATTTAGTGTTGTCATTGTTTTGGATTTTAGAGTATTAGTGGTGTAATAGTGATATCTCATTGTTTTAATTTCAATTATTCTCTGATGACATGTAATATAGAACTTTTTTCATATGTTTATTTTCCATTTATATATCTTCTTTGATGAGGTATCTGTAGAGGGGTTTTGCTTATTTTTTAATGGAGTTCATTTTCTAATTGTTGAATTTTAAGAGTTCCTTTTTATTTGGGATGCCAGTCATTTATCAGACATGCCTTTTGCAATTCTTTTCTACCAGAGTGTGGCTTGTCTTTTGATTCTCTTAACAAGGGCCTTCCACAGAGCAGAAGTTTTTAATTTTAATGAAGTCCAGCTTATCAATTTTCTCCTTTCGTGGATTATGCTTTTGCTATTATCTCTAAAAATCATTGCCAAATCCAAGGTCACCAATATTTTCTCGATTCTTCTTCTCAGTGTTTTCTAATTTTGTGTTTTACATTTAGACCAATGTTCTCTTTAAGTTAGTTTTTGTGTAAGATTTGTGGGTTTTTTGTGTTTTTTTTTTTTGCATGTGGATATCTAGTTGTTCCAGAAACATTTGTTCAAAGACCATCTCCATTGAATTGCCTTTACTCCCTTGTCATAGATGAGTTGACTATATTGTGTGTCTATTTGGGGGATGACTAGTCTGTTCTATTGATTTATTTCTCTATTCTTTTGCAAGTGCCATGCTGTCTTGATTTTTGTAGCTTTAGAGAAAGTCTTGAAGTCAGGTAGTGTTAGTCCTCCGACTTCATTCTTCTCCTTCAGTATTGTGTTGGCTATTCTGGGTTGTTGTTGTTTTGTGTGTGTTTTTTTCCTCTCTATATAAACTTTAAAACCAGTTTGCCAATATCAACAAAATAACTTGCTGTGATTTTGATTGGGATTGTTATCTGGAGATAAAGTTAGGAAGAAGTTTCTGAAGAACTTCTTTTAATATTTCTTGTAAGGGAGGTCAACTGCAATATTTCTCAATTTTTATTTGTCTCTGATTTTCTACAGTTTGATATGCTATGCCTGCGTGTAGACTTCTTGGTATTTTCCTGCTTGGTGTTCTCTGAGTTTCCTGGATCTGTGATTTGGGGCCTATTACTTATTTTGGAAAATTCTTGATCATTGTTGCTTTAAATATTTCTTCTCCTTGGTCTCTTCTCTTTCTGTAATTCCCATTACATATATGTTACACCTTTTGTAATTATCCCACAATTCCTGGGTAATCTGTTCTTTTTCATTCTTTGTGTCTCTTTGCATTCCATTTTGAGAAGTTTCTATTGACAATTCTTCAAGCTCATTAATTCTTTCCTTGGATGTGTCCTGTCTATTAATGAGCCCATCAAGGCCATCTTCATTTCTATTGTCATACTTTTTATTTCTAGCATTTACTTTTGATTCTGTCTTAGATATTTAATTTCTCTGCTTACATTACCCTTATGTTCTTATATGTAGTCCACTTTTCCCACCAGACTCTTTAGCATATTAATGATAATTATTTGGAGCTCCTAATCTCATCATTCCAACACCTCTGCCATATCCAAATTTGGTTCTGTGCTGGCTTAGTCTCTTTAAACTGTGTTTTAAGTCTTTTAGTGCACCTTGTGATTTTTCATTGAATGTTACGATGCACTGGGTAAAAGTGTTAACGTAAAAAGCATTCAGACCTGTAAAGAATTTTGTGTTCATTTGAGCCAAACTGTTGACATATGCCGGGAAGCAAAACCTCAGTGAATTGAGATAATGCTCCCGAGAATGAGGAGTTCATACCTTGTTTTTATAAATTTAAAAGGAAAATACGTAAGTGGGTTACATGAAATTCATTGGTGATAGATTAAGGAGGTGGGATAAAGCAAAGCGGGGAAACCTCTGGGATCGGATAAAAAGTGAAATGATGGACATGTGCTTCTTCTACACAGATGGATACAGGATAGTTAACACAATCAACAGTTGACAATTAACTTGATAACAATAACATTGAGGGGATGTCCTGGTGCCATTGGTTGTGTCCTGAGGGGTCCGGAAAAAGAAAAAGGAAGTTACAAGTTACCCAGACATTTCACTGATATGTTATCTTAGTGGCAAAATGAGCTCAGTAAAGATCTAAGTTGATCTTTGTCAGGGAAAATACTGGCCTAGGACATGACTACCCACCATCGCCTGTTTGTAGTTGAATATTTAATTTTCAGACCATCTTTTGTGGTCATTTTAGGGCTTTGAGTTTGCACAAGGGCCATGCAGGCTTTCCCTGAGCTTGTCAGGTTAGCATGTGGCCCCTTTCGTCCACAAGAGGAACGGAGGGAAGCAGACTGTCAGTGTGAGCTTTTATGTGCAGCTGGCTGGGAGTTGGGCTGTGTGTGCTGTTGGCTGTTGCTGTAGGTGGCAGAGGCCAACATTGCCTCCAGTCTCTTGGTTTTTGTCTCCTTGGTGTCTTGGGGCTTCCCTTGGGGATTCTTCCAGATTAGAATATGGTGTAAGATGCACAGTTATTTTAGTGCATTCCCCTGCCATTACATAGGAGCCCCTTTGATGTGGTGACGGACTGGGAGCCTGGGAAGCCGTCTGAGTCCTGTGATTCGGGCTCAGGTTTTTGGTCAGCCTTGCCCCTGGCCATGACTTTCACAAGTGTTCCTCAGTCTTCCCCTCCCTGTAGTGAGACAGGAAGGCTGGAGGCCTCCCGAGATGGGTATCTCCCTTCCCCAGGCCAGTTAGGACCTGAAAAAACCAGTTAGTTAGACTCTGATAAAATAGCTCCTCCTCAGGCAGGTTGTTAGGAAGAACAGTTGCTCTGGGCATATTTCGAAATGGCTGTGTCTCCTCTCCTCCCCGAGGGGATTTTTCTCTTGTCTTTGCTGCAAGAACCTGGTGTCCTAGAGATAAAATTCACAGAAGTGTGGGATTCCCCCCAACACTGGGTCCCTCTAGGGCAGTGGTTCTCAACCTTTCTAATGCCATGACCCTTTAATACAGTTCCTCATGTTGTGGTGACCCCCAGCCATAACATTATTTTCGTCGCTACTTCATAACTGTAATTTTGCTACTGTTATGAATCGTAATGTAAATATCTGTGTTTTCCGATGGTCTTAGGTGACCCTGCTAGCGGTTCTCAACCTGTGGGTCGCGACCATCGGAAAACACAGATATTTACATTACGATTTACACAGATATTTACATTTGTTTGTGTAAATATAATTATAGTACTAGAAAATGGACAGAGAGCATAAGTCTTCCATGCTTTATATCATGTTGGATTGTCTAGTAATCAACAAATAAAAACGCTTCATGTATTTGATGTCTGTTTCTGCTTTTTTACAGGAGGAACTTTCTGGAATGAAAAATAGGGTACAGGTAGTTGTGCTTGACAATGAGCGGCTCCAACAAGAGTTGAAAGCTCGAAGACAGGAGGAAGCGATGAGGGAACAAACTCTTCTGGATGCATCTGTGAGCGTTTTTAAAAACCACCATTGTATTTTATTTTATTTATTTGTTTTAATATCTTTTTTATTGCTTAAAGTATTAACCACCATTGTATTTTAGTTTGAGTGTTCTCTCCTATCTCCTCCCCGGCCTTCTGAACTGCTTCAATTTTCTCCTTGAAGTTTGGCAAAAGGACTCTGCATATATTTGCTCGGGGCCTTAAACATTAAAATTCCCTGGTGTGGGAGGAAGGCTTAAATGAAATGATGTAGTGATGCCTACACTCTACTCCGGTTTCCTCTCTGAGCTTTCCATTTATGTTTTTTCCGTGTGGAAAGAGCAGGGCTGAAAGCAGGAAGTGTGTTATAGGGGAAGGTCCCTGTTAAGTCCAGAAACTGTTCAGGACTGTCACTTAGATCTCTGTTACATTTCTCTAAGTTTTTCTTTTTTTAAAATATATTTTTATTGATTTCAGAGAGGAAGGAAGAGAGAGAAACATCAATGATGAGAGAGAATCATTGATTGGCTGCTTCCTGCATTCCCCCCACTGGGGATCGAGCCTACAACCTGAGCATGTGCCCTTGACTGGAATCGAACCTAGGACCCTTCAGTCCGCAGGCCGACGCTCTATCCACCGAGCCACACCAGCCAGCGCTCTAAGGAATTTTAATGTTTAAGGCCCCGAGCAAATATATGCAGCGCTTTAAGTTTTTCTCGAGCTCTGGATTCCCAGTGAGCCTAGTGGCCTGAAGGTCCAAGAATCAAACTGGTCTTCTTCCCCTGGTCTCCAGTAACCTAGTTGCTTAGCAAATGCTGTAATTTAAAAAAAAATTATATATTTTTATTGATTTCAGAGAGGAAGGGAGATGGGGAGAGAGGTAGAAACATCCATGATGAGAGATAATCTTACCATGATTGGCTGCGGTCTGCACGACCCCCTCTGGGGATGCAGGCTGCAATCCAGACATGTGCTCTGACTGGGAACTGAACCTTGACCTCCTGGTTTATAGGTTGACACTCAACCACTGAGCTATGCCGGCCGAGCTGCAAATGCTGTAATTTTAAAGGACTTTCAAATATGGCTTTAACCCCATGGGCCCTCTGTTTATTGGCAATTTGAGAAGAATCACCTATATGAGCAGTTCTTGGTCTTCACTGTGAAAACAACAATCAGTTTGCTTGCTTTTAGATGGTGTAGATCCTGAGCTCCATCCCCTGAGAGTCTGATTCGGTTGGTCTGGGTGGAGTCTCTGAGTTAAAAATACAGGATTTTGACAGGTTGAGTCTTTGAGTTAAAAATAGGAAATTCTGACAAGTTGCCCAAGTGGTTCTAATTTCAGAGGACCACATTTTGAACAACAGTGGACTACATGGGCTCTGTAATTCTTGGGATGATATTTAAATCGTGTTTAAACTTAGTATCTCCTACGACTTGTCACACAGATACTTGTGCCTTGAACATGTTTTCCAGTCTTGCGCTGGGATGCAGTTAATCAGAGCTTGTTCTGCTTTTTGAGACAAAGTCAGCTTTCCATGGGGAAGTTTTGACACTTGCCTGTTGCAGCTTTACTTTGCAAGGGCGTTTGGTGGTTTTGGTATAATTGTCTTTAGTAAATTAATTCTGTTAAGAAAAAAATATGTCTTCGTGTTTTACCTCGGTGCCCGCTAGTTCTTGTTTGTGAATTGTTGGGTTTATTTTATTATTTTATTTCCCTGGTCTGAGGTTTCATTTATAATCCTTGACTTCTGTGTGTTAGAATTTGCTATTTAGAAGTAGCTGATTGTGTTGACTTTGAATAATGAAGTGAGCTGATTAGTATTTCAGGTTATTTTTCTGCAATTGCATTTCAGTTTATGATCAGCAATTTTCTCTCCATTGTATGTCTTTTTCTAAATAATTATATCATTGTACTATTAATATAAGTAGTTAAAATTCCATCTTAGTTGATTACTATTTTATTTTTTAAAATATATTTTTATTGATCTCAGAGAGGAAGGGAGAGGGAGAAAGAGATAGAAACATCAATGATGAGAGAGAATTATTGATCGGCTGCCTCCTGCACACCCCCTGGGTGTCGAGCCCGCAACCCAGGCATGTGCCATGACCAGGAATCGAACCCTGACCTCCAGGTTCACAGGTTGGGGCTCAACCACTGAGCAACACTGGCCAGGCAGTTGCTTATTATTTTAATATCAATTTGAAGATGACGCAGCCATACAAAAAGTACTTAGAAGTAGCTCATTTAAATATATGTATATTTAACAGCTATCTATATATTCTTTTGCTTTCCTTCCAGATGTGTAGACCCTTGGCAAACAGTGACTCCATTATTCATCGTTTTCAGTATTTAGACAGTGGCCAAGAAGTGGGAGGAGGGGAAGTGAAGGGAGAAAGGAACTTAGGCCGACAAGTGAATCAGAGGGCAAGAGAAGTGAGTAATGCAGAAGGGGAAGGAAACGATGGTAAAGCACATGTGCTTGGCCGTGTGAGCAAAGGAGACCTGCTGAAGCAAACTCCGGCCGCAGTGAGCGAGAGAGCAAACTCCTGGAGAGGGTTTGTTTTTTCTACGCATTCCATGAGCTACAATGTAATGCAGATGGTGCTGCCATAGTTGCAGATGTGCCAGGTGACCTGGAGATCTAGTTAATGGTAGTTATCGGTGTTTTTTTGTTGTCCCAGTATTGTCACCCCCGCTTTTCACTCGTGTACGTGAATTGAGGCATTTCAGCAGCCTATGCATGCTGAAAATTAAGCAAAATATGTCACCCAGCCAAGGTGGCTCAGTGTTCGAGCATCAACCTAGGAACCAGGAGGTCATGGTTCGATTCCTGGTCAGGGCACATGTCTGGTTCCGGGCTCAATCCCCAGTAGGGGGCGTGCAGGAGGCAGCCGAGCAATAATTCTCTCTTATCATTGCTGTTTCTATCTCTTTCTCCTTCTCCCTTTCTCTCTGAAACAATAAAAATATATTTAAAAGAAGAAAAAAGAAAGAAAAATATGTTGTAATATAAAGGAAGCTTTTTAGAGTATCTTAAATGTAAACAGATCAAAAGATAGGAGCTTCCTTTTTTCCTCTGAACTCTTTTTAATGCGTCTATTGCCATGTAGATGGTAGATCTTGCCAAAGCCCTTGGTGGTGGATTGGAATATAGATTTTCAGTGCTTCTTAAGGCCTTCTTTTGAAGAATAATTTAAATGGTTGTGTAGCAATAATTAATATTTATTGATGACTGTATGGTTCTAATGGTCCAAGTACTATAACAAGCACTTTATTTACATTATATTATTTCAGTTTTACATTAGCCACCCAGACACTGTCATTATGTCTATTTTCAGATGAGTCAACTGAGGTACACAGTGGTTAAGTAACAAAGGAACTGGTCTAATGTCACAAAGCTAGAAAACAGCAAAGCTAGGACTCAAACATGACCCCCGATCCGTCCGCCTGGCCTGGAAGTGTTCTACCTGTTTGCAGAAAGTAGGAATAGCTTTTCAGTATCGAACCAAGCCATCTGAGCTCTTAGCACAGTGTGTGGACATGGTGGGTATAACACGGAAATGTGTGCAGTAATCTCCCCTTCCGGGAGAATATGGAACAGAAGCTCAGAATTCTACTTTGTGGGAATGCCATTTGCCGCATTCTAGCATGATCGGACACGGCAGCATGGTTCTGTGTGTGGGGCCCTGTCCTGTCTGGTGGGTACACCGTATTCAGTGGCCCCTAGCAGGAGTTCAGTTATCATTTGTTGAGTTAATACTGTAACACACATTAAATTACGCAGATCTGGGGGCTGCTGCTGTCACTGAGTGTGAGAGGGTACTGGAGGTGGAAGACTGACGAGATTCCATGCGGGGACCTGTTTTGTTTTTCCATTAACGTTGAGCCAATATTTAACGATGTTTCAAATGAAAAGCCAGGTATCTGGCATATTTTTTTAAATATATTTTTATTGATTTCAGAGAGAAAAGGAGAGGGAGAGAGGGATAGAAATATTAATGATGAGAGAGAATATCATGGACCGGCTGCCCTCCTGCACGCCCCACACTGGGGATTGAGCCCACAACCCGGGCATGTGCCCTGATCGGGAATGGAACTGTGACCTCCTGGTTCATAGGTCTACGCTCAACCACTGAGCAATACTGGCCGGGCTGGCTTCTTTTTTTAAATTATAAGTGTTTTTTTTTTTGGAAATATGAGTTTGCATTCACACATGGTATCAGTTGACTGGAACTGGTAGTGGCTGCTGCATTTGGAGGGTCCCTACCACTCCTTTGTTTGCAGACATGCAGGCTACATGTCAGTTCTGTTTGTCACCATGCGTGTTTTACTCATTGAAGGTAAATGTTTTTCTGGAAAGGCAGAAGAGCATAGTGGTTTAGGGCATGGACTCTGGAGCCAGATGGCCAGGGTTCGGATCCTAGCTAAGCCACATATTAGCTAACTTCCTACCTCTGAAAGTCTTAGAAACCTAGTTACTCTACGTGACTCAGTTTCCTCATCTGTAAAATGAAAATAATAATGAAACTTGTGGGATTGTCGTAATGATGAAATGAGTTACTACATGTGAAGCACATAAACATTGTCAGGCACGTAGTAAACATCGTATGATCTAACAGCTATTATTAGTCATGCCTTTGTGTAACGTGGAAAGCTAAAGGCAAAGTGAGGAGGGCTGTGTTTCAGGAGTAAATTCATCTCTTGACTGCCCTGACATCCAGCCTTCTCTGCTCATACACATTACTGCCTGTACCCGTAGGGACTTGACTTTGGGGTGCTTGTTGTGGAATATGACTCTGCTAGCCTGAAGATATAACACGATTATTGATTTGTACTTGAGAAGCATTTGCTCTTTAAATTCTTTCATCACAGATTAGAATCAGCATTCCACCCTAGCTGGTTTGGCTCAGTGGCGAGAGCACGGGTGGGCAAACTTTTTGACTCGAGGGCCACAATGGGTTCTTAAACTGGACCGGAGGGCCGGAACAAAAGCATGGATGGCGTGTTTTGTGAACTAATATAAATTCAAAGTAAAGGAGCGGAGGGGAGAGCAAGAGAACCAGATAGAACAGCCGGATCCGGCCCGCGGGCCATAGTTTGCCCACGGCTGGTAGAGCGTCGGTCTACAGACCAAAGGGTCCCGGGTTCGATTCTGGCCAAGGGCATGTACCTTGGTTGCAGGCTCCTCGCTGGCCCGCACCCTGGACAGGGCTCATGCAGGAGGCAACCAATCGATGTGTTTCTCTCACATCCATCTTTCTCTTTGTCTTTCCTTCTCTCTTCCACTCTCCTTAAAAATCAATGGAAAAAATCCTCAGGTGAGGATTAACAAAAAAGAAAAAAAAGAATTAGTATTCCATTGGTAAAGCATGCATGTTGATGTAAAGGGCAATGTTGATTGCAATTACTGGCACATTTTATTTTAGGGAAACATGCAGAATTCTTGGATGACAAGAGGTGAGGATTCTGGAGTTCAGGAAGCTGTCAAGAAATCATTTTCCCACGGCGATGCAGACATGATCAAGACCTCTGCTGGTGAGGCTGAGAAATGGAAGCTAGAACTGGTGAGTATTTGGAGCTTTTCTGTTTAGGCATCTACTTTTTTTGTAGTTTTTTATTCTGGGAAATATACAAAACATAAGATTTAGCATTTTAATACTTTAAAATTTAACATTTTAACTGTAGAGCTCATTTGCATTAAGTACAGTCAGTGTTGTGCAACCATTGACACTATTTTCAGAACTTTTTCGTCATCCCTCACTCCCCGAAAGCTAATCAGTATCTTGATTTTTATGAAAATTGCCTAAGCACGATCCTTAAACATTCCAGTTGATTTTTGCCTGTTTTTTTTAAACATTATGTAAATGGGGTCACACAGTATGTTTTTTGTGTGTCTGGCTTATTTTATTCAACATTATGTTTGTTAGGTTCATGCAAGCTGAATGTGTGGAAGTCTGTTCATTTTCATTGGGGGGTCTACTATATGAATATACTACAGTTCATTCATCCATTCAACTATTGATGGATCTTTGTATTGTTTCCAGTTTGGGGCTATTGTGAAAATGGCTGCTATGAGCAATGAAGCTCTGAATATATGTCTATGGTATGCATTGCACACAGTTATGTTGGGAATGTACTTTGAAGTGGAACTGTTGGTCCTAGGGTATGTGTGTATAGTATGTGCAAACTGAGATTAGGGCAAACTTTTCCAAGGTGGCTTTGATCAGTTTAGACTTCTACCAGCAGCATATGAGTGATACTGTTGCTCATATTCGTGCCAACAGATTATATTGTCAGGTTTTCAGTGGGCATGTAGTGCTATCTTATTGTTATTTTGTTTGCATTTCTCTCATTACTCATGTGATTGAATATCTTTGATATGTTTATTAGTCATTTGACAGCCTCTTTTGTGAAGTGCTTGTTCAAATATTCTACTCCTTATTTTGAGTCACCTGACATTGTGTTTTGAACTTCTTTATATATTGTGGATACAAGCCCTTTGTTGGTTATATCTGTTATAGGTATATTTTCCCATTCTGTGACTTGCCTTCTAACTTTTGATAGTTTTCTTCCTTTCTCCTTCCCCTCCCCACTCTTCCCCTCCCCTCCCCTTCCCTCCACTCCCCTCCCCTCCCCTCCCCACTGTTTTGCTCCCCTCATTTTTAAGTTCTCATTGCTGGTATAAAGAAAAGCACACACTTTCATTTTTGTATTTTGACTGACCCCACTTTCTTTTGATTAGTGTTAGCATAGTATATTTTTGCTGTCCTGTTACTTTTAACATATTTGTGTCTTTATATTTAATGTGGGTTTCTTGTGGCGAACATATAGCGGAATTTGCTTTTTTATACCATCTAACTATATTTGCCTTTTAAATGTGATTATTTATACACCTGGGTTTAAATTCACTATCTTGCTATTTGGCTTCTTTTATATATTTTTTAAACCTTTATTGTTGAGAGTATTACAGATGTTTCCCCTCCCCTTTTTCCCTTGCCCCCACCGTCCAGTTCCTGTCCTGCTCTAGTCCTTCACTGCCCTATTGTCTGTGTTCATGGGCAGTGCATATGGGCATATAAGATCTTTGGTTAATCTCTTCCTGCCCCTCTCCCCCCGACCCCTCTCCTCCGAGATTCATCAGTCTGTTCAATGTTTCCATGCATCTGGTTCTATTTTATTCATCAGTCTAAATCCAGGATTATTGTTTTAAACATATTTTTATTGATTGATTTTTAGAGAGAGAGGAAGGGAGAGGGAGAGAGATAGAAACATTGTTGAGAAAGAACATTGATTGGTTGCTTCCTGCACGCCCCTTATGAGGGATCGAGCCTGACAACCTGGGCATGTGCCCTGACCGGGAATCGAACCAGCCACCTCTTGTTGCATGGGACAATACTCAACCACTAAGCCATACCGGCTGGGCTAAACCCAGGATTATATTTAATGACTTTTTCTCCCCATAGCTATTCAATGATAAAATTCTGTCAATTTTTTTTTTATATAGCTCTCTACTAAATTCTTTCTTTTGTTTTTTTTTGGGTTTCTTTTGTTAATCCTCACCCGAGGATATTTTTCCAGTGATTTTTAGGGAGAGTGGAAGAGAGAGGGAGAGACAGAGAGAAACATTGACGTGAGAGAAACACATGGTTGCCTCCTGCACGAGCCCTGACCAGGGCCCGGGCTAGAGAGGAGCCTGCAACCGAGGTACATGCCCTTGACCGGAATCGAACCCGGAACCCTTTGGTCCACAGGCTAATGCTCGATCCACTGAGCCAAACCGGCTAGGGCAAATTCTTTCTTTTTTATCTTTGCTGCTTGATTACGCTTGTTCACATGTTTATCTCTTACCTATGCGTTTGCCATGACTTTTTATTGGTCTCCCTTTTCCCACACTTGAGCGATTTAAGATTCAAATCTGATCAAGAGTTTTCAGTGCCCATCCAAAGCCTCTGCTGTGCGGAGACCACGTGAGCCGTCTCAATAAAGGTCTTACTGCTTTTATACTGTCCGTGGCCCGCCTACTGGTTAGCCATCTCTGCGCACTCTCCCCCTAGGGTCTCACTTCTCCAGCCCCTGTGCCTTTTGCTTTATAGGAAATGAGGCTTTTATGTCATGAAGTTTCCGCTGCTTCTCTCTGGTTGAATTACAAATTCCTGTAATTTTACCTTCTGTATGCCTTGCTAGCATAAATTACATAGAAGTATAATTGAATGCTCATCTGTCTTTCTGTTCCTTCCCAGACTCTAAGTTCCTTGAGGGGTCTTCATCTCAGATACCCAAATATATTGGTTGAATGCAAGAATAACAAGCAGGGGCTTGTAGAGTTTGATTGATCATCATGTGATTAACAGCTTGCCTTCATCATTCATCCAGTTGTCTGTCATGCACACATATCTAGTCTATGCATATTTATTGTATGTGAAATATATAGCAATCTCAATAGGGCATTCCAGTAAGGATGGATCTTTGTCTCTTTGTCCTCATTGACCTTGTTGGTTATAATTGGTTTTTCCCAGCATCACACTTTTAAAACATATATATATATATTATTGATTTCAGAGAGAAAGGGAGAGGGAGAGGGAGATAGAAACAATGATGAGAGAGAGTCATGGATTGGCTGTCTCCTGCATGCCCCACAGTGGGGAGCAAGCCCACAACCTGGGCATGTGCCCTGACCGGGAATCCAACAGTCATCTCCTGGTTGATAGGTCAGTGCTCAACCACTGAGTCACGCCAGCCGGGCCCAGGGTCACACTTTTTAAAGAAAGACCCGATTTGTGCAACTTTGAAAAAAACTTTTTTGTCAGTAATTACCATTTTATGACTCAGTAGTTCTGTGCAGGTATCCATTCAATACACTGAGTGGCCAGATTATTATGATCTTTGAACTCATAATAATCTGGCCACTCAGTGTATATCCTGTATAATAAAAGGCTAATATGCAAATTGTCCCCTCGACCAGGAGTTCGACCAACAGGCAGGCCGGCCAACCGCCCATGTCCCCTCCCCCTGGCCAGGCTGTCCAGATCCCACCCATGTATGAATTCATGCACCGGGCCTCTAATACACACACACACACACACACACACACACACACACACACTGAGTGGCCAGATTATTATGCGTTCAGAGATCATAATAACCTGGCCACTCATTGTAAACACAGACATTTTTGGTGGAATAGGGAAAGTGTTTCCTGAGAGAACACATTCTTTTTCTTCCTGGGAAACAGGTCGAGTTTAATATTAGTAATTAAAATTTGCTTACAAAACACAGGATACAGAAGAAATGTACTTTTTTTTTTCTTTTCTAAAGGAGAAGCTGAAACTTACTTATGAGCAAAAGTGTGAAATCCTGGAGTCTCAATTGAGGGTTTTGAGGTAAAGTATCATCATCCATGGAAAGACATAGCAAAAGCGTAATGAGCTTGAAATATACTGGAGTGTTTGCCGAAATCCCAGTTTAGTCACTTTAAGAAGTACCTGACGCCATTTTGCTTGCAACACCAGACATTTTCTCACCTTGTTAAAGGGTAAGGGGGAATAAAACGGTGAGGTCCTTTCTCAAATGTGATTTCAAATCACTGGAACTAACTTATAAGTTTTGTTCTTTCATCAGTTGTAAAATATTTGTGTTTTCTGTTAGAAATAAGACTCGCTAGCTGCTCTTAGAGAAATTAAGCTTTCAAAATAGTAAAAATAAATCACTCCAGTTTTCAAATTACATGTAAGAGATTTTTTGGTTATCTAGTTTTCTTCATTTAATTTTAGCATTTCAACAATACTATAATAGTTTGAGTATTTTTGTATACATGGTGAATTTGTGTATATATAATGAGTTTTCATGTATTTTTTATATGTTTTCAAAAATCCCAATAAAACCTATATATTATAGATTAACCATTATTGATTTATTAGATATTTATTGTCCAAGAATTTAAGTGCAATGTTCTTTGTTTTGAGCTAGAAAGTTGTTTCTTATACAAAAAGATACCAGGAATTATTTTTTGTATGTTAAATATTATTTTAAACAATTACTATTGTAATTGTAAACAATAGTAATTGTTTAAAATAATATTTAACATACAAAAAATAATTCCTGGTATCTTTAAAACACTTTTATTTTAATACTTTTATTTTATTTATTGAAATGCTTTTAATGAATAAATTATTTTAATAGTCCAATTTGAAATAAAATTTTAAGTCTTGAGTCCATGTATTGTCTAAGACAAAACTAGAGTAATACTAAGAACCAGAACACACGGCTTTCCCTGTACATGTTATTGTACACTTATCTTTAAAAAAATATTTGTATGGATTTCAGAGAGGAAGGGAGAGGGAGAGAGAGAAACATCAGTGATGAGAGAGACTCATTGATCAGCTGCCTCCTGCACACCCCCTACTGGAGATTGAACCCACAACCCAGGCATGTGCCCTGACCGGAATCGAACCGTGACCTCCTGGTTCATAGGTTGCTGCTCAATCACCGAGCCACACCAGCCGGACTTGTTCACTTATCTTAACATAATTGTATGCTTTCCATTCCTTATTCTTTATTAATGATTTCTGCAGAGATTTTTACTTTTTTATGAAGAAACTTAAGGTTTAAGAAATGGTCTTATTTTGCCCTTCATCTTTGTTATATTTTTATATATTGTGTTTTGATTCTTTAGTTTTTAAAATTATTCATTTCTAACTCATATTTATGGTAATGTGATTTATTTGGTCTCATTAGAATTCAAATATGCTCTTTAATTACATTAATACACCACCTTACACTGAACTAGACTCTGCTCCCTGCATCCTTCTGTTTCTTTATTTTCTTGTAATAATATTTAAGATTATTAATAGCGGCATTTTCTTAAAGAAAGAAAACAATTCGCTACTCTCAGAAACTCTGGCTTTAAGGGAACTATTTAATTTTACACTTATTCCTTGCCATTCTGCGTAACCAGAACCACATGAGTGTTTCGAACTTGCACCTGTCACAGAGTCAGGGAGGCCCTTTTCCTTCGACCTTTTCTTTTTTTTTTTTTTTTTTTTTAATATATTTTTTATTGATTTTTTTACAGAGAGGAAGGGAGAGGGATAGAGAGTTAGAAACATCGATGAGAGAGATACATCGACCAGCTGCCTCCTGCACACCTCCCACTGGGGATGTGCCCGCAACCAAGGTACATGCCCTTGACCGGAATCGAACCCGGGACCCTTGACGCTCTATCCACTGAGCCAAACCGGTTTCGGCTCGACCTTTTCATAAAGCCTTTGGAAGTCAGACTTCCTCTTCGGGACACTTAACAGGAAACTTATGCCCGAGATATTATTATCTTGGGAATAGGGCAAGACCAGCTCCATTTATTTTCCGATTTCAGACGTTGTGAGATTAGCTTTTTCATCTCATTGCCTGTGGTTCCCCCCCTGCCCCCCCGCACCGGCTGCCTGAAAGCCCCAGGTCCTGAGAGGTGAGGCACCGTGCGATGGCCAGGTGTCTTAATGATCGGCTCCTCCTCTGTGAAGTGAGCAAGTTGGGACAGCTATAGGAATACAAACTGGCAACATGAAGTAGACTAAGCCAGCCCAGCCTGTGTGGCTCAGTGGTTGAGCATCAACCTATGAACCAGGCGGTCATGGTTCAATTCCCAGGTCAGGGCACATGCCCAGGTTGTGGGCTTGATCCCCAGTAGGGGGTGTGCAGGAGGCAGCCGATCAATGATTCTCATCATTGATGTTTCTATCTCTTTCTCCCTTCTTCTCTGAAATCAGTAAACATAATTTTTCTTTTTTTAAAAAAGAAAGAAAGGAGACAAAGCCAGAGGTAAAGTGTCTGCCTTCAGCCTCCCAAGAACTTAAGGGCAACGTTCTCCTTCCTGAGCTGGGAAGTTTCTTTTTATTCACCAGGAAGCTCCGTTGCCCAAGGTGACTTTGCAAAACTTGGAGAAAAACATCGTCCAAGGATAATCCCTTCAGGTCAAAACAAACAGCCCCCCTATTTCTCAGCCCCCCCCCCTTATTTAGCCAGCTGCCTATTTCCAGCTAATGCCTGCTGCTTATGAAATCCTAAGCCTGGCAGGTTCCACATAACTTCCTCCATAGCCCACTGTCTCTCACGACTGCTCTTCGTAGAACTTTGTGGTTAGAAAACTTTTCAATGTGAGGAAACATGGACAGTAATATTTATATTACTGTAATTATTTATATCACAGTAATAATGTCCTTTATGTGATCCTCCTGTAAGGAACTCTTCATCAATTTTAAGAGGTTAACACTTGAAATTGGATATTGCCCTCAATTCAAGGATGTTGTGTTAAGTCACCCAAACCCTCTGTTAGACGGAACTATTTAGAATTTGCATTTGTAGTTTTACGTTTGTTCTGTGGGTCATAGAGTGTAATAGAGTGGGGTCCTAAGAAAGGAGAGCCAGTATCACCCGCAGATGAATTTTACGAGAACTTGGGCTAATTATTTAATATATTCAGGTCTCATTTTATTCAGAGAGCCAATTAGGATAATCACACCTCGAATTCCGGGTTGTGGTAAGACTTCATATGCACTCGGGACACCTCAAAGGTTCTCACCCATAAATAATAGGAATAGTTATGACTCTGCTGATGCATTGGGAAGTCCTGTAGCCACTTAACTGAATTCTTCTCCCCTTCTTTTTAGGAAAAATTTAGCCGAAAGTCAGAAAAATTGTGAAGATCTTAAAGAGCGGCTAAAGCACAAAGAGTCTGTCCTTGCTGCCCAGGTTTCTAACCGAGTCGGTGGTCTTTGTGTGAAGTGCGCTCAGCATGAAGCTGTTCTTTCCCAGACGCACAGCAATGTCCACATGCAGACCATAGAGAGGCTGACTAAGTAAGTGCGCCTCGCCCTGTGGAGCCTTCGGGAGCACGGAGCGTTGTCTTTCCGGGGCATCGATTCCTCTGTCCCGTGCTAAATCCCTAACCTGTGGTTCATGCAAAGCCTCAGGTCAAATGGGTTTTAAAGGGGTCCTTCAGCCCGGGCTGGTGTGGCTTAGTTGGTTGGTTGTCCCATGCACTGAGAGGTTGCTGCTTCGATTCCCGGTCAGGGCACATGCCTGGGTCGAGGGTTCAGTCTCCAGCAGGATGTGTGTGTGTGTGTGTGTGTGTGTGTGTGTGTGTGTTAGCGTGCGTGCACACACACACGTGTGCAGAAGGCAGCTGATGGATGTTGATGTTTCTCTCTCATTGATGCTTCTCTCTTCCTTTTCCTCTCCCTTCCTAGCTCTCTCAAAAATCAATAAAAACACATTTAAAATAAAAACTAAGAAGAAAAGATTCCTTCATGGAGCTTTCTTGAAAACAGAATAAATGAGTTCTGCCAACTGTGGGTAACATGGACAAACCGTTTTCTCTCTCTAGGTTTCAGTCTCATTTGGAAGTGAGAAGATTGAAGTAGAGGGCCGTTACAGTTCTGTTCATTTCTCTGGCTCTGTAATTGCAAATCCAGCACTGCTCTGGACAAACTGAGCTTGAGAGGAATTCCTCACTGCCACCCTATGTTGGATTTGCTGCTGTAGCTTAGGTGGAGTGAGTTATTGGCCTGCCGTCATCACGTGCCCGTGTGAGAAGTATCCTGAGTGCACTGGACGAAGGTCCCACTGCGTCCACTATTAATTAATATTCCAGGACGGGCTAAGGGCAAGTGGCAGTGAGGTTTTGTGTAATCACATTTTATCTGGGCTGAGACCCAGCGGCTCTCTGCCTGCATCTACTTTTGTTCTGTTGTCACTACTTTTCCTGTGAACATTTTATTCCTTGGAAGTTGAGCGTTATTATCTATAATAATAAAAGCGTAATATGCTAATTAGACTGGACAGCCGAACGACCTTCCAGACATCATTCCGGATATCCTTCTGGACGAAGCTGTGGCAGTGGGGGGTGAGGCAGAGGCAGTTAGGGGCGATCAGGCATGCAGACAGAGGCGGTTAGGGGTGATCAGGCAGGCAGGCAGAGTGGTTAGGGGTGATCAGGCAGGCAGGCAGAGTGGTTAGGGGTGATCAGGCAGGCAGGCAGAGGGGGTTAGGGGAGATGAGGCAGGCAGGCAGAATGGTTAGGGGCGATCAGGCAGGCAGGCGAGTAATTATGGATGATCAGGCAGGCAGGCAGGCAGGCAGGCAGAGGGGTTAAAGGTGATCAGGAAGGCAGGCAGAGTGGTTAGGGGCGATCAGGCAGGCAGGAGAGTGATTAGGTGTGATGAGGCAGGCAGGCAGAGTGGTTAGGGCCGATCAGGCAGGCAGTTAGGCTAGCAGTCACTTAGGAATTAGATTCTCACTCGGCCCTATAGTTCGTTGTATCTATTCTTACATTTCATCGCTTAGCCTCTTAAAATAAATGTCAGCCTTCTCAGCTCAGTTTTCTGCTTTGTCAGCATGTCAGGGCTCATGTTCTACTTTGATAAGAGGACCCAGTGGAAGGTCTCTGCTTGTGTTGTCAATGAAAATCTTTGTGTATCTGACCCCCTGGCCTAATCGGGTGTTCATCTTCTTTCACTTCTTCATGCAGGAGAATTTTGAGTTTGTTCTGCCTTTGAAGAGTTTCCAGCTTTTGGTAGGTTAGAGTTCTGTCTTTATGCAGAACGAGAAGCATGACCCCTCCATGAGCTGTATTTCCTGCATGACTTTAACATGGCATTTGAAAAACATATCCCACCGGGGACAAATCTAGTCTCCTGGCCTCTGCTGGAGACATGGTCTGGGGATAGCAGCTTTAAGCTGCTGGGTCGATCTGTTAAGCACGTAGTGAAGTGAGTGTATGACACAGGAATGACATGGGCGCTTGAAAAGGAGAGCAGACCACCCGTGTGTTTGTGGTGTTTTGTGAGGGCTTCAGGGACTTTCTGGAGAGTGTACTTAGCTGCTGGTAACACTGGATTTATTTGAAATGTTGATCGAAGTCCTGATGTGTCTGAGCTTCTGCCTTTCATTATGCCACAAGGTAGGTCAGAGCGACGATCATCTCTTTTTCCTGCTTTACCATCAAAATGCCTTTCCCATCAAGATGGAGCTTCTTGTATTAAATTTCTTGCTGCTGCTCCTGCGGCCTTAGGGAAGTTTCACTGCTCAGAGAAGAAATGATTACCACTGCACTATCCTGGGCCTCTTGTGCAGCTCGTGATTTGGGGGCGGGTCGTCCGTAATGTTCTGTAAACTTGGCTTTGAAAGACCCTGGCAGGGACTTCCCAGAAATGAGGAACAAGGAAAGGCTGAAGTCAGCCTTCCAGACTTGCTTTTTAAAAGCAGTGACAGTACTTATTAATGATGCTCTATAATGCTTTAAACTGGCAGTAACTGTGGCCTAACTTGGTTGGGCATTAAAGGCATTTCTTAGGCACTCGGTCGTTCAGGATGAAGCTCATACATATCAATACATATATATCAGACCGAGTCTCTCTTTTCCTTATTTCAAACATTTGGCCCAGGTTATTCATGGGCTTGCTCAGTCCGGTTTGCTGAGCCCCTTAAAAACAACATGCCCATTAATCGGGCCCAGAACTGACCCCCATGCTCCTTTTTTTAAACATTGATTTTGGAGAGGAAAGGAGAGAGAGAGAGATAGAAACGTCAGATCAGCTGCCTCCTGCAAAGCCCACACTGGGGATCAGGCTCTCAACCCAGGCATGTGCCCAGTCTGGGAGTTGAACCCTGACCTCCTGGGTCATAGGTCGATGCTCAACCACTGAGCCATGCTGGCCGGGCTGAAAATTCTTTGAACCAGAGCAACTCAGTCATTTATCTTGCAGTTCTAAATAGTCTGTTGACATTTTAAATTTGGGTCATAAAATAGGAGAACTGAGAGGGAGTTTTATGTCACCTCTTACAATGCCTTCCTATGGCCAGATCATGAGTCATTCATTTGTTCTTTTGTTGTTTATTTCCTTGAGCATCTAGTGTGGCAAACCACTCAGCAGAGGATATACTGGAAAGAGGTTAAATGTATTAAACACAAGACGCAAATCTGTTAGGTTTTGATCCTGTTGTGATACGTACACACCCTGGGCTTTTCGTTAATTCTCTCTGTTTGGAACGTTGGCCTTGATGCTGCCGTGGTGCCAGGAACGGGTCAGGGTGCTGGCGAGCAGTCACTGAACTTTCAGTGGGTGTTAGACTTGCTGGCCTTACGAGTGACCTTGTTCTTCTAGAAGGATAGGGTCTCCTCGGACTGCATATTCTCAGTGAGGCCAGTCCCCGTCTGTGTTGGTGCTCATTTAAAAATGTAAATAAATATACATTTAGTTTTGCTTGCATTTAATTTAGTTATCACATAACTAGAATAATTTGCTTTGACTCCCACTTGTTCACATCATCATCGTGTTTAATTATATTTTCTAAAAAGAAGTAACTTGTTTCATTTTCTTTAGAACAAAAACATTACAGTGAATCTTATTTCTCAACTTAAACACATCAGGAAATCTAAAATAAGGTTACCATGCTGTCATGAATTTTATGGTATTTGCAGCAATCTATTCTTTTTTTTTAACAAAAGGAGCTTTTATGAAACTTAGTAATTGTAACTTTGTTCAGTATTACATATTTCTTAAAATATGGCTGTTTTCCAAATACCACAAATAGTTTAAATCATTTTATCTGTTAGAGATCTTTTTAAATGGAGTCACTGGTTAATTCTGAAAGCAGCTCAAACTCAGAGTTTATAATCTTTTAAATCATGACTCAAAGTTTGCTAAATTAAAAAGAAAATCACAGTTGGCTGTGTTCTGCTAGTTTAGAACTTGCCAATGAAAAGGAAATTGCAAGCAATGACTTCAGCCGAACTTGAAACCACAGTTTAAAACTTGAGCTCTTTAACAAAACACACAACACTCCACCTTACAGGTTTTTAACTCTGTGTGTGTAGAACGTTTCCCACCTCACTTTCTCTTTGGTCTGCTGGCCATTCTAACCCAGTGGATAAATTCCCAATGCCCTGGATCCTTTTATGTGGGGTTTATTGAGCTCGTAAGAATGGATCCTCGCTGTTTCTCATGCCAAGGCGCTTGGCTTTCCCTTCACTTCTCTCCCGGAGAAATAGCCTGGCTTGGGGCACTTCTGAGAACTGCTGCAGATGGGGGAGGGGAGGGGGAGGCAATGATGAGACCGTGGGATGTGATTATTACCTCGTGAGTATTACATGGGTGACCAGGGCATTTGAGGGGTTCAACAGTACTTATCCATTGAAAGAAGAAAAGTGTTCATAAGTAGGGGAAAGAATTTAATTGGAAGAGGAGAGTGAAAAAGAGGACTGGGGGTGGGGGGGCAGATACAAAGGAAAAGACATAGCCCGGCCAGCGTGGCTCAATGGTTGAGCATCTACTTATGATCTGGGAGGGCACGGTTCGATTCCTGGTCAGGGCACATGCCCGGGTGTGGGGCGTGCAGGAGGCAGCCGATCAATGATTCTCTCTCATCATGATGTTTCTCTCTCTCTCTCCCTCTCCCTTCCTCTCTGAAATCAATAAGAATATAGTTTTAAAAAAGGGAAAGGACATATATTTGTCCAAGTAGATGAGAGAACTGGCGGTGTAAGCTACCTAAGTTGTCCCTTCTTCATATGTTTACCTCTGCTTTGGGGTGCAGTCCCCAGCTTCTCTACCTTGTTGCTTTGTTTCCTTTTCAAACAAATTTCCCCTTTTCTGGGCCTTCATCTGCATTCCTCAGGGTGCCAGTGTCTCCCCCGTGGTCCTTGTCCAGCAGATGCCGTCCGGCCCGATGCTCCCGCCTCCCTGCTGCCCTGCCACCCCGCGAGTGAGGACAGAGGGCCCTTCTCTGCCTGTGTGCGCTGTGTGCTGGGCTGCCCGCTGGCTCTCTTCTGATGCGTCCTCGGGCTTCTTTCTTCCTGACCTAGGAATGCACTACCATTTGGTCCTTTCTTGCTTTGAATGTCCTTTTTGTGCCGACAGGGAGAGAGATGACCTCATGTCCGCGCTGGTTTCCGCGAGGAGCAGCTTGGCGGATGTGCAGCTGAGGGAGGCGGGCGCCTACGAGCAGGTGAAGTGTGCCATGCAGATGACGGAGGAGGCCAATCTCGAGAAAACCCAGGCAAGTCTAGCAGGGCCAGAGCCAGGCAGCCATCATGGTGCCTCTTGCCCCCTGAGAATGTCTTCCCTTATTCTCCCATAGCTAAACTCTTTTTTCTACACACGTAACGTGAATGCCAATCTGTTAATGTTGACTTTGCTAAATTAAACCAGTTTCCATCGGGACCTCTGCGGATACTCTTCTATTGCTGTCCAGAGAACATGGTACATTGTGGTCAAGGACTTTGAGAAGCTCGTATGCTCAATCTTTTTATTTGATGACTAGAGGCCCGGTGCACGGATTCGTGCACTGGTGGGGTCCCTTGGCCTGGCCTGTGCCCTCTCGAAATCTGGGACCCATTGAGGAATGTTGGAGGCCCAGTGCACTGATTTGGCCCGATCCCTGCAAGCCAGGCCAAGGAACCCCACTGGTGCATGAATTCTTGCACTGGGCCTCTAGTATGCATATAAGATCTTTGGTCAATCTCTTCTCGCCCTCCCTCCTCCCCCCTTCCCCCTTCCCTCTGAGATTCATCAGTCTGTTCCATGTTTCCATGTCTGTGCGTTGCGTTGAGCATCTGCCCCATGGTGGTCAGTGCGTGTCCTAGCTACCAGTCAAACAGTCAAACGGTCGCTTAGGCATATATATATATATATATATATATATATATACATATATAACATTTTTAATGGTGCAAAAACCTTGACACCCATAAGTACATGTTCATGTATAACTAAAGACAAATGTGTTTTTTCCTATACACAGGGAATTTTTATATATAGAGAGGAAGGGAGAGGGAGATAGAAATATCAGTGATGAGAGAGTATCATTGATTGGCTGCCTTCTGCATGCTCCCTACTGGGGATCAAGCCTGCAACCCAGGCATGTACCCTTGGCCGGAATTGAACCTGGGGTCCTTCAGTTCGCAGGCTGAGGCTCTATCCACTTAGCCAACCTGGCTAGGGCTATCCACAGGGAATTTTGAGAACATCCAAATATGCCACAGAGAATAATATATGTGTATATAATAGCATCCTTAGCTATGAGACTAGGTCCACGCTGTATACTAAATCAAGCATGTTCAAAGATAATGACGACGACAGTAAGAATTCTCACTCAGTGACCGGCAGCGCTGCAGGAGCTTTGAATAATAGGAGTTACTGCTGGGTCATTGCTATGTTTGGTGGCCACTACAATCCATGAAAGTCACTCTGTATTCCCTACACACAGTGGCCACACGTAGCTGTGGTGACTGTACCAGACAGCGTGGATACAGACAGAGCATTTCCATCACCACGGAGAGGTCTGGGGGTAGCATTGGTCCAAGCCATATGGCAGCAGCAGTGTTTTCCTCGGACATTGGGCTACTCTGGAGTCACCGCCGTATCCACTTGTCTGTCTATCAAGTTCATCCCACTTCTTCCCAGACTACTGGCCCATCACTCTTTTCATTACGAGTCCCTGTGCCTTCTGAAATGTATGCTCAGTTCTGACCAAACTCCCAAACATACTTTACTGTTTCCTTCAACACAACACTCCTGTTTCTTCATTTGTCCTGACGTCTAGTTGTCCCTCGATCAGATCATGACCCTCAGAGCCTCCATCGAAGGCCCTTTGCCTCTCATTCAACTCATCTGGCGACAGTGGCGGGATCAGCGTTCAACTCACTCCTGACTCCTGTCCCCAGGCCTTCCCTCTGGCACCTGCTTTCAGCTCCCAGTTCTCTTTGAAATCATTGCTGTCTCCTCTCCCTAATTTTAATCAAAGTCACTTCTCACTCTAGTGATGCTCTTTGACACTTTTTTTTTAAAGAAATGCATCCATTTTATTACTTGGGTTGTTAAAATAGTTGTGGTACCTTTGACACTTTTTAAGAGCTTTAGCATCTGACCCTTTTCCCCCTTGTCTTTGTCCAGCGAGGTGGCTAAAGCAAAAATACCGCAGACTGGGTGCTTAAACAACAAACATTATTTCTCGCAGCTGTGGAGGCTGAGAAGGCTGTATCAAGGCACCGGCAGATTCAATGTTTTCTGGGAACCACTTCCTGGTTATAGACCAGCCGTGGGCAAACTGCGGCCCGCGGGCCGGATCCGGCCCGTTCGGCTGTTCTATCCGGCCCGCGGAGCCGAAAGAGCGGAGGGTTCTCTTGCTCTCCCCTCCGCTCCTTTACTTTGAATTTATATTAGTTCACACAAACACTCCATCCATGCTTTTGTTCCGGCCCTCCGGTCCAGTTTAAGAACCCATTGTGGCCCTCGAGTCAAAAAGTTTGCCCACCCCTGTTATAGACAGCCATCTACTCCCTGAATCCTCATATGGTGGGACAGGTGAGGGTGCTCTCTCTGGTCCCTTTTTAAAAAATACATATTTTTATTGATTTCAGAGAGGAAGGGAGAGGGAGAGACAGAAACACCAATGATGTGAGAGAATCATCCATTGGCTGCCTCCTGCACACCCCCAATGGGGATTGAGCCAGCAACCAGGGCATGTGCTCTGACCCGGAATCGAACCGTGACCTCCTGGTTCATAGGTCAATGCTCAACCACTGAGCCACACTGGTCGGGCTGGAGTTCCTTTTTATAATCCCATTCACGAGGGCTCCACCCTCATGATCTGATCACCCCCCAAAGGCCCCACCTCCTAACACCAGCACATTGGAGGGTAGGGGTGAACGTATGGACTTTGGAGGGTCAGAGCTATTCATTCTGCAGCATCTCCACCTTCTCCTCTCGTCAGCCTTAAAGGTTTCAGTATCCATGTTGTAACGTATGTACACCTGGTCCCTACATGGCCCCCCACACTTTGGCTTCCTTGCCCCCGTCCCCCCTGTTCTACTGTAACTCCCACGTTAACCGAAGCATCCCTGAGAACCCCGATTCTGAGCCTGCTCTCTCTGACCCTTCTGCTCCCCGTCCGTTAAACCTACTCGGTGTCCTCATTGCTGCCTTTAGTTGTTCAGCCTCCTCTCGCCTCTCATTTTATCTGCCGCCTCAGGCCCGTCTTCTTCCCTTTCCATTTCAGTGTGAATTTCACAATCCCAGACGGAGCTCATATCCACTGCCCCCAAGTGCTGTGTTCTGGCCTCCTGAATGGCACCTTTGTCCACGGACATGCCCTGCAGGAAGCCTGGATGGCAGCCTCCCCTTCCCACCGGGCTCCAGCCAATCACGACACCGATCTTGGAATTCCTTCCTCACGGTCCCCTTTCTTGTGATCTCTGGGGTGATGAGTCATGAAAGCCTTCTGGCCCCGTCTTCACCTCGTTGCACTGCAGCCAGACGTGGTCTTTCTTAGGCAGATGCCATCGTGTGACTGTCCTTCAGGGATTCCCACCACCCTCTTTGTGTATGAGGTCTGTCATAATATGCTTCCCTTTGCCCTCCAGGGCCACTTCCTGTCACTCCCCTCTCACACCCCGGCCTCCCACAGGCTCAGCACCGTCAGCTGGGCAGGGCAGAGGGTCTGGTGCTGGGGATGGTCACCAGAGTTACCAGACCCTGCTCCGCCTCCAGCCCCGCTGTTCGCCAGCCGGGGGCCTTAGGGCAGGTCACTTCATTCTCTGCCTCAGCTTTCCTCATCTGTAAATGGAAATGCTATCTGACTCATCGGCTTGTTAATGGAACTGTATTTTAGAAGGTATATGTAGGTTATTTTTTTCCTCACCCGAGGATATTTTCCATTCATCTTTTAGACAGAGTGGAAGAGAGAGGGAAAGACAGAGAGAAACATCGATGTGAGAGGAACACATTGATTGGTTGCCTCCTGCACACCCCCTGACCAGGCCCGGGCCTGGGAGGAGCCTGCAACTGAGGTACGTGCCCTTGACTGGAATTGAACCCGGGACCCTTTGGTCCTCAGGCCAACGCTTTATCCACTGAGCCACACTGGCCAGGGCTGTATAGGTTGTTTTGTAGAAACTCTGGCACAAACTGTCTTCTCAGTAGGTGATGGTGGTGGTGATGATGGCTGTGAATTCCCCGATGATGCCGCGTCCTGGCCACTTTGGGTCTTCGTACCTGCCATGCAAATGGTCCTTCCCTCCGCTGGTCATCTTCTCCATTTTCCAGATCTTAGCTTGCGTGCCACTCTCTCCAGAAAACCTCTGTTCCCGTGTCCAGATGTGATGAACTCTTATGTACCTTTATAGCAGTTCCTCTGCCCGGGAACTGGTGACATTCGGGGCTACATAATTCTTTTTTTTGGAGGGTGTCCTACACATTGTAAGATTTTTTTAACTTATTTTTTTATTGATTTTAGAGAGGAAGGGAGAAGGAGAAAGAGAGAAACATCAATGATGAGAGAGAATCATTGATCAGCTGCCTCCTGCATGCCCCCCACTGGGAATGGAGCCCGAAAATGGGGCATGTGCCCTGACTGGGAATCGAACTGTTCATAGGTTAATGCTCAACCACTGAGCCATGCCGGCCTGGCAATTTTAAGATATTTAGCTGCATCTCTGGCCCTACCTACTAGATGCCAGGACCACACCCTCTTCCCGGAGTTCTGATGACCAGAAATGTCTCTCAACATTGCAACGTCCCCCGGGGGAGGGAAAGGGGCAGAATTGTCCCATTTGGGAGCCACTCCTCTTACATCATTCATCCAAATGAATCATTATTGCCTACTTGCCTGTATGCTTCATTAACCTTAACATCTCTGGAAGGAATGTATCCATCTGTACGCTTTTAAATCCCTGGCATCTTGCAAGGTGCTTAGCCCTTAATAGGTGCTCATTAACTATCCCCTGACTAAGGGGATTGCAGTCAGTTCTCACTAACACTCTAGAATTCCTTGATTCTCCTCTTCCCAGTTTACCCACTCTCCCAGCGCCAGGAAAGTGAAGGCCAAGCACCCTGTTTGGTGTCATCACTTTCAGCCCATCAGGCGTTGCTGAAGAAAGCCATCGAACACAGCCCACAGGAGAGTCACCCCGGTCTCCTTCCATGTCACACGTTCCTTTAACAACCCTCACATCCTGTGGCCGGAATTTCACTTCCTTCCTCTCCCAGCCCCGCTCCCAGCCCCTCGTTCTCAGTCCACGACTCACTTTGCTGAGCGCACAGCCATTGAGGAGTCTCCTCAGCACCCTCACTCCTCAGTGTGTCTTCGCCCCCTTTTCCTTGCTTATCCGCTTTCTTATTCCCAAGAAACTAACCTCCTGCCCTCAGTTCTTGATGGCGCCTGCGGGCAGGATTTCAGGGACCCTGGGCTGCTTGTCGTCACTTCTTTCTTTATCTTTCGTCCTTCCCTCATCACTGTTTCCCTCCTCCTCATCTATGTACATCTGTTGTTCTTGTTTAAACCAGCAGGAAGCAGCCTTTTCTCATCAGCTTCCCCTTAACGGGTTACCTGCTCCCCGACATGCAGGGTAGACCTGTGGGTGGCATGAGGGGCAGTGGACGCCCCGCAGCCAGGCTTTCAGCACCTGTAGTCTGTTCCTGCTGCTGCCCTGCCCGCTCAGGGGTTTCCCCACTTCCGGATCCCCAGACCCGTGACCCCAGCTCAGTTCTCATCTGATGCGACCCTACTGTTTTAGAAGCCATTCGCAGAGCTATCCTAACACCATTTCTTTCCCTTGATTGATCAGATATTTTACTCTTGTGGGGCCTCTTTCCATTGCTCTGGTCTCCTTCTCTGAGTCTCTTATAAATCGGTTGACCAAGCCTTCAGTGCAGACCTTCTCAGGGCCTTTCCCCGTGTTCCTGGATGTCCCGGCATGTGTATCTTCTCTCGTGGCCAAACCATGCCCTGCACTGGAACAGCCCCACGTGGTGCCTTCGGCTCTAACAGGCCTCCGGGGCTCAGGCCTCCACTTCCTGTGGCTCCTGGCCCTCTTTCCATGAGTTATACTCCACAGCATCTGACACACCATACACCAGATGACTAGTTCTCTCTACCCGCCTGCCCACCACTCCTTTCCCTTCCCTTTGTGTGCGATTTTTATGCAAAAGGCCAATCAGGGATGTCACAGACCTGACTTTTAAGGCACCATTTTCTGCATTAGCATATCAGATAATGGCATCGCTCTCTCTTCTACCAACAGTCCTTTCCAGTATCTTGGCTTTCCCTGTCCCTCTCTCTTGGCATGTTGTCATGGCCGAGTGCTCCCTCTCTCTTCAGAGCCCCTTACTGGCTATGCCCGCACTTCCATCCCTGTACCCATGCCCTGGTTCCTGGCCTGGTCTTCCCACACTCTTAGGCAACGTATACAGACGATTGCAATAGCCTCCTAAATCCGTCTCCCCCAGGCCTCCTAATTCCTGTGTATCCTCCCGTGATGCCAGAGTCTCTCTGAATGTGACCCCCTGTTCAGGTGCCTCCCCTTTGCAGTGGAACACGGGGCGGACTCCTCAGGGCGACCTTCCAGATCTGCCGCCACACGGCCCCCGCTGACTGTTCTGTCCTCACCTTTCACCGCACTCTTTCACGGGGCCCACAAACGGCCATTCCCATGAACCTATTCATGCCCGACTTTCTGCACCGGATCCACCTGGGAGATGCCTAGTCAAGCCTCTGAGGTGCGACTCCAGTGGAGGTCTTCCCGAGACTTTCCATAGACTCTTCCTCCCCTGTCTTCCCGTTGGTCTGCGTGTCCCTTTGGTGTCTGTGTACATAGCTCTCTCCGCCAAGAGACCGGAAACGTCAGTCTGAGTGGCATCTACCGTTGTATTCCTTACTCGGCCATTTGTGTGAACATTGCACAATGTATGTGTGATGAATTAATGAAAATCAATAATTAACTTTAAATATGAACGTGAAATTTTAGTTAGTGGTTTTAAAAATGTGACAGTTAAGAACTAGAGAGCCTATTCATTTTAAAAAATATTTTTAAAATTGATTTCAGAGAGGAAGGGAGAGGGAGAAAGATATAGAACATCACTGATCAGCTGCCTCCTGCACGCTCCACACTGAGGATGGAGCCCGCAACCCGGGCATGTGCCCTGACTGGGAATCGAACTTGGGGCCCTTTAGTCTGCAGGCCGATGCTCTATCTGCTGAGCCAACCCGGCTAGGGCTCTATAGCATATTTTACTGAATTATTAATAATGCAAGGTTTGATTTCTAAGCAGTTTATAAAATGCAGTGCAAGTCTGCTGGTTTTTTCTCTAAGATGTTAAAACACATTAGTAGTTTTGCTTTCTGAGAATGAAAACTGAGACAACATACATATTTTAATTTTGAAACCAACTACTTTATTAGTGAGCTATGAAATGTTACTTTGTTCTGGTAGTTCCTTGATATTTGGTGCCACCTAGTGTTCGACTTTGCATAATGCATGCAACAGAGTAAAAAAAGTACTTTCATATTATGTATATTCATTTATAGTGGCAGTGAAAACACCTGAGAAATTTAGAAGACAGCAAATTTACAAAAGAGAAAATGACAATTTTGTGCCTATGGATTCCATGCAGAACTACTTTGGATCAGAATTTACCTGCCGCTTTCTAGATTTTTGATCTTGAACAAGTTAATTAATGGCTCCAAGCTCAGTTTCTTCAATTGAATGATAAGAACCAATTAAAATTTAGTGAAGGAGTTAAATCAATTAATCCACAGAAGCCATTTAGCAAAGTGCCTGGTTCATAGTCAGTGCTCAATAAATGTTTTTGTTTTTCTTTGAAAATTGCAAATCATTATAGTGGAGATAATCTTAAAAGAGGCAAAAAAATTAACCTGGGCCCTAACTGGTTTGGTTCAGTGGATAGAGCGTCGGCCTGCGGACTGAAGGGTCCCAGGTTCGATTCCGGTCAAGGGCATGTACCTTGGTTGCAGGCACATCCCCAGTAGGGGGTGTGCAGGAGGCAGCTGATCGATGTTTCTCTCTCATCGATGTTTCTAACTCTCTATCCCTCTCCCTTCCTCTCTGTAAAAAATCAATAAAATATCTTAAAAAACATTAACCTGGGACTAAATGAGGGTGAAAAAGCAGAGGCCTTTCAGTGATGCCTCAGGAGAGCTACCGATGAGAAGGTGATCCACCCGGCCGAGACCAGCCTGCCTCTTTCCTAAGGGAGGCTGCAGGCTTCAGCATGACATTACCCTAAGCCTATATAAATGGCATAACCTTGCCAAGAAGGATTTTTTTTTTCAAAAATACCAACACAGTTGGTTGAATAAATACCCCAAACCTTTTTCTTTTTTTTCTCCTTTTCAAGGACCCAAATAATTTTTTTTTTTCCTGGACTAAGGCAGAATCAGAAAGGCAAGAATGAGAAACCTGAATTAAAAAAAAATCACAAAAGCGTTGAATATTTGATTGCAGCCACAGGCATAGAAAATAATTCTTCTGGATACTTAACATTATCTTCCACAAAACAAACAAATGCTAAGTATCTTGAACATGGGAGGTAGGGATAAGGCTGGTGGAGAGGTTTCTGGTAAGCAAGACTTTATAAATGAAATAGCAGTATTGATGCTATTCATAGGTTAAATGCTTAAAGCATGCTGGTAACCATTTTTGTTTTGTGGGCTTTATTTCATAAAAAATAAAAACATTTTCATATGTTTTAAAGTTTACATTCGTAAGTGTGAAAACTGTATCTTTCATTAGGTCTTTAATTCTTTAATGATGAATTCTATCACAGGGTTTCTAGGCGCCTGACCCTGGCAGTTGGGAAGGATTTTTTTATATTAATAGGTTTCCTATTTTAAAAATGGAGTCAACTGCCCAGCCAGCGTGGCTCAATGGTTGAGCATCGACCTGTGAACCAGGAGGTCCTGGTTCGATTCCGGTCAGGGCACATGCCTGGGTTGTGGGCTCGATCCCCAGTGTAGGGTGTGCAGGAGGCAGCCGATCAATGATCGTCTTTCATCATTGCTGTTTCTGTCTCTCTCCCTCTCCCTTCCTCTCTGAACTCAATAAAAATTTATTTAAAAATAAATAAATAAAAATGGAGTTAACTAGATAGACATTTCTTTTAGAAAATGTTTGACCCCATTAAGATAAGTAATGCATGCTCTTTGGTTTAGTAGACCAGGACTGGGAACATCAAGAATGACCACAGATAAAGGAATTCCCCAGGAGAGAAGGTCCCTGAGGACTGAGTGTAATGGGTGGGGAAGCACAATGTCCCAGCTCCTCAGACCTGCGGCCATTTCCACCATTTCCAGGGGTTGCTTGTGGGAAGTCACCCCCATGGCCACTGCTGGAGAAATGGGGCCTGCAGGCCCGACATTAACGTAGTCACCTCTGATGACCTATCAGTGCATCGTGATTGACTGTTTCCTGGGCTGGCCTTTGAGAATTCAGTTATTCCTTCACTGAATGGTTAGATGAGTATAATCATTCATTCTGAATCAGCTGGGATTCCGAAAACTAGGAGCTGGAACCCTAGATTTAAAAGAAAAAGCTTTAATGGAAATACTGTATACATGTTTATTTTTAGATTTTAATTTAATTTTTAAATGATTTTTAGAGAGAGGAGATGGGGTCAGGAGAGAGAGAGAAACATTGATCAGCTGCCTCCTGCATACCCCTACCAGGGACAGTGCCTGCAACCCGGGCATGTGCCCCGACTGGGACTGTAACCAGCAACCTTTCTGTGCACAGGGCAGTGCCCAGCCAACTGAGCCACACTGGCCAGGGCTATAAAGATTTATTTAGCAGAACCAAACCTTTCTCATAGGTGATGTCCATTGTAAGAGAAAGAGTAGCCCTGACTGGTTTGGCTCAGTGGATAGAGCGTCGGCCTGCGGACTGAAGGGTCCCAGGTTCGATTCCGGTCAGGGGCATGTACCTTGGTTGCGGGCACATCCCCAGTGGGAGGTGTGCAGGAGGCAGCTGATCGATGTTTCTCTCTCATCGATGTTTCTAACTCTCTATCCCTCTCCCTTCCTCTCTGTAAAAAAATCAACAAATATATTTTTTTTAAAAAAGAGAAAGAGTAAACCTATTTCTTAATTCCAATAGTTATTAAGCCTTAATATATATTTTTTTCACTTTGACCTGGCGTATTGGTCACACACCAATAGTCATCGATAGCCCGTGTTTAATCAGCATTTCAGTTTGGTGCCATTGCAGGTGGCCAGTCCCAGAGCAGAGGACCAACCTCACGCGAAGGCCGCCGTGGTTTTGTTTGGATGGCTCGCAGCTCCCTGCTGTCCTCTTGCTCCATAGCGTCCTCTCTTGGCATCAGGCCTCTCACTCTCAGGACCCTTCCCTACTCCTGTTCCTGAGCTGATTGGCTTCCTTGAGTGCATCTTTTGCTCCTCGTGTCGGCCTGATCTTTGGATCGTCAGCACCCCCTTCCACTGTTTCCACACTTAAAATTGGTGACAGCTGGCCCAGCGGGGTGTGGCTCAGCGGTTGAGTGTCAACCCCAGAACCACAAGGTCACTGGTTCGATTCCTGGTCAGGGCACAAGCCCGGATTGTGGGCTTGAACCCCAGTAGGGGGCGGGCAGGAGGCAGCAGATCAGTAATTCTCTCTCATCATTGATGTTTCTATCTCTCTCTTCCTCTCTGAAATCAATAAATATTTATTTTTTAAAAATGTTGACTCCTCAGTTTTTGTTCAATAGTACTTTTATTCTTTCATTATATTAGCGAAAGTTATGAACATTTGTATTAGGTCCATATAAAATATCTTTCACAAGAGCAATTGTATTCTGAAGCACAAAAGTCTCTAATTCATAATATTTCAAGTTCCAGGGGCTTAAATTTTAGAAAATCGTGTTTTTAAAATTTCTCTTAAAATCTAATTAAAAAACATTTTTAAAAAACATTCTCAACTCAAATTGGACCTGGGACTAGTTCCCTGGGAAGAGTCACTTTTTAGAAACTGAAGTTACTACCAGCTAATCTGAGACAATTTAATTTTAACCTCATACTTCATCTGGGCATACAGAACTTTCCAGAAGAGTCGGGAAGAAATTGTAGTTTAATACTTGCCAGCTGAGGACAGAAAGCTCACAGGTCCTAGATATTTATCGTCTGTATTTATTGTAGCGCTCACCAGAGGGAAGCAGAGCTATGTGTAACTTACAGTTGCTGCTCACGGAGACCATTCGTCTCCTTTCACAGCAAATGTGACCGTGAGATTTATGACCACGCAGTACGTGAGTCACATGACACGTGGGTCTCCACCTTCAGGGGAAATAGAGGGTGGACTCGGTGATATTGTAAGCCAGAGCCACTGGAATAAAACTGAGACACCTTAGGATGACTCTGATTTTCTATGTGAAGCAACCTAATTTTATTGGAATTTTTGAAAGTTGGGATTTTGAAGTCATCATTTATTATTGAGTACTAGAGGCCCAGTCCATGAAGTTTGTGCACTCGGGGGAGGGGGGTGTCCCTCAGCCCAGCCTGAACCCTCTTGCAGTCCGTGAACCCTCAGGGGGGCGGGCCTAAGCCGGCAGTCGGACATCCTTAGTGCTGCCACGGAGGCCGGAGAGGCTCCCGCCACCGCCACTGCGCTCACCAGCTGTGAGCCAGGCTTCTGTCTGAGCGGTGCTCCCCCTGTGGGAGCGCACTGACCACCAGGGGGCAGCTCCTGCATTGAGCGTCTGCCCCCTGGTGGTCAGTGCGCATCATAGCGACCCGTCATTCCGCCGTTCGTTCTATTTGCATATTAGCCTTTTATTATATAGGATTATATATACACATAAGATGAATGTAACCAAAGGGAAGTTATAGAATTTTTACTTCTGGAATTGCAGAGTGGGATATTTAAACTAATGGACAGTTACGGATTTTTAAGTAACTAGAAATGGAAGATGGCAATTCTCATTTTATAAAACAAATATGGTATTTTGGTCTTTCCTTATCTTAACTTTTGATTACTATCTAATTTTTACTGTAGTTATGGGTGTAAGGGGAGTGAACTAAATCTGATCTTAGTTATATTTAAAGAAGTTTGGTTATTACCTATATATATAAAAGCCTAATATGCAAATTGTCCCTGTGGGAGTTCGATTGGGAGACCGATCGCTCGCAATGACGTGCCCTGACCACCAGAGGGTGGTGCGAACAAAGGAAGGCCCTGGCCGGCAGCTGGCAGCCAGGGAAGGGAGGCCCCGGCAGGCAGCCAGAAGGCCCCAATTGGCCCTGATGGCTGGCCAGGCCTAGGGACCCTACCTGTGCATGAATTTCATGCACGGGGCTTCTGGTATAATGATAAAAACAAAACAAAACAGATGCTTGTATGTTATGATAAACTCAACATCTTTAAAAAAATTTTCATCTTTAACATTTAAAATATTCAAATAACTTTAACCACGAGCAAATGAAAAATCAGTTAAATTGGATACTTACATATTTCTTATAGTATAAACATGATATATAATCAAAAGTACTAGAACACTTTATTTTTCTGATCTCCTTTTTCAGGATTCTCACTCATCAGTGGCCTTCATCAAGGCCTGTTTCCTGAATTTTGTTAGTTGATAAAAGTTAATGTAGCCTTAATTATGCAAATCGAAATAAATGTAACACTTGAATACTGTTATATTAGTAAGTGTACAAATTGTCTAATTGACTTTATAGTGTGTCTTTTTAAAATATATATATTTTTATTGATTTCAGAGAGGAAGGGAGAGAAAGAGAGAGATAGAAACATCAATTATGAGAGAGAATCATTGATCAGCTGCCTCTTGCACGCCCCCTACTGGGGATCAAGCCCGAAACCTGGGCATGTGCCCTTGACCGGAATCGAACCTGAAACCATTCAGTCCACAGGCCGACACTCTATCCACTGAGCCAAACTGGCTAGGGCTATAGTGTGTTTTTAAGTATTTTAAATAAAAATAAAGCTTAACTGTCTCATTTCCTCCTTATTTTTCTAAATTCCCAGATCCCATTTACTGTCTTATTCCACAGGCTCTAATCCAGTGTGAGCAGCTGAAGAGTGAACTGGAGAGGCAGGCAGAGCGACTGGAGAAGGAACTGGCCACTCAGCAGGAGAAGAGGGCCTGCGACAAAGAGCTGATGAAGAAAGAGCTGACGCAGGAGCGGGAGGACTCGGGATCCAAGGTACTCAAGCATTCGGCTCATTGTCCACATCGCAGGAGAGTTGGTGGTGATGTCAGCGATGGCTTGTAGGCTGAAACTCTTTCTTTTTTTAATATATTTTTTATTGATTTCAAAGAGGAGGGGAGAGGGAGAGAGAGAGAAACATCAATGATGAGAGAGGATCATTGATCAGCTGCCTCCTGCACACCCCACAGTGGGAATCAAACCCACAACCCAGGCGTGTGCCCTGACTGGGAATTGAACCGTGACCTCCTGCTTCATAGGTTGATGCTCAACCACCGAGCCATGTCCGCTGAGCTATAGGCTGCAACTCTTGAATGAACTTTAAATTTTAAAATCTTTTAAAGAGTCATATTTCTTACAACTTAGAGTTCATAAACATTTTTTGTTTTCCATGTGTTTTTCAATGCTATAGTCTCTGACTTTTGCAAATAGAATAATCCATCTGATTTCCAATAATCAATTTGAAGACCCGGGTGGCTGGAGCATAGGAAGGGAGGGACAGAGTGTGAGGGTTGAGTTTGGAGATGTGTGGAGGGGCCAAATCATGAATGCCCTTACCATCCACGTGGAGGACTTTAAACTTCACCCAAAAGTGATGGGAAGCCATAGAGTGGCTTTTGGTTAGGCAGGGTCATGAGGCCTCCTGCCCAAACACTGAAATTACGTTGCTGTGCTCCCTGAAGGCCTTCTGGTGCAGTTGTTAGTGAATAGTTTTTAGATCTTATTCCCCTTAAGAGGTTTTCTCTCTGTCTCTGCTTTCTCTGAATCGATATTCCTGATTTGAGAGAATGATGAGGTGTGTCTTTCAGGTCACTCTGAGTTTAAAGCGCCTTTGAGGCAACGAGGGTGACACATTCAGAAAGAAGCTTGAGGAAGGGTCTAGAACTCAGCAGAGAGCTGCAGATCCAGATGGTTTCAGCTCTAGTGGCTTCATCCCAGGTATATGGTGCTGAGTTCTAGATCTTCCGCTCTCCATGGAGCTCCCAAACCAGCCTCCTTCCCATCTTTTCTCGCCTAATGGAGCACCATTCATCCAGTCACCAGCTCAGAAATCTTGCTGTCATCATCTCTGTCCCCTCTCTCTCCCTGACCCTCCATGTCATCTTGTCACCATGAATTTAATTTTATGATTTTTTAAAAATATATTTTTATTGATTTCAGAGAGGAAGGGAGAGGGAGAGAGAGAGATAGAAACATCAATGATTGATCGGCTGTCTCCGGCACACCTCCTCCTGGGGATCGAGCCCACAACCTGGGCATGTGCCCTGACCCGGAATTGAACCGTCACCTCCTGGTCCATAGGTCGACACTCAGCCGCTGAGCCACGCCGGTCAGGCCCCTAGGAATTTTAGATCGTCTGTCCCTCCAACCCACTAGGATCCGTAGCTCACGCTCAGGTGACTCCCGCATCCCGAGTGCTCCCTGGCTTCCAGCCTCACCTCTTCCCCACCTGCTCTCCACACCACAGCCAGGACGGTCTTTCCAAAATAAACATCTCAGCATGGCAGCCTCTTGCCTCTTGCTGTAACATTCTTTATGTCTCCCTGCAACCCCTTGGCTGAAATGTAGGATCCTCAAGGGTAGCATGAAGTCCTACATTTTCCTTCCCCTCTTTGGCTCTTCAGTCTCATCTCCCTTTGCCTTTCTTTCTTGCATTGTGTGCTCCTTCTTAAAAATATATTTTTTAATTGATTTCAGAGAGGAAGGGAGAGGGAGAAAGAGATGGAAACATCAGTGATGAAAGAGAATCATTGATTGGCTGCCTTCTACACACCCCACACTAGGGATGGAGCCCATAACCCGGGCATGTGCCCTTGACAGAATTGAACCTGGGACCCTTTAGCCTGCAGGCTGACGCTCTACCCACTGAGTCAAACCGGCTAGGGCCATGCTATCCTTTTATTTCAGGATTTTGCTTGTGCTTTGCCCCCTGCCTGAAGGAATCTCCCTCTACCCACTCAAATGGATCCTTCCGAGTCCCTCTTGGTACCACCTCCTCTCACAGCCTCCCAGGCATGAGTTAGGAGCCTCTCCCACAGGCTCCAAACTCAATTTATTGCAAGTTCTTGTTGAATTGTTTGTCTCCCCTGACTTACTAGGAGTCCCCTGATTGTATGGCCTCTTAACACCCTTATAGCTTGTGACATTCCTCTCACATAAAATGTGCTCCATATATTTTTGTTGAATTGGAAAGGTATGGATGAAATGCTGAGAATTCAGAAGATCAGAATCCCTGTCTGCAAGAGATCATGGAAGGCTTCTCGGAGAAGGCGGCATCTCAGCTAAGCTTCAAAGAATAGGGAGGGTTTAGAAACGCAGAGTATGGGAAGGAATTACTGGCCATACCAGCATGACTAAGGCCTGGAGGGAGGTACAACCGTGAGCGGAGAGAAAATGGTATCAGTTGCAAAGACCGGCAACTGTTCGCACCTAGGAGATTTTTGTTTTCTGGTTGTTCAGTGGAAACTTTTGCCTCGCTGAGTAGTCCTACTGTAAAATATCTTGACGAGAATCCCTGCTAAGAAAGGACAAGGGAGGGCCGAAGCGCTCCAGGCACTATTCCAGGTGCTTCCACAGTAACAGCCTCTTTCTTACGCTGACCATTCTTCCCTGAATAAAGGTGACAACAGAGACGCAATGCATTTCTGAGGCTGAGTCATCTGTCTTGCCCTCGGTGAGTCCTGGTTGGCATTTGATCTAGAGGCCCTGCTCTCAGTGCAGGTGCAGGAATAAAGACTGAAAGTGGTCCTAGCGCTGGGAAACGGCAGAGAGTGGCGTTGGAGTAAAAGTCTTAGGGTTGAATCTAAATTGACCTCACTGTGACCTTGAAGAGTTGGACCTCTCTAAATTTCAAGAGTAAATAATGGAGCTGATCTACTCAATGGATTGATTGGATTCGATGAGATAATGTTTTGAAAGTACCTAACACAATACCTCACTTAGAGTGGACATTTCCTACCTTTTAGCTTGTGGCTTATTAGATAGATTTCTTGGGTCTTCATGTGAGTAAAAGCAGACAGATTTGGATATAAAGCCTAGCTCTACTTTTTATTTATTAGCTTGAATGAACTTGGGCAAATTACCTAATTTACTGAATCTCACTTTTTCAATTGAAAATTAATCCAATATAATCCTTTCTCCCAGGGGATTCAGGGAGAATGTAGATCAGACTGCCTCGCTCAGGCAGTTCATCGGAGAGGGAGCTGGACCAGTGAATCACGATGATGTAAATGTCCTGTAGTTCCTGCCGGAGCTGGCTTCCCCTCCTCCTAGCTGCGAGGCGTGCTCGCTTGCACTTTTAGATTTTCTTCCTTTCTTTTTATTATTTGTCTTCTCTCTTCTTTATTTTAATTCAACAATTTCATGTGTGTGGGCAGCTCTAGGTGCGCACAGGCCTTCTGCCCGGACAGGTTTTGAATCATTGCCCCACGCAAGGTCCTTGCTGTGTGTGTTTGTTGTCTTAAGTGATGGCCTTTGGTTGCATTGAGCCCCTCGGGGGGCTCAGCGCGTCCAGTCGGTCATTCGTCATCTATGTATTGAGCTCCCTCCATACTTCGTGCATTTCCTGACCTGGTTCCCTGGATAGTACCCTTTGCTAGAATCCTTCCTTCTTGTGCCTCTGGTGGAGGGAGCACCGCTTTACCCCTTGCTCAGCACACCAGGGGCTGTGTCAGTGCACACTTTTCTGCCGGGCTCTCCCAACCTGGGTGTCCTTGTCTCTGGCTCGCCCCTGTCAGAGTGGGAAGGACTTACCTGATGCCGCCGCCCCGGACACCGGCAGTGTCGCAGCTGTCCGTGTTCCTGCTGGCGCTGCGGCAGATGTGGAGGGAGAAGCTCCCGCAGTGATGCTGGCTTCCAGATGGTGGGCGTGGGGAGCAGAAGGTGGGACTCGGAGGGGAGGCTCGGGGGTGGGTGACAGGAGGGAGCAGACAGGTAACGGGCAGAGGAGAGAAGTGGCAGGCGGCAGAGGGAGGGGCCAGATGGAGGGAGTGTGATGTGTTACACGCCTTGTCATGCAAATGGACTCAGTATTTACAATGTGCACTTCTGCTAACATGTCTAACAGTTACTTCAAAAACCACACAATTATCATATGTTTACCATAAGTAGCTCCACGTAAGTCATATATGATTTTTAGTAGCTGGTCATTAAAGTTTGGTTTATGGTTGCTGTACAGTTCCAGAGAAGCTATCATGACACATTCAGAATATGGATATTCATGAACTTGAATTTTTATATTAAGGAACTTAAATTAATAATTTTGATTGTTACATTGAGCTTCTTTTGACCTTTAGGTTTGAATTGAAATGTGTGTAAGGATGGTTTGTAGCTTGGTATTAGTAAAGATAATTTTATGTACAGACTAGAGGCCTGGTGCACGAAATTCATGCATGAGGGGTCCCCTCAGCCCAGCCTGCACCCTCTCCAATCCGGGACCCCTCAGAGGATGTCCGACTGCCGGGTTAGGGCCGATGCCCGGCAGTCGGACATCCCTCTCACAATCCAGGACCACTGGCTCCTAACTGCTCACCTGCCTGCCTGCCTGATCAACCCTAACTGCCCCCGCTGATGGCCTGGTCACCCCCAACTGCCCCCCCCCCTGCCAGCCTGGTTGCCCCCAACTGCCCCACCCCCCGCTAGCCTGGTTTCCCCTTACTGCCCCCCCCTGCTGGCCTGGTCACCCCTCACTACCCCGCCTGCTGGCCTGGTCACCCCACGCAGCCTGCTGTTCAGTTGTTTGGTCGCCCCTCACTGCCCCCCGCTGCCAGCCTGGTCGCCCCACACAGCCTGTTCGGTCGTCTGTTCGGTTGTTTCAGTTGTGACGGATGCTTAGGCTTTTATACACTGAGTGGCCAGATTATGATGATCTCTGAACGCATAATAATCTGGCCACTCAGTGTGTATCCTATATAATAAAAGGCTAATATGCAAATTGTCCCCTTGACCAGGAATCCAACCAGCAGGCAGGCCGGCCAACCGCCCATGTCCCCTCCCACTGGCCAAGCTGGCCGGACCCCACCCATGCACAAATTCATGCACCGGGCCTCTAATGTACATATACACACACACACACACACACACACACACATACACTGAGTGGCCAGATTATTATGCATTCAGAGATCATGATAATCTGGCCACTCAGTGTGTGTGTGTGTGTGTGTGTGTGTGTGTGTGTGTAGTGTGTGTATATATATATCAGATTTGTAGTCAATCTTTTGATGATAAGGACATACAAACAACCATAAGTCAAATAGACGATTCTACACAATCCCCAGAAAAGTTAATGCGACCACTGTCTCAATTAGAGAATAGCTACCGGATTCATTATTTTCAGATATGTCAGCTGGAGTTACGTATTTCAAAGGCAACCTTGATTTTTATCACACAATTTTAGTTATTGACTTTAGTTGTAAAACTGAATTTACATTTCAAATGTTATTATTTCAAATTAGCTCTCAGTCCTTGTTTTAACAGCTTGGAAACTGATGGCCAGCCCTATCTGTTTTGCTTTGGGGTTAGGTAGCATTGTTTCTTCATGTTAAAACTGCTAGCCCGGCTGGTGTTGCTCAGTTGGTTAAACATCGTCCTGTGCATTGAAAGGTTGCCGGTTCAATTCCTGGTCAGGGCACAAAACTGGGGTTTGGGGTTTGATCCCCAGTTGGGGCACATATGGAAGGCAACCAATTGATATTTCTCTCTCTCTCCCTTCCTCTCTCTAAAAAGAAAAAAAAGTAATAAAATAAAACTGCTAATACCAACAAGAAATTAAGAGCCTAGAAAATTTTACTTACTGAGGAAGAGTAAAATGTAATTGCAAACAATAAAACTATGAAGGTTAAATCTAAGATCTGGAAAGCTTTTCTAACACTGAGAAGAAAAACCAAGAACCTGGTACCCATAGAGTCCCTCAGAAAAGCCATTTATTCTGATCTTCCGTGCATTTATCAAACATTTGGTGCCTCTCGAGGAGCGTGGCCTTGAGGATCTTAGGTGTTCTGGTGAGGAAACAGACGACTGAAAACAGTGTGAGAAGTGCTGTGCGGGGACGCAGAGGCTGGGGTGCCACAGAGGTAGACAGAGTGGTTGTAGGAGCGCATGCCCACGTGATAGTGAAAATACCGCAGCACCAGGATGGCATGGACAGCAGCCAATGAGAATGGGTGGCGGCTGCAAACAGCAGGCAGTACCACCCAGTGCACATTCGCTGAAGAGCAACCCTGAGTATATGAAGGAGCTTCTGTTTGTGCTGGGAGCTGGGAGCCAGGGAAGCCTCCTGGAGGAGAGGAGATGTGGCTGAGGGGACTCCCACAGGAGGAATGGGCCAGGAGGTCCTGGGAAGGCTGAGGAACCTCGGAGAGCCTCCTCTCTGGTGGCATTGGGGAAGCGAAGGCGTTTCAAAGACCACCAGTAGCTCTCTCTGAAGTGCCTGCCCCTCCAGCTCTCCCAGTCAATCAGTCCTCTGTGCCCTGTGTGTGGGAGAGGGGTTCAAGAGTCGTCTGATTCCTTGACACCGCCTCTGAAATGTAGTCATGTCCCTCTCTCCCACAGCTTAGGTGTCTGCTATCTGTCACCTTAGAGTTTCAACCAACACTTGGATTTTATCATCGTGTTACATGTTTTCCAAAATGACGAGGGAGACCAGGGAAGTACATACTTAAGTCATGGGGGACAGATGGATTGAAGAGGCAAAGAAATGGACATACCCAATCCACAGAGAAAGGGCTTTCAGAGAGCTCAGTGGCTGAGACTCTGTGAACTCAGTATTTAATATTTAGCTGTCAAATGACATTATCACTTAGGACTTTGACTTCCTCTTTCAGATGTTGGCTCTGTCTCAGAACATTGCCCACCTGGAGGCCCAGCTGGAAAAGGCTACAAGGGAGAAGGTTTCAGCTGTGAACCAACTAGAAGAAATTCAAAACCAGCTTGCTTCCCGGGAAATGGATGCCACAAAGGTACAAAGGAACATTTCAGTTTAATAATTACTTAAATATTTTCCTTGAAACTTTTTGTCCTAATGTACGAAGCTCAGAAAGAAGTTTGGAGCAGAGAAGATTTGTTATTTCAAGATAATAAAGGTCCACCTAATTGTCACTCGGCAAACATATACAGGACTTACTGTTGGCTGGGTGCTGCAAATACTGTACAAAGATGAATTAGAAACAAATCATATTCTCAGAGAGCTTATGAGATCAGTGGCTGAGACAGCCTTGTAAATAAGCAAGCTTTATTTAATTATGGAATATTTGATAACACTCGCTTTTTTAAAAATTTGCTAATTAGGAGTAATTTTTGCCAGAGATAGCATAGGTTTGATCGTCTGATCTTCATAATAATACCAAAAGACATATATTTACAACATGAGGCATGTGCTTAACATGAAATTTGCAGGCTTGGTCTCTTTTCCAGACTTGGTCTCTAAAGTCAAGCTTCTACTACTACAGCTAATTATTTTATTGGTCTTTAAATTTATACTTTAAAAGTCATATTTTTTGCTGTATGGGTATCACAAACTTGTGAACCTAGAACTAAAATGTTTAATAGTCTTAACTGGCTAATGTAAGGTACGTATTTAAGAAACACTAGAAGTCCATGTCGATTTCAGTAATCAATTGCTTTAACACTAAGAAACTAAATAATGGCATGCATGATGTAATAAGTTAAATGAATTCTTTTTTACCATTACACTCACAGGTTATTTTAAAATGCATACTCTTTTGATATTGAATTTTATTTCTCAACGTATTTTCCTAAATTTTGACCTATTGTATTCCATTGTTGCTTTATAATGTAGTAATTAAAACGAACTTTAAAGTGAACTTTAACATACATTAGGAAAGGGAGCCTAATTTTTCTTTTTCTTCCCTGAATTTAATCAAGCTAGCAAATGTAGACGTTTAAAAATATCATATTTACCCACATGATAGAGGTGTTTGTGAGAAGAGAGGGGCGGAAGCAGGAGAAATGATGCAGAGGCATGGGAATGGTTAGCCCAGGTTTACGGATGAAAGCTATGGCCGGAGTTTTCAGTTCATCGCAGGCAAAGAACTTTCTGTTGAAATCTGTACAGTAAAGGATGAGCATAATCTGTCCTTACAATTGTCCGAAGGGACTCGGGCATCAGAGGAGTGCCTTGAGGTTGCTTCCAACCTCAAGATAACATACTTCTAGTCCAATTTAATTGGTCGATTTATTTTAGATAGAATTTCAATGTTATGGATAAACTTAGCAAATGCTAAACTGAAAGTAGTAAGGCAAGGGAACTTTAAAAAGAAAATAAAGGGATAAATAATTTTCAGTAAGACCTAATGCTTAGACACTTGTTACATATAATAATTTTGTGTTGGTGTTGGGTTTTAAACACCGTGATTGTATAATTGTTGTATAATTATTATTTCCTGGTATTATCAAGTTGGATATTTTCATTTCATTCATGTATGTATATCAAATAGATTGAAACAGTGAAGAACTAAGAAAGAAAGTAAATTAGGGACCCTCTATTTTTTTTTCTGTCACTCTTAATTTTTAAATGTTATTTAGCTTTAAAAGTAATGCCTTTATGTAAATTACTAATTTTTTGAAATGAGAAAGATCAACTCACACACTGAAAGCATTTGAATTTCAAATAGAATTTTTAGTAATTTTATTCTTTTTCTAGCTTTTGTGGGCCACTGGGGGAAAGCTTATTGGCTTTTTTTTCTGTCTTGTCCCTATAACTTTGGAACACAGATTAGTTTATTTTTTAAGGTATGTTTTATTTGAGCATAGGAAATGCATACAGGTTTTCTAAGATTCTAGTACCTCGATACTGATGGTACTAATTTCCAAAGTTCTAATCATCATTTTGGGAGAAATACCAAATTTGAAAAGTTTCAGACAAGTATAACCATTGCATGACACATGATTTTTAAAACTCGTCTTTGTCCATTAGGGGCTGACTAAGCAGAATCGTGTATTCATTCATCGTTCTATAGGTTTTCAGTTCTCCCAGAGGCTTATCACTTCTTTACATAGGTTTATCTGCTAATTGCATTTTCCAAATATAGTCATGTCTGTAGAGACGACAGATTGAACACAAAACTGTAGAAGATACTATGTAACTTTTAAGATACTATGTGTGTTCATTATTTAATGATACATTAGAATTATTTCACTTAAATGTACATTTTCCTTTTATGCTAAATCTACAGTTACAAATGCAGAATGTGCTTAGTTCCAGCTCATGACCTTTACCAGGCAATCGTTCTTAATTGAAATACATTGTTGTGCATGATGAGATTGGCATTATCTAAGAAGCTTATAGTTAATACGGCCACTACACCTAAATATCAATAATATAGCCTAATAGCAGAAACAAAAATTTCTTTATAAATTTTCTAAAATAAAAGCCTACCTCATAAAGTCTTTAAAAGAAGGCTTTATAATACAGAGTGTCTATTTAACCATAAGAATTTAAATGAATAAAGCCATAGCTTAATATTTTCATTAATAATTTTACCTACTTAAAATTGAGATGACAGTGCATTTTGGATGATAATATGCAACTGAAACTATGATTTTACATAAGAAATCATGGACACATTACTTAAATTCCTCAGTATGCATTTCTTTATAGTTTGAAATTGTTATATTCAGCAATACCTGGTGTTGCCTCCACATCTTAACAGAATATTATATTGAATATTCTAATAGGAAAAGTGCCATTGTTAGAAAAGTTGTGCTGTTTTTTATTTACATGCCCTCTAGGGGGCACCAAAAGATCTAATTGCTGGCATTGGCTGGTGGATTCCAGCAGCTACTAGTATTGATCTAGTTTTTGTCATCTAACAGGTGTGTGGGGAAATGCGCTATCAATTGAATAAAACCAAAATGGAGAAGGATGAGGCAGAAAAGGAGCTCAGAGAGTACAGAGCCAAAACTAAACGGGACCTTGACCTGAAAGACCAGGTAAGGGATGGCACAGGCGAGCAGCAGTGAGGACAGGAATGCTCTGTCTGAAACGGAGGTGGTTTTATTCCTAAGTCATTCATTTCTGTATTGGTGCTAACTAATGGAACGATTCCGTTCATACTATTAAAAGAATTTCAGTTGTAGTTGCCTAAAATTACCACCTTTCACATGAAGTGGTGAGGGTACAACTGCGTGCATATAAATTGCCATTCTGACAGGTCATAAATATACATTTGGATAGTGTATCTATTACTTACAAAAGTTAAAAAAATGTTCTAATGCACAGTTTGAACCTAAAATATACGTACATAAAGTTCTCGGAAGATGCCAACTTGAATCCAATTTTAAGTGAAAAAGTTTAAAATTTGTAAGATGAGATGAGTTGATATGTAAATATGTCAATCACATTGATTGTTGGCAGAGCGAAACCAGTTTTAACTAAGATAACCATGAATGCGTTTGCTCGGGATGCCTAAAAACAGCAAAATTAGAAATGTTCAAAAAATTCTGCCTATTCAATTCCAGTTTGCGCAGATGTTTTTTATGTTATATTTTGTTGAGATCACATAGATACCCCAATTTTAATCGGCAAAGTGGACAAAAAGTGGAGGCAGGCAGTTCTAACAGGCTGACTTGGGTTTTCTGTTTTTATGTGACAATCAGAACGCTGAAGGCTTTAATTCTTGTTGTTCAAGGAAAGCAGGATGATAAATCCATTCAATTAAAATAAGACTGAGGTCTCAGTATCAGTATTTTAGAGAAATTGCTGCAATGTAAGAGTAGGTAGCCCTAAGTAAATAACAAACAAACAAACATGTTTCCAGTTCAAAGCTTTTGTCATATTCACCAACATATTTTCCCTTTCAACCCGATCAAGTTCCTATGACAAAACACAATTAGGCAAGATATTGAAAATGATAGTAATAATGAAACTTAGTATAAAATATAAAACGTTTTTCAAGTCAAAATGGAAATCCCTGGCACTAAATGAAAATCTAAAAGAATAAAAGCAAATTCTGCTTTTGTACCACTGTAGTCAAAGTGTTACAGCGTTCTAAATGTTCAGAAGAATTTTCATGATCAACATGTACAGATAACGGGACTATTTTATTCCATCCAGCTGGGGGCGTGCCTGATAATGGAATTGACAATCCTTTTTATCAGGGACCGAAGGTTAGGACGACCAGACCTAACACGGAGCTTCCCTTGGCTGATGTATTACGACTTTTTAAAAAGTATCCTGCTTGCGTACTCGCTGGCACTATTCTGTACCTTTTGTGTTATTCTATAGCATCTGCCAGCATAACGTGTTGGGCTAACTGGAAAAATCTAGCAAAGAAGAGTTCCCGAGTTATTTAAAATCACATTATAATCTAGAGAGAAAAAACACTGTAGGAACAATAGCATTATGATATCACTTGTAAATGAAAAACATGTGAATGAGTCTTTGCCATATTAGTTCTTTAGCGTTATTTCTCATGTCTCATTGCAATGAACCGGAGATGGAGTGGAGGCTAGAGGTGCAGGATTTTAAAGGGAGCAGTTTTCATTTGTAAACAGTTCCGGGTAGATATGAAACCCTAACAGTTTTACAAGGATTTTTAGTGTTGTTTTATTTTTAACTTTTAATTCGTTATTGTTTAAAGTATTGCATACAGTATTACCTACGTCTCCTTTCCCCCCATTGACCTCTCCCAGGCCCCTCCCCCCTCCTTGATTCTGAGTGTGGTTTTAGATAGAGACGTGCACTTTTCGGAGATCAGAGAGTTGGGAATAAGACCTGCGACAGTCACGTGATGTCTGTGATGTCCCTGCGACCCTTTTTCCTGGACAGAGTGTGAGGCAATCTCACAGGTAGTCCTAGCCACTGTTTTGTATGAACAGACAGTTTGAGAGAAGAGGGGGGCGGTGTCTCGTTCCAGGGTGACCTGGCGCAGCCGAGCAGCGATTGTTCTTGGGTCTTTCAGCCATGACCTGACCTTCTGCTGTGAGGCCCACGCGCTCCTTGGCTTGGCCACCATCTGCCCTCGGGAGGGAAATTTACATTTAGCTTTCAGCAGCTGGGCCTGCGGAGCATTCATCTCAATACCTCGACTAATACGAAGTGCGTTTAACTTCTCAAGTGGTACACGCCGTGCCATTCACAATAACAAGGTGGCTCTCTCTAGGGGCACCGACGGGTGTTCCTTGCAATAGAGTCATCTTATTCATATTTGCGCTAATCTGACCACTTGGTACATTTCTCAAGTAGGTGGGAAACTGAGATTGGAATGTGGTGAGAACAAGGGCTTTTTGATGTTCACAAACCAGGGCCAAGGGTCGGCCACCAAGTCATTTTCCCCATGACGGAGCCCTGGCCGCGGCACAATCAGGGAGAAGGGTTAGGAGAGCAGCGATGCAGCTCTTCCCCCCTCGCTCCTTTTGAAATGTGTATGGTGTCAGGAATCCATGGGCAGATTATCCTTCCCATCAGCTCCTTTGTACGCTGCGGCTCCGACAGCTCCTGTCAGCCTCTCAGGATGCTTCTTCCACAGAAAAAAAATAGGGGAAAAAAAATAAAAGACATTTGGTAAGGAAGACAATGAAAAATCTGTATCTTTACTTTTATTAGAAAATTTTTGTAGGCTATAAGCGCGCACGCATACACACACACCCCCTTAGGGGAATTTAAAAACACATATGGGGATAAAGATAATATTATAATGAATTCCCTCGTTTTCGCAGCATCGTCATTTTGCCAGTCCTTTTCCTCATCTCCCATCTTTTCTCTCCTTCCTCTGTCTTCATTATCACCAGCCTTGTCTTCCCGTCTTCTCTTCTCCGTCTTCCTCTTTCTCTTGTCTTCTTCCTCCAGTTCTTTTGATGAGGTGTTTAAGACAGATCTCAGTCCTATTCACCCATCAGCTCTTCTGTGTACATCCAAGAAATACTTGTTTTCATAATCACTAGGTCATTATCACACCTGAGAATATTAATGGCAATTCTGTAATATTATCTAATGCCCAACCCATATTCAACTGTCTTTCACCAACTCCACAATATTGGCTTTACAGTTGGTTTATCCAAATCAGGAAAGTAGGGATGTTAGAATATTATAGTGTTACCTTCTTTAATAGGAAAGAAAAGGAAATATTACAAAATTTCAACTTTCTTTGTCTATTGTTTCATTAAACTTCATGCACAATAATTTGATTGTGCTCTCTGTCTATAAGGCGACATCATTTGAAAGAAATAAGAATCGGTCCGTGGGAAGCTATTTTAGGGGACTGGCTACCCGCAGTAGCCCCTCCCCATGTCCTGGCAGGAGCCCAGTGGCGCCGGAAAGCCATCACACAGGGATTTCGGAGCCTTAGACTTAGGGTGGAGGCATGTCACAGGAACCCCTTACTCCCTGGAGTGGCAAGGTCGCTGGCTCTGAACCCAGTGGGATTTCCTTAGTCAGCTTCCATCGTGGTAGATGAATCTCAGAAGATGATTCTTTATAGCCCCCAAGCTTTGATCCAGGAAAAGAGTGAGGGTCCAGGTGCAAAAAGATCTAACATTTTCTTTCTTCTGCAGTCTCCCTCTCACTGACCTGCCATGGTGTTTTCTGTTTGCTATTCAAGGTCGTGGTCCCTCCCGCCCAGGGATGCTCATGGGGGGTGAGGGCGTTCAGGCCACACACAATTCCTGTGACTGGGCCTTCACATGCACCCCGCCAGCAGCCAAGGACCTGCAGAGGCCCCCTGTGGGGGCAGAGGGTGTCATCCTTCCCATCCCAAGAGGGTCAGACGCACGACCCCTAATGATTGCAACCTCCAATGAGGACACCCTTGGTACCTGGATCTCGGGGACCAGGCGCTCTGCACCGAGTCCCCGAGTGCCTGTGGTGCAGCCACCGCAGGCAGGGACGGTCACCTCTATGTCCTGCCCTGAGATGCCAGGAGCGAACACACTCAATCCAGCCTTCCCGCCTCACCTCCAGGCCCCTGCCAGGGGAAGGGACAGGGGACAGCAGCAGAGCACACGCCCTAGGGGGAGGACAGCAGGTCACAGGGCGGGACTGGGGGCGGACAGCTGGGGGCACAGGGTCTGAGAGCTGCCTGGGCTGGGGAGAGACAGTGGAGAAACCAGAGCTCACAGAGCCGGGTACATTGTTCGTGAGATTCTCCTAGAAACCCAATTCTGTGTAAAGTCCTAAGACTTTCAGGACGTCGTCCACAGAGCATTGAACTGCCAGCTCTGCTCTCACACCCAGAAGCCATGGTGGCCGGGGGCAGGCAGGCAGGCAGATTGGGTGCCTAATGCACATGTATGTACCCACTGCATATGCAGACGCGGTTGGCCCCCTGTAGCCCAGGGCCCTGCTGCCTGTTCGCATGGGTCAAATTGTACGAGAGAGCCCAGCCCCACCCACGTGTCAGCCTGCTGCCTACGGCCGAGTTGGGGGGTCGTGACAGAGACCACATCATCCGCAAAGACGAGAATAGTCACTGTCTGACCTTCTCCGGAAGCTTGGCAGCCCTGCCTGGAGGAGGGAGCCACAGCTGTGAGAGCTCCCCGTGCCCGTGGGAGCGGGAGCTCAGAGCAGTGGTCAGGTCTCGCAGCACGGCAGTGCACACTGGGAACCTGTCTGAGGCTGTTAGCCAACGACACCCCAGAACATTTAATTTTTTTAAAAAAGTGGAGCTTTGAGTTAGAAGACTCGGGGATCTTAAATGAGAACTTAATGGCTTTTCAGTGTTTACAGCACAGCAACCATGCCACATGCCCGGGTCTTAATCCTCCGACGGCATCGCCACGTGGGCGAAGGGCTGGTTACAGTGCCGTTATCTGAGTAGTGGCTTCCATGGGAGTACACATATACAATTTCACTGTACAATTTTGGTTTTAGATTGGTTAAAAAAATCCTAGAGATAAGGCGTTCTTACTAGTATCATGTAGGTCATAAACTTGGGAGTTGTGGCTAGTGATGAGTAGGAAGCATTGAAGTTCAAAATTACCCGCGTGGCGTAAGGAAATCAGGTATTTAAGGGTAGAGCGCGTAGACAACAGAAATCCATTGGAAAATTCTGGCTAGAAAAATTAGGGCAAGAGGTTTGCTCACGGCTGCAGGAGTATGACTCAGCACTTTCATACCGACTTTGCACATGGACTGTATCAACACAGGAGTCATTTCCTGAGCTCCACTGAGGTAATGAGTCTATCCAGGGGTGGGCAAACTTTTTGACTCGAGGGCCACAATGGGTTCTTAAACTGGACCCGAGGGCCAGAACAAAAGCATGGATGGAGTGTTTGTGTGAACTAATATAAATTCAAAGTAAAGGAGCGGAGGGGAGAGCAAGAGAACCCTCCGCTCTTTCGGCTCCACGGGCCGGATAGAACAGCCAAACGGGCTGGATCCGGCTCGCGGGTCGTAGTTTGCCCACGGCTGGACTGTTTGGCTTTGTGTAAAGATGAGAGGAAGCCTGGAAAGTCCCATGGAAAGCCAGAGAAATAAAAGCCATCAAGCAGTACCGGACTACCTTTTTACAGAGAGAAGACTGGACTATCGCGCATCGTCCTCAAGGACTTGACCGATTCTTTCTGGGACAAAGCGATACAGCTGATCTTGACCTTCAATGTGGAAAGAATAAGAACAAGGTGATTTAATCACAGAACTGGCGACACAATAGCCAGAAATAGGAAGGTTCTGACCGTAGGAAGATCGGGAAAGATGGTTGCAACGGGAATCGGGGCTTTCTGAAGACCCGCTGATGGACCTCTGAGGCCCACCGTCTTCTGTTGGATTCTGCAAACATCCCTGAAACGGCTCCTTGTATCTGTGACAGGGGCTGGCGGTGTATCAGGCTTTCTCCACTTGTAGCGTAGCACCGACAGATAAAGTGAACTGCCCTCGGCGCCACTCCCTGCTGAGTCTGCTTCGGCACCCTCTCTCCGCAAGGCTTTGGGGAGCAGGTGGAGGTAATCGATGGCTTTCTGAGAGCCAGCTCCTGAGACTGCAGCTGCCACCTGCCGTCGCACGTCCGTGTCTCAGAAATGGCTGGGACAGGGGCCCCTGGGCCTGTCACTGGCACATGCAATCACTCGGTCCTGGTGATGACAGAGGCGCTCTCCAGCGTCTTCACACTCCACTCTCTCTCGTTGCTGGAGGCTTAGCGCATTCCTCCCCCTGCCTCTCGCCAGGCACCAGCCCTTCCCGAGGCCTGGCCTGCCCAGGACCCCGGGGGGTGATCCCCGGAGACCCGGGCCCTGCCCTTAGGGAGTTTATATTCTAGATGAGGAGACGGGGCACACGTTTGAACATGCCTTAAAAATACTTGCAAAGCAGCGGATCGACAAGTGCAAATTAATGGAGTGTGAACTTCATGCTGGCTCCCTCCCATGAGAGGGGGAATCTGGTTCCGCGTGTGATGCAATCAAGCTTCTTTTTTACAGCATCGGCCCTAAGTATGCCCCGAAGCATTGTTCAGCGCACTTAGAGAGATTGTGTTCTTCTCACAGCCCGGCCAGGAATCCTGAGAAAATTCCGCAGCCGCGTCTGTCTAATCTCCAGGCCCCCTTTGTTCTCACCCCGCATGAGGCTTGAATGGGCCAAACAGGATTATGGGAAGAATTCTAAACAGCACCATTTACTGAAAAACGATTGAACTTACTATTTTTCTAAAACGCCATGTGAAGTTCATTTCTTCATTTTAAATCATAATTTTGTCGGGACGGTCACAACATTAGCAGTAAGAAAGTACGTTTGATTGTGTGTGTGTGTGTGTGTCCAAAGGGGCAGGCAGTTGGACCAGACCCACCCAGTGCATCACCCCGATTGGGAGTCCTTGGGGCATTTGGCGCCGAGTCACTGTTCATGGTGTGAACCTGGTTCATAGAAGCACTTCACGTGCTCCACGGAGAAGCACCTGTGTCCAGGCAGAGGCGATAATGCCGTTCACCATAGTAACGTAGTTGTGAAAGTCAAATGTCTAAGCCGCACCTTTATCTGCAGATCGCAGCTTAAGGCTGTTCAGGAGATGAGGGCACAGGGAGGAGACAAAACACGCCCCGATGGGCTAACCATTTCGATACAGATTTGCCTCAGGAAGGAATGTAAACTGTAAGCTGAACTCAAGGGAGACATACTTTTTAAATTGATTTGAGAGAAAGGAAGGGAGAGGGAGAGAGAAATGGAAACATCAGTGATGGGAGAGAACCATTGATCGGCTGCCTCCTGCACAACCCCCACTGGGGATCGAGCCCACAACCCTGGCATGTGCCCTGATCAGGAATCGAACCTGGGACCTCCTGGTTCATAGGTCGATGCTCAACCACTGAGCTACGCTGGCCAGATCGCAAGGAATATTTTTAAAAATATATATTTTATTGATTTTTTACCAAGAGGAAGGGAGAGGGATAGAGAGTTAGAAACATCGATGAGAGAGAAACATCGATCAGCTGCCTCCTGCACACTCCCTACTGGGGATGTGCCTGCAACCAAGGTACATGTCCTTGACCGGAGTCGAACCTGGGACCCTTCAGTCCACAGGCTGACGCTCTGTCCACTGAGCCATACCAGTCAGGGCTCAAGGAATATTTTTAAGGAAGACATAAGATTTGTCAACAACTGGCCCCAAAACATATTTTTTCTATATTTTCAATTTCATTGGATGATACGTATTTTGGTCCCTTAAAAAGCGGTGCTTACTTTGACTTAAAAAGTTGGACTTACAAGGCCAACATGCCCCCCCAGCAGACCCTCCTGTCAGGTACCACGTCTGCGTTTCCTTGGATGAGTGTCCATGCGACTCGCAAGCCGGGAGGCGTTAACGTAGGACAGTACATATGCCTTTTTTTACAGACCGGAAATATTAGTACCAATATCCAGTGAACATATTACTAATTATTACATATGTACATACTTAAAACAATATTTGTTGTATGAACATAAGTACATTCACAGAAGCCAATAATTTGCATCACCCAGTAGAGCAAATTGTTTTCATTTTTCTGTTTTACCTTCCACTTTCTGTCCATATGCATATATGATATTTGCAGGCAGTAAACATAGCCCAGATATCATTTTGGTCTTTCCTTTTTTTCACTTGGCAGTTTCTTGAGCATCTCTATGTGGCGCTGCCTGTCCCTCGCAGGGATCGCTTTAAGATGACCATTTACATGTACTTTAAAAGGGAGACTCAGCCACATTTTGAGGAGAACAGACACTGTTACAAATTTAGAACCCAAATTTAGAATCCTTTTGCCCTAAACTTGACTTGTTGCTTTAATTCAACAACCAGATACTGCAGGCACTATGCTGGCCTAGAATGAATTTCTGTTCTTAAAGAAGGGACTCTGTAACACAGATATGCAAATAATTATGTCAAAGAGAACATGGTAACTATCATCAGCAAACTGCAAGAGGGTGTGGGAGCCCAGCTGGCATAGCTCAGTGGTTGAACGTCAACCCAGGAACCAGGAGGTCACGGTTCGATTCCCGGTCAGGGCACATGCCCGGGTTGGGCTCGATCCCCAGTGTGGGGCCTGCAGGAGGCAGCTGACCAGTGATTCTCTCTTATCATTTATGCTTTTATATCTTCCTCTCCCTTTCTCTCTGAAATCAATAAAAAATATATTTAAAAAGAATTAAGGAATCCATGCAAATGTAAATAAAGAAAAGGGGGCCCTGACCGGTTTGACTCAGTGGATTGAGCATTGGCCTGTGGACTCAAGGGTCCTGGGTTCGATTCCCGTCAAGGGCATGTACCTTGGTTGCGGGCACATACCCAGTAGGGAGTGTGTAGGAGGCAGCTGATGGATGTTTCTCTCTCATCGATGTTTCTGGCTCTCTATCCCTCTCCCTTCCTCTCTGTGAAAAATCAATAAAAATATATTTTAAAAAGATAAAAAAAGAAAAGGGGGAGGGGGGCGCCCAGCTGGCATGGCTTAGTGGTTGAGTGCCGTTGACCTATGAACCAGGAGGTCACGGTTCAATTCCTGGTCAGGGCACATGCCCGGGTTGGGCTCGATCCCCAGTCAGGGGCATGCAGGAGGCAGCCGATCAGTGATTCTCTCTCATCACTGATGTTTCTCTCTCTCCCTCTCTGAAATCAATGAAAACGTATTAAAAATGGCTTTTTTAGAAAAGGGTGTGGTGGTTTAGAAGAGGGAGAGGGGACATCCTTAAAGGATGTTCAGGTGTTGCCCAGCATAGGGGGTGGGGAGGAGGCATTTCGGTTGCAAGGCCCACCGTGAAGCTGGAAGGAGGAGGGCTAAGGTGGGGTGGGGGAAGGGAGATGCATTCAAGGAACGTGTGTGTCTTTTGACTCCATAGTGAACTGTATAAATAACCTCAGGATCGCAAGTGCCACGTCTGTTATGGAAGATTCCCTAGAACAGGGGCTTCTGTGAGCTCCAGAATCCCGTGTAATTGCCTATTTTTAACATGTTGCACACCCTGCAGTCAGGCCCAGAGTCATATTTTGGGGACATTTGCACAGTTTTTATTTCCTTTGTAGTATTCTCTATGTAGTGGAACAATTTTAGGATTTTCAAATTTCACATAACCTACTCTAAAATGTCATTTTGTTATCAGCGTTAGAATCGAGTGGGATTAGTGCCTTAGGAATGAAGAATTGACGGTTGCTTTAATGATTTATAGAAGACTCCCACATTGCCGTGATGGGCGGGCAGACACGGATACACAGGGTAGGACTTGAGCTAAGGACTCTGAGTCCGATGACCTGGCTCCTGGATTTGGCTTGTCAGCTGACTTCCTGAGCAAACCCCTGAGGTCCACCTTCGCTGCCAGTGCAGTGAGAAGCTTGGCTAAGTGATGGCTGAGGTTTGTTCCAGCTCTACATCCCCAAGCTTCTAGAAACACAGGAAACACTATCCTCCTCGCTTCATAAGTATTAATAAAATCATTAAAAATTACGCCAGTCTCAAGTGTCCTTCCAGTTAGTCACCTGCTTTTATAGAAATGACACTTCTGTTAAGATGATAAGGTTGTAATTTGACTGTCAGCAATTTTCAATCATATTCTTTACATTATCGTTAGTGATAGAACAATAAAATGCCTAGTCCTTTAAACAGGTGAATTGAAAGACCAGACAGACGTCACTTTATGGGTGGAAGGATAAAGCCTCCTGCGAAGTGAAAATGAAGTTCTGCAGGGACAGTTTCCATTGGCGGCAGCAGCAAACTGTCCACGGTCGTGTTTTGGAGGAGCGAGCAGCTTTCAGGAAGCCTGTGGAGTGAAGGTCCTCAGTCCGAGTTTCTGATCCGCGTGAGTGCGTGGTGCGTGGAGTACATGGTGTGTGTGAGTGCATGGTGTGTGGATACATTCGTGTGAGTGCACGGTGCATGGATACATTCGTGTGAGTGCGTGGTGCATGGATACATTCGTGTGAGTGCATGGTGCATGGATACATTCGTGTGAGTGCATGGTGCATGGATACATTCGTGTGAGTGTGTGGTGCGTGGAGTACATGTGTGTGAGTGCATGGTGCGTGGAGTATATGCATATGAGTGCATGGTGTGTGGATACATTCATGTGAGTGCCTGGTGCGTGGAGTACATGGGTGTGATTGCCTGGTGTGTGGATTACATGCGTATGAATGCCTGGTGCGTGGAGTGCATGAGTGTGTGCATGGTGTGTGGAGTACATGCACGTGAGTGAATGGTGCGTGGATACATTCCTGTGAGTGCCTGGTGCATGGAGTGCATGAGTGTGAGTGCCTGGTGCGTGGATTACATGCATATGAGTGCCTGGTGCGTGGAGTGCATGAGTGTGAGTGCATGGTGTGTGGAGTGCATGAGTGTGAGTGCATGGTGTGTGGAGTACATGCATGTGAATGCCTGGTGCATGGATACATTCGTGTGAGTGCCTGGTGCGTGGAGTATATGTGTGTGAGTGCCTGGTGCGTGGAGTATATGTGTGTGAGTGCCTGGTGCGTGGAGTATATGTGTGTGAGTGCCTGGTGCGTGGAGTATATGTGTGAGTACCTGGTGCGTGGATACATTTGTGTGAGTGCCTGGTGCGTGGAGTATATGTGTGTGAGTGCCTGGTGCGTGGAGTATATGTGTGAGTACCTGGTGCGTGGATACATTTGTGTGAGTGCCTGGTGCGTGGAGTATATGTGTGTGAGTGCCTGGTGCGTGGAGTATATGTGTGTGAGTGCCTGGTGCGTGGAGTATATGTGTGTGAGTGCCTGGTGCGTGGAGTATATGTGTGAGTACCTGGTGCGTGGATACATTTGTGTGAGTGCCTGGTGCGTGGAGTATATGTGTGTGAGTGCCTGGTGCGTGGAGTATATGTGTGTGAGTGCCTGGTGCGTGGAGTATATGTGTGTGAGTACCTGGTGCATGCAGTATATGTGTGTGAGTGCCTGGTGCATGGAGTATATGTGTGAGTGCCTGGTGCATGCAGTATATGTGTGTGAGTGCCTGGTGCGTGGAGTATATGTGTGTGAGTGCCTGGTGCGTGGAGTATATGTGTGAGTGCCTGGTGCATGCAGTATATGTGTGTGAGTGCCTGGTGCATGCAGTATATGTGTGTGAGTGCCTGGTGCATGCAGTATATGTGTGTGAGTGCCTGGTGCGTGGATACATTTGTGTGAGTGCCTGGTGCGTGGAGTTATGCGTGTGAGTGCCTGGTGCGTGGAGTATATGTGTGTGAGTGCCTGGTGCATGGAGTATATGTGTGTGAGTGCCTGGTGCATGCAGTATATGTGTGTGAGTGCCTGGTGCATGGAGTATATGTGTGTGAGGCCTGGTGCGTGGAGTATATGTGTGTGAGTGCCTGGTGCGTGGAGTTATGCGTGTGAGTGCCTGGTGCGTGGAGTATATGTGTGTGAGTGCCTGGTGCGTGCAGTATATGTGTGTGAGTGCCTGGTGCGTGGAGTATATGTGTGTGAGTGCCTGGTGCGTGGAGTATATATGTGTGAGTGCCTGGTGCATGCAGTATATGTGTGTGAGGCCTGGTGCTTGGATATATCCATGTGAGTGCCTGGTGCGTCAACCTTCATCTTCGGTTCCACCTGGTGCTCTTGTCCACGCAGCCACGGGATGAGGTGCTGTGGCTTCTGGACCCAGCTGATCCAGAACATGATTAAACTAAAATTTTGGCTTTTAATTTTTTTAATCCTCACCCGAGGTCATTTTCCCATTAATTTGAGAGAGAGTGAGAGAGAGAGGGAAAGATGGAGAGAAATGCCAATGTGAGAGAAACACATCGACTGGTTGCCTCCGCACGTGTCCTGACCAGGGAGGAGCCTGCAACAAGGTACGTGCCCTTGACTGGAATCGAACCCTAGACCCGTCAGTCCCCAGGCCTACGCTCTATCCCCTGAGCCAAACTGGCCAGGGCTTACATTTTTTAAATCATCAGAATGAAAACAAAAAATTAAAATTCTCATAGATTTCACATATTCCTGACCTGCGTTGGAGTCCAGAGTGAGAGACTGCCTGAAGCGGGATTCTGGATATAACTGCAGGCTGTCTGTCGGGACTGCTAATGAACTGCAAGGTGCTTAGATTCCCACATTCCTCTTCTTTACATCTTATTTTCCACTTACAGTTCGCATTCTTCCTGAGTTTGTGTTGGTTTCGGGTGCGCAGCGTGGTGGTTAGACAGGCGTATACTTTCCAAAGTGCTCTCCCCCCACCCCCCCCCACCCCATCTCTCCCCCAACCCTCCCCGCCCCCGCCCTGGCACCAGGCACAGCTATTGCAGTGTTGTTGACATAGCCCCTGTGCCGCACTTTACCAGGTAACCTAACCCTTTTGGGTGGTAACGTCTGTCCTTAAGCAGATCGGCTGCAGTAACACCCAGTGTTTAAGGAAGAGGCGAGAAGGCAGCAGCGTCCTTATTCCTGGCCCGCCTCTCCGTCCTGAGAATTTCCGCAGTTCTCCAGGAGGGATGGAGAACTCTTCTTTAGACACAATCTCTCCCTCCAACTGAACTTCTCATATCCTCGCTCGCTCTCTCCTAATAAATCAAGTGATAGCATTGGCCTGGCTTCAGGAATCTTGAGTCGGGCTGTGGTGGGAAGTTCCAGTGAAGTACAAGGGAGTTCCTGGGCCTTCTGAGAGAGCGTGGCGGGGCGGTGGGGGGACGGGGGGGCGGGGGGGTGGGACGGGGAGGAGGGTGTAAAACGTTTAGGGAGATCTTAAGCAGAAGGAGGAAAAGGAATTGTTCCGCTTGAAAGATTGCCCCATCATTGCAAGTACTGATTTTTCCTTTGGACCCTCTGACACTTGCTCAGAGTGTTCCGCCTAGAAATCTGAATGCACTCATACTGAGAGGTAACTGGCGAACCGTAATTGGAATTAATAGCTTTAGGGTGTCATTTTCAGCTTGTCTCTACACTTAAGTTTATCGCAGAATGATGGAGCTGGGTCAGTGTTTCTTCCCTAATTTACTGAAGGTCCACTGTGCGAACAGGGATTGAAGCCACATATGTTTCTGTCACAAGAACCGGATAACTTTTAGTCTAAAGGGGGAGTTAAGACATTGGGTGGATCAAATATTTATATCTATGTTTTAAAATCTTTATGTGGCTATATATCTTATTTAAAATACATTTTTATTGATTTCAGAGAGGAAGGGAGAGGCAGAGAGAGTTAGAAACATCAATGAAGAGAGAGAATCATTGATCAGCTGTCTCCTGCATGCCCCCTACCGGGGATGTGCCCTTGACCAGAATCGAACCCGGGACCCTTCAGTCCGTAGGCCGACGCTCTATCCACTGAGTCAAACCAGCGAGGGCTGGGTATCTATCTTTGTGTATGTCTTACTGATAGGTAATCTGAGAAGGGTGACTTACGAACCATTTTCCTTGAGGGGAGCTGGAAGTTGGAAGTCTCTAAATGCTGGATTTGGGATTCCTTAGACTCACCTCCTCAGCCAGGGGAGAAAGAAGGGCCTCCCTGCTGTTCCAGCTACAAAAGCAAGAAGAGCGAGGAAAAGGGGGTGGGGGGACGAGGGAAAATGAGAAAAGACATTTACCCAACAACCATTGGGCTTTGCCTCTACTTACACTGCCTCCCATTAAACCACATCTCAGAAGAGGCAACATGACCACAGGCGCATCCACGTTTTCAGGAGGATCCACACTAATGGATTTTTAAAGCTATAATTGCGCCAAAACCGGTTTGGCTCAGTGGATAGAGCGTCAGCCTGCGGACTGAAAGGTCCCAGGTTCGATTCCGGTCAAGGGCACGTAACTTGGTTGCGGGCACATCCCCAATAGGAGGTGTGCAAGAGGCAGCTGATCGATGTTTCTCTCTCATCGATGTTTCTAACTCTCTATCCCTCTTCCTTCCTCTCTGTAAAAAATCAATAAAATATTAAAAAAAAAAAAAAAAAAAGCTATAATTGCTATGACAACCTCCTACAGCCCCCACCCCCGCCCCCAACTGCTGCTGGTTGTTGAGAGTAATTTCACTTGGCATTTTTTGGAAGATGCTTCTTAACCCCATAGAAATAAAATTCATGAAGGTAATTTTTATCTTCAGTCTCTCCTGTTTCAGTGGGGGCATATGAAGGACCAAAGAGAGGACCTCAGGCAGCAAAGAGCAGTGGCTTGGTGGGGACTGAGAGCCACAAAGGCCTTAATGACTCCATCCGTCCTCTTGGTTTTGTAGATGATTTGACAGTGAGTGAGCTGAGTGTTACCTCATTTTTATGCATCAATTTATTTATTAACTAGAGGCCAGTGCACAAAATTTGTGCACCCGGGGCAGGGGGGAAGGTGTCCCTCAGCCCGGCCTGCACCCTCTCGCAGTCCGAGAGCCCTCGGCAGTCGGACATCCTTAGCACTGCCTCAGAGGCAGGAGAGGCTCCCGCCACTGCCGCTGCACTCGCCAGCTGTGAGCCCAGCTTCTGGCGCACTGACCACCAGGGGCAGCTCCTACATTGAGCGTCTGCCCCTTGGTGGTCAGTGCGTGTCATAGCAACTGGTCGTTTCGCTGTTCAGTTGATTTGCATAGTAGCCTTTTATTATAGAGGATACTTACTGATAACCTTTTATGTGTCACTCACAAATAGGCACAAGGATTGCAATGAGAAATAAAATATATTTATTGCCCAAACAACTCCTAGTTGGATAATGAAGTTAAACGTGATAAGATGGCGCAGTAGAAGGGGTGACTCACCGTGGTGGGACAGGAGTCACAAGGATTCTACTCAATAGTCAATCAGTTTTCCACAAAGATAACAAGGAGTTTTTGATATGACCTGACCAGCATAGAAGTGGGGCTGTTGTCTAAGCGTCTATTAATCTAACTTCAGATCCAGTTACCACTGGCTTATGTGGTTATCGAATGTCTCAAGGTGAACTCTTATTGAGCCTTAAGTTCAGTGAAGACCTCTAATGGCACCGTGTCTGCCGCCCTACAATTGGGTAGTAAATACGTATTTTCATTTGTCTCTCTGAAACGTGATCATTGAGTTTGGACCTATCATTGCCTGAACTCCTTTGGATTTTGTCTTTGACGTCTTACTGTAATAAGTGATTCCTCTCAGGTTTATGTTAAGCAAATTTGATCAGCACATCATTAACGTCCTCATTAAAATCAGTGGTTTAAAGAGTACAGCCCCGCCCGCTGTAGCTGAAGACCTCCCGTAGCTTGATATTTTCTATCTTCCACGTGTTTTTTTTTAAACTGATGTGTTTGTTTTCCTGTTTAAGAACCAGATCACTTACCTTCTTCAAAATGATTCCAGTCCAATCAAATGACATTTACTTTTGTACCTACTAAGTAGTGTGCTTAGGTAGCACCGAGCCACATCCGGAAGATTACATTGGTGGCAGATAGCGAGGAAATGGGCGGCTGAGAAATCAGAGTGCTTTTGTCAAATGGAGCAGATCCGTAGTTGGCAGGATTGAAACCGGTGTTGGGAAACTCCCCACGGAAGGGGAATGGGCCTGCCTGAAACTTCAGGTGGTTTCTTTTTTTCATCTAAACCTGGATAAGTGGACTAAATTGGAAATTTGAGGATTAGAATCTGTAAAATTATTTTTTGAGATTTCCTTGATTTGTTCTATTGCATGAATCCTTTTAAAAGTGTTCTGTCCATACACTGCTGTTAAATAATTATCTTGTACCAATATTATAGGTCAGTTACATCTCAAAAAATGCGTTCTATCCCGGTCATTACCCTGTATTTATCTGTTCTACACCTATTTTATTTTTCTTTTTGAAAATGAGTGAAAACAGAAATGATCTTAGTTTTCTAACTGTCACAGCATATAAATTCAGTAATGCCCATGACAGTGTTGGCTAAACTATGAAAAGCTATTTACATACATAGAACTGTTATGATTGAATAGGTGCTCAATAAATTAAATAGGTGTATTTACTTCTTTGTATGTGGATGCTGTTAATTTAAAATAATTATACTCAAAATATTTATTAGCTGAAGCATCTACTTTACTTTGGATGCTTCTTTCCACAATTAGCTAGGTTATTTTTGAGTTAAAGCAAAGTTTGATGAATTTCTAAGTTCCACAAATAGACATCTACAGAAATATTTATATAACCCACAGCGAAAGTGAATTTTCTAAAAACTCCCCATAAGGTGAGAGCACGTACGCCATGTCTCAGTGCAGAAGGATTTTTTTCCCAATCGGTTATGTCTCTAAAAATAAACCTAGTTTTGTTGTTAAAATTTGCTGTTTCCTCTCCATGTAAGAACATCTCATTAATTGTGGTGCACACCTTCCAACAAGATAAGGTTCAATTGTCCAGTTTCCAATGGGAGCGGATCCATGGTGTCTCCTACAAGCAGGGTAGCGGCTAAGAGGTGAGTTGAACACAGACAAGCTGATTCGAATGGTCAGATGTTTTGAATGGAAGCCTTCCACAGCCTGTAGGTCTGTCTGAATGTCCGAGCTGCGCATTCAGTAATACCCTGCTTCTCCTGCTGACTTTAGTAGATTCAAGGGAGAGCAATGATGTTGATGTTCTCTGTAACCAGAGGCACCAAGGAGGTCAGACACTGGGTGGGTGGGAAGAGCAGAGACCTCACCAGGTGCAGTGTCTTTGTTTGGGAAGAGTCGTATTCCATTGTCTGTACTGCTAAGAGGTCAAGACTAGGTAGATAGGGGTCTCCTTTTCCCAGGCATGTGAAGCCGATTTAGAGAAAAATTAAAATACTGCTTCTTATAAAATAAAGTCATTCAGTTTGAAGTGAAAGGCTGGGATCTTGAATTCGGTCTAAATGTTTGAGCTTCTTTGGTCTGAGAGAAAAGAAATGGTTTATTTGCCCCCACATCTGTACTAACCAAACATACTGGTAAAAGTAAAAGTAAAATCGAATAAAATATTTTTTCCCTCTAAATTAAGAAATGACGTGTATAGTCTTAGGAAGCCAGTTCTTCAGAAAGGGGGTCTGAGCCTGACATGTGTTCTGATTGTCAGAGATTGACAGGATTTAATGAGAGAAGACGCAGAGCAGGGAGCAAAACTTATTGTTGAGTAACAGTTGTCAGAGGAGAAACAGATGATGTGTTTTCTTGATTGCATTTAAAAAATTAATTATTGCCAATAGAAGCTTGTTTGTGCTCGTAACTGAGTTAGCGTTGTGGTTTGGCATTTATCCACATGTGAAGGGAAGCGGGATGCGCGGAGAATCTGAAACCTGGGCTCCAGTCCGGTCAGTGCGTTTCAGGGGGTCGTTTAACCTCTGGACCCATGCTCCCCCCTGCAAAGGGTGGGGGTAGGTGAAGATGCTGACTGAGGGTCTTCTGTCTCTAACTGTGTCTTTTTTTTAAAGGCCTGTGTTTTTATTAAACAAAATCTTGATGTAAACAGGGAGTTAACTCCCAAATGTTCGGTAGGAGCACATTTTAGGAGAAATAGCCAGCACAGTATTTATGGGAGAGGAATTAAATTTGATAAATTAAAAATGGACATTGAAGTCTTGAAAGTTAGATGCAAAATATCCCCAAAACTTCCTTGTATTTTCCCTTTAGGAAACATAATATTTAGCTGAGCTATTTCTGCTAACTCCTAAAAAAGTAGCATTGAGTATAAGAGTTTTAATTTGCTCTGGTTGAAATGTAATAAAAATGTGTGTTTTATCTAAGAGACGAATTTGCTTTGCTGGAATTGTCAGTTTTCTGGTTAAGAATAAATAGGCCAATTTATTTTACACAGTTTTTAATAGGTGATACAACAACTGAAAAACATGTTTATTATTGGAATATTACCAGATTTATTTATTAGTTTTCTTAAGAAATTATGTTCTTGTAGTTGTCAGTACTCTTATACCTACTATAATTTTTTTTTTTTTACTTTTTGAAAAGCATACTTAAATATTACATAGGTATTTATGTAATTACAGTATCTGAAAAAAATATGACATTTGAAACATAAATGGGAAAGATAGGAAATTGTTGAAATCCACATCGCAATGACCTTTCTGCTGTAAGCCATTCAAGGTAAAATAGTGTCACTTTTGAAAAAACGTTCAAAAACAGCGATAGTTTAGGATTATAAATGATATTCTTGATGTATTTGAAGTATCTTTAGTCTCACAATGAGAACCTGAAGGCACTGTAGATACATTTAATAAAAAAAGGTCTTTTCTAAATCATAAATAGGTAATGAACTTCACATATTTAAATTTACTGAGGTTTCCCTGTGACATAATCAGATGTAACTGTAGAAACAGCATTACTTCAGTTCATTGACACTTATCTTTATAGGTAGTGAAAGCACCTTTATCTTTCCTTCTCTTGTTTATTGAAATTGTTTTAGGGTGGTTTTCTATTTAGTCTTATTTTTTATTCCTGTTTAGTCATAATTCTACACACAGGAAATACCACAATAGCAACAACATGTAAATAGTCATGGGCAATACTACCAAAGTTATTTTAATCATATATTTCAATGTATTTTCAATTGAATTATTCTATTGAAAAATATTAATAGCTTTAATATAAAGAGATAAAAGGAATAAAATTATCCCAAAATATAGTAATATAATGTGAAAATTATGGTTAGACTTCATTTAACATGAACCCTGAAGCCTTACTATTACTGCCTAGAAGACATTTGCTGCTATAAATTTTTATAACTAAAGAAGTGTATTGTGATCATTGTGATAATTTTGTTACTTATTATAGCCCAGATGACTGTGTATTTGAGAAGGAAATGATACGAGAAATTAGATGTATCATTGGGTTTGCTTTTTTAGCAAAATGGTAGGGAATTAGTGTATATTTTAATAGTTGTAAGGACAATAAAGACAGAGTGAGGTGAAGAGTGGACAGACTGGAGATATATGTGTAATTGGTCATCTGGATTATATATATAACATAACATACAGACTGTACAATGTCAGACACAAGTAGGCACATAGCAAGTACTCAAAAATATTTACTGTATTGTACTGAGGGCTTGGGAAGGAATTGTTTAAGGGAATAAGTTAGCAATTTATTTCCCTAAATTTAAATTATTTCATTTTTGCTTTGGGTGATTTTCTCAATCGGTAATTAAATAATTTTCAAACAGTGATAAAAGTCAACAATTATAATGAACACTTGAGTCTGGCGTAACTACTTACAGATTTTTTTCTGCATTAATTCTTTTATCTCCCAGCTTTTGTACTTGTTTTCACAGGAGAGAAAAACATCTGAAACATTTGTGAAAGCCTTTGAAAAGACCAATCTTTGTACATGAGGATATCCCCTCAGAAAAGAAATCTTCCCGTTTTTATGGCAGTTCATTTTGCGAGAAACAACTCCAGATTTATTTTACTTTAAAAAACAAAATGTATTGGTTGATTTTAGAGGGAAAGAGAGGGGGTAAGAAGGAGAGAGAGAAACATTGATGTGTTGTTCCACTCATGCATGCATTCATTGGTTGATTCTTGCCTGTGCCCTGACCGGGGGTCGAACCCGCAACCTTGGCGCATGGGTGTGCTGCTCCGAACAATTGAGATACCTGGCCAGAGCCGGTTTGTTTTGCTTTTGAATGTACTTATTGTAGCAAGCAAAATACTTTTGAAATACCTGCAAAAGGATTGGGTTAGAATTAGGCCTAACTTTTTTTTTTAACATGACTTAAATTGGAGTTACTATGAAAAAGTATTGTGTTAATTTGTTAGGAAATAATATGTAATATGTACATTTTAAAATGTACTTATATAGCCCTAATTGGTTTGGCTTAGTGGATAGAGCATTGGCCTGCGGACTGAAAGGTCCCAGGTTCGATTCCAGTCAAGGGCATGTACCTTGGTTGCAGGCACATCCCCAGTAGGAGGTGTGCAGGAGGCAGCTGGTCGATGTTTCTAACTCTTTATCTCTCTCCCTTCCTTTCTATAAAAAATCAATAAAATAATTTTAAAAAATAAAATGTACTTATATATTTAAATATTAATGTAAATATGTAAGTTTGGTTTTATTTATATTTTAGTTTTTTGAGATGTAATTGACATATGACATGTTAGTTTTAGGTCTGCAACATGGTGATATATTGTGAAGTGACCACCACAATAAGTTTAGTTAACACCCATCACCTCACAGTTACAGTTTTCTTCTTGTGATAATAACTCTTACCTTCTGCTTTCTTAGCAACTTTCAAATACATAGTACAGTGTTGTACACTTTAGTCATCACACTGGACATGACCTCCCCAGAGCTATCTGCTAACGGGCAGTTTGGACCCTTTGACCCCCTTTACCCATTTCACCACCACCCCACCCCTGCCTCTGGCCACCACCAATCTGTTGTCTGTGCTTATGAGTTTGATATTTTCTTTAGATTCCACATATAAGCAAGATCATATGGTATTTTGACTTATTTCACTTAGCATAGTACCCTCTAGGTCCATCCATGCTGTCACAAATGGCAGGATATCCCTCCTTTTTATGGCTGAATAATATTCCATTGTATAGATAGATGCAGAGAGGTAGAGATAGAGATAGAGATAGAGATAGAGATAGAGATAGAGATAGAGATAGAAATTAATTAGATACCACACTTTCTTCATTCATCTATTAATGGACATATAGGTTGTTTGTCTGTCTTGGTTATTGTAAATAATGCTGCAGTGAACTTGAAGGTACAGATATAATTTCAAAATAGTGATTCCAGTTCCTCCAGATAAATACCTAGAAGCTAAGTTGGTGGATAATATGGTAGCTCTGTGTTTTTTTAAATAGATATACTCGTTTTATTTTATTTTATTTATTTATTTTTAAAATATATTTTACTGATTTTTTACAGAGAGGAAGGAGAGGGATAGAGAGTTAGAAACATCGATGAAAGAGAAACATCGATCAGCTGCCTCCTGCACACCCCCTGCTGGGGATGTGCCCGCAATCAAGGTACATGCCCTTGACCGGAATCGAACCTGGGACCTTTCAGTCCTCAGGCCGATGCTCTATCCACTGAGCCAAACCGGTCAGGGCGGTAGCTCTGTTTTTAACTTTTGAAGATCCTCCATACTGCTGTCCATAGGGTTGTACCAGTTTACATTCCCATAAAGTTAAGTTTATACATTCACATTTTGAGTGTAAAATGGCTTCTCTTTTTATTAAATTTGGATGTTAAGTATATTGCTGGCATACATTTTCTTCTAGAACATAAAAAGCCAAACACTTTCCTTTTTGAGCCTTTTTTTTTGTCTTAAAGTTATAACATGGGGTGGTGACAGCGTATTGAAGGATTTCCTTTATATGTACACAGGAATATAGACCTGCATTGGTCTTTTTAGTTATATTCTCCCCACAAACAACATCACAAAACTGTGTCAATATCCCAGGAGTATTTTATGGTATTGTACAGTAGAGGATGTCGTAGGATTTCCAACTCTGTACAACTGTAACTGCTATAGAGTTAAAGCCCTCACGAAACAGCTGTGAACAAAACACAGAAATATTCTCCTGGATGATAACTCAGTTAGGTGGGTTTGTAAGTGATCGAGCAGCCATCCCTGGGAAGTGGGTGCCTGGAGGTACAGTGCACTTGGTGTTGCTCCAGTGGTCAGGGATCGCTGATTCGGTCAACGCACAGCTGGGGGCGCAGGTGGTGGGGTGAGGAAGCTGCTTTCAAATCTTCGAAGTTACAGCAGGTCCTGCTATTTTAGGGACAAACCCCGAGGTCGTCACCAATGGGGGTCACCAAAAGCAACTAATTCTTCCCATTAAACACAGCAAAGTAGAACTGACCCCTGCAACCTCTAGAATGTTCGTAAATGTAAAACCGAAACTGTTTGTGAAGCTAGTGAAGTAAATCCTACTAAAATAATCCCAGTTTATTTCATTACAGTGGAGGGACTTTGCAGGAGGAGATTATGTTCTGATTTCAGTTTGAAGGGTAAATATTCTGTAAGGTTGAAATGAATTTTGAAATTCTCATAGATCGCTCATAATTTACATCGTCTGCGTGGATGTGTATGTATTTGTATGTGTTTAGAGCCATATATTCGTACCACAATGGAAATATTCATGTTCTTACTCTAAAATTTTAATTCACATTATCTTACTTCCATTGTTGGAACAGATGGTAAGCCCTCAAAAACGATAGCTGACATCAGTGTTACCATTAGGCCTGCGCTGGAAACATAGTCAGTCTCCGCCGTGTGCCCTCAGTAACGATACCGCGAGCAGAACTTCTAGAATGGCATCAGCCACCTCCCCCCTCTACCACAGCAAAGAGGACAGCTCCTTCTGTTCATCTCTAACGGGACTTTTAACCGCCTGTAATGTCCTTTTAGTCTCACAGGCTGGTTTTCCAGGAGTCTAGTGTGGGGAGTGAGTCTGAGAAATCAGGTTTGCTATATTCTAGACCAGTGCTGTCCATAGAATTTCCTGTGAGGAGGAAAATACTTTATATCTGCATTGTCTGATAGGGCAGCCATGATCCATATGCAGCTGTTGAGCACTTACCATGTGATTAATACAACTGAGGAACTCGATTTTTTATTATAATTAACTTGAATAGCCACAGGTAGCTAGTGTCGCTCCAGACAAACTCTTATTAATGATTTGGTAAAATCATTCTTAACATCTACGAGTTAATGAAAGTGCCAGCTGCCTGGCCATGGGTTTGTGGGTGATGAATTCACATGGTCCAAGTTGTCAGCTTCCAAGCCACAGGTTCCTTCTTTTCTCTGTGCAAGGACTTTGGGTTCCAGTCTTCTTACTCGTCTGTATTGTTTTATTTTCTCCCACTCTCTCGTTCACGTACACAAATAAGTTACTGTATACTAAAGATTATGAAAAGATTATTAAAAGATTTTTAAGTAACATAATATCTAGTAGCAGGGATAAATCACTACCATTGGGTTACAGTGGTTCCTTTTTGCTCCCTTGTCTTTCCAGGTAAAGTTATCTTTTAGGATTAAGACAATATATAATTTTCAATGGGGTTTTACATTCATTTCTTCAGATAGCTTTTCTTGGGAAAGCAGGAGAAATGTATACTAGAACTTCATTCAATGAAACTATTATTTGTTTTACTAAATTTATGTAAAATTTATTTTTAAGTTATCAAATGTATACAGTGCTTTTTAAGTTGCGAGCTCATGAAATCAATTTTATAAGATGAAATCACAAGATTTTTTAAAGTAGAATAGAGTAAGAAGGAATAGGATATATCTGAGTATTTCACACACAGCGAAGATGGTTTTATGAAATGCTAGTTACATTTGCACATGTGTGAGAGGGTGCGTATATTTCTGAATTGTGATGTAAAATGGATTTCTTGCTATGGATCTTGGTAAAAAAACAAAAGAAAAAAGATGGAAAGCCATTGTCTAATTCATGGCTGGTGTGGAGACGGTGATGTCGGATCTGGCCCGAGGCCTAGATTTACTTCTGTGGACAGTCATTCAATGTCTTTGACCCTCAATCATATTTTTGGATAGAAAATGACTGCCTTGTGCGCTGCGTGCAGTTGTTCAAAGACCAAATAAAAGGTTAAGGTCATCTGCAGCTGTGGTGCTCCTTATTCCCTGAAAGGGTTCTGTCAGTTCTTCTATAGTGGAAAACCTCACGGCTCACATAGCAATCATTTGTGCTCATGTTCATGCTTCTGGTCAACGAGATTTGGCTGCTCTCTGCTGCCTTCACCGTTGGCCCTGCTTCAGGCTGTGGGTTGAGGTTGTCTGGGCTGTGAGTTAGGTTTCGTTTTGCTCCACATGCATGTATTCTGTGATCCAGGCCAAAGGGGTGCCAGCTACCAAGGGCATGTTCTTCTCATGGAGAATCACCAGAACACAAAAGCAGGGCCAAACCACACAAACAGGCTTATGGCTTCTGCTGCCACCGTGGCCATGAAAAGTTCACTGGCCAAGGGAAATCAAACGGCCAAGCCCAGAGTCACTGGGGAGAGAGGGAGTGTTCTACTCCCAGTGGAAGGAAGGTAGAAGTGAATATTTGCTGACCTGTAATCTAAATTATCATCTTACCCAGAAACCATTACAGCCAAATGTTTGTTAACGACTTTATCTAAAATATGATGAAGGACCACTATGTATCGAAGAAAGCCTCTGACATTATGAAGTGTCGAAAACAGACACACGGAAAACAGGAAACTGGGACAATTTATAATGAGCAGAGAACATTTGTAATACTGTAATATGCTAATAGGTAAGAGATTGTAACAGTAAAATAAAAATAGCATGCGATGTAAAACAATGACAAGAAATAGCTCACAGGAGTGAGAAGTGTGGTAGAAATCTTTTCTTAAATTTCATAGACGTTTTGGGAGATGAAGTCAAGGGAATCTTTCAAGATGAAGAGATAGAAAATACAAGAAAATTAGATGATCAATCCAACAGAGCCAAAAACCAATGGCCAGGAGTTCCAGGAAGAGGAAATATTGAAATGTATGGCATCAAAATATTTTCACATAATAATACAAGGAAACTTCCCTAAACTAGAGAAAATAAACCTCCAGATTTATAAGAGTCCACACAGCATAAAACATGAAGAAAGGCCTATTCCACTTCCCAACATTGTAAAGCTTCGAAGTGCCAGGGGAAAAATGATCATGAAAGCATTCAGAAACAAAAAAGCAAATTATAGACCAAGTGTTAGGAATCAGAATGGCATAGGGCTTTTCAGCTGTGATATCAGAATCTTGAAGACAGTGGAGTAGCCCCTTAAAAAATCCTGAATGAAATTTAATGTCAACATAGATTTTGATACCCAGCCAAACTAACGAGTATATGCATATAATAACAGCATTTTTAGCCATACCGGTACTTTAATATGTATTATTCATATATCCTTTCTCATGAAAGTTACCTGGAGAATAAACTCCCACCAAAAAGAGAATGAATCTAAAAGCAGGATGACTTACAGCCAGAAAACAGGGAACTCTAATAGGAGCATGGGTAAGGATTGGCCCAATAAAGCGACCAACCAGGCCAGGCATAAGAAACCAAAAAGGATATATCAAGGAAAAAAATTTAAAAGGAACTGGTCATTTATCTGATGTGTACCATTATTTGGAAAAATATTGATGGGTACTTGACAGATCTGTTTGATCATTTGTGGGCAGGGTGGGGAGGGAAACATCAGTTACCTAGAAAAATAAACTATTAATAACATGGCAATTAATTCCAGGAATAATAGAATATTGTACAAGAAAATTAATTTGAGCAAAATAATTCTTATCTCTGTAGTGAAATTTATTTCTATAGTCATTATAATGTAAATGGACTACTGATTAATGATTCAACCAAAATTGTTACATGGGAGGGTGAGGAGGGGATATTGGGTGGGTGATATAAGAGATGTAAATCATTACCTATTTTATCATAGGAAGTCAATAGAAAATGTCTAAAACTGCCAAAATCAAGAAATAGCATTACAAGTATGTCATTGAAAAATACGAAGGTAAATACCAGAGGAGTGGATAGTGTGTGCCTTTGAAAATTAGGCTTGGAGGTGGGTAAGGGGTAACAGGGGCACTACCCTTCTTTGTTTTGAGCAATTGAGTGCTATTTGAAACAAATTAGTCATATTACTTTGATAAGAAAATTTAACTAATAATAAAAATAAAGCTTATATGTCCCCGATTAAGAAAAACACGTCCTATGGTGTAGATTACAAATGAACAGTAATGAGTCCTCCCTGCTCCATCTCCTGTCCGTGGGACTCGCCCGTTGTTCTGGTGGCTGCATTCATGGCTTGAGGTGTACTGTACCTGTTGGTAAAGTGTAAAGCAATCTGGACTTGTCTTTGCCCAGTTGGGCAAAAGCTGGCCACATTGAACGGCGTAGTAGGCACTGCGGCTTAGTGATGCACTTTAGAGGAATGTGTGCTTGGCCTGTGACTGTTCTGGGTCTTTCGGCCCTGAGCTAGCTGCTGCATACAGCCACGGCAGCAGCCCTGACCTAGTTGGGTGAGGCAGAGGGTTACCCTGCCAGTGGGAGCATGGCATCTCTGGCAAGAGATTCCTCTTCGAACTGTGGGAGTTGGTGCCATGGCAGGTTTTCCTGAGTCGGGGAGTAGGTGCTGCGCCCCAGTCCAGCTGGTTAGATTATTTGTTGGTTTTGATGATCTGCACCAATAGCTCCTTTTCTGGCACAGATCACCAGAGGCAGGCAGGGACTTTCCATCTTCCTAACAAAATGCTATTTGCAGTTGGAAATGATAATAAAGTTTTATTCCGATTTCATCAAAATAGTGCTTTATGGGGGAAACGTTATTGAATGAAATCAAGAACTTTTTAGTCCTCAGTGATAACCATGTATCCTCAGGCAGGTCATTTTTTCTGCTTCTCTCCTATTGCCTTCCTGTGTAAACCATTAACCTCCTCATTATATATAAGAAAAATACAGTTTTATTAATTTACTGGTAGAATTCCAGACCTTTCATAATGTGGTCTGATCTCGCATTCTATGAGTTTACATGCCCTTATCTGCTTTCCCACTTTCTTGCCCATGCGAATATATTTCTAATCGGCCTTTTAAAACACAAATTTTCTCTAATACTCATTTTTTGTTGTGTTTTATATGCTTTGTATTGGATCGTCTTTGTGTGTGTGTGTGTGTGTGTGTGTGTGTGTGTGTGTGTCTTTGCTGTTCTTGAAAGATGGAGAAGAAATCAGAAATGATAATGATGCCTGCCATCTTTAATTCAGCTCTTACTTTGTGCCAGACACTTGCTAAGTGCTCAGCATCTGATTGAATCTTCACAGTAGTTTCAGGAACATGCTACTGTTATCACTCCCACTTCAGACTGAGGAAGCCGGGGTCGTGTCCAAGGTCACAGAGCTGGGAGGTGCCAGAGCTGCGTCTGAAACCCTGATTTGCGTTGACTCTTGGGTCTGTCGTCTTAATCCCGATGTGTGCATGGCTCCCAGCACAGCCTCTGGGGTCTTATTACATGAGATTAAGAAAGCAGACGATTTATACTTAAAACCTCATTATCAGCATAAGGTTTCATATGTTGTTGTTGTTGTATATTGCTTATAAAAATCATTGCATCTTTTCAAGAGAGTTTATACATTTTCTGTTCTGTCATTCTTTTTTTTGGATCCTCTCAGTTCAAAATTCTGGAGTCATCTTTGATGTCTCCTGATATCTCTCCTTTAATTTCCATAAACTCACATGTTCTCTTTATATTTCTGTTTTTAATGTATATTTTAATTTGTCTCTACTCCTCCTGTCTGTAATATTGCAACTATGTGTGGTCTCCCTGCTGGTGGTCTCCGCTATCTTAAAGTGATCATTCACATCGATCCAGTTTATTTTTTAAGCTCTGTTTCTCTCATACTGCATACCTGTTTAAACCATCAACATCTCCTCATTCTATATGAGAAAAATACAGTTCTCTTAGTCTAGGATTCAGGGCTTTTCATAATGTGGTCCAATCTATCATCCCTCAGCTAATGTGCCCTTCCCTGTGTCCCCACTTTCTTGCCCATGCTAACATTTTCCTAATCTGGCCCTTTAACGTGCAGGTTTTCTCTAATAATACTCCTTTGTTTTTGTTTGTTACATGCTTTGTATTTTATTAGTCTTTGTGTGTGTGCGTCTCATTTTTACCCAACTGAATAGTTAAATTCTGGCTGTAAAGGAGATGAGAACTGTCTGAGTTCAATGTCTTATGTATAGCACTGTGTAAAAAAAAAAAATGAATGAATGAATGAATGGGTTTTTAAAGTTTTAAAGTCATTATATAATTTAAATTTTGTATTGCTTTGCTTTTGTTTATTTCACAATGTTAGACAAAACAATAGATTTTTCTGTTATGTTTTTTTCATCTATTTAATTATGAGATGAAGTATATTGGTATAACTTGAACAGTTTAAAATATTTTTAAAAGAAACAAATAAGTTTTATTCATATTCTAATCTGAAAGATACAGAAAATGTACTACAAATGAAAATGATATACTCATTATTACATAGCTTTTTAAAGTTAAAACAATACTTGAGTACTTGTAAGAAGCTGTTTTATTATATTGTTAGTAATATGTGGTTTTGATGGGGGTAAACTGAATGCTTATAGTGAAATAAATGTTACAGAAAGAACTATTTAGTTTTTCTTGCCTTATATATTAAATATAGTTGGAAATTGTTCTGAATACTAAGTAATGATGTGAGGAAATTTGAGATGTACTTAAATATGAAGTTTAAAATAATCTGCTTGAGCAGGGTTTTGTTTTTTAAAAGGGGTTTGCATTTTTTAAATTGTTTCTTTCTTTCTGCTGAATTTGAAAATGTTTCTCCCTTTTTTTTCTTGTTGTTTTAATAGCATGAATATTTATAGCTTACAAATTTTATAGGTGTTCTATAATAAATAAATGTTTCTACTGTAATGTATAAATTATTTAAAACTATGTTCTATGTAAGCATTTTTGCTTTGAAATATTTGAGTTTCAGCAAGATAAAGATAACTTCATCCCAAGACTAAGAAATTAACCAACATAAATGTTCACATATTTTAGATGTTTATATTTATTAACTGAGAGTACTTTTGTTGCTTTTTTATAATGCAATTTTAATGTAATATTATTTCAGCTCAGAAATCTTACACACTCTAAATGCTTAAAGGTTTTCATGCTGTATTCTTTTCCTAAATCATTTTTTTTCTAAATAATATTTAGCATCGTCATGATACCTCCATTTATACCTTACATTTTTCTAAAAGATGTCTTAAATTATATTACCCTTTAATTTGGTTTTCAAAATATCCAATTAAAAACCACAAATGTATCTTTCTGGAGGGAGCCACATAGTTGATGTTAATCTTGGCATGTATCTGATGTACTCTCACAGACAGAAATGCTATATTGTAAAAGCAGTGACATTTTAAGTTCAGATTATTTTTAAAGGGACTGAGCCTTCAAATGAAAGTACAGATTACCCATTTTGACTACTCTCATTTAATCATTTCATCTTTAAAATTAGACTTCATCTTACGGTCCAAAAAATCCCCCTCACTAATGTGCCTTTTTGGCTTTGCTAATTCCCCTTTGTCATCCAATGGATGCTAGCCTACATTTTCTAATAATTTCTTATCACTTGAAATTCATGGCAAAATGCAGTTTTGCGTTCCAGTGCCTGTGTCTCACCCGGCTGCTCTCTCCCTGCCTCTCTACCTAAGGAAATGGAGAGACTGACGCTGGAGCTGAGCGAGAGCAAGCGGCACGTGGAGCGAGAGCAGCAGAAGGCGGCGGGGGCCGGAGAGGAGCTCCTGACACTGACAGAGCGGCTGGGCGAGGCCGAGCGCCAGCTGCACCGCACCAGGTACCCTGGTCCCGTCCCGCACCCCCTGTCCCCTTCCCCCCCCCCCCCGTGGCCCCCATTCCAGCCCACCGGTGGTTGCCACAGGCTTCCAAGCAGTTGTTGGAGTTAGTCTCAGGCATAGAAGCAAAACACGCAGACGTGTGAGTGATGAGTGTGGCAGGGAATTACTGATCTGCCCCAAAAGATGCTCAAATATTTAGGCGATTCTCCATCAATACAAGCAACATGACATATTTCTCCTACCACCACCTCGCGTGTTAATCCTATGTCTAATAAAAATGCTGCACTCAAGGATCCGAGGAATGTATGTAGGAAAGTAATCAGACGCTGTCAGTGGCGCAAAAGGCAAAATCAAAGGTATCCTGAGATGCAAATTGAGATGGAACTGTTGCTAACGAGGAACCTGGGTCCTAAGGAGGTGTAAGATGCTGAGAGGAAATTGATTGCACTGTTCACATTTAAAGCATTATTATAACCGGACTTGCACCATCCTGGTCTCGCTGCCTATTGTTTCTGTCATGGGGTATTGTGATCTGAGTATCGTCGTCATAAAACGTCAGTAAACACATAACTCAGCCCCAAATTACAATAAGGTATTTTTGGTCGCAAACACTGTGTAGTTTGCTATATTGAACACACACACACAGACACAGAAATGCAGCAGAGGAAAAGTCGAACTGTGATCGTAGGTATTTCTCGTTATCCTGTAAGTGGTTTCTTCTCACTTTCAGTTTTAGTATAATTTTCCATTTTCAGGTCAAGCCTTTGGGTTTCTTCAGTTTGGGGAGTTTTTCAGCTTTTAGGGAGAACTTTGTCTAAATGCGCATGTCAATTTGTAAGAGCTGGTTTGGTTCATCATTTAGAAAAACACTGGTCTTCTAATCATAGTAATATGTTGAATTTAAACTATGAAAGGGGACTGATCTCTTTTCCATTAAATATGAGCATGTAATTCCGAGCACGGTATGATAACAGATGGAGAAAAACACCACTTGAACAGCCTGCTTTTGGGGAAAAAAATATTCTGGAGGTTGGTGAACCTCCCAAAGTTTTAGGCTAGTGTCAAGATGTCTCTCGTTCTGTTAAAATCAAACTTTGTTAAAAAAAACCACACATTTTGTTACGATAATATTCCAAATGGAATATTGCCAACTTCCCCTTTAAACAATGAAAGAAAAGGAGAGAGAGAAGGAAAGAAAGAAAGTACATCATTTCTACATGTGTGATATCTGGGAAAAAAATCCCAATAGATAAAGCACTTTTATGACAAAAAAAAATTGCTTAATACTGCAGAATAATAACTGTTCTTTGAATGCCCACTTAAAGCGTTGTTCTGTACAGCTGAGAATGCAACGTTAACAGAGTCCCTGTGGTTATCTAAGCATCGCTGTTTCGGAATTCAGTTCCATCATGATGGTGAGCAGTTTTTCCTGTCAGACTTGTATTGAGAAGCAGCCATTTGTGTGCTCAGCACCGCCAAACCCCAGAAACGGGACAGCCTTTCAATGCCTCCCGGTGGCCGAGCCTCAGTAAATAAATACTAATACCGGCTTTGCCCCCTTGGCCAGTCCGTCTTATTCTGAGAGTTAATTTCTGAAGTCGTAGTTCGTGGAGAGTTTTCCTGGGAGATGCCCATTTGTACCATCTGACAAGATCAATTTCTTGCAAGGAGAGCATATTAAGAAACAGCAACTCTGCAAGTGACTAGTGGTAACGAATTCTTTTGTTCTTAAGGAAAACGGTTGTGCTGGCTTCTGTAGAAAGCTTTTTCTACTGAGCTTTATTTACACCAAGTTACAAAAATTTAACCCCCCACTTTTACAGGAAATACAGCGTGATCCCCTGTTTTCTAGGTGTGGTACTGTTTTGTAAGCATTTTACACTTCCATATTTTACAAAACCTAGGACTGTAAAGGTGGCAGTAAACGTGTAAGGGGCTATATATATCTCTCTTTCGCACTGAAAATGTGACTTGGTTGTGGGGTTAAATATTTCTGATACACTTTTTGAGGTTTTTTTAGAGTTTGCTTTCCCTCATCATTCTTTATTGATTCAGTATTCTCAAGCGTGTGTCTGGGAAACATGGGTGTCTCACCTCCCCCATATATTCCAGCTGAAAGAAATAAATCCCTTACAGATAGCTCTTCATTTATTCTTAACATAAACATTTTGAATGTCATATTCTGAACAAAGTTTAAAATTGAATGTGAAAACAATGTTATAAAGTGATAATGAAATAAGAATCCAAATCTTCCAGGCAAAATGAAATTTAAAAACTGGAGTAGAAATCTGTAGATTAATCTGAAAGGAAAATAATCTATCACTTTTTTGGTATCTCCCTTTATTGATTAACTGGACTTAAAAAAAATAGAAATTCAACATTTATTGAAAGACCCAACTGGTAAGTATGACATTCACTTATTCAACAAATAATTAATTGAGCACCTACTATCTTTCACTACATTGCTTGGCCTTGGCACAGAGGACAAAGATTCAGGTCCCGCCTTAGGGTGCTCCCACTCTCCCACTCTCTGTCGGAGCTGGATATACACAGTATAACAGAGTGTGATGACAGTGCAACATAGGAGTGAAGGTGGCCACAGGCGCGCACGGAAGGAGGGCTGGCTCCTTCGGCATTGGGAGTGAAGGTGACAGTCAGGGAGACCCCCTGGAAGAGGAGATGTCGGGCAGGTACCTTGTTGATAGATCAGGAGTAGGAGTTCTCAGAGTGGAAGAAGGTGGGGAAGTATCCCGGCTGCAGGGAGCAATGTGTGCGAAGGAAAAGATGGGAGAGCGCGTCAGGTGTTTGGCAAGAGAAAAGCCTGGGAAACGGGTCAGGGACAGGGCAAAGGCTCGGTGAGACGCGGTCCGGAGTTGGTCTATTCTGAGAGTAATGGCTACTCTTCCGTCGTCAGCAGGCTCCCCACACGATCAGCTTTGGTGTGGGATCCTGACCCAGTCGGCAGTGTGGAGAGGGAGCTTGGAGAGTTCACGTGGGAACAGGAAGACCAGTTAGGACAGAGTCAGCAACCACAGCCCACATCTGACCCATCTTCTGTTTCTGTATGAGCCCTGAGCTAAGCATGGCTTCCTACTCTTAAAGCGTTGTGGGGAGAAGGGAAAGTAAGAATCTGTGACACATAAAACTTACACACCATTATGAAGTTGTAGTGGGCACAGCTTCCGTTATGTTGTTACCTATGGCACTACCAGGCAGAATTGAGTATGGTCCCCAAAGCCTAATATATTTACAAACGCTCAGGAGGCTGATTCACTCAAGAAGTCAAGAGAGCTTGAACTAATATGGGTTCAGATGTGTACTTCAAAGGGCATTTAAGAGACACTGTGAACCCGGCCAGTGTGGCTCTGGTTGAGCATCATCCTATGAACCAGGAGGTCATGGTTCGATTCCTGGTGAGGACACAGGCCAGGTTGCGGGCTGGATCTCCAGTGGGGGGCGTGCAGGAGCAAGCCAATCAATGATTCTCCCTCATCACTGATGTTTCTCTCTCTCTCTCCCTCTCCCTTCCTCTCTGAATCAATAGAAAATATGTTGTTAAAAAAAGGCACCATGGAAACGAGTTGGTTAAGGAGGAGATGATGGGCAGGGGCCCATTCAGACTATAAGCGCCATCGTGGTCCTGGGCAGGGATGGTGCCAGTCAAGCGGAAAGGAAACAGCCTCTCCAGGAAGCACTTGGGGTAGCAGGTGACAGAGGCTGCGATTAAAGGTGCCTTCGGAGCTCCAAGCCTGTGTTAACTGGGTGGCCCATTACCAGCCAGGGAGTCGCCGAGGGAAGTAACGTGCTTTATTTCAGAACTCGGGTGGAAATGCCCAGTGTAGGTGCAGTGTGAGGAGAAAGGTGATCCAGGAGGCTCAGCTCCGGATGCTTTTACAGGAAATATCAGCTCAGCCAGAGGATGGAGCAAGCACTCAGAGAGGACCAGGATTTTAAGGGTCCGTGGAGGAGAGCCACGGAGACTGACGGGCCTCCAGTGGATAAGCAAAGGCTACAGAATGCATCGGGGGCCGCCTTAGCGAGACAATGACAACCACACACTATTCTTAGGGGAGGCCCCCGGCACCCTAGGATGGAGGACACTGGGTTCTGGTATCTCCCTCCGGCACTCACTATCTTTGCAACTTTTGACAAATTACTTCATTCTTTGAACCTGCTTGCTTCCCTATAAATCGAGTTAGATTACATGATTTCTAGGTTTCCTTTGGCTCCGGTAGTCAATGACTCTAACAGTGATTTTTTAAAAAAAATATATTTTATTGATTTTTTACAGAGAGGAAGGGAGAGGGATAGAGAGATAGAAACATCGATGAGAGAAGCATCGATCAGCTGCCTCCTGCACACCCCCCACTGGGGATGTGCCTGCAACCAAGGTACATGCCCTTGACCGGAATCGAACCTGGGACCCTTCAGTCCGCAGGCCGACGCTCTATCATCTGAGCAAACCGGCTAGGGCTCTAACAGTGATTTAACACAGTGTATCATGCAGTTCCGCTTTCCAGGTGTTAGGCATTTAAATTACGTGGAGTGCCCTTTGTTTAAGATGTTTCCTGAGGTTGAAGGACATAGACTGTCCTCCATACCCACCATTTGCATTCCTCATGATTCAGGCTGACCTCCATAAGGGGTATGAAAACAGTCTCTCACATTCTTCCCATCTGCTCCGCCAACCACTGCCGAGTGAGTATTCCTTGATCTTGTCACCTACTCTCAGACCCTCCCATGATGCCTCTCGGACTGTTCCGGATGTCCCGGCCACTCAACATTGCAGGCTCCCCAAGGGCTCCCAATCTTCCGGTGTTATTTCATCACCACCATTTCCATCTTCTCACATGCTGACTTCCAGCCAGACTTAAGCAGATGCAGCGCCCTTGAACTTTTGGACTTTTCTCCCCTTTTACTGTTCTGCGCTCCTAAATACCCCTTAGCCTTCTCTAGCCCTGTGGTAACCATACCTTCTTTTGCAGCACCAGCCCCACTCACACCCACTGAAGGCGCCAAGCGATTGGGGCCATCACTGGCAGCGGTGTGAGAGGTGGCTGCTGGCCCTGATCTCCCCTCAGGAGCAGGGGGAGGTGGAGAAGCCCTAGGGGCGACTGGGGCCAGCAGCCGCCGCTCACACCCCCTGACGCCACCAAGTGATCAGGGCCAGCATTGGGCGATGGCAGCGGGTGCAAGCACCAGGTGGGACCACGGTGCGTGGGAGCAAAGAATTTTCAGTAACCACCAGGGGCTCACCCCGATGACAGTGACCGGCACTGGCGCCCCGCCTTGTTCTGGTGCCCCTGCTCACCTGCTCCACCATCTCGCTGTGGCCAACATCCGCATGTTCCACGCATGCCCCCTGGTGGTCAGCACACATCATGGTGACCGGTTGTTCCGGTTGTTCTGCCAGTGGGTCTATTTGCATATTAGCCTTTGCTAATGTGCAAATAGACCAATGGGTGGAACGACCAGTCACTATGATGCGCACTAATCACTAGGGGGCAGACGCTTAATGTCAGGAGCTGCCTCTGGTGGTCAGTGCACTCCCACAGGGGAAGCACCACTCAGCCAGAAGCCCTGAGCTAGGCTCACGGCTGACGAGTGCAGCGGTGGTGGCCGGAGCCTCTCCTGCCTCCGTGGCAGCACTAAGGATGTCCAACTACCAGCTTAGGCCCACTCCCCATGGGCGCAGGCCAGGCTGAGGGACAACTCCCCGCCCCCTGCTCGAGTGCATGAATTTCATGCACCAGGCCTCCCGTAGTAAGACAAATGATAAAATCCAGAAGGGAGAGTCCAGGTAAGGTGTTAGAGGGACAGAGGGACAGAGGGATGGATAACTTCTTACTGACCTTGGTAGCACTGGGATACAGGAAAATGAGAATGAAGGGCTCTCCACGGGAAATTGCAGAGGGCAATGGCATTTGGGAGGTGCATATGTACAAGAGTAAGCTAAATGCAACCTACCATTTAAATATCTAAATGCATCTATGTCTGAGGTTAAGGATATATGCATCTTAGGGCCTGCCTGGTGCCTGGGACGTAGAGGAGCTCTTTAAAGAACAACAATAGACTAGCTTTTCCCTGTTTCACAGCGAGTGCGTCTGAGCCCCAGAGAACTGAAATGGTTCATCTAGGGTCACGCAGCAATTTGTCTACAAAGCCTGTGCTGTCACCCATCAGGCTGTAACTCAGTGCGGATTAGTAGGGAGGGGGGTCATGCAACTGGTCCCGACATACAACTGAGAGCGTCAGTCACATAAATTGACCACAGAAATAAGCGCTGGCTGCTCCCAGCACTGGTATAAATAGGCAGCGAGGCTCGGTCTTGGCGTGGGCTTTTCCTATGACACTGTCCTTTGGCTCATCACGTGCCATAGTCACTTCACATATTATAGAGCAACTGTCATTCTCCTCAACTTCTTCAGTCATTTCCATGAAAAAGCGGAAATGCCTTCCTGTTTGTTTTTGACATGTTCTAAGATCTTTGAAGAGCCACAGGATTTAAATTCCTCTCCCAAGACTACCATTTCCATCCGTGTGGGCCGATCACTTTACAGGACGCCTTTGACAACAAGCAGTTTTGGATGTCTGTGATTGTTACTGACTGCTTACTGAGGCAGACACGCTTCTCCTTACCTACCTGTATCCAAACACACTCCTTTAAGTCTGCGTCTTTTTCTCAGACCTGCTGTGGGTGGAGAATCACTTCCTTTGACAGCTAGACCATGTAAAATCCAGGTGCAGCTGGCCTGAGCGTTTTCTGGACCAGGTACTCGGGGCAACACCAGTTTGCCGTCCTTTTCTGTCATTTGCAGGGCCTGAGTTCTGTTGGCATGTTGGTTCATTCTGTCAGGTTCTCCCACACCACGGAGTCGCCTGAATGGAAGACAAAGGAGTGCCCTTCACATATATATTATATATATTATATATGTATGTATGTATGCAATATATACATGTGTGTATATATATATATATACATATACATATACATATATATATATATATATATATATATATATATATATATATATAGCACACATACATACATATATAATATATACATACTAGAGGCCCGGTGCACAAAATTTGTGCACGGGAGGGGGGGGTGCGGGGGGGGGGCTGTCCCTCAGCCTAGCCTGCACCCTCTCTAATCTGGGACATCCCTCTCACAATCCAAGACTGCTGGCTCCCAACTGCTCACCTGCCTGCCTTCCTGATTGCCCCTAACTGCTTCTGCCTGCCAGCCTGATCACCCCCTAACCACTCCCCTGCCAGCCTGATTGATGCCTAACTGCTCCCCTGCCAGCCCGATTGCCCCTAACTGCCCTCCCCTGCAGACCTGGTCACCCCTAATTGCCCTCCCCTTCAGGCCTGGTCCCCCCGCAACTGCTCTCCCCTGCAGGCCTGGGTCCCCCTCAACTGCCTTCCCTGCAGGCCCGGTCGCCCCCAACTTCCCTCCTCTGCCAGCCTGGTTACCCCTAACTGCCCTCCCCTGCAGGCTTGATTGACCCCATCGGCCCTCCCTTGCAGGCCTGGTCCCTCCCAACTGCCCTTCCCTGCTGGCCTGATTGCCCACAACTGCCCTCCCTTGCAGACTTGGTCCCTCCCAACTGCCTTCCCCTGCTGGCCATCTTGTGGCGGCCATCTTGTGTCCACATGGGAGCAGTCATCTTTGACCACATGGGGGCCGCCATCTTGTGTGTTGGAGTGACGGTCAATTTGCATATTATTCTTTTATTAGATAGGATTAGATAGGATAGAGGCCTGGTGCATGGGTGGGGGCCAGCTGGTTTACCCTGAAGGGTGTCCCGCATCAGGGTGGGGGTTCCCTTGGGGCATGGGGCGGCCTGGGTGAGGGGCCTGTGGTGGTTTGCAGGCCGGCCATGCCCCCTGGCGACCCAAGTGGAGGCCCTGGTATCTGGGATTTATTTATCTTCTACAATTGAAACTTTGTAGCCTTGAGCGGAGCCAAGCCTCCTGCTCGCTCCGTGACTGCAGCCATTTTTGTTGGGATTTATTTATCTTCTATAATTGAAACTTTGTAGCCTTGAGCAGTGGCCAAGGCAAGCCAGGGTAGGCAGAAAGCTTGGCTTCCTCCATCGCCGGGGGCAACTCAAGCCTCCTGCTCTCTCTGTGGCTGCAGCCATCTTGGTTGGGTTAATTTGCATACTCACTCCTGATTGGCTGGTGGGTGTGGCTTGTGGGTGTAGTGGAGGTGTGGTCAATTTGCATATTATTCTTTTATTAGATAGGATATATAATTTTATTGATTTTAGAGAGGAAGAGAGAGGGAGATAGAGATAGAACATCAATGAGAGAGAATCATTGAATGGCTGCCTCCTGCATGCCCTCTACTGGGGATCGAGCCCACAACCCAGGCATGTGCCCTTGACCAAAATGGAACCCGGGGCCCTTCAGTCTGCAGGCTGGTGCTGTCCACTGAGCCAAACTGCTAGGGCAAGGAAATGCCCTTGATCTCAGACTGTAAGGAAGTGACTTCACTTCCAGTTTCAAAAGCTGCAGTTCAGATTTCAAAACTGAGTCGCGTGCACACCCCCCCTTTTCGGTGCTGGGGCTGGCAGCCTCCCAGAACCCCAGGAGGAAGGGGAAAGCTTCAGGGGTCCTGGGGAAATAAAACAGCAGGTGTCCCCTCTGCTGCCTCTGGGTCTGTTAAACCAAGTCTCCGACTTCCCCTTGAGGAATGGCTTGAAGAAGGAGGGGAAGATTAGATCTGCTCCGCCGGTTTGAGAGAGATGGTCTCCACTGTGGCATGTGGCCAGTCCCAAGGGGCATGGTCAGCTCTCTCCAGGGCTTTGTGGTTTTAGTCAGAGTACCCTCAGAATATAGAGAGACATGAAGGGGTGCATACATGAACATCTAGCACGCGCCAAGCCCTGGGCTGGATGTTACCTTGTCTGCCACACGATGCATACAAAAGTTGAGAGTATGTGGAAACTTTTATCCCACTTTTAAACTGCCACAGTATCCAAGGGCATGATCAGAGGGCTGTATTGGCTATCTTAAAATTTTTCTAGTAAATCATTTTTTAAAAAATTTATTTTCTGATTACAGCTGAAATATAATGCAGTGTTATATGCGTTTAAACAAATATTCAAACATTATATTAGTGTACCACTTAGAAAGTAGATGTTCGTGTAATTTATGAAGTGGTCACCTCATAAGTACCCGTCTGACACCATACTTAGTTATGACAATATTATTGACTTTTTAGTTCATTTTACAAAGCTAATGCTTTGCCAAGGACCAGAAATGTTTTTTAGGAAAATACTTTACACAGAAGTTGGAGACACCCTGTCTTCTCAACCCCTACAGCAAGTCCAAGGACACGGGGTCCTAGGAGGGTGAGGCGTGACGTCACACAGCCCGTGACGTCACACAGCCCGGAAGGAGGGAGGAGTAGAGGAGGCAGGGTCGAACTGGGTCCCTCGGACTCCAGATCCCGTGCTCACAACTCCTATTCAGAAATAAACACAAACAGCTTTCAAAGCGAAACAGAAATTCTTTCATGGCTCAGGAATCGCAGTTCACGGGCCTCTTTTATCTCCCCGTCTCCATCCCCACGTTGGCAGCAGGGGAAGTCTAGCAGGTTCTCTGTAAAGGATGAATAAATTTCCCTCTCCTCCTTATTGTAGGGAGAATTAAGGAGGAAATACACTCGTCTTCAGGTGACAGCTAGCGTGAGCCAAAGGGTGGGAGGGGGGGCACTTATAAAACTGTCAACAATAAAAATAAATTTTAAAAGTGAAATAAAGACCATCCCTGCTGACGTGGCTCAGTGGTTGAGCTTCGACCTATGAACCAGGAGGTCACATTCGATTCCCGGTCAGGGCACAGGCCCGGGTTGTGGGCTCCATCCCCAGTGTGGGGCGCGTAGGAGGCAGCCGATCAACGATTCTCTCTCATCATTGATGTTTCTATCTCTCCCTCTCCTTTTCTCTCTGAAATCAATAAAAAATATATTAAAAAATAAAATAAAATAAAGACCAAACTTTCAGTCCATCTTCACTTGTACGGCATAGTATAACAGGGAGCTTGATCTTTTTTTTCCCCCTTCTGCATTTATTGAAGAATTTTTAGTCTAAAGTTCCCTTTAAAAGTTAAACTCGCGTTTTTTCCAGTTCTCCTTGCATGAATAAATTAGGCAGAGAACATGTCAAAAATAATCTTAAGTGGATATATGTGCATCCAACATCCTCGAGTCTCAAAATAGATGGCCTGGGTCCTGTTTTAAGTTGCGTCCTCTTTTCCTCGCCTTACCCCGTTCCAGAGCGAGTGGGCTGTCGCAGCCAGGGGAGAAAGGCGCTTCGTTTTGTCTGATGGACACCCCGTGGCCGGTGCCCGCTCCCCTCCGCCTGTGTGAAGGGCTGAGCACCCTGGTCCCTGCGTGGCCCGGGGCGGGAGGCCAGATCACAGGCTGCCAGGCTGCGTCTCCGCGGGCTCTGCCCAGTGTCCTCGGCTCCCCCCTCTCAGGCCTGGAGCCCAAATGTGCGTGCTGCCAAGTCCCTCCCCTGCGCCCAGGCCCACAGCCTGGCACCCGGGGGGGCCGCCGCCAGCTGGTTTCTGAGGGAGCCCAGCGGCCGTGGAGAAGGCGCTGCCCGCTCCCCGTGCCGGACCCAACAATGAGCACCAGGTTCAGTGAAAACGAGCGGAAAACAAAGCCCGAAACTGGGACCCTCGGAGCCCGAGGGAGGAATGTTTTTCTAACAGGAAGCTCCGCTCTGCAGCACGAACTTAAGGTGAAGGGAGTCTGAAAACATCACCCGTGTAAGGATGTCCAGTCCCTTCCCAGGCACCTCTTCCCAACTGGGTGTGTCGGTGAGACCGAGTGTCAGGCGTCGCTCACTTGTTACTGTTTCCCTGAGGCCGGCAAGTGGGTGAGGCAGGAACCCGAGAAAGAAGAGGCTTGGGGGCCCCCCAGTATCGGGGCCTGTCGTGGATAGTGTCCCTGGGGGCCCCGGCCCAGTCCCAGTGAACACACACACTGGTACGAAGCTACTGCTCTGGGGCTTGGCCGGGCAGAGAATGCCGCTCCCCGAGCACAGTCCCGGGGACTCGGGTGGGCACCGCATGGCTCAGAAACGTTCGGGAGCCGCTGCAAAGCCAGTGTCCGCTGAGAGGAAGGCCGCCCCTCCTCGACTCGAGTGCCCTCTCCCAGCCGCCTAGGTCCCCTGTGGAGGGCTGAGCGTCCCCCTGGCTGGTGATGGGGAAGGTGGGGCTGGGGGTGAGGAGAAACAGGCATGGTACCAAAGAGATTCCGCCCCCGAGGGTACCCGCATCCCTCAGAACCTGCATCGTGTCTCCTCCAAGGACCTGTTTCTGACCAGGGGGTTTATCAAAAGATTGCACCCCGTGTGGAGGGAGGCCTTCTTATAAATATGACTATACCAGCAAAGGCAGTGTGTGAAAGTAACAAGCCACCACTGAAATGTCTACAAAGGGGGGGTTGGGGTGTTGAGGATGAGGCATTAAAAGGGGGGGTTTGGGGTGTTGAGGATGAGGCATTAAAAGCGGGGGGCCGTCTTCGAAGCTGCTGGTCTTCCGGACGCTCATCTGAAGTGTGGCCACCAGGCCGGGTGCTGCTGGATCTGTCACTAGTCCTGGTTGTTTCTGATTCTCCTCTGTCACCGTGGGGACAGTCTCCTCCTGCACTTCATTCCCTACGTGTCTTAATTGTGATTTCATGAGGACACATGTGAGAATGAAAGGCACTGACCCTCATTCAGGTTTCTGTAAACGAGGTGTCGCTCCTTAACTGGGGGGCTCCAGTGCTATTATCATATTATTATAAAAATTCATATAAAGTAAACTAATAGCAGTCACAGTGCAGTGCTCAATCCCGAAAACTCCAGGGCAATGGAGGCACGATCAAATCTCTCGAGTCCTTTTTGGCAAGGTGGGGATGTGGGCCAGGAGGACACAGAGAGCGTCTGTCGTTCAGTACAGGACGTGCGGTTCTCTAACTCTGTGTCTTTAGAGGAGAACCACCTGCCACTCCTGATCTTAACTGTCTGTCCAACAAGATCCTCCGGAAGCAGCTCTGCTCTGCTGCTCGAGTGGCAGTTCGCCCTCTGAACCCGCTTCTGGAATAAGGCATCTACTCAGAGTCACTCGCTAGTGCATTAGGCAACAAGGGCTGGGTTGAGGAAAGGCAATAATTGTATTAAGAAATAATAAGAGCCATGGACGGTGGAAGTAGACCCGCTATCCACAGAGGAGCCCAAAGCCCGCACTCACACCGATTTGCACAAAGAAATTAATTATCTGTGAAAAGTGGGAGAAAGAATGACAGCACGAGGCAACTTGGGCAACTAATAAACTTTTTAGTGCTGCTTCCTATGTTTGCTTTTCATTAAACTCAGGAACGGTGGTGGCTCTGTTGTTGTCATTCAGTCAACATTCATTCCTGTCTGTGACTCATATACAAAGGCCCAGGGATGCCAGCAAATAAACTGTTAACGGAGAATTAACTTCTCTGGCAGGCGCTCACACTTATCTTCCAAATTAAAGAAAATGAAATGGGCAGAAACAGAGAGTAGATTACCTCCTTTTTGTCAAAAATGGTGGGAATTTGAAAATTAATAATAAAAAAGGGAACAGATGCAGGCACATGCCAGAGGGAGATTAATGTGGAGAGGAAAATCTGTGAACAACAAAACTGGAGCAAACGGAATCAGTGGGAGGTGGTTGTACAATCAAAATCAGGATAAAAGAGAAATTACAAGCAACCCTGCTCTTGTCAACGTAGTCGTAATGAAAGGCTGCCTCTGCCAGCAGTGCGAACCTGTGTTAGCACTTTGGGGTAAGGATGGTAGCCGGGTGCCAGGTAGGAGGGCAGTGTTGGGTTGCTGGGCAGCAGCCATCATGTACGGAACAGATGGCACGGAAAGCTGGCAGGGGAGGGGTTCCTTAGCAGAACTAATCAGACAGTAACAGATAGGGCAGCTGGGAGGACTGACCACCGAGCGCGAGCCTGCGGGTAGCCGAGTGCCATGATGTTGGCAGTGGTGTGCCCATTGGTCTGAGAGAAGACCTTGCAACGTCTTTCCCGTCTTCGGCAGGACTGAAACTTTTGTTCGGAAAGAGCACGGAGCTGCGTTGTAGCGCAGTGGCGGGCGGGGGTGGGCTCCGGGGCGGAGATGCAGACAGGAAGAGCTGTCTGTCCGTCGGGGGATTTGTGTGCGGGCTTCAGTCCGGCTTCCACGGAACTTAGCTTTCCGCTGCTTGTGCGGCTCTGCCGTCCTAATGGCACGCGGAATGGTCACTTTATGTATTTTATGCATCAGAGGGTTTGCAGGATCCAGGCGACTGTGACCACTCGAAAGGGCTTTCTGATCTGCCTTCCACCACACGTGTCTCTCACAAGTGAAACCGAAATACAACCCGAGGACGCGTGCGTTTATGCCCACGGTTTCCCGTCGCCTGTTCAGACCGTGTTTGATGCACAGGCGATGGCCCTGCTTCCCCCCCGGGTAACTGTGGCTCCAACATCAAAGTGTTAAGCATAATGCAGAGTCCCAAACCATGAAACAAGAAGTAAGTCATTCTGAGTAAATGAAAGAAGGAAAACAACCGGACCTGTTCGATTTAATAGCTGAGTGGGAGACATGTTCTTTTAAATACAGAACTGGGCCATTCGGGCTTAAACTAGTACTTTAACAAAGAAATCCAGATCTACATCTGTTTTTGAACTGGTGTATTTCTTCCTTCCTTCCTTCCTTCTTCTTTTCTTTTTCTTTTTTTTTTTTTTTTTTTTTTTTGCTGGTGGTTTGTAGTTTGGCTCAATTTATTCATTTTGGAGGGGGAGGGGGGACATCCCCAGGATTTGAAATAGGTGGTATAACATAGCCATATGCTATTTATGCAGCAGTTTCTGCAATAAATCTAATTTGGTGCTGTCAGAAAAATTAGACTTATTTGATGTAGCAGCACATTAGTAAATGATTGTGGCAGATTTAAACTTGTCACTTCGTCTCTTCCTACTCTTAGCCGAATCTCGAAAACGCGTTTCCCCCTCGATCAGTTCTTTGTCCTGCAGCCCTGCAGACATTTCCACACCCAGAGAAGGTCTGGCCTTCAGGTAATTGAGGAAGGGGGTGGAAGGATGCATACCCGCTCTTGTTCAAAGGCTTCGTGAATAGACAGGGAGGAAAACCAAGAAACCAGACAAAACGAACTGTGTTCCCGTCGTGTGCCATTCTTCGGAAAGCGGAACTGTTAGTCAGAATGTAGAGAAATGGAGGTCGGATCTTTATGAAGGAGTTTAAATATTTTACCTCCCATCCCACGCCCATATGCTGTTTCAGTGAAGCTGATATTAAGGAACGGGAGGGACGGCAGCTCTTTCCTTCACCCCCCAGCGCCCTGAGGACGGCTTTTCTGTTCCCTGTGCAACCTGGCGACGTGGCTTCCAGGCTGTGTTTTTCCTGTAAAACGTGTGTTTCAGGTGTTGGCATCAAACTGCCTAAAAGTTTTCCCGAGTTTTTCTATTTAAAGGGTAATATAAGCATATTACACATCAGGCAGATAAATAGAAACAGTATTCCCTGATCCCTGAAATGATCCATTTGTCCAAGTAATCATGCTATTATTTCCCTTTTCTTTCTCTTCCGTATTTAGGGAGGAGAAAGTGCGTGCGTGCGTGTGTGTGTGTGTGTGTGTGTGTGTGTGTGTGTGTGTGTATGTACATTCCTGCATCTGTGCGTGACTATACGTGATGTTCAGCGGAGTGGTTTTCATTTGTTTATGTTCTTACCATACAAATTCTCCATAACAAGCCTACTCGTGTGTTTTTGAAATGCAATTTGCTGCGTACGAAGAGTTGCTTCACGGTGATTTCAGCAGCTTCTATTAAACCAGCAATTTGCTAATAGTTCTTCCCTTTCTACAGCAAATCAGACCATGCAAGTGATCAGATTACCAGTCCCCTTCCCATGCTACGCAGAAGCAGGGGGCCAGGTGACCAAGCTGCCATCAAGCACAGCCGGCAGGAAAGGGAAAAATAAATACCCAGGGAAGAGGGAACCAACTTACTGGGCAAATTAGATAGGATTTCTGAATTCTCCTCCACGGAAAGAGAAATTATTTAGAAATTCTGTTTTAGGAAGATGAAAGAGAAAGCACCTCTTAGGAAACATATTTTGGTTGCAAAATCCATATATTAAATTCTGTTTATACATATTATATAAGACCGGTTATTGGCTATCGGGGACTTTGGAGATGAGTAGTAAAATTGAAATAAGCTGAAAAGAATGTCTCTTTACTTGGATTTTAAGCTTTCCTTCCTGTTCTTTTGTTTTTGCTTTTATATTTAGCATCACAATAATTTTATTTAACACATCTGAAAAACTGCTCTGATAAAATATTTTTAATACATTATAGATATTTAATTTATCAAAACCTTAAACTTCAAGTTTTAAATTACATGTATTTTAGACTGCTTTTATTAGTAAAATCTGCTTTTAATTTTATGTCAATGCAAGAAGCTTACATTTTTTATCTTTTCCAAAAAATTTCAAAATTTTTCACTTGATTAATTTTACTTAATAAAAACATATGCAATGAGATTAGATCTTGAGATAATTCTTCATAATATAACAGCAGCATTATGAATGAAATACCATAAAATTTTTGCCATATATTTTTTCCTGCAGAGTGATCTCCCTTTTTCTTATTAAGGCATTTGAATCAAATGATTTTTTTTTCATAAAGGATCTGATTGTCTAAAATACTGATAATTCTACATAAAGTGATTTTATGTCTGATTTATGGAGGAGGGTGAATACTCAATAGCTGTAGATAACAGAATAAATTTTCACCTAATTTCTAGGAGTTTCTTTTTTTCTCAGAATGGCCATTTGATACAACTTATATTTCTTTAGATAGATTTTGTGGGGTTTTTTGGTTGCATATATTTGAATATTACTTAAGGAGAACTTTATTTTTTAAATGATGGAATTTAAAATTTACATAAATTGGTTTGTATAGTATGGGTTAAGTTTTTCAAAGCAGTGATGGAGCTGTGTGTCGATACAGAGCTCCTAATTGAAATGGTACACATTTGTGCATTTTGAGCATTTCAGAGGAAAATTTCTTAACTGGAATACTCTTTCTCTTGGCTAATTCATTAGTGAAAATATTTATTCCTCAAGTTAATGCTATAGAGTATGAAGCAATTTTTACTTAGTGTAAGCTTGTTTGTGGTATTTTGATTTCACTTTAAAACTTTTATTTTGATTCTTATGCATATAGTTCCTGCTCGATATAATAAGAAGTGCGGAGACACGTGAAGGAAATGTACATATCAGCTGTCTGGTTCTACAAATGATCATTAAGACACCCCCTCTCACTGCCTTGACTCCAAATGATTGTCTTCCCGAACCCCAAAGTAAATTTCACAAGTACATTACACAACAGAATTCATCTTCTGCTGGTTAGCGAGAGAGGATGGGAATCCAGGCCGACAGTTCACTTGACAATGACCTTGAGGGGCTCTGCTTCTTGAAGAAGAAAGCAGAAGCTTGCGGTAAACAAAGTTCACTTCTGACAGATGGATTGAATGACAGAAAGGTTGCGAGTGCCAGAATAGCCCTGGCAGAGGAGGGAATGTTCAGTGGAATCCAACAGGAGAGGAGGTGTGAACAGGTGCAGGGCTGCTGACGGAAGGGGAACCAGATGGAAGGAGCCAGAGCCAGTTTATTTAAAGGAAAAGGCAGAAAACATTGAAAGGCTGTGCGATCAGTGGCTAAAAGTGTTCGTAGAGGAAGGTAAAAACCCACAAAGCAAAACTGCACGGTGGGGTAGCTCACACTTAGCATAATGGTAGTAATTTGTGGGTTTCGTTTGGAAGTTGCGATTGAAATACATTTATCTTGGCTCTTGACACCATGAAGGAGAGATATTTGAAAGTTGTTTATTTTTTTTAAGTTTCTAAGCTTTTTTTTTTTTAAATGCACCCATTACTTTAATTCTTTTCCAGCCAGAAGCTCCGTTGTGATAATCCTAAAACTGTGTCGTCAGCGAGGAAAAGGAAAAAAAATTAAGTGAAGGTTAACATTCCATTCAAATGTATCTTGTGGTGCCGTGTTCTGTTCACATATGGGAAGCAAACGCGTGCCTTGCTGGGCGGCATCTGTAACAGCTAAGAAATATGCACTGTTAAACTGGATGTTGTTGCTGCTTTTGTTGTTCGGAGTCTCTGTTCCTTTTGCAAAGTCCGGTTTGTTTGTTTGTTTGTTTGTTTGTTTGTTTCGGTTGGAATGATGCTCTCCGAAATACTCATTTCCCACCACGATCCCAGGCTGCTTTCTGTGGCTGAGGTTGCCCTGATTCCCGCTGACCTCAGTGACCTGCCTTCGGGCAGACACCTGCACACTCAATAGCATTGACAATGGGAACAGTGGACAGTGGGGCAGGGAGGGGGACCTCCTTACCTTCCAAGTCCTATGAAAATTAAACTTTTCTCCCTGCAAACCCAGGACATCCTTGCTAATACCTGCCTGGTCATGTGCTCGCCATCTGCGTGGGCCCTGTCCACCCCTGCTGTCCTAGGACACCGCTCTGCCTTACGTTGCAGATAAGGAGAAGCCAGTGGGGGCGGAGCTGCTAGGAAGCAACCACCAGCAAAGACGATGAAAATGCAGTTATTTGAGATTTTAATAGTCTAGAAATTTCTCCACGAGAATTTCTGCACACTTCTCACGAAGATTGAATAGTCCGAAGAAATTCAGCGAGCGTTCTACTCACACTCCCCATCTCAGAGCAGCCTGGGTCAGTTACATGTGACTAGGGCGGGGTGTCCGGGGACATTTTCATTTCAGAGACGATGTCTATGACTCATGACATGTCTTTGTCAATGAAAAGAAAGAACTGAAATTTGATTAGCAGTTATAGATGTTTACTTATGTCTATGTGGTTTGTGGAGAGCAACAATTTTGGTCTTTTTTATTTTTTTTTCAAGACTGTCTGAGGCCATCTATTTGGAAGAAAAGTGGTGATTTTTTTCTAATAAAAGAAATTGATAACCCGTATTCTAAAATCAGCTTCAAAGTGTGCCTCTTTCCCCCCATTTGTTAAGAAGGTATCATCAAATAGAATTCTTATTCATCTAAAATTTTGCATACAGTTTATTGGACATACTTGCTTCCCTAGTAATGTACTGATGTTGCCATCTCTTTCATCATAGTTACTGATGCCTTTATATAATAACTAGAGGCCCGGTGCACGAAATTCATGCACTCGGGGCGGGGGGGGGGGGGGGGGGGCGGGCTCAGACCAGCCTGCATCCTCTCACAGTCCGAGAGCCCTCAGGGCATGTCTAACTGCCGCGGAGCCTCTCCCGCCACTGCACTTGCCCGCTGTGAGCCCGGCTTCTGGCTGAGCGGTAGCTCACTGACCACTAGAAGCAGCTCCTGCATTGAGCGTCTGCCCCCTGGTGGTCAGTGCTCATCATAGCGACCGGTCAATTTGCATGTTAACCTTTTATTATATAGGATGGTGCTGCTGTGTAAAATAACACCATAAACCTCATGTGAATTATGGATTCAAATCAAAAGATGGTCAAAAGAAATGGCAACAATTAGTGTCATCACTTGATATTCATACCGCAGATTCAATTGTAAGCTCTCCATGCGTAGAGCTAAGAGCTTTCCAAAAACACAAAAACTTAATTGTACCCTGCACAGTGTCTTACATCACAGAGGTCTTGAATTTTTTTTAATGAAGGGATAACAGGTGGATTGCTGTTAAGCAGGCATTCATTCAGCATTTATTGAGTGTATATTCTATTCCAGCTATCCTAGGCACTGTGAGTTTTGAAAGTGAGTAGGGCATGATTCTTCTTTTTAGGTATCCTAAAAACTAGTGGACACAAGGTTAATTTAACTACAGTGTGTGTGTGTGTGTGTGTGTGTAAAGACTAAAAAACAGTACTTAGATTTATAAACTTTTCTGAACTCAAGATTATCATTAATAGATGATTTAATGAAACTACCCATCATGTCCAACAATCATTGTAGTAAATGAGAACTGAGATGCAGAGAAGCTAAGCAACTTGCCCAAAGTCAAGTTATTTTAGTAGAAGCCCAAAGTGGATCCCCTTCTTCTCGATTTCAGCCGTGTTCTTCCCTGTCTTCCACATTCAGCTCCTTTGCCTTCGTTGATAATATGACTTATTTGAATAAACCCATTAAAGCATTTCTTAAGAATTCTTTCACAATGTGCTGCTGAAGGGAAAATTACTTTCTTTTTGGACTTTGGCGCATGGTAACTAGTTCTTGAAAAAAAAGAAAGCGAAGACCTTTAGCTCACCAAACAGCAATTACAGCTCCTGGGGAAGCTCCCCGGGGTTGGCGGTGGTAAAAACAGTTCCCTGGACACACTGCTTACGTGATGGGCCAGTACTGCTCACATTAACTAGTGTCCAAACGGCCTTTTCAGATAGATTCTGCCACAGCTCCATGTCACAGGTAAGAAAGCAGGTGGGCCCTGGCCGGTGTGGCTCAGTGGATAGAGCGTCGGCCTGCAGACTGAAGGGTCCCGCATTTGATTCCTGTCAAGGGCATGTACCTTGGTTGCGGGCTCATCCCCAATAGGAGGTGTGCAGGAGGCAGCTGATCAATGTTTCTCTCTCATTGATGTTTCTAACTCTCTATCCCTCTCCCTTCCTCTCTGTAAAAAATCAATAAAATATACTTTTTTTAAAAAAGAAAGAAAGCAAGCAGGTGTATGGAGGTTAATATCTGACCAGGTTTATAGTGCTGCCCTGTGGTGGATTTGGGATCCAAACCTAGGGAAGTCAGGGTCCAGAATAGAGTTTTATTCGTCATAGATACAGGGTGGGTGTTGTGAAAAAGTAGATTCTGTCGTCAGTGCCTTTTGGACAGTTGAATTACATGGGGTTCCTGACAGTAGGGCTGCTCAAAGCCTTTCACATGCTAATAACACATGTGGTGACTCACTTTGAAAGGGTTTGGTTTTCAGTGTCTTCCAAAGTTACATGATTTATGGACCCTTTCCTGCTAAATTCCCACATCTCTTTCAGGAAGGAGGTTTTGGGGCCTATACTTCAGGAAAAACTAATCTAATCTAAGTTACTTGGCGGTAGGGCTACTGAAAGTTATCATGTAGGAATTTTCGTTTTTTTACCACCTCCCTGCCACTGCCCGACCTCACTTTCACTCACGAACAGAGGAGGTAGGTTGGTGACGTTCCGTTTGGATTCAGTCAGGCCTCAAAAGGGGAGGCGAGTGTCGGGGAGAATTTTTGACCACCATTTAAACCAGCGATTTTCAACCTTTTCCATCTCGTGGCATATGTAAACTAGTCACTAACACTCTGTGGCACACCTAAAAACCAATATTCTGCCCATCAGACAAAACCATAGGCATAATTTCTGTTCTGTTCGTCCTCACCTGAGGGTGTTTTCTCCATGGATTTTAAGAGAGTGGAAAGGAGGATGAGAGGGACGGAGGAGAGAGAGACCTGGCGGTGAGAGAGCCACAGCAACTGGTTCCTTGGATTATATTTCTACCAACAAATAAACTCCAGCAATTTTTGTAGAGTTTTATAACCATACATCTGCTTATTTGTATTCCACAAAATGCAGATAACATTTTGCAGAAAGTGAAAACTACAAAGGCAACAGATGAACTCTCCAGGCAGTGGGATAATTATTAATCTGGCTGACTGTTGACTAACTAATATGACAACATGGTCCCCTTGTAAACTTTGAAAGTATTCATTTCTTACTAGCAACAAAGAATTAGTTAAAGATGTGAGGATGATTACTGGAGATTCGGGGAAGAAACCTGTGGGGGGGAATCTCTCAGAGAACCCCCTCTTTCCCATTTAACAATTATGGGAAGACTACTAAATGATAAAGGTTTTCCAATTGTATGCACATTTAATTACTAGGCGTCTGTAATCCATGTACATAATGACATTTTTCTATAATTTGCCATCTTGGCTGTATTGAATAGTTCTTAATATGCTTTATGATTTAATTTTAAATATGAATATGTATTTTGGGAGATGCTTCAAACCAGATCTGATTTACAATTTTAAAAAGTTGTGTTGCTCCTTCAGCTCTAGCTAGTCTTAGTTTTTCATCAGAATTCTCCTTTGTTTCTCCTTTCAAATAATGGCGACTGGTGACTAAAATGAGGAATGCATCCAGGTGTTAAAAATTCTGTTATTTTAATAACTTTTGCTTTGTATAAAAAATATGAGATTTGCTATCTTGATGAGGCACTTAAAGTTAGCAGTTTGAGGCGACACGGTTATTTGATTCCTGGAACGTCAGAGTTAAAAACGACGCTTTGCTGCCCTGCCGGATGGTGCAGTTGGTTGAGTGTCCTCCCGTGAACCTAAGGGTTGCCGGTTCGATTCCTGGTCAGGGCACATACCTGGGTTGCAGGTTTGATCCCTGGTTGGTGAGCATATGGAAGGCAACTGATTGATGTTTCTCTCTCACATCAATGTTTCTCTCTGTCTCCCTCTCTCTAAGCATGTCCTCGAGTGACAATTTTTTTTAAAAAAAAGATGCTTTGCTATAGGGAAGTAGGCAAAGAAATTATGCTCAGACCAGCACTGTCCAATAGAAATATCATGGGAGCCACAAAATGCAAACCACATCTGGAATGTAAATTTTCTAATAGCCATACTCTAAACAAAAACAAGTGAGGTTCATTTTAATAACACAGTTTCTTTAACCCACTATATAGAAATAGTATCATTCCCCATGTAATCAGTATGAATTAGATGTCTTTACTCTGTTTTTCTAATTCTTCACAATGCAGCGTGTGATTTACACCGGCAGCTCATCTCAAGTCGGTGCTCAGTAGCCACATGTGGCCCGTGGCGGCCCTACGAGCCATTGAGTTCCTGGCCCTGGTGTTCCCTCATTTTCCCACAAGGCCCGATGTCGATGCCATTGGTTTCTCATGAGCATCAACCCTGACTTCTGTTTCTGCAGTAATTAAAGTCTTCTAGAACAAGACAGTCAAGGCAGCTTTGTCTTTAATTTTGGAGCCTACTGGCGAGTCCTTTTCCAAAGAACTGTCAGTTGGAGGAGGAGAAGGAGGAGGAGGGGGAGGGGAGAGCAGGAGGAGGAGGAGGAGGAGGAGGAGGAGGAGGAGGAGGAGAGGAGGAGGAGGAGGAGGAGGAGGGGGAGGAGGAGGAGCAGGAGGAGGGGGAGCAGGAGGAGGAGGAGGAGGAGGAGGAGGAGGAGGAGGAGGAGGAGAGGAGGAGGAGGAGGAGGAGGAGGAGGAGGAGGAGGAGGGGGAGGGGGGAGCAGGAGGAGGAGGAGGAGGAGGAGGAGGAGGAGGAGGAGGAGTGATGGAGGATGGAGGAAGCTGTCACCCACCGGTTGTTACTTGAAGAGCAGCTGAACATTGAGCTGTACCCCCAGCACATGACCGTGACTCCCCCATCTCTTACTGGCCCATCGTTGCCTTCACCTGTTAAGAGTTGTTGAAAATCAGTTGCACAGTGAAATGCTCAGGCGCCAGTCCATCCGGTGAATTTAGACACCTTTGAGATGTCCATCTGGGCCGGACATTGCTGCTCCCCTTGCGTAGTGTATCTCACACACCCTGATAACATCACTGCGTTCAATGAGAAGACTGAGGAACCTTCGACTGAGGTTCCTCGCTAACGTCCCCCAGCCGGTGCCTGGGGCGCCAGGGCTCGGATCCAGGTCTGTGTGTGCCAAGCCCACGCTCACATCCCCCGTGGAGTGCCACCTCCTCCTGGGTGGCTTTCCTCAGTAAACTGAGGCCACTGTTTATTCTTTCCTCGAGGTTATTTGTCTTTGGAATGAGTAGTCATCTTCTAGGAATTAATAATGATCACCATAATAGTGGTACTAATGAACATTTGTAAACACTTGTGATGTGTTGGTGCCGTACTAAGTGTATTTTACGTAGAGTATCCGAAGGGTTAACTATCGGGCATATGTCAGTAAACTGATACTTTCCAGAGAGGAAAGGCCAGAATGGACCAAAGTGATGAGTTACGCAGAAGAGTCAGAGATGGAAAATAGGAATATTTTGACAATATGAAGATGCAAAGGCAGAATCGTGAGCTGGTTTGTTTTATGCAGGAGCGTATTTGTCCCCATTCTTTAGTCCGGTGAGTTGGGCCTGTGGGGTTGCTAAATAGAATGTAAGAGGGCCCCACTGTCACACAGGAGCTTTGCTCCACACAGTCACTAACGCATCAGACACCTCTGAGCTGTCAGACAATCTTAAGGCTGAACGTGACTGAAATGCGCATGTGACGCCCTTCAGTCCCAGGGGCTCCCCCTGGTGTCTACTCCATCTGAGACACAATCACGAAGTTGCTCCGGAGTAATAGCTGCTCCCCCTGCTTCTGTTATCCCTCCCCGCTCTGTCCTCACTCAGCCAGTGTGATCACAGCGCTCCCCTGCCTCACGCCCTACACCGGCTCCCTGTTTCGGGGACAAGTCCTTAGAAATAGCTGCGTGTCCTGGCCCCTGCCTGCACCTCCCGTCTCTTCTTTCCTCAGTCTCCCCTCCGCCAAGTTCTCGCTTCACCCCACAATGTGCATATACAGCCCCCAGTCCTGCCACAGCTGTTGCCGTTTTTCAGAGGCTCCTGGCTAGCTCTCCTCCCTGGGTCTTTGCGCTGTTGCCCACTTCACTTGTAACAGGTCCTTCTCGTGCCTTCTGTGGCCAATTACACCGCGTTTTAAGCCTCTAATTTTTTAAGCTTCCTGAAGCCCTCCCGCCCCAGCTCCCATCCTACCCACCTGTATGATAGCAGGAATTTAGCCCATTTTAGTGTTTACCATACTATTGTTGTTGTTTTTTATTAGTTTTTTAAAAACATATTTTTATTGATTTCAGAGAGGAAGGGAGTGAGAGATAGAGAAACATCAATGATGAGAGAGAATTATTGATTGGTTGCCTCCTGCACGCCCCACACTGGGGATCAATCCTTGACCTCCTGGTTCACAGGTCAACCACTGAGCCACACCAGCAGGGCTACCATACCATTTAAAAATGTATATATATATTTCAGAGAGGAAGGGAGATGGAGAGAGAGATAGAAACATCAGTTATGATGATCATTTATCAGCTGACTCCTGCTCACCCCACAGTGGGGATCAAGCCCAGAACCCGGGCATGTGCCCTGACCGGGAATCGAACTATGACCTCCTGGTTCATTGGTCGACGCTCGACCACTGAGCCATGCCAGCTGGGCACCACACCGTTTTACTTGTTCTTTCTTGTCTGTTTTCCTCACTAGACTATGAACTCTTTGAAGGGGTGGTCATGGCCCGAGTCTTGTGTACTGATGCATCCCCACACTTTTGTGCTTGGCACACAGTGGTGGTTAAGTACTTGTTGAATGATAAGCACAGAGTTTTGTGGGGAAGCCTGGGACTTGGTTGGAAGGTCTGTCAGGAGGATTCCCTGAAAGGTCAGAGGCCTCTGGGGGGCCTTGCCGAAGGCGGCAGCCCCTGCCTTGACTTTTCCAAATAGCCTGAGGGTGTTTTGCTAGAATCTTTCTGTTTAAACTTCAGAACGTCCTTGTTTGAAAGACACTACAGATGCAGGTGCTTTCTCAAGGATGCTTACCCCGCTGGTTGTATCTAATAGTTCATTTTAGTTCAAGCTGTTGTGACAATAAAAGCCTAAGGAGGCAGGCGAACAGGGCTGCTTGCTCCTAAAGCCAACCAGCCCCTTAGCCCTCTCTTCTCAAAAACATGTGGCAAAGTCATTCATCCGTCGTCCAGGGGTGGCCTGTCCGTCCCGGCAGAGTTTGACTAAAGCCCTCCTGTGAGGCCATGGCCTGGAAAGGACACTGACCTTGGAGCGACAAGATGGTTCTGGTTCTAGCTGTGCCCCTTCCCACTCGCTGTGTGGCCTCAAGCAAACCTCTGAGACCGCTCAGCCGGAGGTGCCTCCTCTGTCACAGTGGTATCTGCTCCGTCTCCCTGCCCTGCACACTCGTTGTGGGGAACAGAGAGGCCAGTGCATCTGTAGAATGGGAAGCACAGACAAGTGCAGGGTGAGGTGGCCAGACCCGGGTTTCGTTTTCAGTAAACGCGAGTCATGCAGAAGATGTCCTGGAAGCAGGGCCTATCTGGCCAAGCACATTGTCCAAGAGTTTTCACATGATTGTAGAGCTACCGTCAGAGAACGTTATTTGAGGGGAGATTATTTTAGGGATGTTTGTTACCTCCTTTGTCTTGTGCTTCTTCCGTTGAAAGAAGTTGACCTCCTTTCTGTTTCTGCTCCTGTTCCTAGAAGTGATTCATGCACTCATTGGATAAGTCATCTTTCACCGTGGTGCTTAGTGAAGCATATAGAAATAATTTACTCTTGGAAATATGTGTGATGCCATTCAGGTTCTTGCATACGTGAGGAAGGTGGGGTTTCTGAATCCTAGTCCTCTAGTATATTTCTGTCCCTGTTTGTTCTATCCCGTTATCTCTGCATTTGCCCCAATGTGAGAACATAGCCCGTTAGCAGTAAACGGCACGTGGTTTGTGTCTCAGACATGGAAGACATCATGCTTTCCACTAATTTGATTATTTTATTTTATTATCATCAACAATAATAAAACTAAATTAAATTATTGGCTGACATAGTAATTATCTTATCCCATTTTCTTCTCTTTTTTTGTTTTGTTTTTAAATATATTTTTATTGATTTCAGAGAGGAAGGAAGAGGGAGAGAGATAGAAATGGCAATGATGAGAAAGAATCATTGATCGGCTGCCTCTTGCATGCCCCACACTGGGGATCCAGCCCACAATCCAGGCATGTGCCCTTGACCCGAATCGAACCTGGGCCCTTCAGTCCGCAGACCGATGCTCTATCCACTGAGCCAAACCAGCTTGGGCCCATTTTCTTCTTTGAATGAGTAGACAGGAGGATCCTATGCCTGTGAGGATACTTAGTACTTTCTCTTAACTTTTCCTTCCTCCCTTCCTTCCTCCCTTCCTTCCTTCCTTCCTTCCTTCCTTCCTTCCTTCCTTCCTTCCTTCCTTCCTTCCTTCCTTCATCAAATACTTGTTTTATCACACAGTTGTGTGCCAGGCAACATTCCAGGCTCTTGAGGTAAATCAGTGATCAAACAAAGGGCTCTGTTCTTCTGGCACCTACATTCCAGGTGAGACGTACATCCTTATCTTCCTTGGGAGTCTGTGACCTACTTGAAGCGGGAGATGTATTTGTGAGCCTTTCAGTGCTTTTCAAAGGTAAATAGATTTGTTAAAGGAAGACACTACTAACTGATGATGTCATTGTAGAAGGAAGTGACCCAATAACATATAAGAAAAATGGGAAGGAGGAGAACTAACTTGGGATTTGGCTGTTAGATAGATAATGTAGGTATTAATGGATGAACACACACACACACACATCATTGAAATTAGACTCTTGTTACCTTTCAACCTCTGTTATTTCTCTGCCTCCCTGATCAAGTAAGAGATTAAAGCATAGAAATTCAAACTGTGAACTTTTGTTAGGGTCAGGTAGGCCTAAATTTCCTGGCTACGCCCCTTGGTAACTGGGGGGCTTGGAACACATTATATAACCCCTCTGGGCCTCAGTTTCCTCATTTATAAGGTAAGGTTTATAAGAGAGTTGTATGAGGATTAAATAAAAGAGCACATGTAAAGAGTTTAGCTTATGGTAAACATTAATAAATAATAGGTTGCTAAAGTTATTAGTCCTTTAAGGTAGGGTTTTTTCTGACCTATTTGAATGAAGAACCCCAAGGTTAAAAGCATGAAGTTACCTGTCCGAGGTCACGTAGGTCATAAGAGATCGATGCCACCCTCTGACCCTCCAGCTCTGTGAGTGTTCTGCCTCTCAAGATGTAATTTTCCCAGAACACAAGGAGAACCAACTGCAAATGGTGTATGCAATTATTTAAAAAAATCACAAAAAACAAAACCCCACAAAACTTTGAGCAGATAATTTAATTCCACATATGAGTAGAGTTGCTTCCCATAGTAGGTGAGCAATTTTGAAAGTACTTTCTGAGTATTCTAAGTCTGAGTACATAAGTAAATATGTTGAAGATGGTAGGAGCTGAGTTTCTCACTGTTTTGTTTTGTGTTTTAATCCTCACCCGAGGATATTTTCCCATTGATTTTTAGGGAGAGTGGAAGAGAGAGGGAAAGACAGAGAGAAACATCGATGTGAGAGAAACACATCAATTGGTTGCCTCCTGCACGAGCCCTGACCAGGGCTTGGGACGGGAGGAGCCTGCAACCAAGGTATGTGCCCTTGACCAGAATCGAACATGGGACCCTTTGGTCCACAGGCGGACGCTCTATCCACTGAGCAAAACTGGCCAGGGCAAGTTTCTCACTTTTGAGGAAGGAAGTTAGTTATGGAAAGAGGGGAGAATAGGTTCCACAATGATTGGGTTGGATTGGAAACAATGTAAATGTATACATTTATATATACTAGTAGCCCTGCGCACAAATCCGTGTGCCAGTAGCTCACCAGTAGCTCACTGCCACCCTCCAGTAGCTCCCCCCGCCCCTCCCTCATAGCTTGCTGCCCTGCCCCCTCCTGTAGCTCTCCACCACCTGCTTGTAGCTCACTGCCCCACCCTCCTGCTGATCCGTGATCCGGTCGATAGGGGACAATTTTCCAAATTTGATAAGCACGTCAACCAACAGATTCAAGGAGCTCAGCAAAATCCAAGCAGGATAAATACAAAGAAAACTATAGCAAAAAAACATCTTCGTCAAATTGTTGAAAATCAGAGACAAAGAAATAACCTTTAAAACTGCCAATGACCATTTGCATGTTACATCTTTATTATATAGGATAACCACATAAACACATATGAAAAGATATTCATATTTATATATTTATGTGTATATTCATACCTGGGCTGTGTCTACTAAGGTGACCTAGAAGCAGCCTTCTCAGTAGCAGTGAGCACCACCTAGTGACAAATCTTGGTTTCTAAAGACCATTCTCCACTAGAAGGCACAAGAGCACCTTGGACAGGTACTGAGTCCAAGACTGGCACAAGGACATATAAGACGAGATTGTCTAACCACTATGCTGTACACCTGAACCCAATACAAAATAATGTTGGGTGTAAACTATAACAGAAAATAAAAAATAAACAAATAAAATTAATAAATAAGATGAGCCTGGAGCATCTTGTGGGGATAGAAAGCCTAGAAGGACACAAGAATAATGGAGATATATCATACAGGACCCAGCTTGAAGTGGTTCCCACTGGCCAAATCTGGGATGAGATGAACATTAAAATAAATAAGGATCCTCATGGATTACCCATGACTCCATGCTATATCAGTAAGTTAATACAGGGAGAAAGGGAAACTCTTCCTTATAGCACAATATTAACTAATGAATAAGAAAGAACACTACAGTGGAAAAGTCATCGTTGGATGTAACCCTAGTAGGTGAGAGTTTGATGAGGAATAGGTTACTTACATGGTCTTATTGGAAAAAGGAGCAACTGGACCCCTGTGTTTCCTGAGCCCATGTGTGAGGCCTCTCCAGTCCCTGATTACACCTTCTCATGCTTAATTGTCACCAAGAAAACATGGAGGTGGCCCACCCATGCACATGTGATCGCAGGCAACATCGGTAACTTGGAAGAAAGGGGATGTTCCTATTCTTTTTAGTGTATTTGCCCCTTTAAAAAATCAGCTCTACGGAGGTGAATGTAAATATTACAAAAATCCATAATTTTAAGTGTGCAATTAAATGTATTTTGACAAATTGCCCAGTTTTCATCATCATAATCACGATACCGGACATTTCTATCAGCACACAAGGTTCCCTTGCGCCCACCCCTATCTCGGGTCCTGGCATTGCTATCTGTCACTCCGGGTATAATTTTCTAGAATGTCATATAAGGGAAACCCTACAAGATGTCTTTGGTGCCGGGTTCTTTAAGCATGTGCTTTGGAGGCTCATCCATGTGTTGTCGGTTCTAGTAGCGTGTCCCTGTGTGTTGCTGCCGTGGCGAGTGTTCAGTTGTGAGTCCCTACCACACTCTGTTTATCCATTTAGCACTTAGTGGATATTTAGGTTGTTTCCAGTTCTTAGCGATTATGAATAAATCTTTCAGTCTCACTTTAACAACAACAAAGAAATTCTTTGCCCCCCACCCCCTGCTTTCATTCTGATTGGTAAAATATGGGCAACCACAAGTCTGGTGAAATGAGATCATCCGTGTCTGAGGACTGAATGAAACCCAGTTGGGAAGACTGCCCGATAGCCCTTCTTCATGAGTCTCTCAAACCCCAGCTGAAAAAACCTCCCATTTTTCTATGTTTTGGTGGTTTTTCCCCTTCTGCCTTATTGTAGTGTATTTTCTCTCCTACCTTCTATCGTGGCTACTTTTACTAGTAATTCCCTTTTAGGACAAGGACTACACCATATTTACCTTTATTTGACCCAGTGCCTAGTAGAGTATCTTTCACATAATAGAGTCATAATAAATATTAAATGAATTCATTTATATTTTTTCTAATTCCTTCCTTGGATGCCTAATTTATTTGTTTTTTATTAATTCTTTCAATTCATTATTGCATTACTCTTAGAGTGTTATAAAATGGTTTCCCACCCAGCCAGCATGGGTCAGCGGTTGAGCGTCGACCTATGAACCTGGAGGTCACGGTTTGATTCCCGGTCAGGGCACATGCCTGGGTTGCGGGCTCCATCCCCAGTGTGGGGTGTGTGGGAAACAGCCAACCAGTGATTCTCTCTCATCATTGTTGTTTCTCTCTCTCCATCTCCCTTCCTGTCTGAAATCAATAAAAATATATTAAAAAAAATAGGTTTCCCTAAATCAAAATATTTCAATCTCACCTCTGCCTTTATATCACTTACAACATGACCTTTGAGCAGATTTCGAATTATTTAGGGTCCTCTTTTATTTTCAGCTATAACGTGACAGGTTTTGACTAAACAGGTTTGAGATTCCCTTTCAATTCTAGCATTTTAAGGTTTTATAAAAAATTAGCTAAGTCGGAACAAACCTGCAAGGGGAGAAGGCAACATAGGAGGAAGGGAGAAGAAGGAGGTAGGAAAGCAAAAGTGTGCCAAGATTTCTGCCATGAAAAATAAAACGTGTAGTTTCTCGAATAGAGTGAAAGTTGAACAAGGATTTAAGAAACAAAAGTTGATGTGAACTCAACACTTGTGGGTGGAGCGTTCCTTTAGGTTGTTTATTGGGAGACCCACAGTAACTGTGGTCCTTCTCCGCACTGAATTCCGGATTTTGGGGAGACCCTCAGTAACTGTGGTCCTTCTCCGCACTGAATTCCGGATTTTTGGGGAGACCCACAGTAACTGTGGTCCTTCTCCGCACTGAATTCCGGATTTTGGGGAGACCCTCAGTAACTGTGGTTCCTTCTCCGCACTGAATTCCGGATTTTGGGGAGACCCACAGTAACTGTGGTGCCTTCTCCACACTGAATTCAGGATTTTGGGGAGACCCACAGTAACTGTGGTCCTTCTCCGCACTGAATTCCGGATTTTGGGGAGACCCACAGTAACTGTGGTCCTTCTCCGCACTGAATTCCGGATTTTGGGGAGACCCACAGTAACTGTGGTCCTTCTCCGCATTGAATTCCGGATTTTTGGGAGACCCACAGTAACTGTGGTCCTTCTCCGCACTGAATTCCGGATTTTGGGGAGACCCTCAGTAACTGTGGTCCTTCTCCGCACTGAATTCCGGATTTTGGGGAGACCCACAGTAACTGTGGTCCTTCTCCGCACTGAATTCAGGATTTGGGGGAGACCCTCAGTAACTGTGGTTCCTTCTTCGCACTGAATTCCGGATTTTGGGGAGACCCTCAGTAACTGTGGTCCTTCTCCGCACTGAATTCCGGATCTTGGGGAGACCCTCAGTAACTGTGGTCCTTCTCCGCTCTGAATTCCGGATTTTGGGGAGACCCACAGTAACTGTGGTCCTTCTCCGCTCTGAATTCCGGATTTTGGGGAGACCCACAGTAACTGTGGTCCTTCTCCGCACTGAATTCCGGATTTTGGGGAGACCCACAGTAACTGTGGTCCTTCTCCGCATTGAATTCCGGATTTTTGGGAGACCCACAGTAACTGTGGTCCTTCTCCGCACTGAATTCCGGATTTTGGGGAGACCCTTAGTAACTGTGGTCCTTCTCCGCACTGAATTCCGGATTTTGGGGAGACCCTCAGTAACTGTGGTCCTTCTCCGCACTGAATTCCGGATTTTGGGGAGACCCACAGTAACTGTGGTCCTTCTCCGCACTGAATTCCGGATTTGGGGGAGACCCTCAGTAACTGTGGTCCTTCTCCGCTCTGAATTCCGGATTTTGGGGAGACCCACAGTAACTGTGGTCCTTCTCCGCACTGAATTCCGGATCTTGGGGAGACCCTCAGTAACTGTGGTCCTTCTCCGTACTGAATTCCGGATTTTGGGGAGACCCTCAGTAACTGTGGTCCTTCTCCTCTCTGAATTCCGGATTTTGGGGAGACCCACAGTAACTGTGGTGCCTTCTCCGCATTGAATTCCGGATTTTGGGGAGACCCTTAGTAACTGTGGTCCTTCTCCGCACTGAATTCCGGATTTGGGGGAGACCCTCAGTAACTGTGGTCCTTCTCCGCACTGAATTCCGGATTTTTGGGAGACCCTCAGTAACTGTGGTCCTTCTCCGCACTGAATTCCGGATTTTGGGGAGACCCTCAGTAACTGTGGTCCTTCTCCGCACTGAATTCCGGATTTTGGGGAGACCCACAGTAACTGTGGTCCTTCTCCATACTGGATTCCGGATTTTGGGGAGACCCTCAGTAACTGTGGTCCTTCTCCGCACTGGATTCCGGATTTTGGGGAGACCCTCAGTAACTGGTCCTTCTCCGCATTGAATTCCGGATTTGGGGGAGACCCTCAGTAACTGTGGTGCCTTCTCCGCATTGAATTCCGGATTTTGGGGAGACCCTCAGTAACTGTGGTCCTTCTCCGCACTGAATTCCGGATTTTGGGGAGACCCTCAGTAACTGTGGTCCTTCTCCGCACTGAATTCCGGATTTTGGGGAGACCCACAGTAACTGTGGTCCTTCTCCATACTGGATTCCGGATTTTGGGGAGACCCTCAGTAACTGTGGTCCTTCTCCGCACTGGATTCCGGATTTTGGGGAGACCCTCAGTAACTGGTCCTTCTCCGCATTGAATTCCGGATTTGGGGGAGACCCTCAGTAACTGTGGTCCTTCTCCGTACTTAATTCCGGATTTGGGGAGACCCTCAGTAACTGTGGTCCTTCTCCGCACTGAATTCAGGATTTGGGGGAGACCCTCAGTAACTGTGGTTCCTTCTCTGCACTGAATTCCGGATTTGGGGGAGACCTTCAGTAACTATGATTCCTTCCCCGCACTGAATTCCGGATTTTGGGGAGACCCTCAGTAACTGTGGTCCTTCTCCGCACTGAATTCCGGATTTTAGTGCTTAGGCAGCTTCTCATTCCAGACGGTGATGGGAGACGGGCAGCCCCTTCTGAAGGGAAACGGAGCCCCAGTGTGCAAAGGGGAGTCCCAGTCTAATGGTCTCTGTGTAATTATTAATCTTCCCCCCTTGCCCTCCTCCCGATGGTATTGGTTTTAACAACGCATCTTACGGTCACCCGGTGATCAGGGATCCCAGAGCCCCGGTCTCCCTGCCTGTGCCCCAGCTCTACCCCGGGTCTGACATGGGGATGTTACTCAGTGGGAGCCCACAGTGCTCTCAGCAGCGCCAGCCCAGCTGCCAAGCCATGAGAGCCGCCTCTTCCCGCCACTCTGCTAACGTAGTGTTTGCCTCCTCATCCGGCCCCCCTTCAAGACTGCAGCTGCCCCCCCGACCCCCCGTGCTCAGGGCAGAAGGACATCCTTTCATGAAGCACTCGCTGCTCGTTTCCTATGCACCAGGTGCCAAGGCCTGAGCCGGGCCAGGGGACAGAGAGACAAAGATGACAAAGAAGGCAAACGTGCGGAGCAGTAATGGAAGTGCGGTAAACGCTGCCTTAGCAGGGTGTCTGCACGCACAACGTGTATGAGGACACTGAAGAAAGGATAGTTCGTTCAGATGAAAATGGATGGCGGGGGGCCTTGCAGGAGTGATGTACACTGAGCAGGGCCCCAGGGCTTGGGACGGGGGGCGAGAAAGGGCGTGGGAGGAGAGAGCCCAGGAAACAGAGAGAGACACGTGCAGTGACCCATGGCCAGAGAGCACGCAATGTGACTGAGGAGGAAAACGCGGCCTCGTCTGACGGTCCATTTGTTAAATAGAGGAGGAGTTTGGAATTGAGCGTGAGGCCAGGCCTTGGGCAAGTCCAAGGGGGTGATGTCATTCGGAACACCGGAAGGGCTCCTGCTCACGTTAAGGAGGACCCCTGGTGATTCCAGTTGAGGGAGGTGTGGGTGTATTTTCCTTCTGGAATTTTCCACCACAGCATTGCCACCCGCGCTGACCGGCCTTGATGCAAGCTTTCCTTATGTTGCTCTATAATTAGAAGCCAGTGAATGGAGGTCCCCCAGCGGTACATACACCAGTAGAGATCGCTTTATGCAGCTGTTTATTTTCAGTTTGGCAAAGGCAAGGCCGTCAGTGTCTCAGTCAGTAAACTGAAGCAGCATGGAGTGCCCGCAGGGGGATCGGCGTCAGGAAGAGCTAAGCTGGTTAATTGAAGGAAACCCTCCTCTCACTCACCCAGATTTAGAGTATGAAGAACCAGCCTAATGTGTGTGTGTATGTGGGCATGTGTGTGTGTGTAAGCATGTGTGTGTGTGTACATGAGCTTGGGTGTCCATGTGTATGTGAGCGTGTGTGTGTGTGTGAGCATGTGTGTGTGTGTGAGCATGTGTGTGTGTGTGTGTGCATGTGCACAGTGTCAGCACCCACAGTGCCTCCTGCCATGAGGTCCTTTGCATCCTCAGGTTCTAGTTGTTCAGGAAGTTTCTCTCTAGGAGCCACTGTGATTGGAGAGGGTCCATTGGTCCCAATGGGCGGGTCACCATCCAATCACAGCGGATGGGCGCTGTCTTTATAGTATACAGTGTCTTATCCTGCAGTTTCTCTCCGTGTGACCCAAAGGTGATTTTATTATGAAGTGCTGGGCGACTTATTCATTTCATACATATTCACGTGAGGTGGCTGATATGTGAAAATAGTCCACAAAACATGCACATGGGACCACAGAATCCTTTACTTGCCTCTAGATAGAAGCTCTGCCGTTACATCTGAGATCCCATTTTCATTTGGGAGGGCAGTAGAAGTGGCCTGCAAAGCTTCGTTTCTAGAATTCCAATCTGGGTATATTGAGCCTGCTGTTCCTTTAGCTCCAGGATCTTTGGGAAATAGTAAGCAGTCATCGAGAAAAGACTCACCAGGGCTACAAAACATGAAGAATGTTAAAGCAGCCCTGGCCCGTGTGGCGCAGTGGATAGACTGTCGGCCTACGGACCGAAGGGTCCCGGGTTCGAGTCCAGTCAAGGGCACGTCCCTCGGTTGCAGGCTCCTCCCAGGCCTGGGCTCTGGTCGGGGCTCGTGCAGGAGGCACCCAGTCGATGTGTTTCTCTCACATCGATGTTTCTCTCTGCCTTTCCCTCTTTCCACTCTCTTTAAAAATCCTTGGGAAAATGTCCTTGGGTGAGGGTTCAAGAAAAAGTTATGGCAGAAGGTGTTTGTGTTTCAAGGTTACAAAATACCATCCCTCAGTTGTCACGATTTTTTGACGTTGAAAGTTGAGTCCTGAGTCCATTTGGATGGACGGGATGTACTTCACATTGCCTGAAAGGTCCTTTGGATTCCCCCTAATTGCAGCGGGGTGTGGGGGGGGGGAGTGGAAAGACTGTTGTTTCTTATGCTGAACAATTTACTGCATCTCAGCTCCCTGTGGCCCGTGGGGGAAGGAATGGGGGTGTGTGCATCTGTAGTCTAAACCCCGTCTCCTCCCTGCCTCCTAGACTGGAAAAAGAGAGCATTCAGCAGAGCTTCAGCAGCGAAGCAAAGGCCCAAGCCCTTCAGGCCCAGCAAAGAGAGCAGGAGCTGACACAGAAGATGCAGCAAATGGAGGCCCAGCATGACAGGACCGGTAGGTGGGGGGCGGGGGGGTCAGAGCCGGTCCGCGCCCGCCAGCCGGGCCCACGCCTCACTGTGAAATGACATCAGGAACACCTGTAACCTTTGGCTGGCCGAAGGGAGCAGATGCTAACTACACCGGAGATTCCGAATTACATATTAGTTAGCGTTTAAAAGGGAAAGTGGGAAGCAGTGCCCACTGTCTGTTGATTTCGGAGTGCTGCTCTCACATCTGCTGCACCATCTGGATTATGAGTTTATTTACCTGTGTGCAAGGAACGGAAAGCTGAGAGGGACCACAACAAAGTAGAAAAACAAAGGGCTTGTTTTTGGCTGGGTTCGCGGGCACACATGTTACAGAAAGAAAATAGCATCAGAAGCTCTGCGGGAAGCGCTCCGAGCTCCCCGTTAAAGTCTCCTGAATAGCACGGAACAGCTCCCACAGAACACGCATTAGAGCGCCTCTAAGAGCCTAATGAGTCTGCTTCTGCATCCAAACTGGAGAAAAGCTTTCGCCATTAATCGGTTCTTAATTCACTGTCGCAGCTGGATGTAATTCAGCGGCTCCAAATTGATACGTTCCTTTATTTAATCTTTGCAGCTTCGAACATTTTTAGCATTTGGACGCCGCCCCCGCCTCCCCCAGCCCAGTCGCGGGTGATGTTTAATCCGTTGCATTCTTCAAGTTCTCACAACTGCTGTTGAAATGCACTAATACAAGGCATTGACCACAGCTGGCAGCTTGGCTAAAAATTGCCATCTTTCATCGCGTTGGCGCTGTTCTGCAGGCCGAGTTGGCCAGTAACTCCTTACCTTTCATTTGAAAGTAAAATGCGCTTTGAGACAGGCGGCTGGGTTTGTGCGGTCGGGGCGGGATGCGGGTCTTTTCACGTCTGAGTTGTGTGTTCGCAGACAGTGTTAGTCACAACAAGGCAGGGGCACTCATTATAATTCCACGCCACATACTCCAGGCTGACTGTCCCGGTAAAACAAAAGTTTCACTGATCCGCCTCTTCCAGAAAAAGGTGGCTTACTTTCCAGTGCTTTGATTTATTTTGCTTTAAGTGCTTTCTGCTAAAATGGAAAAGAAATAAAGGGCCTTCAGAAGCCTCACACTTAAAGGTAATTTTCACCTGATTTAATGTCCACTGTGTTTGATGGCCTGGTCAAAATTTACTGCACATTCTAAGATGAAACATTGCTAACATGGCATTCATTAAATAATCTATTTACTTATGAAGAGGTAAACATTATATTGAGTCACATAATTTCCTCCAGCAACTTGATTAGAGACTTTCTTCTACTAGCGTTTGTCCAGAAAAAAATGAAAATTCACCAGACTTATTAGATGTTTTCCATGAAAAGAAAAAAGGAGGAAATTAGAGGCTCAGTTATTGCTTGCCTCCACTGCTAGCAGGATCCTCGGGATCATGGAGTTGGGCAGATCTGCGAGCAAGATAAGATTATGTAACTGTTGGAACCATCTTAACAACACTTCCTCTTAGGCTGCACAAAAATACCACACTCGCTTCAATTTCTTTGACCAGATCTTCAATGAAGCTCATACTGTTGACAGTGAAATCCAATGACATATTTCACCTTCATAATGAGAAAGGGATATGCAAGGTTGGCAGGGTGGGTAATGAAATATGTGAGCAGACAGGAAACATCAAGCATGAATGACAGCATAAAGAGAGTTCCTCGATACCTCTGTTTGGAGTTTTCTGATTGTAATAATTTTTGACACTTTATAGTAAAATTGTCCAAATAAAAATACCGTATCTTGCTTATTGCAAGATATAAGCCTATATGACTCCACCAGGGTATTGGATAATCTAGTAACATGTTGAAACATTACACCACGCTGGTGTGATCAAAAATGTTTCTGGTGAGTAATTATTCGAAAAATAGATGTCTCCCAAGATTCAGAGCCTCACCAGGTGAGCCGCCCTTGGAGGACATTGAACGTGACCTCATAGCATATGGGACGTGGGTAGTGTCTTAGCGCGTTTACAATCTGCATATGGAAGCACTGCGGAGCTACAGCCATAAACATCTTATGTTGGTGGGGGGTTATTGTTATTTCTAGAAAGTGAACAGTATTCATTGCTGACCTCCCAGAATGCATTTTTGACAAAGTTAAAGGAAGAGTGCTGTACGTTAGCCAAGAAACTGGAACAAATCTCTCAGAAGAGCAGGTAGGTGGTATTATATGATACTTTCAGAGCACTGTTTGTTTAAATTCTGTAATTTTTCTTTAAAGGACAGCATTTCCACTATTTTACAGTCGAATGTCAAAATTAGATACGGTAGTCCCCCCTTATTCATAGTTTTACTCTTTTATTTACATACATATTTTTATTGATTTCAGAGAGGAAGGGAGAGGGAGAGAGAGAGAGACATCAATGATGAGAGTGAATCATTGATCGGCTGCCTCCTGCACGCCCCACACTGGGGACCGAACCCATAAGCTGGGCCTGTGCCCTGACCAGGAATCAAACCCCGACCTCCCGGTTCATAGGTCGATGCTCAACCACTGAGCCACGCCGGCTGGGCAGGCACCTTTATTTTCCTTAATGTTGGCCCCAAGCACCAAACTAGTGCTGCTGGCAATTCGGACACGCCACAGAGAAGTTGTAAGTGCTTCCTCTAAGAGCAAGTGGGAGCACGGTATAATAAGGTGTTTTGAGAGATGGGGAGAGTGAAAGAGACCACAATCACATGGTTTTTATTATAGGATCTTGTTATAGTTATTCTATTTTATGTTAGTTACTGTCCATCTCTTACTGTGCCAACTTATAAAATAAATTTTATCAAAGGTCTGAATGTACACAAAGAAACAGATTTTTCAAGCATCCACTAGGGTCTTGGAACATGTCCCCATGGATAAGGGGGGACTCCTGTGTGTGGCGGTATATTTCCTGGGAAAACATTTTCTCTGTATGAACATCTTCTTAGTTGTCTATAGAGACACCTGGGTGTTCTTTTCGTAATTATGAATCTGTGCTGTTATGTGACTTTTTTAATGGTTAGGATTGAACTAACCATTGTTTTTTCTGGACAAACGCTAGTAGGAAACTATGAAATTTCACAATGCAAAGGTAAGATGGCAACCCTTCTAACAATGGATGCAGATGAGTCAAGCAGTTTTCAAGTCTTACCTTGTTACGTGTAACATTTTCATCTATTATCACAGTTCTCTTTAGCTACACACACACAAAAGCCATCTTTAGGTCAAACAGTAATAGTTGAAATGTGTATCTATAAAATGAAAGGTGAGACTTGGAAATAAATAAGCTAAAACCATCCTTTCCTTCTCTTTCTAAGAGTATTTTATTTTAATGAGATAGCCACCATGCATTTTATATGTACACTACTCCTTTAGAAACCCACTGATTGGGATCTTATTGACATTTTCCTGCACGCTTTCTAATCAGATTATCTCAATGAATGAATGATTTTATATTCCAAATTGTAAAAAGCCTGAGTTCCCATCTCAGCGCTGACAAGAACTGTAATCTCAGAGAAGTTTATTTGACCTGTTTGAGCAGTGATTCCCTCTTGTAAATGAGTGCTATTGGACTATCAAAGGCAACATTCACGTAACTAGCTAGATATCAAATGTGACATTATACTATAACCTAAGGAGAAAGTCGCCTGCATATCCTACCTTCTGTGTTTTTCTGAAACGCACTTAGATCTGCACAAAGCAAGCGATCTGGCCCAGCAAGCTCGTCTACTGACTTAGGTGTCTCATTCAGAAAGGTTTCTGGGTGGATCAGAGCATCTGATCACTCTGAGCCCTACCTGGGGTTCCTCCATTGATGAGCTGGCTTAGGACAATCCCTGGTCTTTTGGGCAATCCGGAGGCTTGTGACTCCAGTTCTCTCTGCCCTCAGGCAGGCAGAGGCCCCTGTGGCCACTGAGGACTGCTCTGACATGTGCTCCTTCTTAGCAAATACTAATGATTGATCTCAGAGAGAAAGGGAGAGGGAGAGAGAGAAACATCAATGATGAGAGAGAATCGTTGATTGGCTGCCTCCTGCACGCCCCCACACTGGGGATGGAGCCCGCAACCCGGGCATGTGCCATGACTGGGAATTGAACCCTGACCTCCTGGTTCATAGGTGGACGCTCAACCACTGAGACACACCAGCCGGGCTGCAAATACTAATTAAATATCTTGTTTGGGTAGAGGAAGGCTCAGGACCCACAATGCCAGCTATTTTCAGCAAGTCTGACAAGGAAACACACGTGATTTTGTCATAAAATATCAACAGGAGCTGTTCCTAACCAGAAATGTTTGATTTGCCTCACATAGATCCAAGCATAAGTAATAGTTAGGAACAAACCAACTGAATTATATGATTTAAGAAAAATTATATTGATCTGGGATTTACAATATCATATTTTAAGGTTGCTGTGTGGTTGATTATTGATTAATTACCTTGCTTTATGAGGAATGACTCAGGAAATTGAAGTGGATAAAAGGGGAAGGGGTGCTGTAGTCTGGGTATATATGATTTCGTCCTCACAGCAGCTGGAGACAGGAATTACAGTCTTTTACAGATGAGGAAACCAATCCTCAGAGAGTTTAAATGGCTGGGGAGTCGGAGGGCTGGAGTCCCAACTTAGGTATTGCTGGTTCCAAAGCCGAAGATCTTTCTTACAACAAGTGCAGCATTTTATCTTAAATATATTTCTTTATTGATTTCAGAGAGAAAGGGAGAGGGAGAGAGAGATAAAAACTTCAATGATGAGAGAATCATTGATTGGCTGCCTCCTGCACGCCCCCTACTGGGGATCGAGCCCACAACCCGGTCATGTGCCTCTGGCCGGAATTGAACCTGGGACCCTTCAGTCCGCAGGCCAACACTCTATCCACTGAGCCAAACTGGCTAGGGCCAAATGCAGCATTTTACATCTACTACTAAAAAAATCCAGGCAAAGTAGTTACGATGGGAACGTTTGGGGAAAAGTTCACCTTTAAATCCCCAAGGAGAAGTGGGCATACTGGGCAGGTGAGTGAGTTTACCTGTGCCCTGTTCCTGGGGCCCCCTTCATCCAGCTGCAGGTCTGTCAGCTTACCCTGTGCTGATCTATCGAACTTGAACCTCAACCCCACCCCTCATGCTCCGATTCCTGTAGCCCTTGACCACTGCTTTATCCACTGAATGTGTTTCTTTCATCTGACACAGAGGCGCTCAATATGTATTTGTTGAATGAATGAGTGAATGAGTGAATGAATGAATGAAACAAGTGTGGTGCTCTCCCCACCCCCAATCCTGATCTGACTCTGGTTCCAGCCTGTCCCTTTGTTGCTGACCCAGGGAATGTGCAGTAAAAACCACCTGGGAATTCAGAGAGAACTAGGTTTGAATCCCACGTAGCTTCGTAACCGTGGGCACAAGCCCCAGCTTCTCCCTCTGTAAGGCCCTACACCGTGTTCAGGATTGTTGTGGGAATTCGACATTGAGAGAGAGAGACATCGGTACACATCCAGACCTCAAGCACCAAGCACAGCGCTGGACCAGGGCCGCACGTGGCTGCTGTGGCACCGGTGGCATCGTGCTGAGGGTGGGCAATCTGACCTCTTCACCCGGCTACCAGTGGTTTTGCTGGGGCCTGAGGGCTATTTCCTGAGAGACATGAAGTCATTATTACAAGGAAAACCTTTATAGGAAAGGCAAAGGGAAATCAGGGAAATGTGGATCTGGTGGTGATTCGGGTCTTGCCCTGGCCAACGCCTGGTTTTGTAAACCTGAAGAATTCAAACGGCACCGCCCATAACTTCACAAGTTGATCCCAAGCTAAGGCCTGCAAATAGCAAACACTCGATAAATTGTTCCTTATTATTATTTTTTAAAATATATTCTTATTGATTTCAGAGGCAAAGGGAGAGGGAGAGAGATATAGAAACATCAATGATGAGAGAGAATCACTGATCGGCTGCCTCCTGCACGCCCCCAACTGGGGATCGAGCCTGCAACCCGAGCATGTGCCCTCGACTGGAATCGAACCTGGGACCCTACAGTCCACAGGCCGACGCTCTATCCTCTGAGCCAAACCGGCTAGGGCTTGTTCCTTATTAGTGTTAACACTTTAAAAGGCTTCTCAGCTTTATAAAACATGTATCTTATGTGTCTCACAAGAATGTAATACACCGGGTGAATTGTGACTTTAGAGTCATTTGTTTGTTTACTCGTAAATTTCTCGATCCAGCCTCATTCCCTCTGGCTTTATGTAAAGACTATGAGATTTTCAAAAATTCATGCAAAATGTAACATTCCATTTTGATACTGCTTTCTGCTTTGAAACCACCTATAAAACTTGAAGAGCTCAGAGTGTTTCTTTTGAAATAAAAATTATAAGCTTATTAAACTCCCTCCAGGAGTATGCCCCACACACCTTAAACTTCGGGGATAAGCCTTTCCCCTGAACTCTGAGGTGAGGAGATCTTAGAGTGTTGTCGTTACGGAACTCAGTCTCCAAAATGATTATTTCAACCATGTGGTACATTTAATCCAGGTTTGCTTCAGATTCCTACAGTAAGATTTTTCCTGAAAGTAGGTGTATTTAACTTCGTATCTATCAACAATTGAAAGCACATTTTTACTGCTGTCTTTTCTCAGTGGCCATGTCTCTAAGAGTTTCATGTTATCCAAAATCCCACACCAAACCGGTGGGTTCGTTCCCCTTAACACAAGCTTTCTCTTTACTCACAGATTAGTCATTTGACTGGAGCCACGCAGAATGACAGGACGGTGACAGCTGGGGCGAGCCCTGCCTGTGCACTCTCCACTCTGCCCCAGCCTCACGGGAGGGGCTCGGAAGCGGTTCCCACGTGCATGCGTGTGCTGTGTGTGTGGCCTGTGTGCGTGTGTGTGTGTTTCTCCTCAGTAGGGGCGCGGATTGCTTCTGTTCCCTGCAGCCCTGTGATTAGCGCCGTGCGCGTTCCACGCTGCCGCTGCGGGGTCCCGGACCCAGGGTCTGTATCCCTGAAGCTGGGATACACTCAGCTCCCCTCCCCCTTCATCCCCAGGCGCTGACAGCTCCAGCAGTGGCAGGGTAGTTTTTGAACTTGGGAAGTGGAGATTTTTAAATACCTTCGTGCACCTGCGATTCTTCTTTGTCCAAGTGTAAGAAGGTTCCCTCTCCCCGGCACGTGGATGAATCAGCCGTGCGATGATGGCGGTGCCGTGTGCAGTGTGGCCCAGAGGGCCTGGGACGCCCCGCGAGGCCGGGGCCGTGGCCTGAGCACGTGCGGGGTTAGCCTCTCAGCACTCCCCCGTCGAAAAGAACAGGATGTGCAGTGCAGAACCAGGCGACAGGGTTTTGCTTCTGTTCTTTCTTTCCCATCATTGTCGCTCCCCGGGCTGCTAGGCTGGGGGAGTGATGTCTAACCCTCTGCCCATTGTGGATTTGTGATTTGCGTTTTGTAATTAAGAGGAACAATGGGAGTCCATTGGGTCTCGTTATATATAATGGTTGGTTTAATTTGTTTCACTTCTATCTTGTTAATTGTAAATTGATCATTAAGATTTGAATTCTAATCTGTCACCAGGGTTGTGGGTATTGAGGCTAGAGCAATGATCCCGGTTTTAATCACTGATGATGAGAAACAAATTTTATAATTTTGGTACATATTGCAGTTCATATATTTTAACACTGTACTTTATGGTGTTATAAATATTGTTAAATGACTTTTAGTGTAGTTTTACTGTGTGGACTATAATGTATAAATTATATTACTGTTTTGGCAACAGTAGGTATCCAACTGTGTGAGTTTAATTGAAGTAAAGGACACACACCCGGCTGAACTAGTTTTTTCCTGCATGTTTAGATGCTACAGAAACTATATTCTGTAAGAGGAGTCTGCTGTCAGACTCTGCTAATCGTTACCAAAAGTCAAATGAGAATCTAAAAGAATAAAAAATTAGGGGTCACGTTTTCTCTTAAAAAGCAATTATCGCTGTAATCCTAATGATAGTAAAATACTATATTTCATGCCAATGCAATTACACTCTATTGCTGGTATATAAAAATGCAGGGGAAAGTTCACACTTCTGTAAAGCCAGAATTCACCTAAATTTTCTATGAAAGTGGATTGAAGTCAATTATCCTTTTGTGTGACCCTAGAATAATCCTGCCACCGATGTAATCTCAGACTAACCAGAAACTTGTACATTTACTCTTTCAACTGTGCAAACTATTCTTTGATCCAATATACCACTGGCTCAAGGCAGATAAAAGATCATGTTCATGTGCATTTATCAAATTCTTTTTTAACATTGGAAGTTGGTAGGCAAATTATCATTATAAATAAAGAAAAAAAAGCCCCAAAATATGCAAAGCAGAAAAAAATATTGTACCAATAAAATACCTGGTAGTAATATGTGCGTTACTAATGACACTTATATTTTTGTGACTTTAGGAGTAAGGCATTCTCAATATGGGGCATTTAGATGCAAATGCAAAGATGAATTAAAGAAAACATTTTCCATGACATTACCATCCAGCTAACTATTATTAATTTTCTATGAGCATGTAAATGTGTATGTGGCCTACATTTATATTGTGAATGAGCTTATACTATAAATACAGTTTTGTATTCTGCTTTTTCACTTACTATTGCCTCATGAACATTTTTCTAGATCACTAAATGCTTTGGAAATATAATTTTAATTGGATCCATTTGTATGCAGAAGACATTTAAGATGTTTCCAATTTTTAACTGTTATGAATAATAGAATGATAATTTTGCACATAAATCTGAATTTTTGATGATTCCGTTAGTGGAGATGCCTAAATGGGGATTATTTTGGTCCAAAGACTATGAACCCCTGTAAGACTATTAATGTGTGTTACCGTGTTAAGTACTAAATAAATTCTGCTCATGGTATGTATGTACACGTATCAGTGAGAGAAGTGAGGGATTAAGTTAAAAAAGGGAGAGGCAGTTTTGCACAGTGGGTAGCACAACCCCTGAACAGAGACCTGTGTTTGTGCCTGAGCTTGGCTAATCGCCGTTGGAGTGACTTTAGGCAAATCATTAACCTCACGTTTACCTCTCCAAGAAAAGGAAATAAACACTTTCATTGTAGGATTAATCGAGATCATTAATATAAAGGATGGGTTTCACTATCTGGCGTAGAGTAGGCATGCAATAAATATTTGACTGTAATCTGGTTTTACTATGAATTTCTCTGAGTAATAGCAAAATTGAATACTTTATAAATGTCTATTGACCATTTGTTTCCTCCTCTGGGACTATTTTTCATATCACTTGTATTTTTTTAAATTGGAACATGATGGAGAGTGGGCATAGCACTTTACTGAAAACATCGCTAATCTTCCTTTGTTTCATTTTGTGTGTTTCCAGTTCCTTTTTTAAATTTTTAAACTTCTCTCGGTTCTTTTTGCTTTTATGAATTTTTAAAAAACAAAAGTGACTTTATTTTTTTTTTGTTTTAAATACATGTCCATTGTAAAAATTCAGAAAATCTGGGGAAAGAAACAAAATTTCATTCCTAATCCTGACACTAAGAGTTAGAGGTAATCTATATTAATATGTGGTACACAGGCCAAAGTATTTTTTAATTATAAAGTGGAATTCCTGTCTTATCAGCATCATATTTCTAATAAGGTTTTATTGATTTTCGAGAGACATAGAAGGGAGAGGAAGAGAGAGAGAAACATTGATCGGCTGCCTCCTGTACACCCACCACTGGAGATCAAGCCTGCGACCCTGGGCATGGGCCCTGACTGGGAGTCAACGCCCCACCAGCCAGGGCTCAATAAATACCACCAGTCGATAGCCATATTGTCAGAATAGCATCTTGATACTCCTTTGTGGAGTAATGTAATCCGTCTTCTGTCGACAAATTTCTGGGTTCAGTTTCCAGATGTTGCATTGCAGAGCAAGGTTGCTCCGTGAAGCAATGCTACAATGAACATGATTTTTTGTGGAAATGTTTTACATTTTTATTTTTAAAATATATTTGATTAATTTTTTACAGAGAGGAAGGGAGAAGGATAGAGAGCCAGAAACATCGATGAGAGAGAGACATCGATCAGCTGCCTCCTGCACACTCCCTATTGGGGATGTGCCCGCAACCAAGGTACGTGCCCTTGACCAGAATCGAACCTGGGACCCTTGAGTCCGCAGGCCAACGCTCTATCCACTGAGCCAAACCAGTTAGGGCTATATTTTTATATTATAAAATCTATGTTTCCATTGTGGTTTTTCTTTTAAAAAGGTGACTTTCATTCTGGAAAAGTACCTAAAAATAGATAATTATTCTTCTGCATTTTTTCCTAATTTGGTTTATGGATTTTTTTTGTCCTTTCAGAATTTTATTTTAGTGCATAGTGCATATTGTGATAGGAGGTACTAGTCTTGGGAGAAAACAAAGTTAACGATTTCTTAGAAAACTGCCCCTAATTCTTATATTGTAGGTGATTTTGAAAGGATAAATGTAAGTCATTAATTCATTTAGGCTATTTCAAATATCAGTAAATTCTTATTAGGAGAAGCAAATGTAGGTTGAGTGTTTGATCTAAGCTTGGAAATGAGATAATCCATGCCCTCATGTATAATCTAGTAAGGAAGATGAGGCATAGAGCACAGCTTTGAGGAATAAATTATAGGCTAATGCATGCATAAAAGCGAGAGGTAGCTTCAGAAAACGCTGACATATTGAGAACCGCTAGGTATTAATCAGGGCAAGCTCCCTGCGACGTGACAGGTGAACCAAGATGAAAACAAAATAGGATGGAGGTGAACTAAAGGTGAGAGAAGGCTTCACCCCTGGGAAGCAGCCTGGTCCTTGGGGCGAATTCCCTTAGCAAAGTTAAAGCTTTTCTTCACCAGCAAGAGCAGGCTTTCTCACCTAATGGAGGAATCCTTTTCGTTGGAGGGAAATAATTTTACATCAAGTCTTACTTAAACTTCAAGAAACAAGCCAGTCGTTAACTCATAATTTAATATGCAAGAGTTTTAAACTCTCTGTTCTGACCAGGAAGAGATGGTGGTCGTGGGAGCTATGTTAAATTCAAAGAAGGACAAGGATACGATTTTTCTTGGACAGACGTCTTTCTGATCTTCAAATTTTGAGATTTGAGATAGTCGTCGAAGACACTGAATAGGGACATCAGCCATCAGCGGAGTAGATAGCTACAGTCGCAAATGAAATGTGTGAAGACAGAGAGGAGGTTGGGGGCATGGTCCCTGATATAGCAAAGTGGAGGAAGCTGCCTGCTCTCAGGATTCCAGACAACCTTGGAAGGCAGGCGTGGTACAAGGACTGAAACCTAAATGGACAGTTTCAGCCCCCCGCCCCCATGAAGTCAGGTGACTGTCCCTCTTCCACCCGGAAAACTAGAGGCATCGTCTCTGAAGCGAGTCACAGCAGACGCTGGTTAAAACAGGGGCGCTGACGTTAGAATAGAGGGATTAGGAGGAAGCCTGCATTCTGAAAGGTGAGGTCCCCACCCTCTATTTCCGCCCAGCTCCTAGGCCACTGGCAGTCAGGTTGTACACATGAGGCAGGAAACTGGAGGCACCTTCTCTTGAGAAACAGAAAGGCCACAGCGGAAAGGAGTACAGATACTGCTATTGGGAATCTCTCACGGGAAAAGATAGCTTGCCGCTCAGTTGCTCTTACACTGAAGCCCACTCATTCGGGGAAAATAAATGTACACAAATGCCAATGTACTCATAATATACCACTTAGACAGCAAGGATCAATACGTAGGTAGTCTTTATAACATAAATACTGATAATGATTTAACCACAGTTAAAATGCTAATAATGACATTGACAAGGTGGAGATGGGAGTAGAGGGCATATAAAAAGAGTTTAATCTTCCTCTACCATAATGGATCAGTATAAATGTTTAATTTATGAAATATGAGGTATTGATATAAGCAAATTAAGAAATACAAAAATAAATACCAGAAGAAATAGCTTTAACATTTTTGAAAGTATTTGTCACTGCTCAACTGGGTAGGAAGGAGGTCCAGGGGCCGAGGACTGCCAGTTGTCATTATTATGCCTTTTGAAACTATATGATTTTAATCGTGTGCCATTAAATTAGCTGTGGTACTGAAAAGAAACTACTCCCTCTTATAGAAATTATATGTGGGGTTGCTCCATTAACAGCCTGCTGCTGGCCTAAAATAGACAACTCAGTAAATATTCGATAAATGAATGATGGCCTTTTAAAAAGGGATTTGATCGTTATCATTGTTGTCTGGTTGGCGAAGCCATCTCTACTAGAGTAAGCTGTTACTCCTTTATCTGTCTGCCACTTGAGTCCCTGCCATATAGACCCCTCTTCCAGATAGTTTACAATTTCTGATATATGTTACTTCACATAGCATTTTTATTTACAGTTAGGTTTAAATACGGAGTTTCAGACAATGTCAAGGTTATGCAATCAAAACATGCTCTAGCAGTAAGAACCTCCAACCTTTATTATTCTTGTGCTTTCACTTCTCTAGATCTGCAATAGCCCAGCTCAGTCAAGAGAAAAAGTACGCATACGACAAACTGAGAAAGTTACAGGAAAGAAATGATGAGTTGGAGGAGCAGTGTGTCCAACACGGGAGACTCCATGAGATCATGAAGCAAAGGTAAGAAAACTGTCAACTGATGTGCATATAAACCTGTTGGATTCATAAACAGAATAGGAATTGATACTCCTTTGATACTCCAGATAAATAGCAATAAATAGAATCCATGATTACTCGGCTACGTAAGGGACGTGCTCAAAACCCCCTACTTTTATGTATTTATGCTTTCTCCACTTGGGCTCTTCTTTAATACACAGGGAGGAGAGCACACGTCCTCTTAACTGTTCTCTAAAGACACAGGAGTAGATGTAATACAGAACACTGCAGGGAAACCATCCCCTGTAGAGTGTTCTTTGGTAATGTGATATGGAGGAAGTCCTGAAGTTCTCCCCCAGAAGTTAGGTTCTGTAGGCTTTCTGTAAGGTGAATCACGTAGTAGGCCGAAGAAGGTCAGTATCTAAGCAGAGGTGGTACTGAGAGTGCTTCCCGCTGTTCTCCCCGTGCTGTTGCTGTGATCAGGTTACTCACCCTCTCTGAGCATCAGTTTCTTCATCTGTATCGGGGCTAATAATACCTACTTTGCAGTTGAATATAAAGATCAAATGTAATAAAGAGAAAGCATGTGGCTCATACTAGCCATCTACTCGACAGCATCATGGCATTTACTCTCTTTTTCCAGATGAAGAAACGCACGCTCAGAGAGACTGATGAATTTGCTCAAGGTGGCAGATTAAGTGTAGAGTTCCAACTTGAATCTTTATCTTTTGCCTCCAAACTCCTTTCCTTTTCTGTGCAGTATTTTGTGTAATAAACACAGCCCCTTATTTCCTGTAGAGGTATCGTCTATAATTTCTGTGCAATGATGAATTCCTCAGGAAAAATATTTCAGTGTTTTGCACCACACAGTGAACAGGTCTCCATGGATGCTGATGTCCAACACTGCGGTTGCGCATGTGACAATAGCTGTCAGCCTTCGGCGCGGGGCGGGGTGGGGGGGAGGAAGGGGGGGTGTTTCTGCAAGGACCAGAGAGTAAAATATTTTGGGCCTTGGGGGCCACACGTAGTCTCTGTCCACACAGTTGTCTTCGTTTGGATTCTGACTTGGTTTTTACAACCTTTATATAAACAAAAACCATTCTCAGCTAGAGGGCCAACAATTACATTTGTATATTGCTTTCAAGTTCCCCAAATGCACTCACACGTATTGTCTTACCTTGAAACAAAGCTGGAAAGTAGCTGTTGGTGTCACTGCCGTTTGCAGATGGAGAGGAGTGAGGCTCAGAAAGATGAGGTTGCCAGCTGAGGGCCAGAGAGAAAATTCATCAGTCGTTCACTTGACAAATATTTATTGATTGCTATAACGTGTGATGTTCTCCGCCACCTGCTGGGAATATAACAGCAAAGTAAATGCCGTTCCCGTCTAATCGGGAAACCGGAAGTGCTTCCAGTCTTAGAGGGCAGATGAATGTTGATGAGTAATTTTATAAATATCTAATCAATTGCAGTAAGGATCCGTTCTATGAAAGAGAAATGTACTTTGTGGGGCAAGCACATTTTATAAGGAGATCTGTCTTGACCAGGAGAAGTTTCAGTGAGACAATAACAGTTGAAATGAATCTGTCGGCAACAGGGGAGGGATTACTAGCCTTTGATAGCAGGACTGGCAAACTGTGCCAGCCCACAGCCTTCTGCGTGGCTCAGGGATCTGGGCATGCTTGTCACTTGCATGTCTGTGGCTGTTTTCACACCACAAGGTCAGGCTGGAGCAGCTGAGTCAGAGACCATGACCTTTTGGCCCACAGTCAAACATTTTCTATCACTGGGCTTAATGAACGGACATCACTGGTTACATCTACAAAAATATTTTTAGTAGAAGATTAAGTACAGAAACCATATCAGAGTGGACTGAAAAGTGAGTGTGAGTAGAAAAAGTGAAATAGCAGATTTCAACCTCTATTTTACGAGATGTGAAAGGGAAAGGGGAAAAAGAAGGCAGACAGACCAGCCAACCAGCGGGGGAGGGTGCACTGGGAGGGGCATTTGGGAGCAGAGAACTGTTTGTGTTAAGTCAGAGTGGATGTGAATGTAGTAAATTCTGGTTGCCGCTGTCACTACAGTTGTAAAGTCAGGAAAAGGACATTTTTCAACAATTGGTTTGGAGCTCCTGGTGTCTACAGAGGCCGTCCAGAAAATTCATGTTAAGGATAGCAATGGCATTACTTTCTAGTTATGTTTAATTTTTAAACATATTTTTATTGTTGATAGTATTACAGATATCTTCCATTTCCCCCCCTTAATCCCCTCCTCCTAGCCCCTACCCAACCCCCAGGTCTTCACCACCATATTGCCCGTGTTCATGGGGTCTGCATATAAGTATACTAGAGGCCCAGTGCATGAAATTTGTGCACTGGTAGAGTCGGGTAGGGTCCTTAGGCCTGGCCGGCGGTCAGGGCCGATCTGTGGAGCAACCGGTGGGGCGATAGGGGGGCCCCCCTCTGGCACCCACCTTGGCTGGCCTGGGCCTGCAGGCTGGGTCAGCTCCTGCATTGAGCATCTGCCCCCTGGTGGTCAGTGCACATCATAGTGACTGGTCATTCCACTGGTCATTCAGCAGTTCAGTCTATTTGCATATTAGGCTTTTATATATAGAGATAAGTTCTTTGGTTTATCTCTTCTCATCCCCCAACCCCACATCAAGGTATGTCAGTCTGTCCCATGCCTCCATGCTTCGGGTCTTATCTTGTTGGTCAATTCACTTTGTTTATTAGATTTCACAAATAAGTGAGATCATGTGATATTTGTCTTTCTCAGATTGGCTTATTTCACTTAGCATAATAGTCTCCAGATCCATCCATGCTGTCCCAAAGGGAAAGAGGTCCCTTTTTTACAGCTGCATAGTACTCCATTGTTTAAATGTCCTACTAATTATATTGTAGAGTGAGCATCGGTTCATATACTAGTATTTCCCCATAGAATATAGATCCACCTGAGCCCCATAGTGTAGGCAGAGGTAACGGTCCCTCAAGCCAGTGAAGACTGCTGAGTGCGCTCATGTGGGCTCATGTGGTCACGTTCTCTGTCACAACCCCAGCAATCTGGTTGTTTAGTCACTTATACAGCGTCACATCATTTTTTCTTTCTTATATTAATTATTATCTAAATTATTTGCATAAAAACTATTGACTGAAGACATGGAGCTGCTGATTGAAAGGTAACTAATAATGAGTTTAAAATTAGTATTTTTCTAATAGGAATTTTATTCCCCAGAAACAAATGTTAAAATAGGAAATAGATGATTGATTTTTATCTCATTTGACATTTCAGATTGGGGAGAATTAAGACTGTTCACTATTTTCAGAAAGCACTTGAAGAGAGAAGCCTGTGCTGAAAGTCTCTTCCTCTGTTTGGTGGCAAATGCATATCATGGAGGAAAAGCAAGTTCATGAACTGTTTGCGGCAGGGATAGCATGCAGACGGTTGGCGATGGGAACTTAGCAGATTAAAGAGAATGTTTGTTTTGGGATAATATCTTTATGATATAGAGTGATATTTTCTGAGCGTTTTTTTCAAGAAATTAATTAATTTTGCAAGTGGCTATTCCCCATGAGGTGTGTGTGTGTGTATGCGTGTGTGTGTGTGTGCGTGTGTGTGTGTGTACAGGGGCAGAAACACCATTTTGCAGAAATGTAGAAAAGCAGCATTAAAGTGGCGTTTGAGTCACTCTTTCCCACGATATGCGAAGTCTTGTTGTTGTTGTTAATCCTGAGGATATTCTTTCCATTGATTTTTAGAGAGAGGGGAAGGAAGGTGTAGAGTCAGAGAGAAACATCGATGCGAGAGAGACACATCCATTGGTTGCCTCCCCCATGTGCCCCGACCAGGGCTGGGATCAAGCCTGCAACCAAAGTATGTGCCCTTGACTGGAGTCGAACCCGAGACCCTTCAGTTAGGGGGCTGACACTCTAACCACTGAGCCAAACTGGCTAGGGCTGTATGCAAATTTGAATGTTTATATGCTGGGCAACTGTGTCTTTCGGAGAAAGTAGACACCCATCTAGCTGAGGCATTGCTGACCGGCTGCAAATGTGGGGGCTGGAGGCGGGCGCCTGGCATGGGTGGGTATTAAGATGCCAAATATGCTGTTATGCTCAATTGTTTACTAACCACCAGCGCTACTTATCAGCTACTCCCTCACCTTCTCTTTCTTGTTCGGGTGCCCACTCACCTTTACATACTTTCCCTCCGTCTTTTCACGGTTCTGTGGCTTTGCGTTGGTTCTTTATCTCTAAATGCACACTTGTAGCTCAGTGGATAGAGTGTCGGCCTGCGGACTCAGGGGTCCAGGGTTCGATTCTGGTCAAGGGCATGTACGTTGGTTGCAGGCACATCCCTAGTGGGGGGTGTGCAGGAGGCAGCTGATCCATGTTTCTCTTTCATCGATGTTTCTAACTCTCCCTCTCCCTTCCTCTCTGTAAAAAAAATCAATGAAATATATTTTTTAAAAAATGCACACTTGTGGCCCGATTTTATACTCTCACGCAGTAAAACGGTGTGCCTTCGCGTGGCATTGTATCAGACTCACACTGTGAGGCCGTGTTACCTAAAACCTGAGCCTTCCAAGTTATGAAGCATGGATGTTAAGCAGCCGTGTAGGGCCAGGGAACTGTTCTTTAAACAGTTAGAGGTCGTGGAGACAACGAGCTATCCTAACATCGAGGGGGCTTTACGCAACTCAGGTCAGCATTTAGGACGGAATCAGTCCAAACGGTGGCTGGTCATCATTCCTCGCCCTTTCTGAACTGTGTTGTAAAAAAGGATGCCATGTCATCAGCTTGATTCTTTAGCATCATAGAACTTCATTCAGAAAAGTGGAATTGAAGAAATTTTTATTCACAGCCCCAACCTTAATGTATATGCTGCATATAACATCTGTAGGTATGTCTAGATAATACTGCCAGTTTCCATTGGAAAAAAAAAAAGAAGAAGAAAGAGGGTCTGTCAGGATTGAAGTGAATAAAAACATGTATTTTCAATTCCTAAAATGTCTCAAGTAGGTAGCAGTTACAATAAGTGTATGATGGTTTTGGCGGACGCGTAAATGTGGCCGTGTAGCCATAGGTGGTCATGTTATACCAGAGGTGGTTTTACACCGGCACCCCGAGTGTGTCTTGGGCCGAGGGTTTGAGAAACAGATGTGAGGAGGCTGGCGGACTCGGGCAGATGTGTGTCTGTCCCTCCGGCGTCACTGGCTGTAATTTAACGATAAAAACGTTGCGACCATCTGGAGAGCCAAGCGGCTGAGGTCTGCGCCGGGAAGTACCGAGGCCAGCTTGACTTCATAGACCCTGGATTTTTACAAAGGAGAGCGGTCAGGTCCGGCTGGCGTGGCTCAGTGGTCGAGCATCAACCTATGAACCAGGAGGTCACAGTTCAATTCTCGGTCAGGGCACATGCCGGGGTTTCGGGCTCGATCCCAGTGGGGGGCGTGCAGGAGGCAGCCGATCAATGATTCTCATCAGTGATGTTTCTATCTCTCTCTCCCTCTCCATTCCTCTCTGAAATCAATAAAAATATTTTTTTAAAAAATAAAATAAGGTAAAAATGAAGGAGGTGGGTCAGGCAGTAAGGGCGTGGCGTGCTGCTGGGGTGTGTCTGCGGCCAGTTCCCCGGTGGCCATCCCTCAGCGTCACTCAATGTGACCTCGTGCCGTGACACGCTGCTGCTGGCTTTTATGTTGGCTCCTCCTTTGGGGGAAAGCCCTGATTTTCACAGATAACCTCATCTGCAGAAAGAACATTTCCTAAAAAGCCACAAAGTCCTTGCTGCTGCTGGTATGTGGATCTTACCATTTTTTTTTTCTTTTTAGAGAGAAAAACCAAATTACAGCCTCACTGTCACAGAATCGCCCAATATTGAAAGTTAACGGCTGATTTCTTCTGCACGAAGAAGAGCTTGCTAACGGTCTGGACCACGTTAGGGCCAATTCGGAGACACGCGGGCCTCCCTGGTCCGCAGCGATGCTGGCTGTGTACCTCCAGCGGTTAGAGCCGTTAGAGTTTGTGCTGATTTGCTTGGCGCAGCTCCAGCAAAATCGTCCATTAAAATTCAAATCCATTTCCTAATAATTGAGACAATCAATTTACATTAAACAAGGCCTAATTACAATTTCATGTACAATTTAAATTCTATAGGAACAATCAGTGAGCACTAAAGAGGGACCTCGTGTTGATGCAGAGGGATGTTTTCATAGGCTGCACAAACAGATCTTTCGTATTTCCAAAATAGCTCCCGCACTCCCTGTGGTGTAGGGGACTCTTGTGTTTTATTTGGGTGTGGGGACAAGTGTGTGTCTGTGGCTGCGTGTTTAACAAGGCCAGTGACTTTTTCTCAGTGACACTGACATGGGAAGGGTTGCGATGGAATAAGGTAGATACTAGCTCACTGTTTGACATGGACTGACTCTTATAAAAACAACAAAGAGGCCCTGACCGGTTTGGCTCAGTGGATGAGCGTCGGCCTGAGGACTGAAGGGTCCCAGGTTCGATTCCGGTCAAGGGCATGTACCTTGGTTGCAGGCACATCCCCAGTAGGAGGTGTGCAGGAGGCAGCTGATCGATGTTTCTCTCTCATCGATGTTTCTAATTCTCTCTCCTTCTCCCTCCCTCTCTGTAAAAAAATCAATAAAATATATTTTTTAAAAAAAAGAACAAAGAGGAAGCAGGTTGGCTGATTAGTGAAGTGGGCGTTATGCCGGCCTTTACCTTTGTGAATTAGACCAGGGGCCTGTTGTTCATTCAAAGGGGTTTGGGGCCGGGCCGGCGTGGCTCAGGGGTTGAGCATGGGCCTAGGAACCAGGAGGTCATGGTTCGATTCCCGGTCAGGATATACGCCCGGGTTGTGGGCTCGATCCCCAATGTGGGGCCTGCAGGAGGCAACTAATCAATGATTCTCTCTCATCATTGATGTTTCTCTCTCTCCCTCTCCCTTTCTCTCTGAATCAATAAAAATATATTTTTAATAAGGGGAAGGGGTTGGGGAAGAATGCATGGGGGGGATGAGGTTGCCTTAGTTGCATGCCTCTGTGCCCTGGGAAAGCTTCTCACCCCAGCCAGTGGGCCCCCAATGCAGGCCAACTCCAAGCATGCCCCCCAGGACCCACAACTCTCCCGTGTAAGCTCTGATGAGACTGGCATTGTCCGTCAGGAAATATCACTAGGGAGAATATAGTCAGAGTAATGTCAGGATAGCAAACAAATCCTGTCGGAGCCCGAGAATATATTTGGCTTCCACTTGCTGGCTGGGTCTGCTGCTGTACCCGGTCTGGAATAGAAAGCGGATGTTTCAATCTCTCTCCCTCTCACGTTGCGCCTGCCCCTCCTGTCTTCCTTCCGCTCCCGTGTTAGTGCACTTACTATTTTTATTAGTTTTTATTTATATTCTAATTTTAATATTTGCCACTTGTGTGGATAACACATTAATTTTTAATGAAATATTTTCAGACTCTTGGAATAGCTGAATTAGAGAAGAAAACGAAGTTGATACCCACTCCAAGGCAGGGTATAAACTGAATATTAAGCTGCTAACTTTTCCCACTCACAAGTGGCAAATGGTTGTTTTAAAAGATGAAATGTACTTAGATCTAAATCTCTTATCTTGGTGTAATTTTTGTGGCACAAAGAGTAATTCAGGCACCATTCTCCTAATTAAAATGAAAGATCAAAATAGCATGTCAGGCAGCGCCCTTCAGGAATTTTCTTTTTATCTAGAGTCACGTATTTTTGTCAAGCCTTGTTGCTGTTAAAAAAAATTCAATTGTGACTAAAGTTGAGTCTGGAGCTTAATTTTTCATTTTAGCTCTGTTGCAGAATAAACGTGTTAAGGAAGGTGGCATCTGTGTCTTTGAATAGCTCTTCTCCAGTTAGTAATTGTTTGTAGGTTTGTATTTGCAAAATTAATACTGGAAAATATTTAAACAGTTTTATATTGCTTACTATTCCCAGAACTACAGCTTTATAACCTACTTTGGAATGGTAAAGTAATAATAATGGTTTCTTACAAACTTTTTTATTCAAGAAAGTATAAACAATTGAGCTCTAACATCTTGGAGACTTTTTTCCTCATTCTGAAATTATAAAAATATCAATTTCATGTTGGTAACTCAAATCTTATTTGAATAATTATATGTATATTCTCTTCTTTGTGCTTAAAATTTTTAAATTACTTTTCTCAGGAAAAGTTACTTATTCTTAATAATGAATTTATATTTTTCCAAGTATTTATGATTTGTATTTCAAATAATCTATACTAATAAAAGGGTAATATGCTAATTAGTGCAGATGTCTTCCGGACATCCATCCTGACGAATCCACAGTAGCTGCAAGGCCCGGGGCTCATGGCAGCTGTGGGCTCAGGCAGCCGCCGTGGCCGGCAGTGGCAGCAGCAGTGGGGTGATGGGGGCGGCACCTTCGCCTGATCAGCCCAGTCACCTCCTGTGGTGAGCGGGCCTAAGCCATCAGTAGGACATCCCCTGAAGGCTCCTGGACTGTGAGAGGGGGCAGGCCGGGCTGAGGAACCTCCCCACCCCCCAGTGCACTAATGTTTGTGCACCGGGCCTCTAGTAATAATTATTTTATGGAACCCTGTCCATCTTATATGAGCTGAATTGCCTAGAGTGGTATTTTAAAGAATCAGAAGAGACCTGGATGATTATATAGTCCAACTCCTTCTTGTCATCTACCGCTCACCCTCTATTCGTACCCCAACACAGACACTTTCTAATTGAGGAAACTGAGACCCAAAGAGACACGTGACTGCAAGACCACACACAGTTCAGGCAGCGACCAGAATCTGTTTCCTGACTTGTGGTCCCGTGTTTCCCAGGTACCTACTCCATAACGGAGATGTTCCCAGAATAGGGAGGCGGCCAGGGACTAGTGATCAGGAGGAAAAGGTGAAGTGCAGATCAATAATTAGATGTTCAGTGGAAACTGTCTTACCCCACAAGCCTGAGACCAGAAGTTGGACGGTTAAGTGAAAGGTGGGGAAACCCTACCAAGGACTGTCTGATGTATGTGTTGGGTCAAGACATTCCCTTTGTGTATAGACCCCTGATTGGGGGTGCACTTCATTTTCCCTAGAAAACCCTACCAGATTCACCTCTTTTGCTGCACCCAACTCTGGGTTCTCTGGACCAGCCGAGAACACGGACGCTAGGCAGCCTCCACAAGCCGTCCCATTCCCCTGCCCCCACCCTGAGCCCCCGCAGGCCTTGCGTGCACACCTCACTTGGCAGCCCTTTAAAGCACTCAGCTTTGTTGACTCTTTCTAAATGACTCTACGCTTTTCATAGACTCAGCAAACTCTTTTTTTAACAACCATACCTCTGAGTTCACTAAAAATTAATAATGCTTATGTAAGCAGCGAAACAGGTTTGGGAAGAAACAAGCGACCTTGGGAAGTGGAAGGGGTGGGAGCAGCTGGGCCCATCAGCCTGGAGAGTGGCCGTCGGTGGCCATTGTACTGAGTGTCCCTGGGCGTCACTCATCCACGTAGCAGGACAGGAAAGCGTTGGCTCAGGCGGCGACCCGGGGAAGTGCTGCCTGTCGGAGAGCTTCTGCTGGGCCTTGGAAGGAAGTACTAGAGTCAGGCAGATGGAGATGGACGGCATCCTAACTGGTTTTATAAGAAGAATCTGCATTGCATTTTCTAAAAATATACATTTTTTACTTACATCAGAGAGGAGAGGAGAGGGAGAGAGAGATGGAAACATAAATGATGAGAGAGAACCATGGATCAGCTGCCTCCTGCACACCCCTCACTGGGGATGGAGCCTGCACCCCGAGCATGTGCCCTGACTGGGAATCAAACCATGAACTGTGACCTCCTGGTTCATAGATCGCCGCTTAACCACTGAGCCCCAGCGGCCGGCTCAGCACTGCATTCTCCATGCACAATTTTTCTTTCGTACCAGAGACAGACCTGGAGGCAGAAGGGAAGGTCTTTGTTCTTTCTTGCTTTCTCTTCCCCCGGGGAGGAAGGCCAGCCTCCCGCCTCCGAGCTGGGCCCGTGGAGCATTCTTATGCCAAGCAGACTGTCCACAGCTGCTTGGCAGTCCAAGCAGTGGCTGCTGCTCAGCCTAGAGGGTCGCCCTTCATGGTCCGGTTTTCGGATGACCTGCTATGCATTCAAGGATGCTCGGGGCTTCAGCCTGCTGTCTTTAGGGAGCTGACCTGCTCCTTGCTTAAAGTCCTGGAAGGATTGCTTTCTTAGGAAAAATGCTGCTGAAAATGCAATGGTTTCAAAATGGGTTTAGGTGAACTCTTGGATTAAAAACCCATTCCTTGCCTGGCTGGCATGGCTTGGTGGTTGAGCATCCACGTATGAACAAGGAGGTCACAGTTCTATTCCCGGGTGTGGGCTCGATCCCCAGCAGGGGGCGCGCAGGAGGCAGCCAATCAACGATTTTCTCTCATCATTGATGTTTCTCTCTCTCTCCTTTCCTCTCTGAAATCAATAAAAAATACATATTTTTTAAAAACCCATACCTTGCTTTTAAAGGGTACACGAATGCATGAAGTCTCCTTCCGAAACAAGGAATGAACAAGTCAATAAGTAATGAACAACTATCCTCTCTCTAAATTGGGAGAATGGAGTCCTTCCACTCTTCCTTTTAATTATTTTATTTTTTGGTCTAAGCTTCCATTCCACTTTCCTTTCTTAAGTAGGTCATAGTGTTTATCAAGATGACGATTATAGCACACAGCTGCTTCCCCCACCGCGTGCCGTGTTACCGCCTCTTCTCTCCTTGGCCGCATTCGCTCTGGCCCGGGGGGGGGGGGGGGGGGGGGCGGGGCAGCAGCTCCCCATACGTATTCCCTGGGCAATGAGCCCGACACATGGCCTTTGAGAAGAGGATGCCTTAGTCTGGGGACAGATTGTATAAACTATCTACTCTTTGGAGAATCAGAACGCTCATCTGTATAGTAAAAGCCTTGAGAAGTCTTAGAAATTATTCATCCATCGTAAAGTTTCAGTTGCCTTTAGTGAAAATATTAATAAAAGAAAAAATATTTGTAAATGTTTAAAACTTGACAGACCAGGGTGTGAGGATGTGGTGTGAAGGCCACAAACGGAGGGCAGGGTGTCTCTGGAAATATCACCGCACTGAGTGTGGGAGTGACCCGGGGCGCTTCCTGGGGACCTGAGTGGCTCTCCCTCGCTCTGTCTTCATCTTTCCTCCCCTCAGCCCTGGGGTTTATCTTGCATTATTTCCTTTCTGCTGCAGCGTGATTCCAAGTCCATGCTTTCTAACCCCTAGGCAGGAAGGGCTGCCCGTGGCTGTCGCTGCTGCACACACCCGCACGCCAACACTTGAGCCTGTTACCCACGGTGGGGCGTGGGGTATGACTGGTCCAGGCCACTGAGGCTGTGCCTTGGAATGGCTTAGAGAGGAGGAGTCCTGGACCTAGGCTGCCGCTTCTACCACCTTGCTGGCTATTTTCCTCGGTTCATGGGCTCGCCAAGAGGATTTTTTAATAGATTTTTAAAAAAATATGTTTTTATTGATTTTAGAGAGAGAGGAAGGAAGAGGGATAGAGAGATGGAAACATGGATGAGACATGTCAATCGGCTGCCTCCTGCACACCCCCCACTGGGGATCAAGCCCGCAACCCAGGCATGTGCCCTGACTGGGAATCGAACCACAGACCTCTTGGTTCATGGGTCAGTGCTCAACCACTGAGCCACACTGGCTGGGGTCCAAAGGGAGTTTTTGTTGTCATTATGGTCTTCCTTTTTCTGAGATCTAGAATAATTTCTGAATATATAGAGAAAGAAGACTGGTATCCATCAATTTATTGATTGGTTCAGTCATTGTTTAGACCAGTGGTTGGCAAACCGCGGCTCGGGAGCCACATGCGGCTCTTTGGCCCCTTGAGTGTGGCTCTTCCACAAAATACCACGTGTGGGCGCGCACACGTACAGTGTGATTGAAACTCCGTGGCCCATGCGTAGAAGTTGGTTTTCGGCTCTCAAAAGAAATTTCAATTGTTGTACAGTTGATATTTGGCTCTGTTGACTAATGAGTTTGCCGACCACTGGTTTAGATATATGCTATTCAGATGTCTACTGCGTGCCAGCTGTGGTAGGGACCTGTCCTGGGCTTAGGGATTGAAAAGATGCACAGGGCTTGCCTTGGAGAATTCAGGCCAGACGCTCTTGCTGTGCTTCCGGCAGCCTGGATGGCTGTCCCTTCTCTGTCCGGAGCCCTCATGTCTTAGGACCAGGTCAGCTCTCACGTCTGCAGTGAAGACTTTCTTAACTCTGCTCTCCGCTCTCAAAGCAGGACGCTTTGTTCAAACACCTCTTTGATCAAATGCAGCATCTTTATTCCTGGAAAGTCTGACTCCTTACCAGGGGTCCTCAAACTTTTTAAACAGGGGGCCAGTTCACTGTCCCTCAGACCATTGGAGGGCCGGACTGTAGTTTTAAAAAAACTATGAACAAATTCCTATGTGCACTGCGGGCCCGGGACGAGTCGGCTGCTAAGCAGGACAGGCAGCGGCACCCAGCGGGCCGGATAAACGTCCTCGGCGGGCCGCATGTAGCCCGCGGGCTGTAGTCTAAGGACGCCTGCTAGACCATGAACTCCTTAAGCCCAGGAAACACACCGTGCTCATCTCTGTCTCTCCAGCTTGTAACACTGGTCCAGGCACTTAGTTAATGAGCACACAACTTAAAAAAATTTTTTAATCTCCTAGCTCATCTTTCCCAGTCTCTCAAAACTGTAGAAGGGAAAAAATAACGAGACCAAAACAGGTTGATGTGTGTGTATGACTTTTAAAAAAATATTTTACAGCCCTAGCTGGTTTGGCTCAGTGGCTAGAGTGTCAGCCTGCAGACTGAACGATCCCAGGCTCGATTCCAGTCAAGGGCACATGCCTAGGTTGCAGGCTCAATCCCCAGTGGGGGGCGTGCAGGAGGCAGCCCATCAATGATTCTCTCTCAGCATTGATGTTTCTATCTCTCTCGTCCTCTCTGAAATCAATAAAAATACATTAAAAAATATTTTCAACCTCTCATTTATATCTTCACATTGGAAAAAAACCACTCAATACTAGTGTGTCTAATTACTGCCATTAAATAAAATAAATCTAAAGTTTTATTGTATGATGATTTACATCCAGTGAGCACTCAATAAATATTCCTCACAACATAAAATACTAAAGGCCTGATGAACGAAATTGCCCCGGCTCCGTCCAGAAGGTCGTCCGAAGGAAGTCCGGAAGGATGTGTGGTCTAATCAGCATATTATACTTTTATTATTATAGATGCTTCCATCTCATTAAAACTAGAATGGCTGCTCCCTGTGTTCAGGCCACTAAAAGACTCATTGTGCTATTAGCTGTGAATCACAAACCCTCCTCTGCGTGTCTGGGGGAGTGCGAATGTGCTGATGGAAGAGAACTCTGTTGAGGATGATCAGGTATCTCATTTGCCATCAATCGAATTTTCAAATGTTAAGTTGCTAGAATAGCTGCTGATCCTGGCTAAGTCGATTCTCTCCACTGCAGCAAAATATGTGTATTTTTAAAATCAGATAATTCAGTCTCTAATCCAAATTGTATTTGCTTTCTTGCCTTCAGACTCTGTCTGTGGCTGGGACTGTGTGTTTAAAGTTCAGCTTTGTGTGTGGTATTCCTGTGATGATTTCAGCCCATAAGATCAGATGTTTATAAAAGCCAACCCGAGACCATACAGCAGTTTAGCAGCAAATTCCTGCTCTGGGTATTTAACGATAATGGGATCTTCCTATGGGCTTTGCAGACACTCAGATTACTAGGGAAATGTAAGTACAGCCCATTTGGCAAATTCTTACACTTCAAGTCACAAATTTGCCTCTTGATTGTGCTTTTCTTCGCACCTAGCTGAGAATCTTGCCTGGTGCTTTTTTAAATCCTCTCATTTACATACTGGGGTAAATTTAAAATGAGAACAGATGAAGGCTGCTAAGCTTCTCTATTTCACTGATGAATATGGTATTTTGCTTCAACCATCTAGCTGTTCTATATGCAGTGACCTTTAAAGCATGCACTAGATACTTCTTCTCATGTGCTGTGCGAGGCGGGCTATTGGTACTGTCTTCCCTTGGCGACCTGAGGCTCAGGCCAGAGGCCACGCGGAGCCCCTGGGAGCCTTCTGCAGGGGTGCTGGAAGTCCGTTTCCATTCCCAGGCTCCCACCTGCTCATCGGGCGGAGGGGCCTCCTGCACCTGTGGTTTCCTTGGCGCTGGGAGGTGATGCATCCACCCACAAGGCATTGCTCCTTGTCCTGCAGCCCCGCACGCCATAGTGGATGTCACTGCACCTGTAGGGTGGGTGTTAGAAGGTATATTGTAAGTCTGAGTAAGAAAAGAGGTGGTGTGTTTTGAGTGGCTAATATGGTTTCGATTCCCGCAAAGTGTAATAGGTCTCATTTGCTATTGGTGCTTATAGGAATCTTGTTCTTCAAAGGAGCAAGTATTTTCTCTGATGCCTCTCCAAGGTATCAAAGAGAAACCTGAGCCCTGGCCGGTGTGGCTCAGTGGATAGAGCGTCGGCCTGCAGACTGAAGGGTCCCAGGTTTGATTCTGGTCAGGGCACATGACTGGGTTGTGTGCTCGATCACCAGTAGGGGGGCAGCTGATCAATGATTCCCTCTCATCATTGATGTTTCTATCTCTCTCTCTCTCTCTCTCCCTCTGAAATCAATAAAAATATATTTTTTTTAAAAGAAGAAGAAAAAATAGAGAAACCCGGGCCTGACAGGCATTAAAATAGTAAAAACAGATTTTATTCAGGAGCTATTGCAACAGGGGGAAGCACACCTCAGTACAGAACAGGGTTCAGTTCCAAATACAGCGCGGAAAAGGGGTTTAGAGCCAAGGAGTAGGATGGGGAGAACAGTAGATAAAAAATTACCAGGAGGAAGCATCAGGCCAAGGTGATTGTGTGCCACCCAGGATGGGGAAGGTAAAGGGATTTGACCGGGTGTCCAGGTTGATCAGGCATCCGAGGAGGGGGATTCTCCCAGAACTGGGCAGCTTCTTGCTAAAACTGGGCAACGCAGGCCTGACAAGGACGGACATTGAAGGCCAAGGTCAAAGGCTAGTTGACATGAAGGCTTAGAGGTGAAATCCTATATAATAAAAGCCTAATATGCAAATTGTCCCTGCTACCAGGAATTCAACCAGGGAGCGGGGCCAGCCCACCAACCGCCCACGGCCCCTCCCCCTGGCTGACCCCACCCCCAATCGGCCACCCCAAACCTGATGGGGGACAGGGTTGGCCGGCCATCCTCCCGTGTGCCCTCCCCCTGGCAGGCCTAGCCGATCGGCCCAGATCGGGGCAGGCAGGCCAGACCCCGCCTGTGCACAAATTCATGCACCGGGCCTCTAGTTATTAAATAACTGAGCTTCCTTTCCCAGCCAGTGTGGTCCAATGGTTGAGCATCAACATATGAATGAGGAGGTCACAGTTAGATTCCAGGTCAGGGCACATGCCTGGGTTGCGGGCTCGATCCCCATTGTGGGGCGCGCAGGAGGCAGCCGATCGTGATCCTCTCTCATCATTGATGTTTCTCTCTCTCCCTCTCCCTTCCTCTCTGAAGCCAATAAAAACAGCACCAGAACTCCCTAAAACGCTCGCTCTTCCTGTAACCACACTGCCTCCTGCTGGTGGAGACCTGTCTGAGCAGCTGAGGGAGCAGCTCTGGGTCTGTCCCTGCATCTTGCGTAGCGAGCAGCACAGCACTCGGACCCCTGTGTGCTCGGGTTTAATAAACACGACAAACGCCGTGCGCCGGGCGGTGGCTGGCCGGCCGGAGAAAGCTTCCTAGGCGACATGCATAGCCCCATAGCATAGCCATGTAACGGTGTTCATCCTAGTCTCAATACTCAAAATCAGTATTCATTTAAAGTGACGCGCAGTTCATTATAAAAATGCCCAAGTTCCTAAGGCAAGAAATACCCAGGGCACGGTTTTAAGGAAAAGTGCGATTTTAAGAGAAGGGGATCTTCCCATGTCAGAACGAAGGGATGAAAGGGTTTAAATCCGTAGCAGAAAAGGCCCGGGAGACTTTGAGGTTTTCTTTTTCCCCAACATGAGGGAGTGGGCCGACTGCTAACCAGTTCATTCTTCTCTGCTGCCTCCCTCGCTCACACTCCGGGTGCTAAGAGACTGGGGGCTCTGAACATTAACAAATGACCCTAATTCAGAACGTCTCACTCCACATCCCGCTGGATTGAAAGCCACGCCCTTGTGGGTATATTTCACTCTAGGCAAAGCCAATCTATTAAATCCAGATTTAAAAAATGGGTTCCCCCAGTGGCCATTCTTCACTTAGCAGCGTCATTCATCGTAGTAAGTTCCCCTGGTGATGCTCAGACGTGGGATTCGTTTCCTAGGACCCTGTGTTTGGGCCACGTTCCAGGGCAGAGGACGTCTGATGATTGTTACCAACAAGCCGGCAGCTGGTGTCACCAGCTTGGACACTGTCCTGGGCCCCAACGAAACCAAAACACGGATCAGAATGGTCTCTGCACTCAGGCATGTGTGTTTCAGGCGCAGGGACCTGTGGCACCGCGTGGCCCCCGTGCTGGGGGCTGGGGCTGAGCGCCGGCTTCCTTCTCTGGCCTTCGTCTTCCTGGTTTTCTGTTCCTCCACCTGCTTGTCCATCGGATGAACCAGAAGCCCCTGGCGTGGGTCGGGTTGGAAGGCCTGCTCCTCAGCTTTCTCTCCGGTCTGCTATGGAAGGGACGCCTGGCATAGTTAGCTCTGAGAAAGGCACTCAGGTTCCCTGTCATCCTGGCCCCGGCCCGGGCCCCGGCCGGCGGGGAAGCTCCCTTATTGGCTCTGTGGCCGCCTGGGTCATGCAGGGGACTCAAGGTCACTGCCGTTCAGGTCATTCAAAGCTAAAAGCTGTGGGGGCATTCCAGGAGATTAGTGTAAGGAACCTGCAGGAATATCTGGTGACAAATGTGGGGATATAATTGTGACATCAATCATCTTTTTATTTTTATTTAAAAATGTATGTCTCCAGCTGTATTGAAACCAGGATGGGGGAATCTGCTCAGAGGAAATGATAAAAAGAAATTCGAATGAGCTGTGTCTGTGATTGTCTTCATGCAGATACAATCGATAGAGAAAACCAACCTTTCAGCTTTTATTTTGACACCCATATGCCAAGGTCATTCCCAGCGTTTTTTAAAAAGGCAGGGAAGTAGTTTACTTGTTTGTTTTTGGTGAGTAGGGAGGCTTATGGGTTTTGTTTTTTTTTTTTTCTATTTTCATCATCATTCCCTCTTATTGTGATTCTCCTGGACGTGTGTTCTGATCTGATTTAACATTTTTATTGTCGAATGGGACCGGCAGAGTCAGAGTTCCAGTAGGAAATCTTTTTCTACTTGATACTACAGATTTAATCAATATTAAATACACTCAGCAGGCTGTCTTTTAAAGAACACTTGTTTTTAAGGGTTTGTGCATTCCTTGGGGGTGGGGTGGGGAGGAGAAGCGACCAAATCTGCTTTATTCTGATTCTAGGGGAGCAGGTCATCACCGCACATATAGTGATGAACCCCAAAAAGGAGAATGGGTGGTGGAACCACAGGTTTTTATCACACGTGCTGGAAGCATTGATGCTTTGTGTTAAATGGACCTTTTATTCTTTTCCGTCAGTTGCATGTTGCTTTGTAATAGTTTACTGATTATTTCAGAATTTTTCTTTATGGAAAGGGTCTTACAAATATTCACATTCAGTGTGTGTCTATTCTGTTGATCCTGAAGACACGTAGAAATTTTATTGAGTGTTACATCAGCAGTGAAAATAATCACAAAACTAAAAATAATTCATGTAAACGTTCGCCTTGTTCATTAGTTGGTTTGAGGTCCAAAACAGTTCTTTCCTTTTAAATTGATCAGGTTTTTAAAATATATTTTTTATTGATTTCAGAGAGGAAGGGTGGAGGGAGAGAGATAGAAACATTAATGATGAGAGAGAATCATTGATCGGCTGCCTCCTGCTCGCCCCACATTGGGGATCGAGCCCGCCACCTGGCCATGTGCCCTGACGGGGAATCAAACCGTGACCTTCTGGTTCATAGACCGACGCTCAACCACTGAGCCATGCCGGCCGGACTGAACGGATCGTTTGTAGCTGATAATGTTAAGAGTCGTGCGGAAGCCCTGCAGAATATACAGGGAGAGAACCCCCTGACAGGCTTTGCGTGGCCTGTCAGAGTCCAGGCATGTCCCCGCCTTCCTTTGTTGACGGGCACCAGGCACGGCGAAACAGCTTTTCAAATGCAGTGTGGTTATTTCTGAGCTTTCTGCTCGGAGCCTTCCTGGCTCACACGTGGCATTTATGATGCTGACGGCTGATGTGAAGTACAGTATTGACGTCCAGCTTTTCCTTAGTTTCAAAAAGCTTTGTCCTGAAACACCGATTTAAGGCGCTCAAATTTGATTCTTAAAAGGGAGGTCATTTCTGTGTTTGGATCACGCACCCTCACGTGTGCTTTGTGAATGTCAGTTGGCACTTTCTCACCCCTCGTTACGTGGTTATCCCGGGTGGTTATTATCACTGATTAATATGAGGACACCGAGAGATGGGGATTTTTAAAAAAATATGTTTTTATTGATTTCAGAGAGGAATGGAGAGAGAGAAAAATCAATGATGAGAGAATCATTGACTGGCTGCCTCCTGCACCCGCCCCCCCACTGGGGATCGAGTCCGCAACCCAGGCATGTGCCCTTCAGTCCACAGGCTGCGGCTCTATCCACTGAGCCAAGCCTGCCAGGGCGAGACAGGGATTTGTTGACTTACACTGAGAGACAGCATTGCTGCTAGACTGTTGTTACGTGTTTTCTTCTTTTTGGCTGCAATAACCAAGACATCTCTCTCTGTCAGAAATATAACATCAAGCCCTGGCCGGTTTGGCTCAGTGGATAGAGCGTCGGCCTGCAGACTAAAGGGTCCCAGGTTCGATTCCAGCCCAGGGCACATGCCTCGGTTGTGGCCTAGATCCCCCCAGTAAGGGGCATGCAGGAGGCAGCCAATCAATGATTCTCTCTCATCATGGATGTTTCTATCTCTCTATCTCCTTCCTCTCTGAAATCAATTAAATACACACACACACACACACACACACACACACATATATATATATATATTTTTTTTTTAAAGAAATATGTCTATCAAGTCTCCTGGTGTGGCTAGAGACCTCCCTGTAGGCCTCAGGACCCATCTCAAAAGGTGGGCTCAGGAGGCACAAGGCAGGGTTCTACTTGACTTTGACTTCTGTGCAGGCCTGAGCAGGTCATGACCCTCAGCACTATAGTTCTTAGGAAGAAGGCTGACTAGTCAACAAAGACAACCTTGAGGTCTTTGCTGTAAGAGAAATGCATCCACACTTTTGCTCCCCGGCCAGGACCCTGCCTCTCTCATTTTGTGCTGGGGTCTTCCTGGTTCCTGGCCGCCGCCTCCTCCCACAGTCTCCACAGTCTGATGACTTTAAATAATGTATGAAACCTCTTGCCACTATGTAAATTTCCCAGCACTCCTTACAATAACAATACTTAGTATTTAATTATATAGCACTAGTGGCCCAATGCACGAATGAAGATTCGTGCAAGAATGGGCCTTCGTTCCCCTGGCTGCCGGCACCGCCTTCACTCTGGCCAGAGCAGCCTTTCTGCCTTCCCACACTGCCCAGAGGCCCTGAGAGGCTGGGGTGGTGCGGAACACCCCATCCCCGGCCGCTCGGTGCCTGCGTATGCAAATTAACCTTCCAGCTTTGTTGGGTTAATTTGCATATTCACTCCTGATTGGCTGGTGGGCATCATGAAGATACGGTCAATTAGCATGTTACTCTTTTATTAGGTAGATAATAAATGTGTAATAATAATCAGCATGATATCATTATTAAAGCAGTTAATTTTAGATAGTACCTACTCTACACTAGAATTTAGAACATTGTTCTTGTTCTAAGCACTTACCTTTATTAACATGTTTAATTCTTATAACACCCCTACAGGGCATGTGCTAGCCTTGTCCCTGTCTTACCAATGAGGCACAGAGAGGTTAAGGAACTGGCCCAAGGTCACCCAGCTCCTAAGACAGAGGCCGGGCAGTGTTGCTATGAAGAGGGGATGCTAATATGAAGAATCTTAGAAGCATTCTGCTCCCATAATAGTGAAAAAAACAAAGCATCCTGTTAGTCCCAGTAAGACATGGCATTATTTCATGTCCCCATTATCTGTGCTTTGAGCTGTTTTCCTGCCATTAAACTGCCACTATGTCCCACAAGGAGCATCTGATCTGATTCTGAATCAAGTCCTAATGTCTATACCTTACATTTCATGCCTTACACACCTGTGCCTTATACACCTGTGTCTTACATCTGATGCCTTACACACCTGTGCCTTACACACCTGTGTCTTAAATCTGATGCCTTACACACCTGTGCCTTACACACCTGTGTCTTACATCTCATACCTTACATACCTGTGTCTTACACACCTGTGCCTTACACACCTGTGCCTTACATCTCATACCTTACATACCTGTGTCTTACACACCTGTGCCTTACACACCTGTGTCTTACATCTCATACCTTACATACCTGTGTCTTACACACCTGTGCCTTACACACCTGTGCCTTACATCTCATGCCTTACACACCTGTGCCTTACACACCTGTGCCTTATAGCTCTGTGCCTTACACACCTGTGTCTTACACACCTGTGCCTTACACACCTGTGCCTTATAGCTCTGTGCCTTACACACCTGTGCCTTACACACCTGTGCCTTATATCTCTGTGCCTTATATCTCTGTGCCTTACACACCTGTACCTTACACACCTGTACCTTACACACCTGTGCCTTATATCTCTGTGCCTTACACACCTGTGTCTTACACACCTGTGCCTTACACACCTGTGCCTTACATCTCATGCCTTACACCTCTATGCCTTACATCTCTATGCCTGGCATATGTACCTTAAGCATTAGTATCCTCTGTCTGTATGTGAAAGTCTTATCATCTTATCGATGGAATAAAATGAGGTAGAGAGAGTGAAATATTGACAGTTTCGAGTATGTTTATGTCCCTTAAATCTAAGCAGACTGATGACCACGGAGAAGAAAAAAAGAGCAGCAATGATTTAAAAGAAGAGAATGGCAGAAAGGGCATTTCAGTAGAATCCTTCTTTTCGATGATAAAACGTGCTTCCTATTATTGACAGTTTCCTCGGACATCACACCAGGTGCCCCCCTCAGTCCTCCAAGGTTTACCCGAGGCTACAGACAGGGGAACCGGGGCTCCGGGGAAGGAGGTGTGAGCACCGCTCACATTCCCCATGTGGGAAGCTGGACCATAACAGGCTTGTCTGGCTCCGTAGCTGCAATACCTCGCTGTCTCTCTGCCCGTAAGGGAAGACGGGCCTCCCTGGCCGTGTGGCTGGGGTGGTTGGGTGGCTTCGCTGCAATCTCGCTGTCTCTCTGCCCGTAAGGGAAGACGGGCCTCCCTGGCCATGTGGCTGGGGTGGTTGGGTGGCTTCGCTGCAATACCTCGCTGTCTCTCTGCCCGTAAGGGAAGACGGGCCTTCCTGGCCGTGTGGCTGGGGTGGTTGGGTGGCTTCGCTGCAATACCTCGCTGTCTCTCTGCCCGTAAGGGAAGACGGGCCTCCCTGGCCATGTGGCTGGGTGGTTGGGTGGCTTTGCTGCAATACCTCGCTGTCTCTCTGCCCGTAAGGGAAGACGGGCCTCCCTGGCCATGTGGCTGGGTGGTTGGGTGGCTTTGCTGTAATACCTCGCTGTCTCTCTGCCCGTAAGGGAAGACGGGCCTCCCTGGCCGTGTGGCCGGGTTGGTTGGGTGCCTTCCCGTGCACCGAAGGTTGCCGGTTTGATTCCCAGTCAGGGCACGTGCCCGGGTTGCAGGCTCGATCCCTGGTGTGGGCA